>NC_063265.1:11490191-12116441 GCF_019578655.1 Ricinus communis
AATCATTGTTTTATATATACTGTAGATATAAAATGCAAATGCATATACATTTTTTGTTGAAAAACATTGGGTAAATCGTAAAAATCAACAAGTTTATGTTGTTTTAGGTAAAATATGGATATAGATATAGATATAGATTCCCAGCAGCGTATAGTTTTCATTTCCTCATTCAAAGCAATTAGGAGATCTGATTTTTAAGTGTTAATTTGTCTTTGTAGTATATCCGCAATGATTTCTATTTGTCTCTTTGTTATAAAATAATTTAATAAACAAACTGATTTAGATAATAGTTAAAATTATTTATCATATATCCTGATAAAATTTCAATAGAATTTATAATAATTAAATAAAAATATTAATTTTTATTTATATATTATATAATTATTATTTTATTATTTTAATTATAAAATTAAATTGATAGTGTTATAATTTAATAATGTTATTATTAGGCCATTCTTGGAATACTTCTTATTAATACGAATTAAATTCTCCGATTAAAAATCAAAACTTTCATCAACTACACATATTTTACTACACATTAGATAGGATAATGAATCCCTATTTTCATAGGGATCGAAATTTTGTTTAATCTGACGGTATAAGCGTTGATGATGCTGATTTGCTTCTTACAAGATGTTGAATTTAAGCTTTAAATCGTAGTCTTCGGTGTGTGTGGAACAACCAGCAATTTACACAGGGCAGCATTGGCTGTGGTGCCGGTGGCGACGGTCGCGATGAGCAGCAGCCGCAAAGATCTTTACCATGCCGCTTTATTGGACCATTTATATATTCAGCTTTCTCACTATGGTAGGCCTAATATGGGCCTTGCCTACCGTATGGCTTGCCCTTTATGGCCTCCCATGTTCAAATACAACCTTCATTTCTATTGTTTAAGAGCATAACAAAATTCTAGAGTTAAAAGTACAGAAGAAATATAATTTTTATAATAGAAAAAATCTTAAATATATAATAAATAAAATATTTTATTAAAGTCCAATTTATAGCGTGATTGTCTTTAGTTATTTTTAATTATTTTCCTATTATTTTACTAAAAAATAATTAAAAACAAAAACAAAAACCAAAACTTCAAATTTGAAAGAAAGTTAAAATCCATATTCTTATATTTTAGCACAGTATAAAGATCATAAATTTATAGAAAAATAAAAGAAAATTGATATTTTCTATGAATTTAATCATTTGATTTGGGCTTCAAATTGGGCTTGGGTGAATAATTTAAGATCGAAGTTAAATCCAAGCCCACTCACACTGTTGACATTGCAATAAAGTATTTTCTTAAAGAATATGAAGTACATATTATAGAATTAAAATATAGTAATTAAGAGTCACGTGGCTTGCGTATTATGCTAGGTTTAGAATCAATATTTTATTTATTTTTGAGTAAAAAAAATATTGTTTTTAAAAGCTTGGAGTGTAATTGTACCTTATAATAGCTTCTAATTGTGATGTGACGTAATCTTCTTTGATTATCACTAACAACATGGCAAAAAAGAAGGAAATTTTCAAATTATCCTGATTTTCTTAAATCTATTCTTCATGTGTGACAGCTAACAATTTGCTTGGATTGTATCCTTGAAAAAGAAAAGTCATGATTTTAGAAATATCTTCCCCAAAGAAAAAAGACAAATTACCCAAATCCCATTTCAAATTGTGGCAGATTTAATTATTTTATATAAATACTTAATCCATCCAATTTTACAAAAATCAAGAAATTCCATTTTTCTAATTAATGCTATTATTTTTTATACTATTTACTCACTGAATTACTCTTAATAGTCTTGTTATTATATTGGTAGACTTTTTTATATAATTTTTTAGTATTTAATGCAAAATTAAATGTATTTTTTAACATTGAACATAAATAAAATAAAAAAATTAATTATAATGACAATAATGAAAAATCATTTGGACTCTTGCATGCACCAAAGGCCATTATAGTTGGTAAAAAACAAAGCTTTCGGCATCATTGACATAGAAAACTATGAAAGTCATACAGACAGCACAGTAAGAGTTACCAAAAATCAAAGGAAAGTTAGAAAAAGAAGAACCGCCAAATAGAAAGCTTGCCTCATCCAACTTTGACACTGCCACTAAAATTCCAAAATCATTGTTGCCCGTGACATTGTTCTTATGACCTCTCTTGTTCTCAGTCAAAATAATTAAAGAAACCATTAGCTACCTAATTAATCTGATTACTGGATAGATTAAGCTAACTAATTACTTTAAATGATAAATATATACTTATTATTCTTTCCATTTCATACTATTGACTCACTGTAATTGACTCACTGTAATTGATATAAATTTTATTTAAAGAAAATAATTAATACAAAGTGAAAAAAAATTAATTATTAATTATTTTTTATCACTTGTGGATAGATAAATAATAGTTGTGATAATAATTAAAATAAACCGATATTAATTTTTCTTAAAAATAAATTTTTAATTAATATTTTAGTTTCTAAAGATTAAAAGATGACATTGATTGTTCCAAAAAAAGATTCGTCATTGATGACATTTAAAATAAGGAAATATTTAAAAACCTCTCGACCAGCTTACTTATATTATTAAGGTATCAATGACTTAACAATTATTATTATTATAATCAGTTGTAAGCATTATTAATATTTTGTTTCAAAAGAAAAAGGTATTGAAAAATATGACAGTATTTTTCCTCAGCCAACAAGAGTATAAAAGAGAGCATCCTATAGATATCCGCTATTATTACTCTGTGTTGCCTGAATCTGCTTTGGTTCATTTCTTCTCTGCGGATAAGGTTTTCTTTGGTAAGGTTTTTATTTTTTGTTCAAAAGTTTTGGTTTCAAGAATTTGAAGGTTGATGATGTAGATTAATCCTTGTTTTCCCCTATTATTTTGGTAAAAATATTTGAGGATCTCGATAGAAGTTTGAGTTTTGAAGTCATTTATAGATTGAATTAGATGGGTTTGGCAAGTTCTTTCAACGCTTGCAAAATTTTGGTGATATTTACTAACTTTCTTTTGACTTTTTAGCTTGATCTTTTGTTGATAACCTTGCATTTTCGATGTTTGTGCAGTTTTTTGATAAGAAACATGGTGGAGGAGAAGAGTGCAATTGCCAAAGATGTTACTGAAGTTAGTTCTTTTAACTGCTGTTTACGTTTCTCTGTATATGCCAATTTCTTAAGAGTTATGGTTTATGTATTAATTTGTTGTTTGACTCGAATAGCTGGTTGGTAAAACACCACTGGTGTATCTCAACCATGTTGTGGATGGTTGTGTGGCTCGCATTGCTGCCAAGCTAGAGATGATGGAACCTTGTTCAAGTGTTAAAGATAGGTACAAGTCACTTAGTTCTCTGAGGAAACTTTCAGAATCTGTAGCTTTCTTAGTGAATTTGTGAGGTTTCAGAATCTATGGGAAATTTTTCTCTGGTTTTATATGATTTGCTTGCATTTCAGCTTCAGTATTGGGATTAAATCATAATACATGTGACAAAAGGAGGATTTTGAATATATATTTAGTAATGGGATTGTTCTTTAAATCTTCTTTTGCTTGTAGGATTGGATACAGTATGATTACAGATGCAGAGGAGAAAGGTCTTATCAAGCCGGGTGAGGTTAGTAGTTGACTCTTTCATTTGTAATACCATTAGAATCATAAAACTGTGGAAATAGTAGTTGCTAAGCCCTGTATCACTGAAGGGTCAGCTGAACTTGTAATTAGGTGTTGACTTGATAAGTTTATCTCTTTATATCACCAACAATAATTTTGTTAATTTTAGAGATATAAGATGGAAGAATGAGCTTCGATATTTATCTAGTTTCTTTCTTAATGCTGAAGAGCGTTCTTATCGAGCCCACAAGTGGTAATACTGGCATAGGGCTGGCATTCATGGCAGCTGCTAAGGGATACAAGCTCATCATTACCATGCCTGCTTCAATGAGTCTAGAAAGAAGAATGGTCCTTCGTGCTTTTGGAGCTGAGCTGGTTCTTACTGACCCAGCCAGGGGCATGAAAGGGGCTGTTCAAAAAGCAGAAGAAATATTGGCAAAGACACCTAATTCTTATATCCTGCAGCAATTTGAAAACCCTGCCAACCCAAAGGTATGATTATGTTAACCTGTGGCATATAATTGGCATGCAAACTCAACAGAGGTACATCTTGTTCTGTGGCAGATCCACTATGAGACCACTGGACCAGAGATCTGGAAAGGCTCAGGTGGAAAGGTTGATTTTTTTGTTTCTGGGATTGGGACTGGGGGTACAGTTACAGGTGCAGGAGGTTATCTCAGGGAGCAAAACCCTGACATAAAGGTTCACCCTTCTTCTGATATTTACAGATGAAATTTGTAAGTTGGTGATATTGTTCGCTTGCCACTTTAATGGTTTCTTATCTGGCTTTTCTTTTCTTTCTGTATTTAGCTCATTGGTGTAGAACCAGTTGAAAGTGCAGTGTTGTCCGGAGGCAAGCCTGGTGAGTCATGATTGCTTGATCTTTCAAAACTACCGACTAGCAAGATTGTCATGCTTTTTGGTTGATATCGCATCTTATACATGTGCAACAACAATAAAAATAGATGTTCTTTCTCAAGGCATATCGGTTCTTTGATGGATTTAGTGTAAAGGTAATAGTTTGGAAACATATGTGATATAGCTTCCCTTGACCTTGGTGATAAGGTTGAATTGTGGGATATTTGGATTAAAAAAATGTTAGAATTGATCACACTATTGAAACATCATGCCCTTTTGTTATTTCATTGCATGAAATGACCAAGACAAAGTTTAGAATGTATAATGGGTATTAATATCGCAGACTTTAAAAACTGTTCTGTTGTTTCTAAACTATTTGTCCTTTTGTACTTTGAGCTTGTTGTTCATGACTTTGCATACCATTTGCCATATTTGGCTTAAGCCAATGTGAATCCTTGAATAGATGAAGCAAATGGTTATTCATTTATTATTTCTTTTGTAACTTCATCTTGTGTGCTGGTAAATATTTAAGGTCCACACAAGATCCAAGGAATTGGTGCTGGCTTTATCCCTGGAGTTTTGGATGTCAGTTTACTCGATGAAGTTGTTCAAGTAAGTCTCCGATATTCTAATTAGGCTGGTTTTAGTCAACATGTGAAATTCTAAGGTTGTTTGTTTAGGCAAAAGTTTAACCATATTTCGTTCTGTATTAATGCATGGAAGTATACAATGAGAAAACAAGATAGTGGACCTGTAAATAAAATAAGCTTGTATCGCCTCTTGTCCTACGTTTAATAGCTTTACTTTCTGCAACTCAGAATGTAGGTCTCTGGCATTTCATATGGGTTCCACAACCATTGTTTAAAAATTCATAAAAAATGACAAGACAACTACTATTCAAGTCTACGCTTTAGTACATTTCTCTCTTAATTGTGTGCAAGCAAATAGGATATTTTGGTTTCAATCTGTGCATTTATTGGCTTATAGACTGATCTTTGTTGATGAGATATGATAATTTTTATTGGCCTTGCTTTTCAGATATCAAGTGAAGAAGCAATTGAAACTGCTAAGCTTCTGGCCTTGAAAGAAGGCTTGCTGGTAAGCTCACAATTATCGACATGTGCTCCATTATATCACTCTCCTCTTTAATTACCTTTACACTGGGGCGTGACTCTGACATCTTGTTGATGGGATGTATTGCAGGTAGGAATATCTTCTGGTGCAGCAGCAGCTGCGGCAATTAAGATAGCAAGGAGGCCTGAAAATGCTGGAAAACTCATTGTTGTAAGTCTGATGTTTTCTTGCTCTTGCCATAGATGCATTATTCGGTAACAAGCTCAATTTTAAGTAATCAAATGTAATATGTAGAGCACAGGAAGAGTGTCCGGTTTCAAAATAATGCTATAGTTTGGTAGTAATCTTCCTGCATATCAATAGTACAAAATAGCCGCGCCAACCTTAAATGTTCTTGAAAATTTAAAACTGAGTAATATAATATTTTTAATGATTTATCAGTTCTAGATTATTGAACCATCAAGTCAATTCCCAACACAACTGTGACAAGAAATTATTGGATTTATTGCTGAAGTCTATATTATTACTTATAGCAACTGGCCTTTATGGTTAGCTTATTGTTTGTCAATCTTAAACAGGTGATCTTCCCTAGCTTTGGAGAGCGTTATCTGTCTTCTGTGCTTTTTGAATCTGTGAAGCGTGAGGCAGAAAGTATGGTTTTTGAGCCTTGAGATGGTGAATATTGTCCCCACGAGTTGCAACTGTATCTGTGCTTCAAGTTTTCTTTATTTTACATGCTACAAAATAATGTGGAGCTTTTCTGCTCTTGCTGTTGTAGTGAGGGAAGCTTGTGGGCTGACTTAGAACTGTTTCTGAATGTTGCGAGTTCAATAAAATTTACATCCAATATGTTTTGATAAACCCCATAAGTGTTAACCTTCTTAAAGCAGTGTTGTTTCACCAGTCCAAGTGCCAAAAAGTAAAGGTCAAAGACTGATGTAGCATCAGAAGACCGCATCTTAGCAAATGCTACAAAATAGTCAAATCCTTCTCTTCTACTAAATTTGCACTGTACATAACTATTTGGGCCTAATTGACAAGACAGCTATTAAAACATTGAACACTGAAGACCGTTAATTTACGCATTCATGACTAAAATTGGACAGGGGCCGCGCGAACGCAGGCCCCCACTACCACAAATTATGACGTAGGCTCTCCCAGCTTGGGGAGACCTTAGGCCAGCACCCCTCCGAAGTGCAATGGAGGTCACTAACCTAGGCCATGAGTCTTCTTGATCGCCCATTGACCCCGTCCAGGTAAGTATGTTTGTCAGTTGCTTTAGGCCTTTTATTTATAAGCTAACTCTTGCTCTCTTCGTTCTTACCTAATCGATGTGGGTTACAAGTTCAACTTCCACATAGCAAAAGGCATCCTTGATAGAATCATTTGAATAACCAAATATTTGTTTGGAAACGAGTTGTTTATGCAATTAACGCCTCACAAATCTGAATTTGCAGACCAAAATGTTCAGAAAGTAGGAAATCATTTTGCAATCTGTTGTTTCCTAAAAGCAGATTACTTATGTCGGGGAGTATCAATTATTGCAGACAGAAAATGGGGGACTCCACTATGAGTGTTGTGGCGTAAGGCAGTGTGTAAATATTCATTATGTTATAATATCAGAATCTAAATTTGGCTACAGGATTGCTTATTCTGAACTTCAATTATTAGTTGAATGAAACCAAAATAAAAAAGAAAAGATCAAATACTATTCCATTCTGAGTGTGTCAAGCTTCAGCTTTTGCATAATGGAGAATGATGCACTTCCACTATCAAGATAAGCGAAAAATATTATAAATTTGCACTCCTGTCACATCTTTTCCTCAAGCAACTGCTACTGCTTTCAGGCATCAGAGTAATATTGGGTTCTCAATTATTGCGATAGTTATGTTTCTCTTAAATCGGTCCTTGGTTAATGTTTTCAAAAAAAAAAAAAAGCTAAGCTTCTTTTGCTGTTTTTTTAGTAATTTGATAGTATCTTTGATGGTTTGATATATTCAATCATTATTCTTGAATAGATGATTTTTCTCTGTTTCTGTTTTGAACTTTGCCATTTCTTTCTTATTTGAAGATTCTTTCAACTAGCCCATTTAGCTAGATTGGTCTTCTTGCATCATCTCAGTGATAAGTGCAAAACTGTGTGATCCATTTATTTGTTGGGTGTAATGTTTCTGAACTGATAGATCATAAAGGATTGCAATTCTTTTCTACATAACATGCAAATTAGTTGCACATATTTGTTCTCTGGCAGGTTAGCTAGAAAAGATGGAGGAAAAGTGTGCAATCAAGAAAGATATTACTGAAGTAATTTATTTTCTTCATAATCACTTGTACTTTTCACATAAACAACAGTCTTTAAGAAAAACAGCAATCTTGCTTATGGCCATTATCTTTCACTTATGGGGTCTTCTGCAGTTAATAGGCAATACACCTATGGTATATCTCAACAATATATTGGAAGGTTGCGTAGCTCGAATAGCTGCCAAGCTTGAACACATGGAACCTTGCTTCAGTGTTAAAGACAGGTCAACCCAACTTGTTTCATTCAAAATCTTAGTTTTATCTTGTACATGTTCCTCTTGTCAAATTGCTGGTTTTCACCTTTTTCATCTGTGACATGCAGGATTGCATATAGTATGATCAAAGATGCAGAAGAAAAGGGCTTGATTACACCAGGGAAGGTTTGTAATAATACTTCGTGATTTTTGTTTTTTAGAAGAAAAGATAAGAAAAGAGAAATGTGTTATTTTTTCACGGATGATGGAAAATTGCTACATTTGTCACATTGATATATCTACTTATTGGCCATCTCTACTATGAAACTGCTGCTGTTTCTGGTTCTGTTGGTTCTAAAGAGCGTCCTCATTGAGCTTACAAGTGGTAACACTGGGATTTCAATGGCGTCCATTGGGGCAGCAAAGGTTACAAGACTATTCTCGTTATGCGAGCTTCAAAGAGTATTGAGAGAAGAATAGTGCTAAGAGCTTTGGGAGCTGAGGTTTACCTAACAGATCCAGACAAGGGTTTTCAAGGTGTTCTTGATAAGGCCAAAGAGATTCTGAATAGTACACCTAATGGTTATATGCTTGATCAATTTGAAAATCCTGTCAATATAAAGGTAATATTTTTATCTATATTTGTGATATGTACTAGTGTTTGAAAGGATTTAGAAGTAAATATTTGTTCTCAGGTTCATTATGAAACCACTGGCCTGGAGATCTGGAAGGATTCAGGAGGTAAAGTTGATGTTTTGGTTGCTGGGATTGGGACTGGCGGTACAGTAACTGGTGCAGGGACATTCCTGAAGGAAAAGAACCCAGATATTAAGGTATTCTTTGTTTTACTTGTGCTTGTGCACAAAAATCTTGCTGTTCTCCAGGTTTAATTATTTTATGAAGGTATAACTTTCATTTTCTTGCATTAGGTTTATGGTGTAGAACCAGCAGAAAGTGCAGTCCTGAATGGAGGAAAACCTGGTAAGTTAGTTCATGCTTGCACTTTCTGTTTGTCCTTTGACAAATTCCTGGTTTAGTCATAAAATTGATGGCACTCAGTCCTTTGAAGGTGAGATTTTAAAGTAAAGATTCCTGAGCATATATCAGACTTGTATACTTCTTAATTCTGCTGCAAGATTGACTTGGAAATTGGCAAGATTCTCGTGATTTTATCATCACTGAAATGGATACATTGCCTTGTGTGCGTGTCAAAGGTAAACATCTAATTGATGGGCTAGGTGCTGGAATTGTACCTCCTCTTCTGGATGTTGACAAGCTTGATCAAGTTATTCAAGTAAGTGTAACAGACTCTAAATTCTTCTATTCTTTCTGCTATGATTGCCAAGTCATATACAGTGAGAGAGACCTGCAACACCATCAGAAATTGTAAATATTGTTTTGTGTCTTTAATAATTCGTGTCTTCTACCGCACGGACAACCAGATTTTAGATTGTAATGGAGACATCAACTGCTTGCTGGTTTATGATTTTGTTTAGAATTATATTACTCGAGTTTCCTGGTGTTGTGTTACATTTTAGGTATCAAGCGAGGAAGCTATTGAAACTGCCAAGCAACTTGCTTCAGAAGAAGGATTATTGGTATGATTACAGCTACTTAAGATTTATCTTCATTCAATGTTCTCTTTACTTATTTATTTATTTTTCTTTTTGTACTTCAAAATTATTAAATCTTTCTTTCCTCCACAGGTGGGAATATCATCTGGGGCTGTAACAGCTGCTGCTTTAAAGTTGGCAAAGAGACCGGAAAATGCTGGGAAGCTCATTGTAGTAAGTCTCATTAGCACTACTACCATACCTAACTTATGAATATGGAGTGGTGGATTCTGTAGCAGTAAGCCATTTGACTTGTTTGCTGTTGTGGCAGGTGATTTTCGCCAGTGCTGGGGAGCGTTATCTGTCAACTAAGTTGTTCGAGTCGTTTAGGCATGAGGCAGAAAACATGACCTTTGATTAGGATAACTTTGATTCCTGAAACGAACAGAGTATGATCAAGAACTAATGTAGTAGCTGTAAGACCCTGATTAGGTCTAGTTTCAGGAGGATTTATCTTTTCCATTGTATTGTTTGGAAGATGCTTATATTATATGTAGGACATTGTAGATTTGGAAACTTATCATCAGGGAACACCTGTATGTTTGGGACAGATTGAAGAAATATCTGAAGTTGCTATCCACTCAGCTCTGATGTTCATTGCAGTGTTACATTAAAAAGCTTTTTTACTTAGTTTCAAGATGTTAATTACTCTCAATTTATAAGATTAAGAAAAATCACAGTACATTTATCAAACCTATTTAAAAAGATTACTAAAGAACCTTATTCGCTGGCCAATCTACTGTCCAATTTTATTCTCTGAACAAACAGGGACTTTCCACCACTACCTCCAAATAAGATTAGGGCAAGCATTAAGAAAAGATGGCCGTATATAAATAAACACATTAAATGGTAACTTTAGATATAAGGAAGCACCTAAATTGTTTTCTTTTACTGGGGCCAATCAACCAAAAACAGATTCTTTTTATTGATTAAAAACATCCAAAAATATGAAAGATGATTGTTTGTCTGTTAGTGGCAGCAGTTGAGTTGACTTATACCAGATAAAAAGAAAAAGCTGAAAGTGGTGAAACAAATTTAGCAATTAGTGCACTTGCATTATCTGTAAAGAGAAAGCTGCCAAGGAGTTCATGGTTAGGATTCTTGCTCTTTATGCTAACTTATCTTCCTTCTTTTGGCTTAGTTGCCTGCAAGTAAAGTTGGGTTGCCACTCAAGTCATTACTGTTTGACGTGTTTGTGGCGATTGGGTTCTTGATAATTTAATTCCCTTATTATATCCGCTCTTGCAAAGTTGACATTTCTTGGTAATTTTTCTGTTTTCCGGTGATTTTGGTATTTCTTGCAAAATCGCTTAAAGGGTTTATAGTCTTGTACGTCATTTGTGTCTCGGAGCTGCAGTTTTGGAGCTCTTTTATTAGCACCTTTAGCAAAATTGGCCTTCTTGCATCATTCATTAGCTTATCTACTGAAGGAACACATAATTCATCTACTGCTTAGATTTCTTAAAAAATAACTTAGTTCTTAGAGCTAGGAATCTGCCTATATATGGAAACCAACCATGCTTGCAGAATGTTCTCTAATTGCTATCCATATATGATTTCTTTTTTCCTTTTCTTTTCCAAAATGTTCACTTCTTTCCATCTCGCAGGATTTATAGAAAAGAATGGAGGATAAGTGTGCAATCAAGAAGGATGTTACTGAAGTACTTTTCTCTATTCGTGATTTACCTATAGTCTCCACTTTAAATCTTGTGCTAAAAACAACAATCTTGCTTATACTGTGTATTTTCCTTTTATGGCCTTTTGTAGTTAATAGGCAATACCCTATGGTGTATCTCAACAATATTTTGGAAGGTTGTGATGTCCGAATTGCTGCAAAGCTTGAGAATATGGAACCTTGTTACAGTGTTAAAGATAGGTAGATAACTTGTGTCATTCAGAGGTTTATTGTATCTAAGTACATGTTCCTCTTGTCAGTTTGCTAATTTTCATCTAGAATTATATAGTTGGTTTTCATCTATGATATGTAGGATTGCATATAGTATGATCAAAGATGCAGAAGAGAAGGGCTTGATTACACCCGGAAGGTTTGTAATGAACGTTCATTTCTACTGATTCGTTTTTATACTGGTACGAAATTCATTGGTCAAATTAGAAAAGAATAAAAAGGAACATGAAACATCCGGAGAACCCTGAAATGTGTTGCAATACTGCTAAGAGTGTGTCATTTTAGTCAGTATATGAGTGTTACATGAATAACAGAGTACAGATTCTTAATTTAAGTAAGTAGTTGAATATGCCATGTGAATATTCCAGAGCTTTTTGTCATATGCGGGCAATTTCCAGATTGATGCTTATGGGTTATTTCTACTAAAATTTGCTGTTGTTTTGGCTCCTTTGGTTTAAATGTGGCTGAAGACTGTCCTTGTTGAGGTTACCAGTGGTAATACTGGGATTGCAATGGCATCCATTGCTGCAGCAAAAGGTTACAAGATTATCATAGTCATGCCAGCTTTTAAGAGTCTCGAGAGAAGGATTGTGCTACGAGCTTTTGGAGCTGAGTTGCACCTAACAGATCCAAACAAGGGCTATGATGAGATTCTTAAGAAGGCTGAGGAGATAGTGAAAAATACACCAAATGGCTATATGCTTCATCAATTTGAGAATCCTGCCAATCCAAAGGTATTTTATCATCAATTTTTTGTAATATTCATCATTTGTCAAAAAGACTTAGGACTCATACTGCTATGATATATGTAGATTCATTATGAAACCACCGGCCCAGAGATTTGGAAAGACTCAGGAGGTAAAGTTGACGCCTTGGTTGCTGGGATAGGGACTGGTGGTACAGTAACTGGTGCAGGAAAATTCCTGAAGGAGAAAAATCCAGACATTAAGGTATTCTTTATACTCATGCACATAATTAAAGAGCCTGATCCTCTTTAGTTTTAATTAATATATCACGGTAAAACTTTCTTTCGTCCTATGTAGGTTTATGGTGTAGAACCAGCAGAAAGTGCAGTCTTGAATGGAGGAAAACCTGGTAAGTTATGAACCACTTCATATTTGCTCTTTCTTCTTTCTAAACGATAGCTGCATCCTTGCATACATTTTCTGGTTGTGGAGCTTGGGTCCAATTGCATGATGCAAGTGTTGCAGGTCAGGTATTCATCACTTTACAAGAATATGAGAAATACTTTTAGGAGTGTCAATTAGTTTTTTTTCCCCTACTGAATGGTCTCTTGTGATGACAAAATTACTAAGTATTGAGTGGCAATGCATTTTATAGACACTATATATAGAAGATGAAAAACCTTCAAAATGAAGCATTTTTGGTTACATCAGCAAAGAGTTACTTCCAGCAAACCCTTGTTTCAAACTGATGCATTTTCTCCTGCATAGATTGAATTATTGTTTCATTAACAGATAATGTATAAAATCTCTAGTTTGGAGAAGTCTTAGACAAAATGAAGACTCTGGAGCATCGACCAGACTTATATGCTTGCTAGTTCTGTTACTAGAATGATGTTCACTTTGTCAATTTGAAGATTGGCAACATCCTCATGACTCTTATCACCTCCAAAATCTTTGTGTGTGTGTTGAAGGTCATCATAGGATTGAAGGACTAGGTGCTGGGGTTGTACCTCCTGTTCTGGATGTTGGCATGCTAGATGAAGTTGTTCAAGTAAGTCAAAAACCCTGCTATAGTTTGCTTTTAACTGACTTTTTAAATTAACTGTTAGTAACTTTGTATTTGTACAACGAGAGGCCTATGGCATGATCAGAATTTGTAGGTAAGGCTCGTCTTCTGAATCAATGTCCTCAATAGATGGACAAGCAAAATTGTGGGTCGTAATGCAGATTCTTAGTGTAAGAAGGTCGATAGTTGATGACTGTTAATAATACTTGACATTTAATGTATTGCTGTAACATTGTAATTAGGTATCAAGTGAGGAAGCTATTGAAACTGCTAAGTTGCTTGCTTTGAAGGAAGGTTTGCTGGTACACGCTTATAGCTATATAAGATTACAATTCATGGATTACATACGACAGTGCCTTCATTTGTGATCGAAACCTGTTGGATCTTTCTTTCCCCTATAGGTAGGGATATCATCCGGTGCTGTGACTGCTGCTGCTATAAAGTTGGCAAAGAGACTAGAAAATGCTGGGAAACTCATTGTAGTAAGTCTTACTAGTTATCTTAGTCTTTTGCAGAATAATTTCCCAGTTGCTAGTAGTCTAGTACCATGTCTAACTTATGAAATAGACAAATGGCTTAATATGTGATTGATTTGTTCCAATAGCGTACCATGTCTTTTAATGTACTAAGCTATTTATCTTACTTTCTGTACAGGTGGTTTTTGCCAGTGCTGGGGAGCGTTATCTGTCCACTAAACTGTTTGAATCCCTTAGGCACGAGGCACAAAATATGCCCTTTCATTAACATCATGTTGGTTCCTTCCTGAAATGTAATGGTACAAGCAGTACCATACTTAGATTAATTCTTTGTTTTCTAGCACAAGCCCTGAATGGGATGTGTTATTATTGCTGAAATATGTATTTGTAAGTAATTATGGACTTATCCAGGTTAGGGCTCCATCATCCAATATGCAATGAGAAGTGAACGGGTTGTCGAAGCTCTTCAAAATAAATTACTGATTTTCTTAAACTAATTTGTAAAAAAAGTGAAACCAGATCGAATCCCAAGAGAACCAATATGAATAGCTTCTCAAAGTAAATTAAAAGGGGTTTTGAATGTTTGAATCGAAATTATAAATAGGCAAAAATAATGAAGGCTGAATATTTAAAGTAAATAAAATCAATCTTAACAAATTTCCAATTCAAGAGTCTTGATTCCATCCAATTGTAATCATGATCATAGGCTAAAATATCAATTCTTCTATTCAAGTACTTAGTCTACTTATTCAAAAAGCAACAAGTGTAATTCTCCTAATATAGTTGACTTGAACCCAACATCCAAATCAAAACTTACCATTAGTCAATCGGCACGATAGCGTTCCATATCAACAATGATAGCATTAAGAATAATGAGAATGACTAAACCAACATTAATTTAATTGAGATAACGCAATTGAAATAACCTTGTTCCTTTATTTCCTAGAGCCTATCATGCAAGCTATGTAATTGAATAAGCCGTAATCACACACACATGAGCGACTCCTTGCTACTTGTGTCAATCGTTCATGACAATTACGGATCACAAACTCAAAGTTTAGCAATAGAAAATCAATATCAAAGTTGAGTCGTCGTTCAATCAATATCAATAATTCATAAATAATAAGAACAAAAATAAAGAATACTTGAATTAAAGAAGAATTCTGTTAAGCACAAAGCCTCACAAAATCACAATTGGAATTTATTCACTCTTGAATTAGAAACTAAAAACTTAGCCACTCATGGTGGAGTAAGAATTCACAAGAATTGTAGAGAGTAGAAGAAGAAATAAGAATATGAATATCAATTTGAATCTGAATCTGAATGCCTCTGCTCAAAGTATCTAGCCGTCCTTATATAGGAAGTAAAACCCTAAACCCTAATAGAATCCTTATAAAAAAGAAATAAGCTTCTTATTTAATCTTATCCCTACAAGAAATGATAAGATTAAAAGTGATCTAAATAAATTAAAACCCTAAATACATGGAAGAAAGTTCTATTAATCCAACATTTCCAAAAATAGAGGAGATTAACTAGGGATAGGTCCACCACAAATTAATCTCTGAAAATTTCGAAGCTCTCTTTCACATCTTTTAGCAGCTCATGGGATGCAAGGCGTGGTCACGCCTTATTGACAGTAGTCTTCTGCACAGAGTTCTGCACTTCCTCCAAAAGACTTTGTTTTTGACAAAATGATGACTTAAAATATGTCTTTAGGCTAGATTTTGCTTCATCCTTGATATTTCATCACCTAAGTTAGAATAAACATAATTTCCATAATTAAGTACATTATTCAACCAAATCGCAAAGGAATTAAACACAATAAATATAACTATTTTTGACCTATCAAATTTCTCCACACCTAATTTATGCTTGTCCTCAAGCATACCTCAATTCAACATAGCAATTCTCCTTTTAACCTTCCTTTCATCTCTTTTAATCTCCTCAAATACCAAATAAATTAAACATACATTAATGAGTTGAATAATAATGACAATCAAGAGATTAGCACTCATAGGATAAATTTTATAAAAAGAACAGGTATCTTAATAATTCATCAAAATCAAAACAACAAGACTTAACACCCTCACATGGTTTCACTCAATACTCTCAAAGTGTTTAGGGTGCATTTACTCTCGGAATCAAAACAAAGCATGTTATTACCATAAGCTTGCTAATGAATCAAGTCTCCACCACTACACATGAATTAGATGCAAAAATCAAAGGGACTTTACAAGGGTTGTAATGGGGCTTAGGAAAGGGTGTGATAAAGGAAGAGCTGAGATGTTTCATAATCAAGACAAAAAGATTAGATTCTTGCATGATAACTTATGCCACATCCACGAAACATACTACAAAAACTTTGAGATTTATTTCCACATTTTATATTAGCACTAAAAATCTTGGAGAAATAACATGTAATAATTCAATTCAATATATTTGATGAATACTTCTCCAATTATCTTCTTTCATGAAAGGAATAAATATCAACGTCCTTTCCCCATTTTTTTCTTTTCTTTCTCTCTCTCTCTGTTTTTTTTTTTTTTTTTTTGTTGTTTCATTTGTACCATGCAACACTTCCCTTTTTGCCTTGACAAGGGTAGAAAAATAGAGGTAGCAAACGAAAGGTCTTGGGTTAAACAACATGTGTTAAAAATAACAAAGAAAATGGAAAATAGGCTCAAGGTGGCTAACTAAAAAGGAAATCAATACGGTAGGTATTTTAAGAGTCTAAGAATAGGTTAATCCTAATTGCCCTTATCATATTAAAACATCAATCCAAAAATGTGGTCTCAATATGAATTCAGAAGCAAGTTCTAGAATAATCATACTAGTTTGATAACACTCAATAAAAAAATAATTAGAGCAAAATATAATGAACTGCTTTTTGGCTCAAAAGCTCACTTGAATGTTTACATTTATATCAAGTCTTGTGGATTTTTCAATCAATAAACTAATGAGATACCTTCGGATAGTTTTAAAGAAATACTAACCATGCTTATCCCCTTTCATGCATTGAAATTCAAACCAAAATGTATTTCTAACTTACATGGTATTCGGGTTATCAAAATAAAACTCAAGGTTGCAAAGAAGAATTAGAACATATGAATTAAAGCATACCTAATTATAAGCATAAAAAAATATTTTGAAAAGAAAAGAAAATCATGTAATTATCATATTCCTCCCCACACCTAAACTATACATTGTCCTCAATGTATCAAAAGAAAATGGCTCACAAAAGAAATGAAAAAATATGAAACTCCCGGTTTGCGAGCAATTCATCTTTGAATAGTGAGTGGTGATGGTGGGAAAGGAAGTAGAACCGCCTAGTAAAAATAGAAAGTTTTGGTGATGGTGCTGCAAAAGAAAATAAACGTTGGTGGCTATGGCAAAATAAAACGTTCTCTTTCTTTTCTCTCTTTTAAGCACAAAAATAAATAATAATAATAATAATTAAAATTAAAAATAAATTAAATTAAATAATAAAAATTAAATAAATTAAATAAATTAAATAAAAATAATAAAAAATAAAAACAAAATAATAATAATAAAAACAAAAGAATAAAAAAAATAAAAAAAGTGGTTTGAGTAAGGCGTGGTCACGCCTTATAAGAAATGAGCACATAATTTTTGGTGCAGTTTTCAAGACAAAGCAGAAGACAACTTGGAACAAGGCGTGGTCACGCAAAGCGAAGCACATAATTTTTAATTTTTTTTTGCGTTTGCAAAACAAAAAGAAGGGAACAAGGCGTGGTCACGCCTTGTAAGCGAGCAGTAATAAATTTTTAAAAATTAAAACTAAAACTAAAAACAAAATAAACTAAGTGAAAGAAAAATAATAATAATAATAATAATAATAATAAAAATAAAGCAAGTATTTGGGTTGCCTCCCAATAAGCGCAATTGTTTAACGTCGTTATGCTCGTGAATGATAAAATATTTGAGTCATCCAAATAAGTGAAGTGATCCAAAGGAAAACTAATAGAACATAAAGCAATTTCACCCTCATGGAAGATCTTTAATCTATGACCATTCAGTTTGAAAATTTTATCCGAATCCAAGCTTCTAATTTCCACTTCTAAATTAGATTATGCATCTAATTCTTGCTCATTACTAATATTTTCTTTTGCAAATACTTCCCGCGCGATTGGTTAATTACATCAATATGGCAAAGAGAATGTAAATTATTAGGATATTTCATTGCATCAAAAATATTAAATTTAACAATCTCTCCATCAAACCCTATGGGGAGAGTACCCTCATCTACATTAATCTTTGTCTTAGCAGTTTTCATGAATGGTTGTCCTAATAAAATCGAAGCTGATTTTAATGAGGAATTACCATCCATTTCCAAAATGTAAAAGTCGACGCCGAAATATGAGCCCATTAACTTGCACCAAAACATCTTCAACAACTCCAGGGGATGAATATAAAAGTGATCGACTAATTGAATCATTACACCAGTCTTTTGCAAGTTATTTAGTTTCAATTCTTGATAGATAGAAAATGGCATGACATTAATGGAAGCTCCTAAATCTAACATGGCACGCTCAATTTTTGTATTACCAATAACACAAGGTAATGAAAACATACCTGGATCCTTGCATTTTTCGGGCATATTCTTTTGCAAGATGGCCGACACATTCTTACTTACCACCACTTTCTCCTTTTCCTTCATCCTTCTTTTGTTTGTGCATAATTCCTTCAAGAACTTTGCATATTTAGAAATTTTCTTGATAGCATCCAATAATGGGATATTTATCTCCACCTTCCTAAATGTATCCAGGATCTCCTTTTCTTGCTCGTCTTCTTTTGGCTTAGCTAATCTGCTAGGAAAAGGAGGTAATGGAGTATGAGATGAAAGAGATAGAGAAGGATCGAATTTTACCCCACGTGATGCTTTAGAGGAAGCTTCTTCTTCTTCCTTTTCCTTGCTCGGTTCACTTTTCTTAAGTGGAATCGACCTGAAAATCTCCTTTCCACTTAAGAAAAATTGCACTAACATTCTCCTTTGGATTTATCTCTGGTTGTGAAGGTAGTTTTCCAAAATTTTGAGCCTCCAATTTACTAATCGACGTAGTCAGTTGAGTAATTTGATTGCCTAAACTCTGAATGCTTGACCTTGTTTCCTGTTGAAATTGAAGAGCATTGTTAGCAAGATTTTGAACAATATCTTCCAAGGACATACCTGAATTAGAAGCTTGAGGTTGTCTATTGAAATTCGGAAATGATACTTTTGTTGTCCTCCTTGGTTCCCATAGCTCAAATTCGGGTGATCTCTCCATCCGGATTGTAATGATTAGAAAAGGGTCATACTTCCTTTGAGATTGACCGATGAAATCCGCTTCAGGCGTTAGCTTCTTGCATGGAGTCTTGTTGCAATGTTGGACACATATCGGTGGGATGTCCTTGCAACGAACATATTCCAGACTTTTGCCATTTGTAATTGCCCTACTGACCATTTGAGAACCAAAGCGGTTAAATCGAAATTTGATTTTCAAGATTTTTAGTGCTTACCTCATTAACTTCGCCTTGTAGCTCCATGACCCTTGTACCAAATCACGAGAATTTTGACCATGTTTGAAATTAATTGCTTGGCTTCTTCAGGCGTTTATCTACCAAAGCTCCACCTCTTTGCATCAATCATACTCCTATCCATTAGCAATAATCCTTCATAGAAATATTGGATTAGGAGTTGGAGAGATTTGATGATGTGGGCATTTAGCACATTGCTTGAACCTTTCCGATATTCATACAACGTTTCTCCGATGAACTGTGTTATGCCACAAATTTCTTTTCGATGTTGGCTCTTCTGTTGCAAGGAAAAACTTATCGAGGAACAATCTTTTCATCTCGTTCCATGTTGTTATTGAACCGGAAAGTAGATAATAGAGCCAATCCTTTGCTTTATCCTTCAAAGAAAAGGAAAAAGCTCTAAGATTTATTTGCTCTTCGGTCACACCATGTGGTTTCATTCCGAAGCATACAATATGGAACTCTTTCAAGTGTTTATAAGGATCTTCACCTGCACATCCACGAAAAGAAGGGAGTAAGTGAATTAAACCAGATTTTAATTCAAAATCAACTGCAATATTAGGAAATGTAATGCATAAAGGTTGTTGATTTAAATCCGGTGCAGCTAGCTCTTTGAGAGTTTTGTTCGCCATGTTTTCTGTAACTTCTTGAAAGATAGACGTGTCACCAATAGCCAAATCTATTTCCAACTCCTCTATGAGACAACTTTTTCTTTGCTTAGTCTCCTTTCTTAATCGGTGCGCTGTCTTCTCAATTTCAGGATTAAACTACAAATCAATATCTTGAGAAGAACAAGTCATAAACAAATAATTCAAACAATGAGAAACTAAAATAGGTTTCCCGGCAACGGCGCCAAATTTGAACGGGTTGTCGAAGCCCTTTAAAATAAATTACTGATTTTCTTAAACTAATTTGTAGAAAAAGTGAAACCAGGTGAATAGCTTCTCAAAGTAAATTAAAAGGGGGGTTTTTGAATGTTTGAATCAAAATTATAAATAGGCAAAAAATAATGAAGGCTGAATATTTAAAGTAAATAAAAATCAATCTTAACAAATTTCCAATTCAAGAGTGCTGATTCCATCCAATTGTAATCATGATCATAGGCTAAAATATCAATTCTTCTATTCAAGTACTTAGTCTACTTATTCAAAAAAGCCGCAACAAGTGTAATTCTCCTAATATAGTTGACTTGAACCCAACATCCAAATCAAAACTTACCATTAGTCAACTGGGCACGATAGCGTTCCATATCAACTCAATGATAGCATTAAGAATAATGAGAATGACTAAACCAACATTAATTTAATTGGGATAGCGCGATTGAAATAACCTTGTTCTTTTATTTCCACAGAGCCTATCATGCAAGCTATGTAATTGAATAGTAGTAATCACACACATGAGCGACTCCTTGCTACTTGTGTCAATCGTTCATGACAATTACGGATCACAAACTCAAAGTTTAGCGATAGAAAAATCAATATCAAAGTTGAGTCGTCGGTTCAATCAATATCAATAATTCATAAATAATAAGAACAAGAAATAAAGAATACTTGAATTAAAGAAGAATTTTATTAAGCACAAAGCCTCAAAAATCACGATTGAATTTATTCACTCTTGAATTAGAAACTAAAACTTAGCCACTCATGGTGGAGTAAGAATTCACAAGAATTGTAGAGGTAGAAGAAGAAATAAGAATATGAATATCAATTTGAATCAATCAATCGAATCAATGCCTCGCTTTCAAAGTATCTGTCCTTATATAGGAAGTAAAACCCTAAACCTTAATAGAATCCTTATCAAAAGAAATAAACTTTTATTTAATCTTATCCCTACAAGAAAGGATAAGATTAAAAGTGATCTAAATAAATTAAAACCCTAAATACATAGAAGAAAGTTCTATTAATCCAACACTTCCAAAAATAGAGGAGATTAACTAGAGATAAGTCCACCACAAATTAATCTCGAAAATTTAAGCTCTCTTTCACATCTTTTTTGGCATGGGATGCAGGCGTGGTCACGCCTTGTTGACAGTAGTCTTCTGCACAGAGTTCTGCACTTCCTCCAAAAGACTTTGTTTTTGACAAAATGATGACTTAAAACATGTTTTAGGCTAGATTTTGCTCCATCCTTGATATTTCATCACCTAAGTTAGAATAAACATAATTTCCATAATTAAGTACATTATCCAACCAAATCGCAAAGGAATTAAACACAATAAATATAACTATTTTTGACCTGTCAAGAAGCCACACGGACAATAATAATAATAAAATCCATCCCTGCAAATTAGTCTTATCCAATCTTTTATTTTGTCACGGTTGACCAAATAGTGAAAAAATAATCACAATTTGGACAAGAAATTATCAATCAATGATATTTCTGACTTTAATGTTCATATCCAGCACTGCTTCTCTGATCTCTATTAATGTTCACTGCTTCTGTCTTTAGCCAACAAGAAAAAGAGAATCTTGATTCTTGACTATGACACGGACAGCTGAAGTAATAAGTCTTGGGACTACCTCCTTAAATGGATGGGACATGCAATTTATAGATTGTGGCTATCTAATGAAATGGACAGCACATGCATTTACAGACAAAGCAACTAATCTTGCACGTGCATATATTATATATAGACAGAGTTTACAGATTGCACACGCAATATATACTTGTAGATTTGCTTTATATCTGGTAATATTTATAATCTTTTACTGCTGCTATTGTTGAGTTCATTTCAGTCGACGTTGTATTCTTGTTTTCTTCTTCTTCTTCTTCTTCTTCTTTCTCACTTTCTCTCAGCTTCCTGCAAATCCAGTCACATTTTTCTGCTTGCAGACTGCCAAGAAAGATATGGAGAACAAGTGTGGAATCAAGAAAGATATTACTGAAGTATATTTTAGTCATCTTTTTCTATAGTTTTTGACTTTGGAATACCAATAACTACTGCTTCTAATAATGTTCATCTTCTTCTATTTTCATCTTGACTTGTGCAGTTAATAGGAAATACCCCTTTGGTATATCTGAATAAGGTTGTGGACGGCTGTGTAGCTCGCATTGCTGCAAAGCTTGAAATGTTCGAACCAACCGCTAGTGTGAAAGACAGGCACTCTTTCTTTCCACCTGTTTGTGTTTATTCTTTTCCTATTATGGAAAATAAACAAGTCTTTATTGCTGAACTGATGTCATACATTTTCATTTTTGCTTATGCAGAATTGCATACAGCATGATCCGGGATGCAGAAGATAAGGGCTTAATTACTCCAGGGAAGGTTAGTCATGAGGCCTTGCTAGATATTCATTCTTTTTTAATAAAATATCAAAGTCAAATGAAGGAAATATGGATTTCTGAAAGGTGTTAAAATGAAGGAGAGATTAACAATTGTTTTCCTTTTGTTCCTATTGCTGTTTAAAATATGCTGCCTAAAGACCGTCCTAGTTGAACCCACGAGTGGCAACACCGGCATTGGTTTGGCAGCAATTGCTGCGGTGAAAGGTTACAAACTTATACTCACCATGCCCGCTTCAATGAGTCTCGAAAGAAGAACTGTGCTACGAGCTCTTGGAGCTGAGGTTCGCCTTTCTGATCCGGTCAGGTCCTTTCCAGGAGCACTTGAGAAGGCAGAGGAGATACTAAATAAATTACCTGATGGCTACATGCTTCAGCAATTTGAAAATCCTGCGAATCCAAAGGTATATCTTGCATCCATCTAGTACGTGGATTTGTTGTAGAAGGACTATAGATCATGTTTGTTGCTGATTTTGTAGATTCATTACGAGACCACTGGCCCAGAAATATGGAGAGACACCAGTGGGAAAGTTGATATCTTGGTTTCAGGAATTGGAACTGGTGGTACTGCAACTGGAGCTGGAAGATTCCTTAAGGAGAAGAACAAAGACATTAAGGTTTATTCTGGATGTCTTCTTCTGAGAGACTCTTATGTCAAATATGTTAAAGGATCTTTTTCTTTGTCTTTTTAAATCTTAATTGTGCTCCAACTGGAGTATGAATTGGTTTTGCTTTAATTCCTTTATGCATAGGTGTATGGTATAGAACCAGAAGAAAGTGCAGTCCTGAATGGAGAAAACCTGGTGAGTAATGAATTCTTCTAATTATTGAATCTTTTACCGGGCAGCTACAATCTTGGAGGAATAAAAGAAATGTATATGTACCATCATTGAGGCTTTACTTATTTTTAGTCTTTTCATCTTTTAAAGATGTCACGGAACCAGAAGGTTAATGGATGACACATATTAATTGATTTATTGTTGCGTGCTCGTGTATTTACTACTTCATTCTAATTCCCTATGGTTATCACTCTTTATAACTATTCACCGTGGAAAAGAAAATTGCTTGATATACTTGTGACAGGCCCGCATCTGATCCAAGGACTTGGTGCTGGAATCGTTCCTAATGTTCTGGACGTGGAGTTGCTGGATGAAGTTTTTAAAGTAAGTTTAAGAACCATGGTATCTGGGATTTTCTCTGAATGTTCGTTTAACAGTTAGGAACGAATAATGAAGCTACTACTATAACTATAAAGAACTGGCCTACCATATACAAACATTTGTGTGCCTGAAAAATGTCGCTTAATAACTTTTGGTGTCTGTTATTTTTGTTTAGATCTCAGGTGAGGAAGCCATTGAAACTACTAAGCTGCTTGCCCTGAAAGAAGGTTTGCTGGTAGGAAATGGTTGATTTCCCTGCTACTGTTGTTGCTTGTTCTCCTTTTCTTTTTGTGCACTTGTGACTATCTTTTTTCTGCTTTTATCTTTACATAGGTGGGTATATCTTCTGGGGCTGCAGCAGCAGCTGCAATTAGATTGGCAAAGAGACCTGAAAATGCAGGAAACTCATTGTTGTAAGCTTATTGCCTTCTCCTGTTCAATATGCACACCCAACAAGTGACATTTGTTTGTTGCAGCCAAAGTAAGTTATAATTCAATCCAACACTCCCATTTAATCAGAGTAATTTTTTTCGCTTTCCATGCAGGCAGTATTCCCAAGTTTTGGAGAGCGTTACTTATCTTCCAAGCTTTTTGATTCAATCAGGCAAGAGGTGGAAAACATGACTTATGAATGACTTCTTCCAAGTTATCGGTTAATAGCAGCTTTTGAAATTTTCAAATGTTTTAAATTATACGTATGTACTTTTCTATGAATTGAAAAGTCAATCAGAAATATCAGCAGAAACCATTAAAATCATTCGATTCGGATAAACATAACCAGAATAACTTTAAACAGAAGGTGAATTTCAGACAATCGAAACTGACGACTAATTTGGTCAGAGTCATAGGATTCGGATAAACATAACCAGAATAACTTTAAACAGACAGTGAATTTCAGACAATGGATATTGACGACTAAATTGGACGGGCCGCGCGAACGCAGGCCCCACTGTCACAAATTATGACGTAGGCTCTCCCAACTTGGGGAGACCTTAGGCCAGCACCCTCCCAAGTGCAATGAAGGTCACAAACCTAGGCCATGAACCTTATTGATCACCCATCGACCCCGTCCAGGTAAGTATGTTTGCCAGTTGCTTTGGGCCTTGTATTTGTAGATTGGTTCTTGCTCTCTTTTCTTTCCTAGCCGATGTGGGATTGAAGTTCAATTTCAACATAGCAAAAGGCATGCCAAAGCCATCACTAATAAGTTAAAAACGTTCATTTCATTTCTTTTTATTGTTCAGTCCAAAACGTTCAAATTTCAACATAGCAAAAGTATCGAGAAATATTGCACTCTTGTTTCATTTGTTTATCAGGCAGCTCTAATTGCAGAAAGAGCATGTAGATATTATTGCTTATTGGCTCAGCTGCCAAGTATTTGGTCATCTATCATCTAATTTTGTAATTCTTTTCTGTGGAATGAGAGTTCGTGTTTCTTTTTCTATCCAATGAAATGGACAGCACATGCATTTACGTACCAAACAATTAATCTTGCACGTGCATATTATATAGACCTAATTACTTAAATAATTATCTACTCTCAGCATCTTTTTTTAATTATCCAACTATTATAAGACAATAATTGCTATTCTGCAATTTCTTTTCTACCGTAGGATTCTAGTAATTTGAAATGAAAAATCCGATTAATGGACTAAAACGTAGGACTTGAGTTAATTATAATATTTAAAATTTAAAAAAAAAAAAGGCAAATTGCATTACTAAATTACTTCCTGACATTGATCACTTTACCAAAATGGTGTGTTTTGATAAGTAAATCAAAATACAAGGTTTTGTTCAATTCATCTCCATCTCGCAAGAAACATATAAGTTTAGGATTCTTGAAGGTGGAATTACTTTTGCAGGAAAGAGGTTATTTTGACAATTGATTCCGCAACATATACTATTTTAAATTATTAGATTTGTTATGATTTAATTACAACTGTTAAATAAAAATCTATTAACAAAAATAATATATTATTTATTAATAGTTATATGTAATATATGTGTAAAATTCATCAATATTTATATTATATTTTATCAATTATACAATTTAAAAAAAAAACTTAATAATTTTATTTTCTTAAGAATAAAAATTTTATGACACGGTGTTATTGACACTAAATAATGATCCATTACTTTTTTTTTATATAAATATGTATTTTTAGGTTAACTAATATTTGTTGTAACGATTTTTAAAATGTATTTTTGAAGGATCATTATTTGGTGTCATATAATGTCACTGTCATAAAAATTTTACTTTTAATAAAAAACTAATATAATTGGTAGAATAAAATATAAATATCATTGAATTTTACAAGTATATTACATGCAATCCCTAATGAACAATCTATTATTCTATTAGTATTTCTTTTTAATAATTATAATTATTCTAATAAATTTAATAATTTAAAATATATATAGCACAGATATCATGTTACACCGATATAGTATAAACATCTAAAAAGTTAAAAGTCACATTAAATTTTATTGTTGCTCATTTCAAAGTGTCAAAATTCAACCGTTAACTATCCCAAATTGTTTCAACAAAATTATTTTGAAAAAAACGAAAAAAAGAGGTTAAACCTGCTTTTTCTGTGTGAGAGATGCCAACGGTGCGTATAATACTCGTTACACACAAAACAGAAAAGTTGAATTGTTGGCTCTTGCCATTTTCCATTTTTGTGTTCCATCTTTTACCACCCATTTAAATCAATTCAAAAAAATTATAATTTCAACTTTTTATTCTATTTTTGGCATTTTATGGGATGATAATTTAATATAATGTTGATTTATAAAGAAAGATTCTAATATTTGACAAAAAAATTGGAAAACATATTTTTTGTGTGTATGAAGTGGAGATTTATTTTATTTTATTGATTTTAACATATGATTTTACTATAAATTTGTAAGACCATTTATAATCATGTCTTCACTATTTCTATAATAATAATATTTAAATATAAAAATAAAAATTCAATGAAATTCTTATATTTTTATTTTTATAAGAATTAATAATATTTTTAATTTTATTTTATAATTTTCAGAGATATAAATAAAAAAATTTTAAATATCAAATAACGAAAATATTCAATTTTCATAAAATCTTTTTGACTCTTATTCTAAAGGTCACTATTTAATTTGTTTATTGGAGCCATAGGTTATTTTTATTGAAACAATAATCCACAGATGATTATGTAATAAAAGTTATAGCAAACCCGTAGCTACTTGTACTAAAAAAACAAGTAAGCATAATTCTTCCTGTACAAAATATTATTAAAATCTATAGTATTTTTTGTAAAATTTAAGATAAAACTATAAAGTTTGACTATTTAAATAGTCAAACCAATTGCCTTACTTCTATTTAAAAAGATAATAACTCCACTGAGGTTTCATTTTATCAGATAATTCTTTTGAATAAATAATTTAATATAATAATATATATATTTTATATATACAAGGTGGCATTAGAATGAAATGCCATATTACAGCTATAGGCAACATATTTTAGAATTTTTTGTATGCGTGGCATTAGTTCTGTTGACGTGGCTTTCTATTCATTAACCTCATTCCAAGTGGGATGAGAGCCGCGCCCTGACATTTCGCCAGCTACGCGCGACTGTTATTTTATAACGACGGTCAACGGTCTCACTGTCCGTTTTTCAAGGAGAAGTTGCAAAACCATGAAGAACGAGATGGTAAACTATATCCGACTCGCCGGTGACAATTCGATGAACATGATTGATTTCGTTTCAGATCATCGGCAGAAATTGATCTCGAAGAGTAGAGCAAAATAAACAAATAAATAATTATCTAATTAGTCATCAGCGAAATTTTAATTCTGCAGTCATGGCTGTATGATCGGACATGCATGTGTTCAACTAAACGCAAACCCATTTGCGAGATAGTATGACTTCGGGCAAGCTTAAAATTTATGGTGGTGAAGAAAGGTTATAATTGTACTTTGGCTGACACTATATTCTTGCCAGATAGAACAACTCTCACTTCTTCTTTTTCTTTTTAAAAGAATTATTAGGTTTGAAGTTGTTATCATGGAGTTGAAGTCAAAGAAGTTTAGCAGAGAGAAGAGGAAGGATAGGTAGGCTAGACATATACACCCACCAAAACAAGAATAATAAAAACAAAGAAACAACTGGAAATGGGACTATCTGTATCTTGGCAACTTTATATTCAGTGTATTTGTATTTTCGATAACTTTAATTAACCAATAGTGCTATAAGGCAACACCAAATATTGAATTTAAGATTTGCAGGCGGAAGAGATATTTTTCACATTCTTTGGCAGCAGGTTTGCACTTCTTACTCTCTCTCGCCGCTCACCTTTTGCAATCATCTGCTTAATTCAATTGCTACTGCTGATACTGGAGATTATGCTGTTATATCCTGAGTACTGATGCTGTATTTATGCATAGTTTTGGTTCTTGACGATGAGATTTTTACTTGGTCTATAGCTGCTATCCTGTTTTTCTATTTTTTGATATTTCACAAGAGTAGTAAACTTATAATTTCTACTGCAGGTTTAAGGATTTTATCATCTTTTTTTTTTTTTGTTGAAGTCTACTGCCAATGGTAGCATCCGTATATATTTTCGATGTGTGATTAAGGGTTGAATTGAGTTCAGTCATAGTACTACACTTTCATCTGCTTTGATGAGTCCGTTCATGGAATAGTACCATAGGATTCCAACTCAAAAAGCTTTCTTTGTTCTTGTCCAATTGTTTCCTTTTGTCCTTTATCTTTCTAATTCTTCCCACTTCTTTAAATTTTTGCAGAACACCTGGAAAGATATGGAGGCCAATTGCGAGATAAAGAAAGATGTTACTGAAGTATATTTTCCTTGACCTTTTCGTATTGCTTTGGTTTCAGATAACACTTCTGCATATAGTTTATGTAATTATGCATCTTCTTCTTGCCTTTCCGTTGGGACTAATGCAGTTAATTGGCAATACACCTATGGTATATCTCAATAATATTGTGGATGGTTGCGTAGCCCGGATTGCTGCCAAGCTTGAAATGATGGAACCTGTCTCTAGTGTTAAAGACAGGCAATTTTAAAAAAAAAAAAATGTTGTTCTATATTTTCTTTATATCAATGCACAAGCATTCATGAATTAAAACAAAGAATTTTCTTTTTCATCAATCCAGAATTGCATACAGCATGATCAAAGATGCAGAAGATAAAGGCTTGATTACTCCAGGAAGGTTAGTTACTATCATTTTTTTCGTTCAGTAATAGAGGTTTAATCACAGCCTACACTAATCCGTTCCCTTTGTTTGTGGATGTTGCTGAAATGTACTGACTAAAGACCGTACTGATTGAACCGACAAGTGGTAACACTGGCATTGGATTAGCAGCAATAGCGGCAATGAAGGGTTATAAAATTATCCTTACCATGCCTGCTTCAATGAGTCTTGAGAGAAGAATTGTGCTACGTGCTCTTGGAGCCGAAGTTTACCTTACTGATCCAGCCAAGGGCTTTAATGGGGTACTTGAGAAAACTGATGAGATACTAAATAAGACACCTAATGGCTATATCTTTCGGCAATTCGAAAATCCTGCCAATCCAAAGGTATAAATTTTCAGTCTTTTTGAATTTCAATTGATGATTAAAGGATTTAGAGATTAGTCTTTTGCTTTTGTGTAGATTCATTATGAAACAACTGGTCCAGAAATATGGAGAGACTCGGGAGGCAAAGTTGATGCCTTGGTTGCAGGGATTGGAACTGGTGGAACTGTGACTGGAGCTGGCAGATTCCTCAAGGAGAAAAACTCAGATATTAAGGTTTGTTCTGTTTGTCAATGTTTGAATTCAGAGCTTAAGAAAGATATATTTATATTAACAATGTACTTTTCTGTTATGCATAGGTGTATGGTGTAGAACCAGTTGAAAGTGCAATCTTAAATGGAGGAGAGACCTGGTAGTATTGGCTTTATTGGAATTTGATACTCAATTTGTCATCCATTAATTTCTCTCAAGGTAGTGATGTTTTCATTATTGATTTCTCTTCTGTTAAAATTGCTTCACACTTGTCAAAGGGCCGCATCTGATCCAAGGAATTGGTGCTGGTATCATTCCTAGTGTTCTGAATGTTGACTTGCTGGATGCAGTTCTCCAGGTAAGTCTAAAACCATTCAGCCAAGGCATTATTATTGGGTCAACATATACTTCCTATTAGCATTTTGGAGCGAAAGGTGAAGCTACTAGTGTAAATTGTGATAAATGAAGAGTAACAATAAAGCTGCAAAGGCATTTGTTTTCTCTTTTCTTTTTTTGATGGTGGTGTTACTTTATAGGTATCAAGTGAGGAAGCTATTGAAACCACTAAGCTGCTTGCCTTGAAAGAAGGTTTGCTGGTATGAAAGGGTTTACCTTCCTTTTAGCGTTTTTAGTTTCCAGATCTGTCTTATTCACTTATGATGCAATTGCAAGCTATTGAGTTTCTACTGATTTTTCTTTCTTTTGTATTATTTTCACAGGTTGGGATATCTTCTGGAGCTGCAGCTGCTGCTGCAATTAGATTGGCAAAGAGGCCTGAAAGTGCAGGGAAACTCATTGTTGTAAGCTTCATTGCCTTCTTCTGATTGGTATTGAATTTGCTTGTTCGTACTTTGTTTAAAGTAGATGTTGCCATCATGTGCGCATGCATTAAACTGCTCCAGTCTGCAACATTTCTCAGTCCAACTCCAATATCCATCAATCTTTTTCTTTTGCTTTTTCTGCAGGTGGTATTCCCCAGTTTAGGAGAACGTTACTTATCTTCCAAGCTCTTTGAGTCCATTAGGCAAGAGGTGGAAAACATGACTTTTGATTGAGACCAATTCAAGAATATTCAACTTATCGGTTGTTACAGCACTGAATTTTATGATGTGACATACTCTCATAATTGTAACTTCTGCAGTAGTCCTGTGTAGTGTACTTGTGCCAGCCAACCCTCGAGTGTCAGTTAATTTTATTGAGATACATAGGCGTACTTTTGAGGATGAGCCTCGTTGCAACAGTAACATTATTCCCCTTATTATGGTATGGATGTTAATTTTATACTCGGCCATACAAAAAGCTCTCCTGCCAATGCGTGAGGAAGTTTTCAAGTCCAAGTTTTTAATTGCTGCTCGCTTGTCAAGGATCTATAAGTAGCAATAGTTAAAATGCTGTCTTTTCGTTATATTTGCCATCTTACCTCAAGCTGTTCTTTCATATATAATTAACGTATCAAATTTCTGGTGATAAGAAAAGTCAGTTGCACTTCAAAAATTAATCAATTAAATATTTTTTAAAATTTTTTTAAATAAATTACTTTTAATGATTTCATGAATTTTTAATAATTTTTATAGAATATACGATTTCATGAGAATTTTTTTAATTTAATATGTTTTAAAAAATATTTATTATTTTAAAATGAAAGTTTGTTAAATTCTCGTTTTAGAGTGGTTTGAAAATAAATTCTTAATTTATGGTGAAAATTGCTGAAATGGAGGGATAAATTTATTGATCAAATTATTCACCAGTTGAATTAGCGAACAAGCCTCTGTCCACCGGTTCCTATCCTCTATTTCAATTGGCGGACAGGAAGTAAATTGACGTTAACTATTAAAAATTTTTGTTAGTATTATTGTAACTATTATTGTTATTATATATATATATATATATATAATTTTAATAACTTTAATGATATTATATATATAATTACTTTTTGGTGAAAATAAATATTTTTAATGGGTTAAAATTATGATTTTCGTATAAAACATATAATGTTAATATAAAAGTATAAATTAATATAAAAATATATATTAAAAATTTAAATTGGACTAAATTAATATTGTAGATTCAATTTGGTTTATTTATTAATTCAATTTGATTTATTTATTAGTCTGTTGGTTAGATTCAATTTGATATCTTCAAGATTTTTAATTTAATTTATTTTATTGTTTAATTTTAGTTAAGTTCAAATTTTTTTGTTCTATAATCTCAGTTTCTTTTAATTTTTATTTTATTTTTAAGATCCTTAATTATTTAGTTCAATTTAGTTTGTTACAACTAATTATTAACTCTATAATGAATAATTTTAGTTTTAGTATTGTATCTATTATTATTATTATTATTATCGGTAGTACTATTATGATAATTTTTATTAATACTTGCATCTTTAATTTTTGTTATTATTAAAAATTATATTAACAATATTGTAATAGGTATTTAAAGTGTTAAATTAAAGTATATATATATATATATATATATATATATATAAATATGTTGAAAACCCCATATAGTTGTGCAACGAAAGCTGTAAACATTTCACAACTCATGTAATTAATCTCATGGAATTAAGGTTACAAGTTGTAATTGAAGATTTAATTTGAAAAAGGAAATAACTTTTTATGAACGTGAAGAACCACGGAGAAAAGACTACAACCTTTGAAGAGCATACATAATTCAATTTTTATTGTTGATGATGTTTCATTAGAGAATCAAATATAAATTCGCAATTGCAAATCCTATAGATTATTTCACACAACCGACCTCAAGCAAAGCTATTCAATTCTTGAAGATGAAGAATTCTTTTTTCTCTCTTAAATTTCCTACTACGATAAACTTATTATAATAGTAAGTATGTCAAATTATCTCTCTCTTCTTCTTATGATAATAGGAGTAAGAAACTCTCTTATATAGTATTAAGGATTCATAATCCTCAACATAGTTGTACATACACATGTCATTACAAAACTCTTTTGTTACACGTGTCAAGCTGCTTTCTTAACACATGTTATTATAAACCCTTTTATAATGACACATGTCAAGTTGTACAAATACATGTCATTACAAACTCTTTTGTGATGACATGTGTCAAGCTCCTTAAATATATTATACATTATCATTAGTTAGACATTTACGGACTTTAACTTGAAGATGCTAGTGTTCCTACTCGAGGTACAAGTCAAGTCCATCGTGGTGCTTGAGTTGATCTTAACGCGTGTGACTTTCTAGGTTATTAATTGGTAATGAGAATTTAAAATTAAATCTTAATATTCATTAAAATATTTTAATCAACTAAGAGAACAATTAAATAATATTAAATTTTAATATTAATTAAAACACTTTAATCACTAATAGAACAATTAAATAATTTTCTCTCAATCGTTTTCATAAATTATAAGTGACATCTAGCAACATATTATAATTACCCAATTAATAATAATGGCATTGATCATCTATGAATTCTTTATTTATGATTACCGTGAAATTAAATTCTTCTATTGAATAATATCTCGATCAAGTGATGATCATGGAATAGTCAAATCAACTAACTTGATTCTATGACCAAATCCATGAATACATCTCGACTAAATATGATTAATGTGAAATTTTTTTTTCCATTAATCATAATTACCTCGGCCAAGGATTTCTGAGTCAAGATGTTATCGGATCGCATAAGATATTCTCATTGTTTACTCAAAGTAATGGATTCCTTGTTAATGAACACTTACCTCCATGCATATGCACTCGAGCCACTATTTCAAGTACTCATTCTAGGTACGAACGAATACTTAAAGCATAAGCAAATCCCAATTACATATTCATGAGATAACTCTGCCACCTCAGGTTTAAGGATTAGTTACACCATCACAACTTAATAATAAATCAGTGACTTAAGTAAATCATCCATGTGATTCATTATTTCTTCAAGTCATGTCCAGTCCATTCATCTCACAAGTGACCCAAAACGATTAACTTAGTAACTCATACTAAATGGTATGAGACTCACTATTCGATATATATTAGTATCTCATATTAATCATATGGTTAAACGCATTATGTTGGTCTTTCAGATTAAAAATGTCCAATATTTAATCTTATAACCAATAACTATTTTATAATATTTATTCTAAAAATCATCCGTCACTCATATTCTCAACTCTTGAGAATTGAGTCTTTAATAAATATTATTGGACTCATTCAATAATTATATTACTACAAAAATAAATGATAGACAACTGCCATTAATAAAATGATATTTATTACATAATAATATCACAATGTATGAACTAAAAAAAAAAGTCCAATTGACTTTTAGGACATACAATATATATATATATATATATATATATATATATATATATATATATATATATATATATATATATATATATATATATATATATATATATATATGCATGGCTTTGCATGCAATTGTGATGGTTGCATTTGCATTACTCTGTCTGCCACTTCAGCAAGCGGACAGATGGATTCAATTTCTGTCCACCCGTGCAACCGGCGGATACATATATATTCTTTTTTACAAGTTTGACTAATACAAAATGAGAATTAAATATAATTTTACCCTAAATATAATTTTATAGATATTGATAAATTTATATTGATTTTCACATTCTATTATTCAGTTATTTAAAAAATTACTTTTTCTATTTTATTATTCTTGTTTTTTTTTGTTTTGCATTTACTTTAAATATTATTCCACATAGTGTTATATGTAGTTTCATATAGGGATGACAATTGGAAGTGAATTTTCGATTACTTTTTCTGATCGAATCTTAATGGAACGGATTTGGATAGTAATAAACGGATTTCAAATGAGTTTGAAATTTAATTTTATTATATGTATCGGATTCAGATATCTATTACCCGAATCCGATTGTATAAACGGATACGGTGAGTACCCTAATCCGAATCCGGTACCCATTTAACTAAACCGATATCGAATAGGGTACTATTCTCTTAGGCCTATTAAGAATATTATTCATCATTTTGTTCTTCATGAACTTCAACCTTATACTTTTTATGAAAAAAAAGTAAGTCATTTTACCACTAAACCATTTAATGATATTTGTTAAAATGAGACACACATGCATGTCATATATATTGAAATTTGGTGTTGAACAATTCTGTATATATTTTTAAAATTATAGATAAAGTAATAAAATATTCAGAATGTATCATCTATTAAACTCTTACGTTTTACATCCAGCCACATGATGCATTATGTTTCTGGGTCCATAAAATAGTTTGCCATTGAATATACCTTCGTAAGTATTTTAATTTTGAATTTGTTAGGTAGACAATTGTAAAATGACTATTCTACTGCTAACTTTTAAAAATTGTTGTACCAGGATTAAAATTCCAAATTCAACAACCAGTGAGTTGAAATCAAACAAATTTACTTGAGAGAGTGGGAACCTTGACAGCGAGAAAATTCAAAAGAAAAAGATGGCATCATGATGTTGCCATTTAGCAGTGGATAATTCAATGGTAATAACCTCAGATGTATATATATATATATAAGGCAAAGTCTGAAGCGATGGAGGAGGATTTAATTTTGCGGGTGCAGAAAATAGATAAATCTTATTAATAAAATTGCAGGTACAGAAAGTTTTGCTGATCTTTTCTTATTATCTGCAAAACAGTACAGCCGCTAGCTACTGATATTGGCTACCATGATAATATAGTTATGCTATTATATGTGCTTGCACTGTTGAGTCATAAGAATCAGGATTTTATTTCTGTCTGAAATGTTGCTTCCTGAGTCACTATTATTTGCAAAAATCGTAATCCTCTCGCTTTCTTTGTGCTTGCAGAACAGCTAGAAAGACATGGAGGAGAACTATTGTAATATCAAGAAAGATTTTACTGAAGTATATTTCTTGGCCCTTTCTATATGTTGCCTATGACTTAACTAAAAATAATTCAGCTTATATTCTGTCTTCCTTTCCTCACCATTGAAACTTATATAGTTGATAGGTAATACCCCTATGGTATACCTCAATAACATTGTGGACGGTTGTGTTGCTCGCATTGCTGCCAAGCTTGAAATGATGGAACCTGCCTCTAGTGTTAAAGACAGGCATGCATGCTTTTTCCATCTGTTTGTATATATATTAATTTCAATTCACGAACCTCTATTTTATAATTGATGCAATGGATTTTTTTTCATCTTCATACATCCAGAACTGCATACAGCATGATCAAAGATGCAGAAGATAGGGGCTTGATCACTCCAGGGAAGGTTAGTCTCTGTCCTTTATCATTTAAAAAGAAAAAAATGATTCCTCGTCCGAAGTTCTCACTTGTTGCTTTGCCGTGAATGTTGTCAAAACACAAATTTCTAAAGACCATTTTGATTGAAACTACGAGTGGCAATACTGGCATTGGAATGGCAGCTATTGCTGCAATGAAGGGTTACAAAGTTATAATCCTCATGCCTGCTTCTTCGAGTTTTGAGAGAAGAATGGTACTAAGGGCTTTTGGAGCCGAAGTTCGCCTTTTTGATCCAGCCGAGGGCTTTACTGTGACGCTTGAAAGATTGGTGGGATGTGGCTAAAACACCTAATGGTTATATGCTTCATCAAGTGGAAAATCCTGCCAATCCAAAGGTATTTTGGTTAGTCTGTTGCAAAGTGGATTGGTGGTTAAAGGATTGATATCAGGCTGTTGTTTTCTCTTCTTTTATTTTTTGGTGTAGATTCATTACGAAACTACTGGTCCAGAAATATGGAGAGACTCAGCAGGGAAAATTGATGCCCTGGTTGCAGGGGTAGGAACTGGTGGAACTGTGACCGGAACGGGGAGATTCCTCAAGGAAAAAAGCTCAAAGATTAAGGTTTGTTCTGTCTGTTAGTGTTTCAACACTAAGGATTATGATAATCTTGCTAAGGGTGTGCTTAATTAATCCTTTTTTCTTTATGAATAGGTGTACGGCGTTGAACCAGTTGAAAGTGCAGTTCTGAATGGAGGAAATCCTGGTCAGTAATAAACTATTTCAAGTTTAAGTCCTCTTACTAATCTGACATTGGAGTGGAAACATATATAATGCAGATGCCAACGATTTCTTGTTCTGCTTCTAATAAACTGTAAAAAAAAAAAAATCTTTCAAATAGGTCCACATTTGATCCAAGGAATTGGTTCTGGGATCATTCATAATGTTCTAGATGCTGAATTGCTAGATGAAGTTCTTCAAGTAAGTCTACAAACCATTAATCTGGCGGATTGTCTGTTGATCAACATGTACTTCTATAAGCATTTTTTTAAGTGAATCTTTTACTCTTTTAGGTATCAAGTGAGGAAGCAATTGAAACTGCTAAGCTACTTGCCTTGAAAGAAGGTTTATTGGTATGGAAAGGTTAATCTGCTTTCAATGTTGGTAGTAATTTCTATATTTCTAACAGAAGCAAGTTTTTCTTTTCCTGACAGGTTGGCATCTCTTCTGGTGCTGCTGCTGCAGCTGCAATTAAGTTGGCAAAAAGAGCTGAAAATGCTGGTAAACTTATAGTTGTAAGTTGCCATTTCCTTCTTCGAATTGGTAATTTGGACAGTATTAGCTAGCATTTACTATATGCATTAACAAGATTCACCTTAGCTTTGCTGGTACTGTCCCTAATTGCATATTAGATTAGTTTAAGCTGTTCTGTATTCATAATTTCAATCCAAACTCCATTAATCATGTGATTATCTTTTTGCTTGCTATTTGCAGGTGATATTCCCTAGTTCTGGAGAGCGTTACCTATCTTCACCGCTTTTTGATTCCATTAGGCATGAAGTGACAAACATGACTATAAATTGATTAATAGCTACTTCCACAAGTTTTTAAAAATATATATATATATATATATACACACAATAAGCAAGCGGATAGGTTTTGTTGTTGAATTTCGTATAATTATCAGGCTGTGTTGTATTTCTTCCAATTTATTATTTGATTGCTTTTCTCAAAAATAAAATTAATTTATTATTTGTTTGTAATGCTTTGTTAAATAATATCATGTATTTAAATTTTTCTTTTTAGCAATACAATTATAGAGAATATTTAAAGAGAATATTTGTCTGAGACTCCTTGTTCTTTAGCTATATTAATCAAGCTAACAACAGGAATAAGACTTCGTTTTTCTTTATAGAACCTTGGCAAGAAGAATGATCCAAAAACACTTCTCTCCCTAGGTAACAGGAATTCATTCGGCCGGAACTGCAGGCATAGGCCTCAATGCCGGCCTTACTGATGACTGAATACGTGCTCTAATGTGATTCTTTTGAGGAAAAAAGAAAAGATAAAAACAATGAAGCAGAAATAGAATTCTTACGGGCTTGAGTTTTCAGATGAACATAAATAATCAGAGGGAATAATATTGCTCATAAATATATAGGTATAGACTTTTAATTATAAAACAATATAGAAGGTTCACATTCTGATTTTACAGGACAGATCATGCAATAATTCACTAAAGACAAAGAAAGAAAAAGAACAAAAAAACTGAACATGTCCAAGGATCCAAACCCAGTTTTGCTTTCATGTCTTTCTATGTATTTTGGAGAAAAGTTGACAAAAAAAAAAATTCCAGGAAAGAGGCTCAGGGACTGAGAATAATTCTTCTGTACCCGTTCTGTGCACGTTGACACACCTAAAAGCACAAAAAGGGCAATGAGATTCACATATTAATAATCATACACTTTCATATCTGTTAATTATATTTAAACAACCAACGATCGATTAATTACTTATCCTCTTATTCCTGCTGTAATGCAAGAAATTTGTGAAGGTATCAAAACCTGACAGGCCTCATAAAAATGTCTCACATACCTTACTGATCAAGGTGACTTGCGCACCAAGGTGGGCAAAAAAGGTGCAGACGAGTGGAAATTGTTCCCGGTGCAGTTACTAATGCAACGATCGACGCAGCCAGGCCGTGCCTGTGTTACTTCGACCATCTGCACTACGATCAAAATGCACAAAACGAACCATGCAGTAAGAATTCTTCTGTCCATCTTTCTTGGAAATTTTTTTATTCTCTCCTGTCCTTCTCTCTGTTTGAGATTTTCTGGTGCTGAGTATATATTAATTAAGCACCTATATCAAACTCAAACCTGATCGAAGGCAGGTAAACTTCCAACGTATTCTTTCTGATTTTTTCATTATTTTATTATAGAAATTGCTGCACACTTATTTTAGCAAACTCAGAAATTGATGGGGAGAATCAAGAATATGTGGTTTGTATTATTACTATTATTATCAGAAAAAAGAAAGAAAGAAGGGACTGCAGTATGCCTGTCATTTGTGGCGATATTACCTGTTATCTCTTGCGTCTATTTCGCAGATTATGTGTGGACTGTATATATGTACTGAAAAATGCTTTTACATTAAATATTTTAAAATGATATTTTAACTAGTATATACTAATTTTTTTTTTTTTATACTAGACTGTCACGGAATGCTTAGCGGTTATAATATAATTCGTAAGTGAAATTATTAAACAATATATCTATTCGTCCGGTTATAATATAACCCGTGAGTGAAATTATTAAACAATATATGAGTTATTGTAACGTGTTATAGGTGTATCTTACTGCATAAATTTATAAAAATTAACTTTATTTTAATTTTTATAATTTATAAAAAATAATTCAATACTAGATTAATCAGTTATACATAGTATTTAAGTATTGATCAACTAATATATTATTTTTATTTATTAAAATTCATTTTTATAAGCTTATATGATAAGATACACATATAATACATTACAATGACTATATACTTAATAAATGACTTGAAATAATATTATAATTAATTTTTTAAAAATTAAAAAATACACTTATAATGATAGAGTACTACAACCAAAACCCTATATTAATTAGTAAAATATTAAACGTACGACAATTATGTAAGTCGTTCTAGCATGCATCCTGACGTATTTTACACTTGTAGTTGAAACATGGTACAGTGAGTAAACAACAAGTAATCATTAAAAGTTGAGATCTAATCACTATAATCTAATAAATATAAATTACACTATGTGCATATCGAAAAAAAGTATAAATTTATTACTAACGGATTAAAATATTAATTAGTACGGATATTAAAATTATAAAATTGGTAAAAACTTTTACCACGGTGATCGACACATATTCTATTATTTTAAATTAATAAATATTTGTTAATTAATTATCGAATTGGTGTATAAATTAGGACATGCATACAGATTATGTAAGAATTTATATATATACCCTCTCTCTATGATAAGCATTTATGTGTTAAGCCTATACTTTAGAACATATGTAAATAGTAAAGGGATACTTACAAATAGTTTACGAGGGTTATTTTGTTAATTTTTGGATAAGCCTGAATGAAAGTGTATTGTTGAGCAAATTCCAGGAGGTATTTATAATTATCTCTTGACAACATAGAAGCTTATTTCAACATGTTTAAAATTTATTTTTTTTGGTGAAACTATTTTCAGACTAATTTAAATTAGATATGGATTTCCATTATTTGCTGTGCCATAATTTAATATAGTCCAAAGATTAAAATTTAAACAAATTTTCAAAGGAATGGTACTTCTTATTTGATGATCTAATTTAAATTCAATGATCTTATTGACATTAAAAAAAAAAAAGGAAACATAATTGTATATGAAATTAAGCTTTAATCAATCTGCACATGAATTAAGTTTTGGGCAGCCTTATGGTATAATTGAAAATGTCTTAATGAGTTGATGGATTTGTTAGCTGATGATCTTCATGATCATAGTTATGCTTCTTAGTTTCTTTTGTTTTAGGGCTTTGCCCTCTTTTATAACCAAACAAAAATAATAATAAAACAAGCTTCAATAATAACATATATATATATATATACTTATAAATAATTAAAATTTCATCCATAATATGATACTTTATTTATATTTAAAAGATATAATTTGCCTCCTCTCCTAAATCTCTCACATTAGGAATTGAATATAAAATATATATGTTGACGAAAATCTTAAACTCTTCAATGTGGTATGCTACCACTAGTGCTACTTCCATGGGCAGTCCCTTAAAAAGTCTCATGAGGGCAAGCAGAAGGACAAGAAAGCCTGCACACAAATGGTACGAGCGAAGTGTTCTCACATTTAGCAGCACAATCGGAGAGGCAAGATGACTCAACTATTGGCAATCCAATCATTCCTAATATCATAATACATAGAATGAAACACATGACCATCTTTTTCTCCATTGTCATGTGTTTATTTCTATTTGGAGATTTTTACCGACAAAAATAATACTAAAAATCACCTTAATTAAAATACGAGAGACAAAGTGAGATGAGACGGAGTTTTCAAGATTGTTCTTGAGATTAAATAATGGAGAAATAATGTCTTATCTTGGCCAATTTATAAAAAGTACAAAAGAATATGTGGCTTAAACTTCCACACACTATAAATTGTCTCCTCTTAATTAAGATAATTCTTCTTTTCTATCCATAGACATGTTATTAGAAGTGGGGAAATATGTATTAATTCTGTTGCTTTCAAACGGATTTTGTATAAGAAATTAATTTATATTTCAATGGTAACAAATTTTAGTCATTCCTTTTTCTGGTAACAACCTTTTAAACGGATGAGTGGTTTTAATTTAGTGCACATACAAATTCATGAGATTTTATAACCATAAAATTAGCCCATGTTGGTTTTCACTTGCTAAAAAGTGCTTTCCAATATTCATAATTTTAAGGGATTTTTCAGGTGAATTACCCTAAATCCCACATTTTTACCCTAGTTTTTATTTTATATTAAATTTACCCCTCAATAGGTGGAAAGAAATCGCAAGTTTGAGAACTCAATTCCGAAAAATAAAAGCCCTTACCAAATCGGCTAGATTTAAATTGGTATTTATCTACATAATTAGTTTGAACAACTAAATCGAATACCATATACCCGAAAAGAAAAAAAAGATCTTAAATCTACATGTAATGAGATAACCAAAAAGCTTATCTATTATTATAGAGTGGATTGGAGACATGAAGTTCCTTGCTTCAACATGTTCATGAATTCCACTTCACTTAACACAAAATCTCCCATATATTATTATCAACTTTAGTAAGAATCTATTTCATTCACTAAGACTACTTTTAGTTGTATGCGATCAGAAACCTTTAAATTCAAAGAATTATAATTGAATTTATATTTCAAAATTGAATATAAAAATTAGTGAGACTTCACTAGATAAATAAATAAAAAAATCCAATTTGAAAGTTAGGAAGTGATGAATAGGAAGCAAGATTTGTCGAAATATGCATACTTAGAAGACATAATTTCTTGCTTAAAAGTGTCAATGCAAAAAAAAAAAAAAAAAGTTTTAGAAAATCAAATGAAATTTCAAATATTGGCAGAAGAAAAAAAAGAACAAAATAAGTATTTGCCCTTTTGCTCTTTTTTTTTACATGTTTTGGTATATTTACGGTATTGAAACTTTCGCTATCTTATTTTTACTTAATTTTCACCTAAGCTAAGGAAGATGAAGTGGAAAGCAAGCGAAGCCAGAACCAATCTATTCCTCTCTTTTTTCTCAATTAAATTGAAGTCTTTTGGTCCTCACAAATATGTAATAATTTATATTTGACACTATATTTGTTCAATTTAATGATCTCTTTTAGCAATAAATACCACAAACTAATACACGAAAAGAAACTATAAGAACTAACACACAAAAGAAACCGTAAAAATAATGTGATTTTTTCATCCTTCTAATCAATTAGATATAAATTAAAGTGTTCTCATAGTAGTTGATCACGTGTAGAATATGTAGCCTTTTACGTCAATCATAACCGATGTTATTATCAGAGTTCTAGGAAAAGTGTGTTGTCTTGAGTGCAAACATGGGTTTCAAATATGGGGATAAAAATTAAAATTCTAAGTTAAAAAAGAACACTATTTATGAATATAAAATATAGAAATAAAATACAAAAAAAGAAAAAAAAAAAAAGTAACTCGAAGGAGGAAAGGTATGGGAACAAATAGACGAATAAAAGTAAGTTGAATGTCTAAAGTACAAATGAAAATAAGTTAAAGGTCTAAAGCTAAAATAACAAATAAAGCCAACTTAAAGAGAAAAAATTATAAAAAAGAGAACTTCATGTTGGGTTGATAAATAAATACTAGAACTTCATGGGCAAAATAAATAAGAAGAATATTATAGGTAAATGTCAATCTGTTCTGGCTAGCTATTCAGATCACAAGAAGAAAAAGGAATTGGATATGAAATTAAGCTTTGATAATAACATACACCAATTACATTTAACAAATAAATATAATTACAGTAATGGATTGGTCACCCATATCATCTATAAAAATAGTTTATAGTATTTTATATTTATTTAAATTCGGATATGTTTCTCTTTTTAAATTTATCATATTGGAAACTGAATATGATAAGTGTTGGCGAAAATCTTAAACTCTTCAATGTCCGCTACCGCCACTTCTACGGGTAGCTTTTCGGAAAGGCTCACTTGGGCAGTTATCAGGACAAGAAAGCCTACACATAAATGGTACAACTGAAGTTTTCTCACATTTAGCAGCACAATCTGAGAGGCAAGATGACTTGACTATTGGCAATTCAGCCATTCCTAACATCAAAATGCATAGAATGAAACACATAACCATCTTTTCTCCATTGCCATGTGTTTCTTTCTATTGAAGATCTTCGCCAACCAGAACAACAACAATGATTGCCTCAACTAAAAGGTAAATAAACACAAACAAAAATATGAGAGATAAATTGAATGGAATGATCTTTCGAGTTTGATATGGAGATTAAATAATGGAGAAACAATGCCTTATTTTTAGCAAATTGATAAAAATTATAAAAGAATTTGTGGTTTAAATTTCCACAGGGCTATAATTAATTAAAAATATATATATGTATATAAATCTTTTTTGTATCCACATACATGTTACTAAAATTGAGGAGTGAAGATATGAATTATATGCACAGCTGTGTTTCTTAAAATGGACTTTGTGTAAGATTAAGAGTGGAGACAAATTTCTAAAACTAATGAGTGGTTTAAAATAAGTGCACATACAAATTCATGAGATTCTTAAGCATAAAATTTGATTAAAAGTGTTTATTTTTCTAATTCATTCGTTAATCTACATAATTAATAATAGCATTAAGTGAAAAAATTAAATTGAGTGGCCAATTTATCTATATTCCCAAAATTACTCTCAGTAAATATATAAATTGTATTTTTCTTAAGGGTAAACTCTTTTTGGTGGGTGTAAACATTTTTCAGGAGTTGTGAATCACAGTAATGGTAATATGGCCGTGATTGCTTAAGTTCGATGGGCCCAGTACAAGGCCCATTAGTAAACTAAGCCCAAACACACGTGTCACTCACACGCGATAGAAAAAGGAAAAGAAAATTAATTTCCAAGATCTACTGCTCGGTTGCTAGTTTCATTTCTGCGAGTGTGACTGATCGATCTAAAGTTATGTCTTCTCTCTCAAATCCAATCGTTGATTATTAGCATTATTCTGTCTTCACAGAAACTCCTTGTTGCACCGCTGAGTTGACAGCGAGCTAGCTTTTAGTTTAGCTATGGCATTCATGGCGGTCTTGGAATCCGACCTTCGCGCTTTATCTGCCGAAGCGCGACGGCGTTACCCCGCCGTTAAAGACGGAGCAGAGCATGCCATTTTAAAGGTTAGAGTTCGAATTCTCACTCATCCGTATGTTATTAAGTGTACAATGAGCTAATTTCTGATTTTTGTTGCTTATTGTTTTCCTTTTGTTTGTTTGATTAAAAAAAAAGCGGTAATATTAGTATATGTTTGTGGATATTCGTATGATTGAATTTGTTGAATTTGAAAGGAACTAGTGATAAGAACTAACTAAGCTGACCTTAAAATAGTGATTATAGTATCTATCTGAAACTATGGAAGTTAACATGTTTACGTCCAGAAATGGAAAGTAGAAGAGTGAAAAACTTGGAGTATCGTTGTTAGTCTGTTCTTCTAAAATCGACTCTGGTTTATTTAAATAGGTCTGTAAGACTGCTGCGTGGGGTGTTTTTTCTTCTCTTTTTCTTCTTTTCATTAGTGTGCATCAAAAGTTATACAATTTAGATTCTGATACATTTGCTATTTCCTTAAATTCTCCAAGGTCAAATGGAGCTTCAATTAAGTTTTACTTTCTGGAAGAATCCAAGTTGATACTATATTCAGTATCGCTATTGTTTTAGGCAGTCCAAAATTGCGGTGCATCATGATCTTTTTTAAAAGACAATGTCCATTATTGATGGCTGTTGATATGGCAGCTGAAATTGGGATTTTCTATTTCTGGGCTTGTTTTTGCAGCTTCGTTCACTATCAAGTCCTAATGAAATTGCACATAATGAGGATATTCTACTGAATCTTTTGATGGCTTGTGAGGTCAGAACTGTCAAACTGAGCGTAATTGGACTTTCATGTCTGCAAAAGCTAATTTCCCATGATGCAGTTGCTCCATCAGCTTTGAAGGAGATACTCTCCACATTAAAAGATGTAAGTTACTATTTTTACTTGGCATGTGAGATTATGCACTTGTACTCCGTATTGAATTTAGCAAATGGAAATGAAACTTGTGTTGCACTCAGTGCATTGACAAAAAATGATCCTGATAAACAAACACCGGCAGTTGTGCATTTCATTATGAGAATGATTAACTAGAAATTTCTCGTATTACCAATACTGATAATTAAAGACAAAAGTATTGTAGAAAAGGTGTCAAGACTTGTAATTTTGTTTTGAAATGCTCCACTTATTTCCAGTAAGTTTGGTAACATATAGCTTCTTCCATAGCTCGTCCTATACATCCCACTTACAACAATTTAATTAGTTGTTTTGGTTGGAAATAAAATAATGTGATGCATTGTTTTCTAAAATCAATACTTTTTATGAGTTGACCTTTCCTTCTCCCAGTTCCTACATGATGTGTGCTTTCAGATTTTTTTTTGGTACTCAGTTATCCGGCTTTATTACAGATCCATCACAGGACCTTTTAGTCCTATATGCAATCAGTTTTGATTTTCCCCTTATGCGCATCCCAATTCTTTCTACCATCAACAGTTATGTGTGGTCAAACATATTTTTCTTTTAAATATTATGTTTGCGATTTGCATGATCTCTTATCCCTTTCAAATATCCAGTGGGATAAAATTTTCATGTTACTACATGCTAACTACATATGGAGACAAATTTATACTGCAATTTCTCCTTAGTTTGAATAGTGCTGGGAAGCACTAATTATTATAAGTTAGATTGGACATTTTGGTGATTTAGTGGGATTCTTCTTTTTCATGAAAAATCGCACCCAATTATGGTTGCTTTGTTCGTTTTATGATGAGCAATTAGATACTTTAAAAGATTCTTATGCATCATTCTCTCTTCCATGCAGCATGCTGAAATGGCAGATGAGAGTGTTCAACTCAAGACCTTACAGACTATATTAATCATATTTCAGTCTCGGTTACATCCAGAGAGTGAGGTAATCATCAATTATTTGGTTTTGTCTTTCCTGTACGTGTAATGGAATGTGGTCTTGCTACAATGAGGTGTCTATCCAGATTGATGAATCAAAAAGAAATTTGGAAAAAGAAAGCATTATAACTGATTTATGTGAAAAATTTTCTAGTATTGTGATTCTGTGTACTTATGTTCAGTTATCGACTTTGTATTGAAGTCAGAATACATGAACATTTAGTCTTGTCCTGTGGATTATAGGAAGTATGCTGATAATATTTTAGGAAAAATGACCTTTCTTAGAAGTTGTATTTATTCCACATTGCTTGGTTAATGGGCTGTTGTTGTATATAAGTGGATTGGGCACCCTCTTCCTTTGAGCTAGCTTTTGGGAATGAGTTCTACCTAAGTCCATTTATTATGGTATCAGAGCCAGCCTTGTGTCTGGGATGATGGGGTTGGACCCAACCGTTTGCATGTCACGCTAAGCGTGACGGAGGGTGTTAGAAATTGTATTTATCCCACATCGCTGGGATACTGGGCAGTTACAGTGTATATAAGTAGATTAGGTACCCTCTTACTTTGAGCTAGCTTTTGGGAATGAGGTCTACCCAAGCCCATTTATCAACCTTAATATGTGATACTCTGAATATATGTGGAAAGTGGTTAATACAAGTTGCCATGTATTGAGTGCTAATTTGATATCTGTTGCATAATATGTTAAAATACTCACGGCATGCATAAGTAATTTGCCATCACATTTGGCTACTTTCTATCTTTGTCCAAAATGTTTGCCTTTCAGTTATATGCATGTTGGGTATGTGCAGAAAGATTTCTGGCAAATATTTCACCTATCATAACTCAAACACATATTCTCTGCTGTCGCGTGGTCCCTCTGTTTATTTGTTTTTTAAGGTTTTCCTTTCTTTGGTTGGAGTTCAGACATTGAGGATGGGGTCTTAAATGTGTCTGTGCCTGAACTATTCTATTTATCTCAGGAGAATATGGCTCAAGCCCTTTATATATGTCTTCGGCTTCTTGAAAATAACAGATCCTCCGACAGTGTGCGAAAGTAAGTTAAATTGTTAGAAGCCAGTATTAGATGAGGAGAGGTCTTATGCTTACTTTCTTATTTCTGTTACCACATTCAGTACTGCTGCAGCTACCTTCAGACAGGCAGTAGCATTAATTTTTGATCATGTAGTTCATGCTGAGTCTCTACCTGCAAGAAAGTTTGGCTCCGGAGGTCATATTTCTCGTTCCAGCTCAGTTACTGGTGATGTTAATCGCAGTATCAATCATTCAGAGTATGTTAACCATCATGGAAGTCATTTGTTGATAAAAAATGCTGAGTCTTGTCTGGTGGTATAATCTAGTTTGTACATTGTAAATGTAATATACATAACTGGTATGCATCCAGTATATGTGTGCTCACATCTTGCTGGATATGGTATAGCATGTTCTCAACCAATTAGTGTAATTTTGAATTTCCAGACATATTATGTTTGTGTATGTACCCATATATTAGAATGGGTTGCAGGGAGTCGTGGGTTCTACATTCTACAGACAATCCTTTTGGTGTGCAATTACTTTTAAATATGCAATTTTTCTATCATATCCATGCATCTAATCCAAGAATGAACAGGCTGTTGGCGCATGAACCTGCTTCTGGAGAGCAACTACTGATGAGGGAGATCCTAACAGATGCTGGAAAGCTTGGGCTTCATTTGAGGACCTGACAGCTCTTGCTGCAGGTGGATCTGTATGTGCTATTTGAAACTACTAAATGGTCTCCCTAACCTGCTTAGAAAAATGGTGTTTAATAATTTATAGGTTCTTAAAGATTAGCTCAGAGTGTCAAATTGTGCCATTTCTTATTCATTTTTAACAAAGTTTTTTCTTTTATCTTACAGGCAATTTGGTTACGTGTCAATTCTCTTCAACGGATATTTGCACTTGATATACTTGAGTAAGAAATATACCTTTTCCATTTCTATGTCCTTGTCAAAATGCCCCAACAATTAGCTAACTGCAAACATTGCCTCGTCTGCAATATACTCACATATCAGTTATTGATAAAGCACGTGCACTTATCGAAAACTTGTTCTAGTTCAGCGGCTCTTATCACTCTTTTGAATGTATAGAATGTGTTCCTCAAATGTAAATGGGTTTACTTTCTTCTAGATATCACTTTATTCTATAAATGAATAATTAAGTATGGTTATAGGAGGGCCTGTGTAGGACTTTATTAATTTAGTTACACTCATACGCACATGGTAATAGCATTTGACTAATTGAATCTTAGTCAATGTGACCACTCCTATCTCCAGAAGCATAGTTTTTTGCTTATACAAATGTGATACTAGGAAAACAATTTTTTCTAAAGATTATTCCATTCAATCAAACCTATATATGGAAAATTACATGGTTGTGCTAACTTTGCCATCCTGCAGGTTCATTCTGTCCAATTATGTTGCTATTTTCAAGACCTTGGGTGCTTATGAACAGGTAATAGCACGAATATTTTCACCATGAACATTCATCTCTGTTCTTTTTTTAGCATGCTATCAGAATATTTTAGTTATAAATTTTACATCGAAACTTGGCAGGTCATGCGTCATCAGATATGTTCACTTTTGATGACTTCACTCGCACCAATGCTGAGGTAGCTTCTCTTTAAAAAGATTGGATAGATCTTTATCTGTCTAGGAATGTTATGCCATCTAGTGGAGGTGTTCTCTGTATACATCTTTTACCATTGAGTTCTCATCCTCCAGGTTGAAGGAGAAGCTGGCGAACCTTCCTTTTGTCGGCTGGTCTTGCGATCAGTTGCTCATATAATCAGGCTTTACAGTTCATCCCTTATTACTGAGTGTGAGGTATGTTCAACTACGATAATGATCTTACTTTGAAGTGATATGTCTATAACGCAGTTGAAAGGATGTGATACTTTGTGTTTTGCTATTCTTCTTTCTTCTCATTCTTTTTTCCCTTTTCTTTTCCTTATTAACATGTTGCATTATGATAGATTGCTTCTGTGTTCTAGTCTTGAGTAGCTATAATTCGGTAGCTTTGCCAAAATTCTGATGTAAATAAACAAAATTCTGTCAGAGGTGTCCCTAGAAGGGTTTGATCTCTAGTTAACTCACTTCTGTCCAGTTTTACCTAATTTGTGGACTAGCTATACTCTTTTTGTCATTTTAACAAGATCTATCATGCCCTTCCTATTTCATGGACAACTTCTCTTTAATATTTCATACTTACTGTTATGGGTCCTTCTTTGCGATCTGGTTCTGGGGTAATTAACAGTGTAATAATAGGAAAACCCTAAAAATCAACCTGCTGTTTGTGTTATGTCTTCCCACCTTTATGACCTATGGCTACTTGCTGAAGTAAGGGCTCTATCTAAGAGATCCTTCGATCTCAAGTTCTTAAGGAATTGAGGCTTTTTCCTTTTTTTTTTTCCTCAGATGCAGCTTGATTTTCATTTCATATTCTCCTGCTTTTAAATACAGAAAGCAAAATAACTGCCACTTAATAATTTCCCCACATCCAGTAATTCTACATTTATAGGAGCACAAGCAAATACTAGGATAAAGTAAACTAAACACAGCTGAAATACAGAACAACAACTGAATTACTGTTGCTATTATGCTTGTTCTAAAATCCTAAAACTTACACATGGCTATGGTCAAGATTGAGTTGAAGGTCTTGCATAAATCATATCTCATAAACTCTTTTCTGTGTATGTGTGTGTCACGCACTATTTGCATGAAGTTTGACCACAATGCTAGTAAATATCTCGTATCCAATGAGTATTCCACCCGTTGATGCAGGTTTTCCTGAGTATGCTTGTGAAGGTTACTTTTCTTGATTTACCATTATGGCATCGTATACTGTGCTTGAGATCCTGAGGGTAATCTCTACAACAACAGCCGTGAATTCCTACTTTTTCCCTAGCACTTATGAGCTTTATTGATTCAGATTGCAATTTGACAGGGTTTCTGTGTGGAGGCGCGGACTTTACGAATTCTTTTCCAGAACTTTGATATGTAAGCTCACCGGTTTCTCTTCTCTGGATCTTTTACTTTGTGCTCCACGTTGCATATATTTTGTTATTAAATCTCTCTCAATCACCGTGTTGCTTTCATAAATGGTGGTGCTAATAAGAATAACAATTTAATATGGATGAAAGTGAAACTAGATGTATTTATAATCCAAGACCAAGCTCCTCGACGGGCAAGATATGATAAAGTGATTTCATAAAGCTAGGGCTATTGTTGAAGAATCACTTGTTTAAATCACTAGTATAGCAAAATAGGTAATTTCCTTTCTCTGGTGGGAGAGTTTTGCACTTTTAAGCACACACAAACATTGCGCTTGATGAGATCGCTGCAGAAGTGGGCATACAAGGAATATAAGCAGATCAGTTAGCATGGGAAAAGCTTGGATGCTGTTGAAGAATTTCTTACTTGAATCATCTGATCTAATAAATTACTTATTTTATGCAAGTACATTTTTCAGAAGGGAGGGGTGTGTCTACACATTTGTAAATAGCAGATGAAAAGATATGAAAAGGACTACTTCTGGAAATTTGTGATTCCACAAGTCATTTCTACCCTAGATGGTCTCGACAAAGCTTGAAACTTGGTATAGCTAGAATATAGTGTTCTTAGACGTTGAATGAAATCTTACTTGCAGAAAAAATAGGTTTTTTAGCAACGTTTTTTCTCTCTGTTTCATTTTGTTACGATGGATAACCATTGCATTTGCATCCATTATGTAGGCATCCTAATAATACAAATGTTGTGGAGGGTATGGTTAAAGCTCTTGCTCGAGTTGTTTCAAGTGTACAGGTGAATTATTAAATCATTTCTACTTATATAGTCTACCTTCTTTAATTTCCTTTAACCATATTACTAATTTCTAGTTTAAGGAATAGCTTATAAGTAGCGAGGAAGAAAGATTTGACTTTCTGTATCATGCTCAACTATTCTATTTTGGAAGAGATCGATGTAATTTGTGGAGGGTATTTCTTCTACTGTCTTAATGGTGGGTTTTTAGCCATGTTTAATGATCTTCATGGGTGGTAATCCTAAGTATGAATTACACAGCTTTGGAATGTGGAAAACTCATGCATTGGGAAAATTTGTGTAGCTGCTGCTGCAAAGTTCAGCGTTGTAGCTTCTGCTGTCAACATTTGCCATCCTTGTTTTCCAAGTTTCCAAACAGAAAGGGAGGCAGTAGGGTTCTTGGGTTCAGACGTCTAATTTGAACGTTGTTATTTGACTGTTGTAGGTAAAATAGAAACCAGTTGCTGTTAAGAATGTTTCATTAGCTTAAGTATGTGAAGTTTTCGCTTGTATCTGTTAACTGATAAGTTACTGGCTTGAGGCTAAGGCTACTTGAACCAAGTTAAAAGATCGACGGGCAACTTTTGGTTGTGGCTGTTTTCATTTTAGTTATGAATTCCTCTATCTCTAATATTAGATTCAATTTTTTGCATGCTCATACACATTCTGCTTTAAGAAAAAATATCTGGATCATTAATTGAGTAGTTGAGTTTCTGTGTTTTTGACATGTTAGGTTCAAGAAACAAGTGAGGAGAGCCTGACAGCTGTTGCAGGGATGTTTAGCAGCAAGGCCAAAGGTAATTGTTCTCATAATTGGCAAAAGCGACACCAACTGTATTAGTCTATCTTGTTGCTATTTTACATTCAGAAAGCTGTCTGTCTTATTCCAATTCGTGACATTCATATTTGGGATAAAGTCACTTAAAAACTTCTTAGATAAAAACTAACTTAAGTATATTTCATTTGATAATCTATAATGCAGAATTACATCATTGTATGATCTTAAAATGGTTTTAATTTTCTTTTCAAGTTTGATTTAGATGGATGATGATGGGAATTGGTCAATCTAAGAGAAAGTTTGTGAATTTTTAAATGGAAGGATACTCAAATGTTTGAAATCATGTCTCACTGGAAAAATGCGCCTTTAATTATATCAGGCGTAAAATAATTCAATATGTGGGTTTTCTATTTAGATAGCTGGTGGACAATACTGTTTTTTATTACGAGGCTTAGTTAAGAAATCTCTTTAGTTGTTGAGTTGTTTTAATGTTAAATTATTTGGTCATGACAACCATTTGGATAGATCTGTTGTGGGATTCAGAAGACTCCAACATATTCCATCACATGTGGACCCGATGTGTATTTCTCTTTTCCCCATGCTCAAGGTTGTAAAAGAGTTAGAAACTTAAGTGACTGGGCGGATTATAAAGTGCATCACAGATTTTACGCTGCAGGGATAGAATGGAGTCTGGATAATGATGCATCCAATGCTGCTGTCCTGGTTGCCAGTGAAGCTCATGCAATTACATTGGCGGTTGAAGGGCTGTTGGGCGTTGTCTTTACTGTAGCTACTTTGACAGATGAAGCAGTGGATGGGGAGGTAGTTTTCTTTTTCATCTTAGTTTCTTGGTTGTCTGCCCAACACACCAAAAGAAAAGAAAAAAAAACAACAAAAAGGAGAAGAGGTCTTAACATTCTCTTGGTACTACCAGCTTGAATCTCCCAGATGTGAGTATGAACCTGTGGCAAAATTCACTGGGAAAACTGCTGTTCTTTGCATTGCAATGATTGATTCATTGTGGTTGACCATCCTTGATGCCTTGTCCCTTATTTTGTCGAGGTTTGTTGAAATTTTCTTTGAGAAGATGTAATTAAAGAACTAAACCAAATTTAGGCTTATCTGACGTGTAGCTAATGTGGAAGGTCACAAGGAGAGGCTATTGTGTTGGAAATATTGAAGGGATATCAAGCATTCACTCAGGTATATGGTCTAAATAATTGCATTTGCTGTTTTGCATTCACTTCTTTTGGCCCACAAAAGTCGATCATTCAAATTGTTATTCTGGTTTAGCTGTTGCTGATGTAAATATAATGCTCCTCATTTATGCTGCAATTATCTGATTGTTCTGTGACTTATTTTTCAGGCATGTGGGGTTCTTAATGCTGTAGAACCTTTGAACTCCTTTCTAGCATCGCTTTGCAAATTTACTATTAATTTCCCAAATGAAGCAGAGAAAAAGAGGTAATTTTTTTTTTTAATTTCAGTTAGCAGTGTCATGTGGATTGTTTCAGAATTAAAACAAATTGGTAAATAAGATCTTTGTAAAATATTTGTTGTACACCAAGTATAGAAGAAATGGGATGTGGCTGGTCAGTAGGTCTAGAAAGTTTGTTGATCACATTGGAAAAGGTTTGGCAATTCTCAAGTGGTTACGTAAAAGATCTAAATGGTTTTGCAGAGAGAGAGAGCGAGGAAGACAGAGAGGGATGTGCATGAGCATTTTCTTTTGGATTTAGAGTTTGCTGGTGGTCTTATTATTGGTTAGCAAACTGATGACAATTTCTAAAAAAGTGAATAAGGGGAAATTCTTTAATAAGAACAGAATAATTGCTGTTAATGGTTAGTGACTTAATGTTGATCTAAGGTGGTCATTTTGGAGACATCAACTATTGCCATTTATTTGTAGTTTCAATGATGCCAGTCCTCATCTAAGACGCATGTGGTGATATGGTTGCTGGCTATGATTAGTAATAGCTGAAATAATCTTGATTTACTCTGTCTTAAGTCATGTGCATTGCAAGACAACTGTCGCATAAGTTTTCTTATTTAACTTCAAGTTTTTAAACTTGTTAGGGCTAGATCCTTTACTGTAAGATAACAGTTCTCTGTTTTCATGACTTCAGTCCCATTTGATGCTAAGATTTTGGACTAAATTGAGACTTCTGCAGTGCAGTACAGTCTCCTGGGTCAAAGCGTCCTGAATTACTTGTTGAACAGAGGGATAATGTTGTTCTTACTCCCAAGAATGTGCAGGTATTTTATTAGGCTTGGTTATGTGATATTCCTTCATTCTCTGTTTCTTGTAAGTTTTTTTTCTTTCTCTGTAAAAATCCATCATTTCTAATATTCAATTGTTTAGTTACATGTACATTTTATTGCAATTTCTCTGGCAACTCAGGCTCTAAGGACTCTCTTCAACATTGCTCATCGGTTGCACAATGTTTTGGGGCCATCATGGGTTTTAGTATGTTTGATTTGCTGCTTTTCTTTTAATATTCTTTTTATGAAGAATATGAAGTGTGCAACTTGTGCTTGTAATTTATGAATCAATACAGGTTTTGGAAACTTTAGCAGCTCTTGATCGAGCAATTCATTCCCCACATGCCACCACACAGGTAATCTTAGAAAATCTCTTCTGGTTAAGATTTGAATCACGACTGATTTGTGGCCATGGTGGATATAAATAAATAAATTACGTGTCTTGGAAAATACTCAGTAATGATAATTATACTCTTCCCGCAGAACATGTTCTGTTAGAAATTTGGTGTGAACTTTTTGTATCATCTGCACTATGTAAGCAGTTTGGATGTGATTCTCAATATGCTTTGATATAGTACACCCTAAGTTTAAATTTATCTTAATATACTTTACTCTGACTTGAAAGTTAAAGCACAAAAAAATACTGCCATCTCTTAATTATTTCTTTCAATATACCTGAGGAGCTTAACTAAGAAAAAAACAATATGTCAGTTACTATTGTAGATGGGCCTGCTATGTTCTTTTTACTTCTTATCACGCACTGGAAATGCTAAAATGTGCAGTTTTGCACATTATGAATTTTGAACTTGAATAAGTCTGCTGCTCAAAGTTGAATTTATGTTACCTTTCTATTCTGAATTCACTTTTTGTATGGTACTAGAGATGTTTCTCTTACAAGGAAAGGTATCTAAATTATTTTAAATGAACTTCTTATATTCTTTTTTTATCCCAGGAAGTCTCAACGGCTGTTCCAAAGCTTCTAAGAGAATCTTCTAGCCAATACAGTGACTTTAGTATTCTGTCTTCTTTGAATTCCCAGGCAAGTAGCGTTCCTTCTGTGCCATTTGGTAGAAGAGTTCTGACCAATTTTAATTCTTTTTCCTAGTAAATGGTTCTCCAGTTTTATTTCTTGTCTCTGTTAGACACAATTTTAAGATATTTAACTATGTGTTCTGACCAGTTTTTTCTTGGTTCATAAAGCTTTTCGAGAGTTCAGCACTGATGCACATATCTGCAGTTAAATCACTTCTTTCTGCATTAAGTCAGTTGTCACACCAATGCATGTGTGAGGCATCGGGCAGTTTTGGGCTGGCAATGAATCAAAGATTGGAAGCATCAGTTTTTCAGTGGAGAGGATGATATCCATCCTTGTCAACAATCTTCACAGTATGTGATATTATCTTACAGTAGTCCGAACAATGAAATTTTATCCTCTTTTTTGTGCATATCATATGTGATTGTATTTATATGGCTTAATCTGGAGTCAGGAGTGCTATGCATTTACTACTTATCATTAATATCTTCTCTTTTATACTCTACATGTTTCTTATCTACTTCTAAGAGTATTTGAAGCAAGTTTCCCCATCTCCCTCTTTTATAGTAAATATTGGTATTGACTATTTTTTGAAGCTGCTCATAGTTGTACTGAAGGCTCTTACATTTACTAATTTTAACATACCAGAAGATAAACTGAATGTTCTATTTTCAATTCACTCATCTTCTAGACTGTATTCTACTTCTATCATTTTAAATTAACTAATAGAAATTCATAGATCTGCATATGGCATCCTTTCTTAAAAGTCATAGAAAGTTAGGGCTATTGCTTCATGTTATATTTCACCATCATTTTTTGGGTTTCATTCTCCTACTTTATTGTAGGAGTGGAGCCACTGTGGGATCATATTGTGGGTCATTTCCTAGAGGTAACTCATATTTATCTTCTTCCTCTTCTTCTTCTTTTTCCCCCTTTGATATCAATTGATGCTAGAACCTCTTTGATGTTGGATGGCCATCTTGCAGCTCACTAATAATTCTAATCAGCATCTGCGAAATATGGCACTTGATGCATTAGATCAATCAATATGTGCTGTTTTAGGTTCTGAACAGTTCCAGGGTTACATTTCATCCAGACCACATGGGACATCTCATGATGTTAGTAACTTTCAAACTTTTCAATGGTTGGCTAAGTCAATAGTCTACTCATGTTAGGGTTTTATGTTGCTTATTATTTTTTTCGCTGTCTAGGTGGAAACTAGGCATGCAGAAATGAGATTTCTTGAATGTTCTGTCATATCTCCACTTAGAGCTCTGTATTTTTCCACTCAAAGCTCTGATATTCGTGCTGGCTCCTTGAAAATTCTTCTTCATGTCCTAGAGGTAACATGGCACTACTGAAGATGAACTACAGCTCAATTTATTACATCGTCTTTTGTTATCAGCTTATGTTACGGCTTCTGATAGCCTTTTTGTTTATTGATATTTTTTTCCTCTTTCAGAGGCATGGAGAGAAATTATATTACAGCTGGCCAAATATTCTTGAAATGTTAAGGTTTAGCATTTGTGTAATATTCTGCTTCCAATAACCCATTTTATGCCAATTCTGTCTCCTTGGTTGATTCTTTTATTTTTCTGCTTCTTCAGGTCTGTTGCAGATGCAGCAGAGAAAGATCTTGTCACCTTGGGATTCCAGGTTAATTAGATTATGGCTGAGACTTCATTTTTGACAATTCATTATTATAATCTTCCCTTGACAGCTTGGCTATTGGCATACATAGGGAATGCACAGGACCTTGACAAATGCTTCCTGTGCCTTTAATATGTGCATTTCTCTTTGTAATATACATATATGTCTTTGTAGTAATTTTAGTGATTGAACCTGAATGCACTAATGTGCTCTACACTTGCGTCACATGATGAAAGAACCAAGAAAAACTGCATGCTTTTTCAGTTTTGGCCAATCCTCTCAATTTTACCTGCATCCTTTGACTTTTGTAACATTCATACAACTCAACTAAGCTTTATTCCCATTAATCAGGATCAGTTATATGGATCCACTTTTCCACTATAAATTATTTTGGCCTACATCTTTGGGAAGATGTAGAATCACTACTCACTAGCCCAAGAAAATAGCCCAAGCAAAATAAAAGGAAAAGAAAAATAAAATGAAATCAGTATGACAAAGGGAAAACGGAGAGTATGAAGATGTGGCTTATTGGATTCATTTCAGCAAAAAGTGATTGATTGGAGAAGAAAATCTGGAATCCCTTGATATTTTTCTTTTTCTTAGCACCTGTTTTGTTTACTCTAGGATTTTTATGATGTTTTGGCCTTTTTTGACTACAATAAATATTTGTAAAATACTTTGTTTACATTAATGGCTAAGACATTTCTATCAACATGTATTGGTGAATTCTATTTTCTTGCAGAGCCTACGAGTCATTATGAATGACGGTCTTTCTTCCATACCTACAGAATGTCTCCATGTGTAAGATTCAAAATTTAGCAGTTCGTGATTTTTTTGTTTTGGTTGTATTAAAATGTATTTTCATATTCTAGAGAAAAAAAATGGATCCTGAAAATATTTTATAGAAATTGCATGTTATTTTTTGGGAAAAGATAAAAGAACTTGCATTATAGTTTGCATATTTTAACATTAACTACATGTTTTTTTTTTTTTTTGTGTCAAACTAGTGTATGTGCTTATGTCTGTTAGCAAAGACAGTATTTCAATATAATGCCATGAGATTCTGTTAATGTGGCTTCACTTATCTGATGTGGCACATATGCTGTATTTTGAAAAAATTCTGCTTGTAATTTGCTTATTATCAATTTTAAGTTTGTGTTTTTTAATCATGATAAATCAATTTACGTGCTTTTGTTTGTTTGTAAAAGACAGTATTTCACTATAATCAATAATCCTCTTCCACAAGCGCCACATCAGATGATAACTTAAGCTACATCAGCAGAAACTCAGTGTTACAGTGAAATGCTGTCTTTTGCTAATGGGCAAAAGCACGTACACTGATTCGTCACAAAAAGGAAAACACATTCTTAAAGTGGAACATATGCTAAACCACATACATGTTTTTTTGAACTTTATGGTTTGGAAAGTTCTTCTTGTGTTATTCTTCCTTTGATACTCGGTCACAAATTGGTTCACATTGTGACTGTTCTTCTCTTTGCCAATGGAATAAAATAATAGGAGCAACTCTTGAAAAAGACACGTTCTGCAATATCACCGTGTTGGTAAAAATCTGGCCTTAATTATTAGATGATTTAGGAAACATCATGGAAGATAACTTAAATTGTTCAACATTTCTTTGTTAAAATTTTGGCTACTGTCATAATTTCTTATGGTTCAATGGTTAATAGATGAATTGTGGGGATCAGGCTTCAACTGTTATTTAATGGCCGAGTTTCTGTTGGCCCTCGTGCAAATTTAAGATTGCTAGTTACTTCCCATTAAGACAATGGCATTAAACTTGCCACTTTCTAGCACCTGTTAAATTTATATGAGTGACATTGTTGACATTGCAGATGTGTGGATGTCACTGGAGCCTACAGTGCTCAGAAGACCGAGTTAAATATCAGTTTGACAGCAATAGGCCTCTTATGGACCACAACTGATTTTATTGCCAAGGGGATCCTGCATGGACCTCCAGAAGAAAAGGAAACAAGTTAAGTTGCCTTTGGAACCTACTAAATCTTGGGGTCCTGTTAATTTATCAGCTGTCCTTGAAGCAGAATTTTATGGATATTATCTTTTTGTGCTACATAAATACAGGTGGTCTTGATGCACCTCCCAATGTGAAGCAAATGGTTGGTGAATCAAAGGAAGAGCAGACTTTAGAACTGCCTGATAAAGTAAACGACCAAGGTCCCTCATTAAATATTGTTGATTGTGACAAGTTGCTTTTTTCTGTCTTCTCCTTACTTCAAAGGCTTGGAGCCGATGAGAGGCCAGAGGTATGCTGACACATTTTCAATATGGACTTCCCTTGCAAAATTTTCATGCAGCCTACTACATACACTTGCTAAACGTTGTTGTAATTTACCTTATAATCAAGATTTAGCTAGATATTCAGTTATGGGACTTGAAACTTTTATTTTTTGGTCAAACAAACCAAAAGGGAATGTCATTAACTCAAAAACATTGCAGTGAAACAGAGCATGGAAAAGAACATAACCCGAACTAACAACTATATGGTCTTAAGATTGTTAACTTCCTGCCCATCAATACAATGAGCAAAGCGAAGAATAACCAGATTCTTGATTTGATAAAAAATCTCATTAGCAGAACCGACTTTTCCTTGAAAAAACTGCCAGATACCGGGCTCTCCAAATACAATAAACAGAAGCACAGACAGCCACCCCTCTAATTTTGCTTTGAAGATTCTTACCAGATGCCTTCTTGCAAAACCATGAGACGTCTCTTTTACGTGAGTAAGGTCTTCTCTTTATATTGCAGGCTGATGGAACTTTTTCCCAGACTAAATTGGACAGAGGACATTCAAGAAAAAGATGCTGCACCTCTTTAACATGTTAATTACATAGGCAACATCTGTTATGATTGCAGATATTCCAAGCTATCATTACAAGATATTATTTAAATGTTAAAATTTGTGAATATTACATTTTTAATTTATTGTACATGCCCCTCTAGTTGAGATGGTTCTGCATAGTTGCAGGATTAATAGAAATGTTCTTTTACATTAGGCTCATATTTTAAGAATGTACCTTACTGTATTTTGTCTCCTTACGTGAGAAAATGTCTTATAAGCGGGAGTAACTTCTCTGTGTTTGCCTGCATGTGCAGAAAATATCTATGTTTGTAATCTTTCATGGATTTATTTAGGCTGTCCTTTTAGAAATGAAGCCTTGTGGGTGGAGTCGTACCTCTACATGTGCATGTGCATGTGCATGTGCATAGGCATCCATTTACTTATCCTGTTGCACGCAAGATCTAGAGGATACCAAGTAATGTAGCCATATGCATGGAACTAAAATGTTCTCAGTTTCAGCCATTTGTATTTAATTCCTTTCTTTTATGGAGCTTTATACAGGAGGTTATAAAGAATTAATTATTTACTGTTATAGCTATTGGATTTGAAGTTTCTCGCTACAGTGACTGAACTTAATTTATATTTCAGGTTAGAAATGCTGCTGTTAGGACACTCTTTCAAACTCTTGGAAGTCATGGACAAAACTTTCAAAAAGCATGTGGGAGGACTGTCTTTGGAAATATGTATTTCCTGCTCTGGATCGAGCTTCTCACATGGTATGATGGTAACCAGAAGTGGTAAATTGTTTAGGAGGAATAAAGAGTGTTAGTAAAAGTTCTATTAATAGCTTTTTGTTGCCTGTTTTGATGGGAGTTGTATCTTTCTATAGGCTGCAACGTCATCAAAAGATGAATCACAGGGGAAAGAACTAGGAACTCGAGGAGGAAAAGCAGTTCACATGCTGATTCATCATAGGTATAACTGTATAACATTCTTTAATTGTGCACCATCTGAGTTTAGATTTTTTCTTTTGCCATTTGATTGAGAACATTAATCTAATTAATCTTCTATCATGAACTTGCAGTCGTAACACAGTTCAGAAACAGTGGGATGAAACGCTTGTGCTGGTCCTTGGTGGGGTAGCACGTCTGTTACGTTCTTTCTTTCCTTTTCTCAGTAGCTTAAGCAATTTCTGGTCAGGTACTTCTGTATTGTCTATTCATGTGTTTTGATATTGTCAAATTTGGCTATATATTAGGAAATCCATAAGAATTTTACATGATGTTCTATTTTTGCGCAGGATGGGAATCATTGCTTCTTTTGGTAAATAATAGTATTCTAAATGGTAGTAAAGAAGTTACTATTGCTGCAATAAACTGTCTGCAGACAACGGTTCTTTCCCACTGTCACAAGGTAGTAATCAAATAGTTACAAATACAGCTGTTGCTTCCTGTTCAAGTAAAATAGTTAGGGTCACATGAAATCTTCTTAAACTGCATGTTACTGTAACTCTGTAAAATAGTAGTGATTGATTGCTAAAAGTTTCAGCCCATGTAAGAGAGTAGCATCAACTGTACGTATTGTTCTTCAACTGAAATGATTTCATGCTTCAGGGTAATTTGCCAATGCCGTACCTTAACTCCGTACTTGATGTATACGAGCATGTTCTTCATACATCACCAAACTACAGTAATAATGCAATTAGCAAGGTGAAGCAGGAGATTTTACATGGTCTTGGTAATGCCTTACTTCAACCTGATTAACTTTTACCTGATCCTGGATCACATTGAGCATAGATAATGCATAAGCATATTTGTTTCGTGATAGTAATCCATATCCTCCCCTGTAAACTAATGTAATGTCTGACAGTAACATCACCATTTCTGCTTTGTTGAATATGATATCAATTATTGCTGTCACTATTACAGCAGTTGTGCCCTGAGTTTGGAACTGTGCTTTTGGGTTGCTTTTTTTTTTTTATCTCTTCGAATTCTTGGTAGGTGAGCTGTACGTGCAGGCACAAAAGATGTTTGATGATAAGATGTTCTCTCAATTGATTGCAATAATAGATTTGGTAGTTAAGCAAGCCATTTCCACTATTGATCACTTTGAAAGTGAATTTGTAAGTATTTTTTTTTTTTTTATCTCTAACATACTCATGATATACTTCTCTCCGAATGGAACCGTGTTTGATGAAATTGGTGTTGCTTTCTTCCCAGGGACATGTTCCACCTGTGCTGCGAACTGTACTGGAAATCTTACCACTATTACGTCCGACAGAGCGTATCTCTTCAATGTGGCTAGTACTTCATAGGGAGCTTTTGCAATATCTTCCAAGATCAGATTCTTTAAGAAATGAGGATGATGAGGTTAAGCAAGCCGGCATAAGTGGCAATATCCCAGGTATGGAAGTGGTTTGGTAGCTATCCACCAGAATTTGTATCAAACTAAAATGATTAAGATTCACGTATTATAGGCAATAATATGAAGAGAAGGGATGGAGTACCCAATGGTACAGGTTCCATGATCTCAAAAGAAGCTGAAGCTCCACGTCAGCATTCTGGATCAACCACAACTGCAGTGGGTGGAATCCCAAGTTATGTGTTTGCAGAAAAGATTGTTTCAGTGCTGATAGATCTTTTCCTACAGGCTCCAGTAGCTGAAAAGTATATCATATATCCTGAAATTATTCAGAGCCTTGGAAGGTAGTGGTTATTCTCTAATCTCTATATTAGTTTTTGCTGCCTTTTGCTTTGTTGTCATGAGTACATGATTTATGATCTGTTATGAGAAGATGTGGATATAAACTATAGATGTGTTTGTTTATTTTTTTGTGATTCTGCATTAAACTGGGCATCATGACCATTGTGCGGAAATTTTATAGATTCTGTGTATTGTAGATGAAGTCGCAAGAAATTTTTTGTCATCTCATATACTAGTAAGTGATCATGTGAATGGTTTGTTTGGTTGGGTTAGTATACTTGAAATTACAGAGCCATGACAGATGGATCCCAGGAAAAATGCAGGGAACTGTCACCCTTGTGCTGTAATTGCTAGTCAGATGAAACTTTTTGCCCATTTAGATGACAAAATTGATCTTATTTGTAGGTGTATGACAACAAGAAGAGACAATCCAGATGGGTCACTTTGGCGATTGGCTGTTGAAGGCTTCAATCGTGTTCTTGTTGATGATTTTTGCAAACTTAATATGAACTATGGATCAGATTTGAGAATCAATAGACCTGCACGAATGCGTATCTGGAAAGAAGTAGCAGATGTTTACGAAATATTTCTTGTGGGTTGTTGCGGACGTGCCATCCCTTCCAACTCTCTCTCAGCCGATGCACTTAGAGCAGATGAGGCATTGGAGATGACCTTTCTACATATTCTGGGTGATGAGATTCTTAACTCACCAATTGATGCACCAATTGACGTAATTTTCTTATCTGTGCAGCTGTAAAATTAGCTATCTAACAAAAGGGCCTTATGACTAGGCACATATATCATGTGCTTCAGGAGGTCCTTAGAAAATGTCTGGTAGGTCTATCAATAGTAGTGGTAGGTGTCTTGTAAACTAATTTTGTGCACTAGCTACTTTTAGCAACTTTGTCATCCGGTTTGAGTCTTGAAGCTATTACATCTTATACCTAGATCAACCTTCACTGTGCTTCTGATGTTTTCATATGGTGATCCACACCATATGAATAGCAATAATCATCATTAGCAGAATCCTGAGTTGTTCTAGTTGGATTGTCCATTAATCATTTAAATTACCAACATTTTCCTTAAGGTTATTGCAAAATATTCTCAGGGTCTGACGCTCTGATGGAAGATTATTCCTTGCTTTTGCTTATTCTTTATTTTTGTTATCTGATAGATTCTGGAGCGACTAGTATCGACTATGGACCGTTGTGCATCACGCACATGCTCTTTGCCTGTTGAGACTGTCGAACTATTGCCGTTTCATTGTAGCAGGTTCTCCCTAGCTTGCTTGCAGAAGCTTTTTCTTTTGAGTAGGTAAGACTTTTAGATCCATTTTGTTGATCTAGGTACTATATGGAAAACAGATAGTGTCATATAATTTATTTTTACTCAAGTGTCATAATTTATTTTTACTTCTTTCTTGAGCATGCGCTTATGGAACTCAATGTCCAAGCTGTTGCTTTAGTTAGAAGTATTGATGGATAAGCTCATTCTTAATATGATACTGATGTTGCCATTTTAACTGAATGAAAATTGTGAGCATCAGTAGTCCTGTCAACTAGTACAATTCATTGTGCTGCATTAGTACCGTTTGTTGATTTTCAGAATGCATCCCATGCAATTCTTATTACCATGTTTACAAAATTATATTATCATAGAAAAGCTTTAGCTGCTGTACCTTTCTTTTCAAATATTGTTTGATTAACCAGTAGAGTGATTCCAGGTATGACAATGAAGCAAGTAATTGGAACTTGACAAGATCTGAAGTCAGCAAAGTCTCAATCATGGTTCTTATTACTAGATGTGAATGCATCTTCAACAGATTTCTGATGGACGAAAAGGACCTAGGTATTTAGCTTCAACTTACCAAACAATTGGTGAAAATGTTTATCCTAACTTCTTGGTTTTGCCTGTTTAACTTTCTAACTGTTCTAGCAGGTGAACGCCGGTTACCAGCTGCAAGGCTTGAAGAAATGTTTCATGTCCTTCAAGAACTGGCCCATCTAAGTATACATCCTGAAACATCATCTACTCTCCCTTTGCCTCTTCATTTGAGAAGTATTCTAGCAAATGAGGATCACAGCAAACATCCACATCTATTTGTTCTCTTTCCTTCCCTCTGTGATCTTGTAATAACGAGGTAAGAATAAGTTTTTGAAGCAAAATTCTGTCACTAGACTAAACATGGAGTATAAGTAACACTAATGGATGAGAGCTTAGTTAACTTCCAAAAACTTTCTTGTTGCATGTCGAGTGGAGTGATGTATTGAAATCTGGTTGAGACAACAAATTAAACTCTGGGGTTGTCGTACCTTTAAATTCAACAGAGTGGTGTAGGTTTTGAAAAAGAGGCAGTATAGAACGGTTTAGAAGCCAGAGACATGAGAATAGACTAGGAATGAATAATACATGTAGGGTAGAAGCAACAGTTCATAAACGTGAGACCATATTGTGAACTACTAGAATTGGTTAGCTCAACTAATGTAGGCCATGGCTATGAATTTCTTTAAGTTATAAGATTCATTTTTTGAATGAGTCATTTTCTTCAGAATTATAGCGTTATTTAACGTCACAATGATCAGTACCACCACTCTAGCTATATGAAGCATATTGCAATAAAATGAATATGCATACCTTAACACAGAGTATGCTTGCATGGATGCACAACCCCACACACCCAGCTAACTCATGCAATTTACAAAAAATGAGATTATATTATGCAATCCTTATTGGGCAGGGAAGCAAGAGTCAGAGAGCTGGTGCAAACGCTACTAAGACTCATCACCGGAGAATTGGCGCTTGAAAAGGTTGGGGTTTCCAGTTGATACATGGAAGGATGAATTTCAAAACGGGTAATTATGAAATTGAGTTATCGTGGAATATACTTGTTCATAGAATGGCGCAGGTGAGGAATTTTCTTTTTCTTATCCTCCATTATTTAGTGTTGTATTATGTAGGGTTTCGTGGTATTTAGAGGATTTATTTTTTGAGTGAACATTTCATGTATGAGGTTGATGGTCAGTTATAGTTTCTCTTGTAACCCCAGTGGTGTTGAAATAATGTACAATTTTGTTCTTCAGTAATATAAATGGTTTTTCATCGACTTTGGATTCATTAGACCTGTTTGTGCAAAGCACAGGCAAGACTTTGCACAGGCAAAATTTGAGCTTCACACTTATTGGCTGCGGCAAATAAATTGCCAAGCATCCTCGCACCCACTCATATGCCCGGTCCCTACCCATCACTGAGTTGAGTGAGGTTAGATCCAATTTATGCAGTTGCACATGTGGAACCTTCTGCAGTATCTGTTAACAGGTTCAGTGATGCGGAGCCTCCTTTCAAGATAAAGCTGAAAATAAATTAGTTGAGCAACCTGTAGCTGTTATTGCAAGTTGTGGAGCTCATGTTTAATTCTGGAGATGAGATGCTACCAATCGGTCCCTTCTACAATTTTTACCTCAAATGCCAAAACAATCTGCAGAATGAATTTTGTTCAAATTAAATGGAGATTTACTCGCCTGTGTTTTTCTTCTGAATGCGTCTTCAGGAGTTTTTCTTTTCTTTTCTTTTTCTTGCATTTTAAATACCAGTAGACATTGTTCATCATTGCCAAATCGATCTTTACTAATATGCAATTTAATTAGAACAAAGTAGTCATATTAAACCCCAAAAAAACTTGCAAAGAAAGAAGAAAATGTACAATCAATATGTATGTATTTATTTTTTTAAGATCTCTGCTGTATGTAACAATACCGAGTCCATTGTTATTGTAATGTCATTGCAACATTACAGGTACTGGCAAAAGGTTGGACTCGTAGCAGACTAAAGCTAAAAGGAAAAAAAAAAAAAAAAAGCCCTAATTAAGATGCTGTGATCATTTGAAATTATTCTGCTGATTGAGCCTGGCAGCAGCAGCTATGGAAGCTGCTACACCTGCGGGATGTGTAGTAAGGTATGGATCATTCCTCATTTCTGCACCTGTCACCCCTTCCGCATCTTTCCTTGTTGCTGGCCTATCCGCCGGCAACTTCGAAGTTGCATCCTGCATCAGTAACATATAAAACAAATCATTCTGCGTGTTCCTGAGAATGCTATGATAGCAGCATTTGCTTAATTATTATTATGTATGTAATTAATTACCGCGAGTATGTCAGCCAGTTTTGTCTTGTCCTCGTCTCTTGTAGCTCTCGCGTTGAGGGTTGCTGCCGATTGGGCTGCAGCGGCTACACCACCAGGGCTAATGGTGGTGCGACCAGTGGCTCTCACTTCTGCCGCTTGAATTGCAGCCGCATCACTCCATTCAACAGCCTTTTGTCCTGCTGTTAATGCAGTGGCTTCCAGTGCTTCTCCTATTGTTATTCCACCACTAACGTTGCCACTTCCACCTTGTTGATATGCTCCTGATGATCCCAGAGAATTTGTTGGCGCCACTCTTTGGCTATTTTGCCCAACTATCTGTTGCACAAAACAAATTTAAAGCATATCCGTGTCACTTGCCAAGAAATCAAATCATCAAACTTCCTTATTTCCTTTTCTTTTTTCCAATATATTAAGAGTTCAAAGGGTTCTATAACCTTTTAACCTTTCCTTACGTATAAAAAAGAAGAGAAGGGAAAGAAAAAAAAATTAACCTGCCCAGCAATTGATTCAGTGATCATACGCCTTCCATGCATATCAGTTTCTTTGACTCTGACACCCACTTCCTCAGCAGCATCATTCATATTCTTAGCAGCAGCAGATTGCACAGCCGATGCTTGGATCATTGCTGCTTCTCTCGGCGGCGCCACCGCTTTGTTGGCTGTATCTGCTTGGATAGAAAACAAATCATCATACTTGATAGGTTCTTCTTGAGGCCTTTCTTGCTGGTGTTGGCTCATATTGGTTGTTAATTTCTTGATCTCAATTTTGCGCTTTGGATAGGGCTAAGTTCTCTTCTCCTCTCTCTATCTATGTTTTCTTTAGGACGGTGATGAGATTAGATAAGGAGGCTTTATACGTGCATGAGAACATGCAAGACCATGACACGTTCGATTAAGCAATGAAACGTGGAGAGACATTCATGAATAAATAAACACTTGGCAGCTGAATTGCAGTCCCATGCGATTTTTAGATAAAAGTTGATGGAGATGATAGGATCATGACTTGGTCTTTATTGGGTAGCAGCATTTGCCTTTTAATAATAGATGTCTAATTTTTTGGTGCCTATCTTCTTGGATGATGGTACAGAAAAGAGACTGTCACATTACATGATCCTTAATGGTGAATCTATCTTTCTTTGATGGACTGCCTTAAATAAAATAACAATGGACGCTTGTGTACTGTGTGAAAAGAAAATAATGTGCTTCAAATTTTAAAATGTATTATCTTCATGTTTTTGCTATATATATTACCATTTAAATGATTTAAGAGTTTATTTATTTGATGAAAAGAAAACGAAAAAAGGTTTAAAGTAGTGCCAAAGTATGATATGAAAAGAGAGTTATACCTGATACACTAGGATGAGATTAATTTCACAGTTCTGTTATGCAAGCATAATTCAGTCGTTGTTTGTTTCTAAATGTAAAATTATATTATAATTAATTAATTTGCACAGCGTAACCCATTGACTAATTAATAGTTAAAGATATTTATATTATGCAACTCTTACAAGTTGAGAATTGGATTTTCCACATCCGCGACACGGGACGCACATATTCTTGAGACCAAACAAACCCCTTCTTCTAAAGAAGTACAAGTTGAGACCAAACAAACCTTTTCTTCTAAACAAGTACGAAGAAATTAGGGCTTTACAAAACAGAAAACAGTAAGAGAGCATTCATCATTAAGAATTAAAAAACAAAATGAACGCCGGCAGCAGCACTCCAAATAATCAAAATGGGAGCCTCACAAAGCAACTACCGCCAGAGTCAGTGCCTTTATTTCAAGAAGGCATATTTCTAATTCTCTCCAGATGGTCAGCTCTCCAACTCGCAGTTGAAAACGAGTGGGGCGGTCGCGGCTCGCGCCAGTTAGCTGATCAGATCGGCTTCGATATTTTCTCCTGGTTCACTCAGTCTAAAGGTGAGTTAACTCGATTCAACTCTGTAGCTCATTAGCTTTTGAGCTTCTAGACAGTTATTTTTTTCTTTTTTAGTTTTAGGGTTTGAAACAGGTTCGTAATTGCTTAATTGGATTTATTTGTGTCGAAGTTTCTAACTTTTATGTTTGGTAGTTAATCACTTTTGATTCTCAGTTTCAATATCAACAATAAATTTTGCATCTTTCCATTAGTAGGATTAGGTAATTACTAAAGCTCAAATTTAGAATTTTGAATTAACTGAATCGTTGTTCATGCTTGCTGAATTTGATGTTGTTCATTTTATAGTTTCAAGTTTCATATTATGTAATTAAAAGCGCGTAAAGCGCAAGATTGATGTACCTTATTTAAATTGCGGACTTCTGGGAGAATCTATTTTCTTGTTCATTTTTCTGTTTCTGAATTATTATTTTTGGTTAATTGCTCTGGCAGAGCCACTTTATATCGATGATTTAGAAAATATATTGGACGAAGGTATGATTTCTCTCAATACCATGATTGAGGATGGCAGCGTTGAGGAGGTATGCCTTGTTTACATTATTGCACTGAAATGTTGCTATTGACTTTTGTAATTATAATTTATATGCATTATAGTTATGTTGAGTCATGTCACTTGATAACAATCATAGAAGTTTTCATTGTTTCTCACACTTGTTAAAGTTGCAAATTAATTGGCATCTCCACTGTTTTTTGTTACTTGAGTTGAAGGTGAATTTCATATCTAAATGTTAATAAACTGCCAAAATTTTAAAATTTGTCCCTATAGATCTATGTACCATTCAAAATGGCTGCCAACACTTTTTGTTGTTTTCATTTATTAAATTGATTTTTCAATAGCATTTGCACTTGTTTGATTTGAACTAAAGGACTTGAATCAGGTATAGCGCTTCTAGACTGTTCATGGGTTTTGTTTACATTGTCTTGGTTAAGTGCAGCTAGCTATTGACACTAGACATAAAGAATGCAATTTCAATACCATTTTAATTGGTTGCACATTATCTATTAATCTATACAGGTAGCAGAAAAATTAATGATCATGCATGAAGAGTGTTTGGAAGGCAACTATCACACTATTGAACAATTGAGGCAAGCACGTCCCTACTGCAGGAGTTCATCAACACATAAGACAGGTGCTTATTCAATTCCTTTCAAAATGGTCCTACTTTCAGAATTTTCTGGTCTTTGTGCTAGTGTATGGTATGCATGTATAAATTTTCCCTCCTATGATGCAATATGAACTTAAATCGTATGGTAATTAAGTTACTACTTAGTGCAACATTGGGAATTAGAATACTTGAAGCCCTTGGGTGAAATAATTGGCTGTTAAGATACATCCAGGATATGCTTACTAAATAACAAAAATTAACATGGATGTCAACTCAATCGTGTCTTTGTTCTACTTAATATTTTCTGGTATTGCCTTGTCAAGTATTTTATCATCTTTTCCAGCTCTTCAATTTGGTGCTAGCTGTTATTTCTGTACAAATTTCTTGTGCTTCCTCCATGGCTTAGCGCTTTTTATAAACTTTTGTCTTGTTCCTGTGTCCTAAGGGAGAAATTATTGCCGGGAATTTGGAATTGAAAATTCTGTTTGTTATCAAGTACTGGGTATGATATAATATGCCAGAATATAGACTTAAAATTGATTTTCATTATCTTGGGATTTCTTTTATAATATTGTTTTTCTACACCATGTTAGGCTGCAAATGGTGATGATGATGAGGATGATGACAGCAGTGATGATGACGATAATAGCATGGGTGATAATAGATCAAACATGATGATGGATGCACCAAAATTTCAGTCAAAGCCGAATGAAGTGAACATGCAGGTTAATGAGCCAAGTTGCCAGGAGGCTCAAGTAGAAGATGAATGGACGGTCATCTCATCTAAGAAAAACCGCGGTAAAAGGAATTAGTTTCAACATGGTTGAGTCAGTATATAATTTACCTTTTTGTTTTTGGCCTCTCCCCTCTTCCTGCATCAATGTAATATGTGTTGCTATGGCTTCTTTTGGCCCCTCAATTTTGCCATGTTTGAACGAAGTTGTTCAGTAGAGTGTAATTTGCTAAGAGGTGAATTTTAAAACGGCATAGCATACTGATTGAATCCATGGGACGCATTTCAACTTAATGCTGGGGTATGTTTTGGCATTTCAGAGCCTAGTATTTCCAGTGAAGCAAGACCTAAATGATCATTCCCAGCACGTCATATCACTTCACTATTCGAAATACTGGGTTCTTATATTATATGGTCTTAACCTATTTTCTGGCATTCAGCTGTACACAATAAAAGTAAATCGTGCCCCTTTCTCCAACAACTAAAATGAAAGGAGGATCCAAACAAAGTAAAGTAGTAAGTATCTACAGTTGTAAGTTTCTAACCCATATTCTAGTATGTTGGTGCATGCAACATCGCACTGGACGCGCTCTATAAGGAAAAGATGCTGCCCTGTTTTACTTGGAGATCATATCGTAACACAAGTATCATATTTCTTGATTTTTCCAGTGCATGCAAGAAAACGCACCCTTCTTTTCCTACAATCCATGAGGTAGTCCCAAGATTATTTCCAAATGTCACCTGTTACTGGGATTTCACTTCATATTAGCTTGATAGATATATATATAGTTTCACACCGACTAGAGTCCAAAATCTCTCTTGTCCCAAATGGCTTCTGACCTGCTAAAACTTCTACTTTCACTCGTACACTTCACTTTCTACTTCCCAGCAACATCCCAAACCTTACCCTCATATCCTGGTCGCCAGGGTGAGTGGAACCAGCTGCAGTCTAACATAGGCATAACAGCAATGCACATGCAGCTTCTGCATGATAACAAAGTCATCATTTACGACCGTACAGATTTCGGGAGATCCAACGTCTCCTCCCCACCGTCGCTGCCGGCACGACTCTCGTGACCAGGCTCTTGAAGTGGATTGCACTGCACACACTATCCTGTATGACTTGGACACCAACTCATTCCGTCCCCTAACGATTCAGACTGATGTGTGGTGCTCTTCTGCGTCAGTTATACCTAATGGAACCTTAATTCAGACAGGTGGGTACAATGACGGCGACCATGTAATGCGCTCATTTACTTCATGCTTGAATGATGATTGTGATTGGATTGAATTTCGAGATTATCTAAGAGAAAGAAGATGGTACGCAAGTAATCAAATCTTGCCTGATGGAAGAATTATAATTGTTGGTGGTAGAAGAGCATATACTTACGAGTTTTACCCTTCTGTTTCGCGAACCTTTTGGCTTAGTTTTTTGAGAGAAACTCGTGATGGTAATAGTGAAAACAATTTGTATCCATTTCTACACCTCTTACCTGATGGAAACTTGTTCATCTTCGCTAACACAAGATCAATATTATTAGATTACAACAGAAATCATGTAATTAGAGAATTTCCCCGGATACCTAATCACGATCCTCGTAATTATCCAAGCACAGGGTCTTCAGTTTTACTTCCTCTTGATGAAAACAGTGACAGTATTCGAGCTGAGATCTTGATTTGCGGAGGTGCACCAAGAGGTTCATTTGAACGAAACGCACGCAGAGTCTTTGAAGGTGCAATTTCTTCATGCGGGCGGCTTGTAGTCACTCGTCACAACCCTAGCTGGGATATGGAAACCATGCCAACTCCACGAGTCATGAGCGACATGCTACTTCTTCCAACTGGTGATATCATCATAATCAATGGCGCCCAATCAGGCACCGCGGGTTATGATGCTGCTCGCAATCCTATAACCAATCCATTCATATACCGCCCACATCAATCGTCTAATAGGCGTTTCTCAGTAATGACACCATCACAAAAACCAAGAATGTATCACTCATCAGCAATTCTGCTTCCTGATGGACGTGTATTAGTAGGGGGAAGTAATCCTCAACCTACTTATCAATTTACCAACGTTTTTTACCCAACAGACCTAAGTTTGGAGACATTTTCACCACCATACTTATCAGATGAGTATACACAAATAAGGCCAAGTGTTTTATCTCTAGACAAGAGTACTTTAGGGTATGGGAACGCTTCAGCATTTAGGGTAAGGTTTCATGTCGAAGAATATATATCAGATAATGTATTATCAGTAAGAATAGTTGCACCTTCTTTCACTACACATTCATTTGCCATGAACCAAAGGATGGTGGTGCTGAAGATGAATTCTATTGAAGCTGAAACATCCAACACGTATGCTTTGCATGTTGCTGGACCATCAACGGTTCAGATTGCACCACCGGGGTACTACTTGTTGTTTGTTGTCCATGCTGGTACACCTAGTAATGGTTCCTGGGTGAAGATACAGTGATGGTGAAGGTTGTTCAGGTTTTGCTAAAGAAAACATGCACATGGTACTAGTTTATGTCATATATATATGTATATAGCAATAGAGAAAGGGTAATAATTGGGAACCGTGATTCCACTTGCCAATTAATCAATTAATAAAAAAACATTACTCAAAATCGTTACCTTAATATATATATATATATATATATATATATACATTTATATACAAAATTTATATTCTAATATTAAATTAAATGTAGTAATAAATATATATATATATATATATATATATATATATATTTATATCGATTATTAAACAATATAAGGTCTAGTGGAATATATACTTGAGGTAAGTAAATATATATATATATATATATATATATATACTGTACATTTTTATTTTTTATTTTTGCTAAAGATCGAGGCTTGAGATGTAATTCAAAGTCTTCATTTTGCTAAACAATCTTGCTTATTTTCTTGGAAACAAACTTTCCATGTTATTATTCAAGGAAAGGTTAATTGTCACATCAAATAGACATTTGCTATCTTTGCCCTATTTCTTCTTCTTCTTTATGGCTTATCCTTCTTAAATTTAATCGGAAATGGATACACAATGCATCTACAATTTACTACCTTTCAACTTTTCTTTTTCTCTCTTCATCATAAAGCTCTGTGCATAATCTTTTAATACTTTTCTGGGACTACTAATTGAGATTAAAAAATATTGAATTATTCACTAATATTAATAAAAATAAATATTATTTCTACCCTTATATGTATATATATAATATGTCCATTGTAAAAAAGAATAGGAGGCTTTTCCTTGTTGTTGACTAGACCCCTCAACCTCAAGTTTTGAAAATTAAAATCATACATCGCCCTGATATTTTTCTCTCATAAAGGCCACCTCTGCTATAAACAATTACTTGACGTACCAAACTTGTTTTGGTCTGAATTTGTTAAGCCACAGGCATTAATTCACTAAAAGTTTATTCCATAATTATGGGATATTTCAACCCATATATTTGTAAGTAATACAATATTCATCAATTCTTAATTCTTTCATTTCTTAAACTATTTTTATAGTATTTAACATAAAATACCATTTTGTAAAATATTCTCCAAATAAAAATGGCTATGAAGGGTTCATTATCATTAGGTTATGATATGATAATAAATAAACAGTCGGTGGTGACTAAACCTATTTAATTAAAAGACTCAAAGTATCATGTAAATTTTGATTTTAACAACCTACACTATTTATATTATTCAAGTTCAGAACTAATGTGCATTTGTCGCCATACATTCTTGATGACAATGCTCTCAACATTATATTAAATTCATTTGCACAATTATAGATACTAAATAACATAACATAACACAAACCCCACATCAGTTTCTGCTTCTAAAATAAAACATTAATTTGTCATCAAAATTAGTATACATATATATTATGGGGCGGCTACTAACAGGCATTTCACATCATCATTTTATTTTATTTGGTTGAACCATTCGCCACATCCAACTGCAAAAGGAATCCGACTTATTGTAATTATGATTTAAATTGAGCATTGGCAATGAAGATAAATAAATAAGGAGATTAGAAGGCTAATCCTAGAAGAGAAGGAGGAATTAGTAATAATAAATAGTACAGTTATACTGCATAACGAGATGAATAATGGTTTTTTCATGAAAATCCATACCAAACATGACCTATCGAGAAAGCCAACTTAGATCCCATCATATATACGTTTATGTAATTACAGTATTTAATAAATAAAAAATATTACGTATTATTATAGAAATTGTTTCGATCTATGAATAGACTAGTAAACTAAATCTATTTAATAATTTTTTATATGTTTATCGTCTTTGTTTAATCTAAAATGTTTAATATATTATTAATATTTAAATGTTTAATATATTAGTAATGTTTAAGGAGAAAATATCTGCTTCTACAATAACGACACATACAAACATGTCCTAAACAAATGGAATCGTGTCATTTTAGTGTGGGCCATAGTTATCCACATAAGCAAGAGGCGTTGCCTGATCATGTGCCAGTTAGACCTTAACCCCATCGACGTCGCCTGTAGAACAAGTGATAACACGCTTGCTCAGTGGCATATAATAGTAAATTCTATAAACATCAAGCCCTTTTCATTACCGGCCACCATCTAAACCACTCCATTAAGTTTTCCTCCCATGAACACGACTAGACTTTTTCCTTTCTAGACAACCAAACAACCAAAAACAAACCCAGAGAAAGTGAAAGAAAATTAGATACAGATAAATATACATAAACCAAAAGAAAAATTATTAGGGAGAAAAAGAAATGAAGCACATTTTCAAGAAATTACATATAGGAAGTGGTCATGAGCCAAACCACCGACCGGACGAGACTCCTTCACCATCACAATCTTGCAGCTCCGATCACCGTACTTCCTCCGTCAATGCTCCCGCGAGTCCTCCTTCAACGTCTTCGTCACCAGTAATTGCCACGACGATTGTTACTTCTTCGGCGATGAATAATAATAATAATAGCACTAATAATAATGATAATAATACTAACAACAATAATAATAATAATAATAATAATCGTACGGATTACTATGCTTCAGAGGAAGATTACCAGATACAGCTAGCGCTGGCGCTGAGTGCGAGCGCGTCGAATTCGGAGTTTAGAGAAGATCACGAAAATGATCAGATCAGAGCAGCGACGCTGTTGAGTTTGGGAGGAATCATAATAATCATACTCATAATCCTACTCATCGGATCGATATGCCCAGGAATAAAGGAGAGCTTGCTGCTGAGGCCTTGTCTAGGCAATACTGGGTGAGTGTTATCGAAGTTGAATTCTGAGGAATTGAATTTCCTACCACGTGGATTCTTTTTATAGTAATCAGCTGTAATTAGGGTTTAATCTCAAGTAATTTTGGTTTCTCATTCTGGATTTCTGTTGATTAGGGTTTAATAATTGAATATTGTATAATTCACTGCTGAGTTTTGTTGGGGAAACAGAGTAGATTGAACTGTTCTTGAGTTCATCTTTGAGCTTTTTGATGGACTGTGATTAGGCCTATGGAGAATTGTTGTACCATAGTACATTTGACTATGATTAATGTTGATTAGGTCATAATTGTTTGGCATTTACCTAAACTGTTAGAGATAGGATTCAGGTCAAGTAATTTCAGTTGTGCATGAAGGAACTGTTGGGAATAAGCCAGAATTTGGCTTTTTTATTTTTGGTAGTTGATGCTGAACATAGCTCCATCCAATTGGGTACTTTAATCAGGATTTTATATTTCCAGGTCAAATGCTTGGTTTATACTTACTTTATTGTTATGTCTGGGAAAATCTGGTCAATTAAACTGTATTTGAGTCATGGCTGCTCCTATGTGGTGTATTGAGCTTGGTTATTGGGTTCTATTGGGGTTTGTGGTGTGTTTAACGCATGCTTGTACCATATAGTTTTGGATGAATGCTGGTTCAGTTCAGTCAAAAGTTAAAACACTTATTTGATTCACTTTTCACTGACCACTAGAAATGCCATTTCTATATGCCTGTGTAGACCTGTGTTGCTAACATATGATGCCACTAGTTAATGTCACCTTACTTCTATTTGCCTCAACTTGTATGGATTAGTTCAACATGAATTTAATGTGCTTTGCTATGAGGAGAAAGTAACTGATGGTTTTCTGTGCGTATGGGTAATCCCAGAAATGAGTGGCACACCTGTGTTTACCTCGATTTTGTTTAAGGTGATTCTAGATGCCAACAATACAGGAATTTGTGTTTCTCGCGTATGTTGCTATCATATGTTGCTATCTCACTTTTATTTGCTTCGACTTGTTTTGCATTGACTCTCCAGGAATACAATGTGCTGGACTATGAAGAGAAAGTAATGGATGGTTTTTATGATGTGTTCTCCAGAAGTCCAGTAGTCCAAGCAAAAATGCCATCTCTCACAGAACTAGAAACAAACCCTGGGAGTTCTAGTTTTGAAGCAGTAGTAATAAACCGAGCAATGGATCATGCATTGGAAGAGTTGGTCCAAGTTGCACAATGTATTGCTCTAGATTGCCCTGCTACAGATGTTGGCATTTTAGTACAGCGACTGGCAGAAGTTGTCACAGGACATATGGGTGGGCCAGTAAAGGATGCTAATATAATGTTGGCAAGGTGGATGGAAAGAAGCACAGATTTGAGGAAATCTCTCCACACAAGTGCATTGCCTATTGGGTCGATAGATATTGGTTTGTCTCGCATCGGGCTTTACTTTTAAGGTCAGACTTATGTTTCAACTAGTGACTAGTTATAACTTATTTGGCTACCTGGAAACTTTTGTGTTCAATATCTTCTTAACTCGGTTGTAGGTATTGGCTGACAATATAAGGTTTCCTTGCCGGCTGGTGAAGGGTAGCCATTACACTGGTATAGAGGATGATGCTATCAACATAATAAAGTTAGAAGATGAGAGGTTATTGTCTTTTTTTCTTTGTGTCCATGTATTTATTATTATTGATTGGACTTATTGAGTGCTTAAAAATTTTAATTAACAATGCAACTCTTTTTTCTGTAAGGGTGTGTGCATATGACAGACGTCTGTATTAGTTAAGGGTTTCTTCCTGGTTATTATTCCTTCCTTAGACTGAGATCATTTGTACATGCAAGTTGCAAACCTATTGATGCTCCATTCAGAAAGGTCGGCCATGTTAAGGATGGTGGGGTAAAGCAAGAAAGGGGTAGACCTAAACAAACATGAAAACAAGTTAACAAAATCTAGGATGATCTATTGATGTAGCCCAAAATTTGGAGTTGAGAAGTAGAATGCAATAGCGGACCCCAATTAAGTGGGAATCAAGGCTTAGTTGAGTTGAGTTTTATTTCCTCCTTAGAATTGAGCAGACATGGAATGATATCTTATTTCTCCGGTTATTATCTTTTCTGTTACTGCTTAGAACGGCCAGCTTTTTCTTGTTGAGTGGCCATTGTTTGTTGTCTCGAGCTGAAAGGGGCTCAGGCTTAGGCCACATGAGAAATGCTTGTGTACTGGGTCAAGGAATCAGAGTATAATTGTGTATAGCCCATGCAAATTGGTGGGTTCCCATTTTAAAGTTAAAGGTCATAATAAACTATACTTTCATAATCTTTTCTCAATGCTGTGTTGAGTTTTATGTGTATAGTTCATGGTTTTCCTCTAGTTCGGCCTCATGGCTGAGCTTAAGATCTGAAAACTGTTGAACATTTTTCACTTGCAGATTTATGAGAATCATTTGATTGTGTTCCTCTCATTTTCTTGAAGAGCTTATAGTGTTACTGCATTTTTTATTTTGTCTGTTTGTACATGCGTGTGAATTTGGTTTAGTAGATGAGACTTACTTCCAGTTGTTTTTACTTCTAACTTGTGAATTTTGTGACTTCAGGGAGTTTTTGGTTGATCTCATGGCAGATCCTGGGACACTAATACCAGCTGATGTTCTGAGTGCAAAAGACACTACCTTTAAATCATATAATCCAAACATAAATATAATCGCCGGTCTTCAGTCTCCTAATGAGTCTGAAATTATTTATACAAGATCAAGCCCATCATTTGGTGAAGGCAGTAGTCAGAACTCTTCAATGGATGGTAGTTTGCCTCTGGATAGAAGGTCAAGTAATGAAACTGCAGAATCCTTGGCTTCATTCTCTGGTGCTAGTTCCAATGTTGGTGTTGGTTCTTCTGGAGGACCTAGTAAAGTAGCTTCTTCTAATCAACATGGTAATATTTCCTCCTTGGCTATTGGGTACAAGGGGGGTCGTGGAACCCATGCAGTTGCTGATGCTGTGCGGATGAATGTCAATGTGATTCCATATGGTCAAAATAGCTTGGAGGATTCTAGAAACCTTTTTTCAGATCTTAATCCATTCCAGATCAAAGGAACAGGCAAAAGTTTCATGCATAACAAACCTGCTGAGAATAAAGTTGAGGACTTTCATGGGCAGAAAGATAATCTCCTTCCTGGTCGACCCCCTGCACCATTGAAGTGGAAAAATCGATATGCATATAATGAAGTCCCTAGGAAAAAAGAATATGATTATATAGAGGGTCTCTTTCCAGGCATTTCTCGTGAACCAAATGGCTATAATCAGTCATCTTTGGCTTCATCAAGTTCTACTATGTCTGAGAAGGTATATCCTCAGGGTCTCAACTCATCCAGTAGTTCAAATACGTCCAGCAGAGATGGTGATGCTTGGAATTCTTCTAGTGGTACCAATTCAGCTTTGGCATCTGGCATGAATCAATGCTACAAGTCATCTTTAGTTGAGGAAGCAAACTCAGACTTCAAAGAAGAAAGTCCTAGGGATGCAAAGAATTTCCAAAATGATGCAGAAGTGACCATTAGAGATGATGAAAATAATGAAATTGGTTTCCAAGATCGTAGAAAGTGCACGCATGACAGATTTATGGGGATCAATCTGAAACTAAAAGAAAGTTCTAGCTCATCAATTGATTCCGGCAAAAACAAGGTTGATCAAATATTTGATGATGTAGATGTGGGTGAGTGTGAAATTCCTTGGGAAGATCTGGATCTTGGTGAGAGGATTGGACTAGGTAATGCTCTTGGATGGTGAAGCTTTGTATTGTGTTTATCAATCATGGTTTCATAATGGGTGAGATGATATGCAAAATGATGCGGATGAATTTAGGCATACACCTACAGAAAATATAAAAGAACACAACCAAAGTTAAATATGCATCAACATTCAGAGTATTAGCTCTTTCTCTGCATAATTAGTTTCTTTCTATAGATAACTTTTTCTTTTTGGTTTTGCTGGTAATATACTTTTTCAAATTTCTTGGAAATCATGCTTTTAGATCAAAACCTAATCAGGCTATTATCTGAATAGACCTCTTTGCATTGTGATATGGTAGTTCCTTTAGCAGGAATGGAGTTAAATATTTTGTGATGCTAATGCAGCTCTAGCTGTGTGATACTTTGTATTGCTAGAGTGGGAGGAGCACTGGTGTTATTTTAATGCTTGCGTAACTATGTTTTTGGGTCTTTAGTGTTTCTTTCTTGAACTCTTATTCCGCCAAACTACCCCCCTTTCCCTCTTATATTTGTCCGACCATGTTTCCTTGTGGCAGGTTCATATGGGGAAGTCTATCATGCTGACTGGAATGGCACGGTGAGCTTGAATTTTCCTACATTTACTTATGTTGGTTACAATCTGGGGGATATATTTATTACACAAATTAGTTAATAAGACTATGAAAGTCCCTTTCATCTAAATTCTTTCATGGCATTTTTTTCTTGCAGTGTCTTAATCTTCTCATTATTAATTTGACCTTTTTCTTTTCTCTTTCTTTTTCTTTCCAAGTTGGTTTCTATGTTCTAGTTTATATTGGTAGATAACTGGTGATTTTGGGAAAAAGAACTATTTTCTTTTTCGAAACTGAAACTCTTATTTTAAGTTGAGGTGGATATGCACAAGAGGAACATTTTGTTGTCATTTCCATAATAGCTGTTCTCCTTTTTCCACCAACTACTATCATTATTACTCTTCTGTTGAATTCCTGGCAGAGATCTTACTGGAGATTTTCTTCCTTTATTATATTAATATCTTACAAAATTTTGGAGGAAATAAAGATAAAAGCCGATTGACTCCTGGCTGGACAATTGTTGTTGAACTTACAGGAGGTTGCTGTGAAGAAATTTTTAGACCAGGATTTCTCAGGTGCTGCTTTAGCTGAATTCAAAAGAGAAGTAAGCAACAAGCTAGCCTTCTAATATGCATTTTGGCTCACTTCAGGATTTTCTCACACTTATCATGTAGCTATGCAAAAACCACAGGGATGCACATGGGAAACTGACTAAATAATAGTCTGTTCATAGCTATTATATGACTTTGTTCTCTTTCTCCCTCCTGTGGTAGATTAAAATAAATGAATTGAGGAAATTTGTTTCATTTCCCCTTTACTTTGCCACGAGTTCTGAGCTTATGACTTTTTAGACATGGTTTACACTTTGTTTAGGAAGAAAGTATGAATGTAGGGCAAGTAAGGGTACAGGAAGTAACAAGAAAAAGTTAAAATTTGTATAGAAGATAGTAGGTGTAATATGGGGAAGGGTAATAGTGGCTTTCTCATTAGTACCTTAGATAGGTTCCTTTATGCAGTGATCTGAACACAGTTACTTCTGCACTTCATTTTCTGTATGGTTTGATTGTTGACAAGGATGCTAATGTTTGAAGAATTGGGAATCCAACTCCTAGTTGTGTGCCCCTATCTGATTGTTGCACCCAAGTGCGAAGGACATATCAACAGTATAATAAAGCCCTTCCCTTCTCCTCTCCCTTCATACTTCCCAAACAAAGTGTTATCATCTGAGTTTCCTTTCCTTATCATGCCTACACAACTCAGGGAATAGTATCTATCTGTCATAGATACTAGCTATCGATCTTTTTGCTGGCCAGACTTATGGACCCTGTATATTGATACTTACTTTTTGGTGTAGGTGCGAATAATGCGGAGATTACGCCATCCAAATGTTGTTCTCTTTATGGGTGCTGTTACACGCCCTCCGAATCTCTCTATCATTTCGGAGTTTCTTCCTAGGTATAATATTGTGTCTTCACTTCCAAGGGTGGCTCAGTGGGGTAGGCCTTTAAGACAACTGCCTGAGGCTCCCTAATTGTAGAAGGCCCCCATAATTAAAAGTATTTTAGTAAAATAAAATTTCAAAAAAAGAAAAAAAATATATATATATATATATATATATATATATATATATAGCTTGATAAAGAAAAACCTACAAAATAAGGAAAAATACCTAAAGTAAGTATATAAAATTAAAATGAAATTAAAAATTTAAGTCTATTATCTTTTCTTATTTTCTTAAATAATGTCATCATTCTATAATTTTGTTCTCCGAAACTAGAGTCTAATAACTATCTACTTTCTTGCTAATTAAGTTAAATTTTTGAAAAGAAAAGAAAATCTCCCAATGCTTTTCTCAAAAAACTATGGCATAACTCATCAAAACGGTTTTAAAGTACAGTAATATGTTTAATTTCTAATTTAGTCATGAAAAATTAGTTTAGAATAAAATGTCTCGACTTAAAAATTTCTTAAGCATGCATCTCGATATTTATGGTTTTGATTTAAGAGAAGTTGCACAAATAAAAATTAACAATCCGACTGAAATATTTAATCTAATAAAGTAGAACTTTTTTCCAAATTGTTTTATTGCATATAGGCCATTGTAAACTCACTGTTTACGATATATTTGTTACAGTTGCATCTACAAAAGAAGTTTTTCAAAATTCAAGATTATTGAAAATTATTTACGAACAGTTATATCTCATATAGATTAAATGGGTTAACAATCTTATCAATTGAAAATTATTTGTTGGCTTAATTTGAAAACAAAAGTTTAATTAGTAATTTTGCATCTAGAAAGACCGGAATTGAGTTTATAGTTTTAAGTTGAATTTATTTTGTTATTTTTAAAAATACTCATTTTTATCACTTGCTTAAGGCTTCCGCAAATGGTAAGCCAACCCTGTTCATTTTGTGTGACACCTTCTTGACTAGTGGTTTATACTTCAGAAACAGATATGCTAACTATCTCTATAATTTTGTGCCTCTGTTAGGATTTCTTTGGGAAAAGGAGGAAAATGAGTAGGAGAGAAAATGGAGGGCCCGCTAGAAATAAATTTGGGGCCATATGGATCCCGCATTTTTCTTCCACTTCTCTCTCCTCCTCTGTTTTCCTCCCTTCCCAAACATAGTGTTAATGCTTATAGTCCATTTTTACAAATTTATATGGTTGATAATATTGTTTGAATCAGGGGGAGTTTGTATCGGATTCTTCATCGTCCTCACTGTCAAATTGATGAGAAGCGTAGAATTAAGATGGCTCTCGATGTGGTATGAGATTTTTGAACTCAACTCTATTCTAGTCGGAATTCAACATCTTTCTGTCAAATAAGAATATTTCCACGTGTTGCAGGCAAGGGGTATGAATTGCTTGCATTCCAGTATACCTACAATTGTTCACCGGGATTTGAAGTCACCAAATCTTTTGGTTGATAAAAACTGGAATGTGAAGGTATGCATGGTTGTCTGGTTTGCTCTTTGGCATCTAAATTGTTGTTTCCTATTATGTTATTCTCGGGATCTGATATCTTTCTTCTCACAGTAATCAGTATTGTAGAAACAATTATGATGGCCTATATATTTGTGTTAATTTGGAGTTAGCTTCATTGATCTCCAAAACAGTTGAAATTACTTTCAACAATGTTCTCATTTTTCTTAATTCCAGAAATTAGTTAACTGTTACTCAGATTGGTCTTTATAACTTACTGCAAGCTAATAGAATGTACAAGGATAGAGTTGCTAGTTAGTTGAAAATGGATTATGCTTTGCTTCTGTTACAGTTCAGTTTCGTGTATAAACTTTGACAGACCTTTTATCTTTAACTGCAGGTTTGTGATTTTGGGTTATCACGCTTGAAGCATAACACCTTTTTGTCATCCAAATCAACTGCAGGAACAGTGAGTTTATCCTCTTAACTTCTCTGGCAGGCTTTGTCTTTTTTACCTTGATGCCTTATCTCTGATGTATTTTTTATTCTGTTAGCCTGAGTGGATGGCACCAGAAGTTCTCCGTAATGAACCCTCAAATGAGAAGTAAGTTGCCTGTGTTCTGTTTTGCATTTTTAGATTTGCTTGTTACACTTGTAGAAGCAAAATATTATACTCAATGTGTCATGCTTGCATTAAATGTACAGGTGTGATGTATATAGTTTTGGGGTCATTCTTTGGGAGCTTGCTACGCTAAGATTGCCATGGAGTGGGATGAATCCAATGCAAGTTGTGGGTGCAGTTGGTTTCCAGAATCGTCGCCTCGAAATTCCCAAGGATATCGACCCTAAAGTCGCAATGATAATTTGGCAATGTTGGCAGTCGTAAGTTGAGAAGGAAATTTTTTAAATTTGCTCACATTAACGTGCATTTACTAATATGAATTTGCTGTAACTTATCGTTGCTTTTGGCATGTCATTCCTCAGTGATCCAAACGCCCGACCTTCCTTTGCAGAGCTCACAACAGCTCTAAAGCCATTGCAGCGTCTTGTGATCCCTTCACATCTGGACCAACCAAGCTCGCCTCTGCAGCAGGAGATCTCAGTAAATTCTACACCTTGAAGTGTCCAAAATACTCAATTGTGAATAAGGAGATATCTGTGTATTTTGCCTTGTGGAGCTAGCTAGTGTATGAAAATTTTCGATTAAAAAGAAAAAAAAAAAAAAGAATACAAAAAACAAGAAGAGATGCAATAGGAGAAAATGCATATAGGGCCAATTTGTGTAATTAATGAATTGCTACTGCACAGCCTAAAGAAGGTAGCAGCACTTCTTTTGTACAGTTGGGTGTATGAGAGCATGTGTATTGAGAAATTGGAACTTTGTAATATGTGTATTTGCAGCATAATTACTGTAATGGGAGTGAGTTCATGTGCCTTCTCCGACTTGTTATGTTCATCAATTTTTGAAGATAAAGTTCTCCGCTTTCCGGAACGGGAGTCATCAATTCATTTATGCTTCTTTAAGTGAAAAATATTTTCTTAATAATATCACATGTTTGTCTATTTACCATGGGCTTTCCTGGTCACCCATTGACCCCGTCCAGGTGTATGTTTGTCAGTTGCTTCTTATCAAGAAAGATCCCGTGATGCTTTCCGCTGTCTTAATTTGCAGCAATTAACAATGCTAATTTATCAAACAATGAGAGTAATATCTGTCTTCACCTCAATTCATTGCTACATTACCACTAATGACGGCAACAGATCAATTTCTAACACATATTAATCTTTTAATAGAATTAGACAGGGGCCGCGCGAACGCAGGCCCCCTCTACCACAAATTATGACGTAGGCTCTCCCAACTTGGGGAGACCTTAGACCAGCACCCCTCCTTTATGTGCAATGGAGGTCACTGATCTAGGCCATGATCGTTGTTGATCAACCATTGACCCCGCCCAGGTAAGTATGTTTCCATGAAGGTTCTTTTGTCTATTTATGGCCTCAATTCATATGCTAATGCATCATATGCCTTCAATGTGGGATTTAATTAGTATCATATCATCTTTTTTACTTCAGCTCCTAACATTAACAATATCACCTGCAACCTTAAAATATTGTTCTCCCAAATTTTAAACTACTCTTAAACTGATGAAATTCACTTCCAACCATCTAGTTGCTTGGCTTCATTAATGACAGGCAGCTGAGTTTATTGCACTCGTTCCTCTTATCTTTTTTTTTTTTTAATGGTAGGAATTTCCTGATTTATACTTGAAGTCGCTCCCCTGTATAGCAGCTTCTAATGATGATGCATAGTGCTGCCTTTCAGGTAGAGAGCAGCCTTGGTAGGAATTATTATCCACACAATACCACAGAATCTCTTCCCAGTAAGGATCCTGCCAAAACCAGTAGTTCAGTCATTATATAATGAAATGAGGCAGACATGTTGAAGGTCAAGAATGAATGGTAACAAGCTGAAGTGGAAAGTATAGAAGCTACCTTACTGATTATGTGTGGATTCCCTACAATGATAAGTAAAGATCTGGCCCTGGTAACGGCAACATTAAATCTCTTTGGGTTGCTGAGAAAACCCAGACAGTAAGTTCTTTCAAAGTCATTGTGTTTAACAGTTGACCTCACAGAAGATATAATAATCACCTCTTTCTCTTGTCCCTGAAATTGTTCAACACTCCCAACCTTCACATCTGACATTTCCCAAGTTTCAAGTGCCTTTTTTATCTTGAGGACCTGCTGCCTATATGGTGTTATTACCCCAATATCTGTCTCATTTATATCAGTACATTGCAGCTTCCTTATAATCTCAACAACTTTGCTTACTTCAATTCGATTAAACCATGATGGATTATTGCCTTCTCTCTCATCACAGCCTTGGATGCCAAAGAAGAGAACAGGAAATTCTTTGCTAGGAAGAACATCCACATCAAAACTTATAGGAGAGATGTCTCCTTTACATGCAAGCAGCTCCCCCTTGTAGAAAAGCTTAGATGGGAGGTGCAGAATCACAGGATGGCATCGATAATTCCTTACCAACTTCGTTAGAAAAGCTTCATCTTCATTATGGTAAAATTCACATTCAAACAACCTTTGGAGATAAGATTTTCCCAGTCCAAATGCCTCGGCATCTTTCGAGTGTACCACAGGACCAAGTTGCTTTGGGTCGCCAGCAAGAACAACAACAGTTTCCTCCGCAAAAGCTAGATATAGGAACCATGCTTTCTGGCTCTGAAGCTTGGCCAGACTCATCCAAGAAGATATGAGAGAAATAACCCCGTTTTATACCTTCTGCAAAGAGTAGAGATGAACTCATATATGTAGAAATGATAATTTTAAATCTCATTAAGGCCTCAATTGGAGGGCATCTGAAAATTGACTCTTCAAAATAGCAAAAGCGAATATGATCAGGTTGAAGATCCTCATAAGGACGACTAGATCCATTTAGCCTAAAAATTTCACTCTCTTTAACTTTTGCAACCTCGTGGCTTGTGAGTTTTTCTAGTATGTGATCTGCTGCACTGTTCGAAGAAGCACAAACAAGAATTGTACCATCATTTCTTGTTGCATATACTTGTAATACTGCTTCTACCAGTGTCATTGTTTTACCAGTACCTGGAGGCCCATAAATCACATATGGAGGAGCACCTTTGCAACCCAGGATCATTTCCACACAATGCATCTGCTCTGCATTGAGACCACCAGTAAATGGAACGAATCTGGCTGTCTTGATCAATCTCCTTTGGGTTGATTGAGATGGAAAGAGAAGATAAGGCTCTAAGCTCTCTGCTGCTTCAACAGCATGATACAACCTCCTCAAATTTACCCTGTTATATGTAAATCGAACATTATACAAGTTCCAATTCTGATGATGTCTATGAAGATCCTTGGGGAATTTCAAAAGTACTTCATCAGCTCCAACAAGGTGAATGTGTCCCTGAGATATACCAATTAAACCTTTTTCTTAATGCAATGATATAATGATGTGATTTGTTGACATGCCAAAAGCATTAAACAGAAAATAACAAAAGCAGCACATAACCAGCTATCACAAATGAAATATTTTCCTTGCGTCACCATCTAATCATCTAACAAGAGAACCCATGATGTGACATTCAAAATAGATTTCGAGAAAACTTGTTCATTCAATGTTCTAATGCAGTGAACAAGTATCTAATATCTAATAATTCCCCATTCAAACAAAAAAGTAATATATTTTTAGGAAACCTCGTAAATGCATTATCTCCAAAAATGCTTCCAATGGGAGAAAATGACTGGAACCATGAATTTGAACATCCATGACCCATCCCAAGTATCATCACTTTGATACCCATCATGCACTAAGGTTCCTAGATGTTTGCTGCTCACCAGAATATATTCTAGCATACAAGGAAAAGAAATGCATGCTTCTTGAATAGAACATATTTCTTGCAAAAGAATATATATTTCTTGAACAAACCTTGTATACAGTGCTGTCAGAGGAGACGAGCTTCGCAAAAACAAGATCACCATGTACAAGTGAAGGTCTTCTCTCAGCAAGCCCAGGGACTTCAAGAGCCAAAAGTTGAGCCCCTCTCCTTCTCATATTGACACACTCCATATCATGGCACCTCATTTCTTTCTGTAACAAAATAATCATTGTAACATTATACAAGGACATTAATTATTAAACATCTTAGCTAATAGATCACTAATCATTACCTCCAAATGTAACTCTTCTATAATGAGCAATGTACTAAAGAAAGAAGCATACTTCTTCCTCCTCAAACCCTCCAAAAGAACATCAGGAACTTGCTTATTCTCCAGCAGCTCTCTGATTCCTTTTGGTATTGGAAATTCAGGAAGCCTAAATTTACTTCCTTGAGCTATTGCCTTGGCAGAATGCAGCTTGGAGGGGCGTGAAGAAGACGTATATTCATCCATGATACACTGTTTTCTTCTTGGGGTTCTTGAATAAGGCCTGTTAGGTGTCAGAGCTTGAGAGACCTTATCTTCAGCCAACAGAAAGGCAACACGCTCTATCCTTGCATCATCCACATCAAAATGCACCACAGATGTGTGCAACCCCATTACCTTTGGTTTGCAAGATAACCAAATGGTTAGTGTTTCATGTGGCTGAAGAACTCTATCCTCAAGTGAACATGACTCCAAGAAGACGCGAACATTTTCCACCTTTGAAGGCTCCATCAGAGATAAAGTGAATGAATCTGCAGGATTTGAGCAGAATATCCTAACTCCCCAAAGTTCCACAGGATCACTAGTGGTGTTTGCTATGGTAACCGAACATTTTGAAGTTTCACCTATAAGAATGGATTGAGGCTTTCCCCTTACAAGCGGAAATGGAGCAGATATAGCAACAGGGCCTTCTTCATTGAGATCATAATTACAGACAGATCTCTCATCCTCAAAATCAATGAACCCGATATCACCTTTGTCCCCAATGAACGAGTATTCATCATCCCAGTTATCCTTTTTAATGGTACCCATTGTTGACTCAATGCCAACAGCAATATGTAACCTGAGATGTGGATAGCATATGTAAATAATTAAGCATGCAAATTTTAGTTACATCTAATAAAAATCCTGTAGCTAAATGCTAAAGAACGAAAAAAATACAAACAGAATTAGAACATACTTTACTAACTAGGAAGTCTAATATTCACCAAACCATAAAATATTAGGACGATTAACGTACTTTCATCAAAGAGTTCCAGGAATTACATATATTGTTCCCCAATAAATATCTAAGTTGAACAACCATTAAGTCATCAACATAAAAACAAAATGTATGTTCAGAAACTTTAAAAAAAAAAAAAAAAAAGAAGAATTCGACATTGATAAGTTTTATAAGCATTTGGATTAGTCAAATGCATCACCAAAGATGGTGGTGAATTGATTCAAGACAACAATATGCCTAAGAATAATTAGCATATAACATAACCCAAACTGGAAAAGTGATCAAGAAATGAACTTTAATACAGAATGCTAATTATATATGACATATTCAGGTTGCAAAGCGAATCAAATGTTCAAAGTTATAGACTTTGAGAAAAAGAACCAAAAACCCACAATGTTGTTTCTATTTCTTCTCATAATGACATAAAATTCTTCCCAAACAAAGAAAAAAAATGCTAACTAAGCCAAAAGTTTAAATTTTGAGTACTAAGCCCTTAAAACAGACAAAATATTTAAGCACAAAAAGAAAACGCCAAAACCACAGCATAAAGAAAATTAAACGATAAGCAAAAAGACATTTAACCCAAAATTGGTGGCTTGATTTCTTAGAAGAAGCAGAAACTATGTGATAACAAGACTGACCCCTTTAGCTCAAAATAAAGAGCGTAAATTAGTCAAAAGGTCAAACCTTTTCCATTACGGAGTATCAGTTCAAGTCAATGACTTGCCAATGCTTTAGCAAGAAGCAACTTCATCAGGAAGTTATGAGCTTTTAGTCCTTCTTCTACTTCATGCAGAAGTTAATGTTATAGAGATGATTGTTGGAGTGCAGTAGATTAATAGGACCCATCAGATTTTGCCACACAAGCTGACATGGCAAGAGCTCAAACGGGTCTAATATTTTACCAATTCTCATTGGTTCTTCTTAATCAGTGAACTCAGTTCATCACTTAAACTTGTCAAATACGTTAATATTAAGAGGGGGTTTTTTCTTTTTTCTTTTGGGGGAAATCAATGGCTATACACCTCTAATAATTGAGGATATTATTGGTCAATTTATCATAATATTTTCTGAAATAGCAAAGTTTTAGCGTTTTCAGTTTTGCTCACGCAAAAAAGGGTTAGAACTGAAAAGAAAAAGAATCCGTATTAATGCTGTTTCAGAAAAGGTTTTTGAAATATTTCACTATGAATGAAGATAGGCATCATCGAGCGCTTATAAATTAAATTTACTAATCAATTTATATTTAAGTAAATCAAACTATTAGGGCAAGCACTTGCATTTGACGAATAAAATTTGACTTGATAATTAAAATAAATTACACTTATTATAATCTCGGAAAAAATTGCACAAGTAAATATCAATTTCTACTATCTGCGAGCTAATTATGACTCGAGAGGCAAGCGAAACAACGAGCCGTTGGGCTAAGGCAGTTACAGAGAAAATTTAGCTTAGATTTGGTGGGGTGAGCCAGGCCAATGCAATAGTGCAACGCACAGGCGACTCGCGAGGACTCCAGTAGCAAGCTATTGTAGCGAGCCCTCCCCCTATAAAAATTAATTTAATATCATGTGGACCAATGGTCCACGTATCAGATATTAAACTGATAAGAACAGATACTACACTTGATCTTAGCCAAAAGGCCGAGAAAGGTATGCTTACCCCATTCCCTTCGTTTCCTTTCTATAGCCGCAGTTTTCAAAAGTTAAGTCTCTTCTTTGCGATGTGGGTTTTATATGTCTGCTATATTAAACTTGTTCAAGCTTATCTCCGGAGCTAAAACTGCTGATTTTTTAGATACTATCAGGCTAGAGGAAATCTGGAAGTTGATTATAGATTAACATAACATACACGATTACATCTGGGTTATCATCTACTTATATATATATCAGCACTTGTATGCACAAAAGCACTGCTTAGGAACAGCAGGTGCAGCATACAGATCACAGAGTCCCATTCCATTATATTTGTTTTTGCAGTCATCCCAGCAGCGATTATTGCCTTTGCAGTTCCAAACTTTGTGGCAGTCCCTTGCTCCTGCCCTCATCACCACTTCTTCATCTGCAAAATCCACATAATATAGCAGCTACCCCCCCATCAAGTTCTTGCATATTACAGAATATTTGCTGACTATGAAAATCCCAATCTATATAGTACATCATCAGAATAAGAGCACATATACAGTTCTAATCTTAAATATATGTAATAAGTCATGTGCAACATATAAGATGCGAAACAAACTCACTTACTAACTGAGCTAATATATAAGATTGTTTTAAGATTATCTGATTTGTTTTAAGATTATCTGATTGAGTTGTTTAGGATTGCTCCCATAGTCTAAAATGTAAGTGAAATTAAATCTAAAAGTGGGCATTAACTCTTCCTGAATGCTAGAAAAGGAAAAAAATGACAGAGAGAAAATCTTACCAGAGGCAAGAATGAGGAGGACAAGCAGGAAGAAGGTAGTAAATTTCACCATCTTTATGTATGTTTATATGGATTTTTTTGCGGTTCTTTATGTGCTCTTACTAAGTCTTGTTTCTGAGAGAAATTTGGGATGCTATTTATAGGACTAAAGGCCTTATTTTTCAGGGAGGCTACAGTTCAATTTGCATTAAGGATAAGCATACAAAAGTCATGGTATAGTGGAATTATGATTCTGCAGTTTTATAATGTAATTGCCCAAGAATCACAATGTTAAAGAATATAATTAATTAGCACACCTATTTCATTTAAGTGTGAGACATTTTGGGACCCTAGAAAGGAATTTGGTGAAGATACCCCTGTTAAAAGTTTCCAAATTCTTGAAACACTTAATGGTCAGATATATAGTAAATTATCCAAAAGTAAAAATGAACTTTAATTTGTGCCTGGCTAAACTTGATTCCAAGAGTGTGAAAACCCAAGAGTGTGATCTTCATCCAGTCTTTTCTTATGATATATTCCACCTAAGTGCTTTTTGCATAGACCAATCCTGAAATGGTTAGGCAAACACCATTGCATCATACAGTTACATATATAACCCCTCTTTTGACATCATACCACTTATGTGGATTATGTTAAGGAGGTGTGGTGATTAATGCACTCAGCTTTCACTTACTTTTTTATGATGGCAGTGTAACAAAAGAGAGCAGGTAAATGATTTAATTTAGTATATTAATCTAGTGGTAAACGAAGGAGTGTATTCTTAGTGATAGCAGCCACACCTTGATGCATTCTTAGTGATAGCAAGTTCTGAACATAAAAATTACATGCTCTCACTTGCTGCCAAGTGCCAAGCAAACGGAACCTGACTCATGGTAATGAAAACAAAATTACAAATGAAAAGGGGTCCTCTCTTAGGCAATTCGCCTATGCAGAAATTTGCTAAACGACCTCAACGAGATTGGATTGAGCCGACACCTTTTCTTTCATCTTTAAGGAGCTCTATCCAAGCCTGGTCCTCACTCCTAACTCCTAAGTTCTGATCTACCAACCATTTTACCTTTTAAACCTTCTCATCCTTTCCACAGCACCTTAACAACAAAGAACATGAACAGAATTAGCTAGCTGATTTCAAAGAAAAAAAACAGCATAAGAAAGTAAAACTTTCAACATATACCAGGAGTTATGACAGTTTACACCCTATTTCTGGTGGAAATAACATAGCTACAGGGGAACCGAGAACGGAAGTAGTGTGCAGCACAACATGCACAGAGAATTAATGTAATATGCAAGGCCTTGCATCTATTGCCCTTAAAATTCAACCAAGGGTAAATAGCTTCAAGCAGCGCATAAAGATTCTCTATGCTCACAACATAATATCAGGAAGTAGTCACAGTATCAACTTTTGACTGATATATCAATCTGGAACATTTTTATTTTCAAAGGTACAGAAATCTATAAAATATAACTTCCTCTCTACATCACAAAAGATAACAGGATTCCAATTTTTTATGCACCAATAGTCTAATCTTGTGCGCTGCACATGCATGCAAAAACTTCAATTAATACAGACATGCATTCATAAGAAATACAATAATTATCTCATGCAAAAACATGGTCATACTAGTAAAGCAATTGGCACCATCAAACACATGCAGATTCAAGCAAGTGTGCATAAGATATTTCAGAGTTCAAACTAATGGAGTGATTCTATCTCCAAGCGTGAAACAACATATAAACAAAGAAAAGACTAGAAAATACAGTTAAATTGCAAAAGAAACAGAAAGCATTAAGAATTACCGTTTGTATCTCTTCTTGGAACCGCATGGACAGAGCGCATTTCTGCTTAACTGCCCACTCTTAGCCAAATTAGACCTAGCAAGTTCTAATGGTGTTGACCCCATCAGCTTTTGGATCTAGAGAACAAAAATTACAATAAATGATACACGTTTCTTGCATTTCAGTTCTAAAGCAGAATTAGGAAAAAAAAATGAACATGCATAGTGATTATAAAAACTGCAAATGAGACAAGGAATTGAGTCATCAGATAATTGACCACTTCATATGCATAAAAAAGAGAAAATTAAAATAAATAAATAAATAAAATCGGCGATTGCATCATTTAAATTCAAAACCATAGCAGCCATAAACCATAAAGTGAAGAATTAGCACCTCGGCTATGCTCTTCGGTGCAGGTTTCCCTTCTTCTTTTAACTTCTGAAGCTTCTTTTGCGCTTCTTTAGCCCAGGTAAACTGCGCAAGCGATCTCTCAACTTCAGCTATAGTGCAATTACAATGCTTTGCAGCTTCTTGCTTTTGAGTTGTTTGAAGGTTCTAAAAGAATCAAGAAACCTAAAACCACAATCAGTAAAAAGTACCCAAAAAGAAGCAAGGTTTATGGTAAGAATAATAATAAATTTATTTAAAAAAAAAAAAAACAAACCTCCCCAGTAGGATCAAATCCACTAAGATATCTAATAATCCGTTCCATTTTTTCAAATGCATCAGAAAATGTGGCTTCACTGCTTCTACCTACTATAAATTTTTTGAACGACCCAACTCTTCTTGCATTCTTTAACTCATCAGCAAACCCTAAAAATGAAAATGTTAAATAATTATGAATATTAATAATAATTGGAACGTTTAATTAGCGATACTCACGAATTAGAGTGAAGGACTGCACTGCGGTGTCTTTGGAGTCTCCTTTTTGTCCGGTAAAGACTCCTTTAATTGAGTCCATCCATGAGTACGCCGATGCTGTTGAGAAGATGAAGCGGTGTTGCTGTGATGAAATTAGGCGAGTGTTGCTGCGACTGTAGAATAAGAAGAGGGATTTAGGGTTTTGTTTGGAAATGTTGATTAGGAATCTTGGAGATTGCATGATTATTGCAATTTTTCTTTTTGATGGTGATGTTGATTCTTGATGTTAGGGTTTTAGTTGGGGGTTCTTCAGGGGCTTGAGAATTGTTTGTTGTAGGCGAAGTAGTGTGTTTGTTTTCACAGGAGACACACTGCATGTCGTTTAAAAGTGGCAATCCTCTAGATTTCAAACGATTGATTGTTTCCTGAACGACCACATAAAACGACCCGTCGTCGATTAATCCTTTATCCGCCGGTCGAATTTTTTTTTTATTTTGAAAATAAATTAATTTATACATATAAACTAATTTCTTACAAAAATCAACGATCATCTACACTGGAAAATAATTAAATACTTAAAAGACATATATGTTATATCCTTGTTATATCCTTTGTGGCCTAAATCTGAGTCAAAAGAACTAAAATTTACAAATAGATCTATGCAATAAATGATGCATGACATGGGTTGGGTGTATAATTATTTGCCAACATAGGTCCCAAAGTCAGGTCCAACTTGCAAATAATAAAAAAGGGGACATGCTTCTTGCATTATATATTATTGCTAACAAATTGACCCAATTTGCAAAATATTGAAATATTATCAATTAACTCTGGAACTCATAATTGTATGAAAGAAATTAGCATGTTAAGATTAGGAATCATAGCCTGGCAGTGGCACAGCCTGGTTCTACAATTTTACAATTATTTTACCAAAACAAATTATAGTTTTCATGGTTTGACTCTAAAATTTATAATTCTTTAACCATACATTAAAAATATAGTCACTTGTCAACTCACACATAATACTATTAATCCGTTTTTTAGTAAATTAAAAAGGCAAAGCATACCTTTTTTTTATATATTGATAGCAATTTTATTATGTAATTCATAATCTATTAATTTCAGATCTCTGATAAATTAATATATATATACTATATTTGTAAGTTAATTATAAGTTAAATACAATTTCTACTCGAATTTTATTTATTGAAATTAAGGTTTCCAAACGACACAACTCAAACTTGTTAATGTTTAAACAAACAATTTACAGATTCCCAAAACGACACAATTATTAAATACTGATTAAAAAAATTATATATCCCATACAGCATGAGCCTGTAAATAGAGGCAGAGATGAAGAAACAAAGATAACACAACGCAAAAACAGAAGCAAATGGCTATCTTAGCATCAACAGGACCGACACAAAAAGGGATAGTGATAACAGTACCAGTTCTAGTGCTATCAGTATCTGTAGCAGCTATTATGTTGTTCTTCCTCCTGTCTTCTTTATCTTCTTGTGATTGTTCGGTTTCTTCTTCTTCTTCTTCTTCTCCTTCTTTTGGTGGCGCTGAGTTTGAGAGGTTGTTAAGGAGAGAGTATCAGCGTCAAAAGAGGATATTGAATGGGTTAAAGACCAGATCCGTGGTAATGGATTGCATATGCAAGATAATGTTCTTCGTAAGGGATTAACCCTCGCACTAGGGCTCAGCAATTACAAGATCTTATTCAGTAAGTTGTTTCTTTCTTCTTCTTTTCTTTTTGTGTTATTAGGTTTTTTCTGGTTGTTAAAAAAGATGAGATTTTATGGAGTCATGCAGAAGAATATTATTGTAACGTTAGTTTTAAGTAGCCTTTTTTATGTATAAGGATGAAATGATTTACTCAGTGCCACTGATTTGATTAAATCCTTAAAAGGGTATTGTAAGCTTTGATCTAACAGACAAAGGGAGAAAGAAAGAGTTTTTGTCACTTTAATGTGTAGCATTTTATTTGAATAATAGTAGCTGTTACATTTCTCTCAATTTGCTGAATGATTGGAAAACTGGTCTGTAGCTATGAAACCCATTGTAGTCAATGATGAGAAGTGCCCTGCTTGTCTGAGATCTTCTCTTAAAGACTCTAGCAATTTCTGTTAGAAATTAACAAAAACTTCATGCAAAGGGGAAGCTTTTGTTTAAATGATTGGACTGTATTTTTCAGGTTTAAGGGTATCTCACATTATGAAGAGGCAGAATCCAATAATCATACTGCACTTCCTTGCCCTGGTGAGCTCCTCGTAGAAGAGCATCATAGTAACTATGGGGAGCCGTGGGCAGGTGGGCGAGATGTGTTTGAGTTCCTAGCTGAGTCTGCTCACTTATCGCCCATCTCACAAGTGCTTGAGATTGGATGTGGCACACTTCGTGTTGGTTTGCATTTTATTCGGTATCTTAGTCCTGGTCACTACCATTGTCTTGAAAGAGATGAGCTCTCTCTAATGGCTGCACTTAGATATGAGCTTCCTTCTCAGGGTCTTCTGCACAAACGACCACTGATTGTACGAGGGGAAGATATGGATTTCTCTAGGTTTGGTTCAGGGGTTGTATATGATTTGATATATGCTAGTGCTGTGTTTCTTCACATGCCTGATAAGCTTGTCTGGGTTGGACTAGAAAGGCTAGCAAGTAAATTGAAACCTTATGACGGACGAATCTTTGTATCACATAATATAAAGTTCTGTTCAAGACTGGGAGGTGAGGAATGTACTAAGAGGCTAACAAATTTGGGGCTTGAGTATTTGGGAAAGCATACCCATGATAGCTTGCTTTTTAATCATTATGAAATTTGGTTCGAGTTTAAAAGGTTCAAAGCTTAAAAGGTGCAGAGTATAGTTGTCTTGGTTTTGGTTCTGGGTACTGCTGATGCAAGAGTAAGGCTGCCCTGGCTGTTGTATGCTCCTTTTTGTTATTTCTGATTCATGCCACAAATTTATCAAGAGGTTAGCTTTTCATCATGCTGTTGATAGTTGTAAGTAGAAGGGAGATTTGATGATCTTGAAGATTTTTATTAGGGTAGATAATCTGTTTGCGGACATATTCGGAGAGACTGTTAGTTCTGTGAAAAAAGAAGTATTACGCGGAACTTCTATCTTGAGGATTCACTGATTGCATAGGCGCGGGGAACTTTCCCCTATTATGTAATGGCTAATTTAAATTTCAAACATATTTGTGGAACAGATAAATTCTTTCTTGGATTCATTTCTTGTTTCTTGATCACTGCTTGAAACTGTGATGTGAAATGCAACAATTTAACGCACATGAAAAAACCAATTGATTAGTTGTGTTTGATTTTATGTTTCCTCTTTAGAATTTCGATCTGTAACAACAATTTGGCATGCTTGTTTAGAACCAATCTAATATTGCTATCAAAGACATTATTCTGCCTGCCTGTGCACACGTAAGTACGTTCTAGTAATAGCATGGCACTTTTCTGTACAAGTTAAATGTTGCCTTAAATCAGAAGTAAAATGGGGGAGGATTTGATTCTTGGTCTGAATTGAGCAGAGGAGGCTTTGGCTAAAATGGAACAGAGCTGCACATGGCAAATGCTTACTACTGAAGCATGGTCCGAATCTAGTTGAAACCCAAATAATTTTCAAGCTTCTGGGTTTGAGGATTGGCGTTTTGTCTGATAAGAATTGGTGCTTTACTCATTTATGCAGAAGGATCTACACATGGCAGATAGTGGGAGCTGTTAAGAGATGCATTGCACATAATGCGATAGAAAATAAAAACCATAAATATGAAAAATGAAACTATCAGTAAACAGATCAAAGACAGAAGTACATTTTTAAATACTTTGTCAATGGGTTCTGAACAAATTTATAAATAAAATCAGTACTACAATGATCACGTTAATGAGTAATTAACAATTCCCTTCAACCTAAACTGCAGAACCCATGTGATGACAGGGATCTAATACAGAACAAAAAAAAAAAATTAACAGATCCCACCAAACCTAAGCAAACCAACAGTATGACAATATATGACATAGAATCTAAAAGAAGTCACTCCAGAAAGCCTCTTCCAGATCAAAAGTATAATAATTTCACACAGATCTACCAGCATTAGACAACTAAAAGAGTCACCAAAATGGAAGTTCTGTTTCCACTTAGATTAGATCAGACATTCGTCTTCTATGGCGACAAAGTGTAATTCTCAAGTTTGGATCTGATGAAGTAACCATCTTGCTCCGAGGCAATGTCGCTGTCCTCAAATCTGTGTCATTGCATTTGAGACTTTGGGTGGCAATAGTTTTTGCCTCAGCATACCGTGATTTTTTTTTTGAATCCCGTAGAAGTGTTTTGAGACGCAAATCTGAATAACTGAGGGACTGAGAAGCCAAGAACTGGACTGAACTTCTTGAACCTGACCTGAAACTTCCTGCTTTTCTGACAATCTCCTTCTCGGCAACACTTTGCCTTTGACGACTAGCTACGGTAGAAGTCATGAATCTTGGGAGAGAAGTAATCAAGCTTCTCTTAGTTCTGGTTTCAGTAATTGAAGGAGTTTCAGTGACTTGCAAATGATCTTCTGCAAGACTTCTAGGTGACTCTTCTTTGTCAGGGAGTTGGTATGTGGTTACAAGAAGTTTCTTGTTTTCAATTAAAAGGAACTTTGCCGTTTGTATTTGATTCCTGATCTTCTGGCATCCTTCTTCAGCTTCTCTCATGTCTTCTTCAAGCTCTGAGATTCTTTTCCGCCTTTGCTTGATTAGGTCCTGTTGGAGGCGCATATACAACAGATGGTTATAAACCCTTTCCTTTTGAGCTTTTGAGAATAAACTATGAGAAATTACCGCTGGCAGTTCTCCATTGGTTTCAATTGCTCTTGCTCTATTTGCAAAGCTTAAAGAACAAATTGTCTCTCCAACGTCTTCCACACAAGGGCTTACATGCACAAGCATTATAACCTTTGAACTGTCACCTGAAGCAAATGGATTTAAAAATGTTAGGATTTTGAAGCTACCAGGAGATTGTAATATTGAGCTTCTGTAAATTAGTAAGCAGTCAAAACCATGCATATGTCCTTTCAAAAAAAAAAAAGGAAAACCATGCATATGCATGGAACTCGATAATAGTCAATTTGTCACTGCTAGAAATTTCAAGTTCCCACCCCTCCAACAATGATTCTGTCATCTACTCTAAACTGCAATATGAATGAACTACAACAATTTACTTTTTTTGTGGCCTCCAGAACATGGTAATTCCTTAGAATTAAATTAGAGAAGAGCAGGGCCTTGCCTAAGGAATCTTTCAGGATTTGAGTTAGCTTGCTATTTCTGCAAACAAAGAAGTGAAATTTAAAATCAGAATTAAAAAATTTAAATAAAAAAAAGTTTATCCTAAAAGGAAGAGACCATGCATTAAAGGAAGAGTAAGACCAACTAAGAACTTACCTGTAAGGCACATGACCTCTCTTCTTTCTGAGAGCAGCAATAACATCTCCTAAAGCAGAAAGGAGAGAGATTTATGGCCCTTCCTTCATCAAGTGTCTGCCCTGTAGCCCCTGTTTTTAACAAGCGTTCACTACCTCCAAGATCCACCATCCACAGTTTGCTTACTTTGGCTTTAGCTTTCAAATCATCTCCATGTCGAGAAATGTTGATCCTCATTAAGCTAGATATATAGAACTAAACAGATAAAGTAATTGTCAAACCAAACTAATCAACAAAGAAGTTCAACAGATTAAGAAAGACCATGAACCCACCAGTGCGACCTGCTTGATGTCTCATTCACATTAGTCCATGAAGTTGATCTAGCTCGTCGACCCTTGCTGTACCACCATTTTGCTTTTGCTAAATCTGGAATTTTGACCTCTGTTAATCCCTCAATTTCCACCAATCCCTTCGGATCTGTTTGTATGTTAAGATTGCTGTGATAAAGTTACGCAGACCAATTAACCAACGTATATTTCAAGGGCCTCCAGTTAACTTCTGATTAATGATTCATTAACAGCATGAAGAGAATTATAATTACCATCTTGCTGCTGCCTCATACGATTTATATGCAACTTTTGGAGCTAGTAGATCTCTCAGATTTCCCATGTAAACTTCCAACATGCTCATGGAAAATGTTACAGAATAAGAGGTGTCCAAAGAAGCTTGATGATAAAGCTCTTCAAGAGCCCTAGGGATGATCCCCGGCTGGTCATTTGTGCCATCCTATATAAAGATTCTAATGCTCAATCTAATGGTTCAAAGAAGAAAAACAAAAAAGAGTATACTGCAAGAATGACGATTTTCAAAGCTGTCACTAACCATTGTAAATGTCTTGCCAGTGCCAGTTTGACCATAAGCGAATATACATACATTGTACCCATCAAGTGCAGATCTAAGGATTGGCTCAACATCAGTAAAAACATCCTCTGCGTAGTTTTCAAGCAGAATATTACCCACTATAACTGCAACCGAGAAAGCATATAAATGAACCCCAAAGAAAATGTGAAATTAGATACCAACCTTGAGTAGCTGCTTGATTGAAAACTTTATCAAATCTGAATGCTTTCATACTTCCTAAATATTTGATTACAACCTTTTCTGACTCAATTAACACGGGTTCATGAATTCTTCTCCACTCTGTCAGTAGAAATGGTCTAATTCGGCAAAATACTCTAATACAGCCTGAAAAGTAAAACTTTGAATGAGAAAATGAAAAATAAAAATCCCATGTTTTAGCCAAACAATAAATAACAACCTTTAATATCTAATATCTTATTCAATGCTTCTTTACGCTTCTTGGTCAATGACCTCTCCTTCTGTTTCAACTGAGCAATTTCTCCTACAAGATCAATTAAACAAAAGAAACTTGTATCATCAAAGGCCCTTCAATACTTGTACTAAGAAGATCATTATATTTTCCAGTAACTGGTTTCTGAAACTATAATTTGCATTTACCAATTCTGACTTGTAATTTTACCTTCCAAGTGAGAGAAACGTGCTAAAATCAAAAAAATGATCTCAATTGGCTCAGATTAATAGCATAACCAATACTTGAAAAACTTACCTTCTAGATTTGATATGGATTGCATAAGCGAATTCTTTTCTTGCTCAGGAACTATATTTACATCAGTGTAAATGGTGGGTGGTGGCTGTAAATTCAACAATTCAGATTCCATTACCATCCTATCAACGCAATCCAGGTTTGATCTCATAGGGAATGATTTCAAGGACTCATTTACATTGTCTAGAGAAATGAGATCTGCACTTCATTTTCAGTGGAAATGAACATATCTAAAACTAATGGAAACTGAAAAAGCACAACCCTTTTCCATAAACAGAAATATTTTGCACAAAAGTTCACAATCCTTGGAACTTTGCTTAGAAAACACCCAACAGAAAACAAAATCGAATAAAGCTGTATATGCTATATTCTGTCAAATGAAGAAAGAATGAGAAACAACTGAGACCATACGGAATGTTTTGTTACTTAATAGATAATAAAACCAAAAAGACTTGCTATTTCAAGAAATTTAAAACTGACAGAACACCAGGACGTAGATGAATTATAACCCAAAAGAAAAAAAATATCAAGAGTGAAGTGTAAATGAAGATGAATCACATGCAATCAGGAGTACCCAAAAGAAAAACTTTTCCGAGAACTGAACTGGTAGACATCAAAAAAAAAAATAATACAAGAAGAATAGCAGAACCCAAGATCAGGTCACTCAGTCGAGTAAAAAGACACCAACTTTAACTTGCTCAACTAATTCAAACAAAGAAACCCAAGAAATAAGAAAACCCTAGGAGTTGAAACAAGAAAACAAGACAGGAAGTCAAAAGTTGAGCTCAAGTTTTCAATGATTGAACACTCTTTTAAATCTGATTAGGAGGTGAAATGAAAGTCCTTTACATCAGTACAGAGTGTTTTATTAAGTTGACAATGGCCAATAAGAAATGAAAAATAATGCACGTAACAGTGAAAGATGCTTATTCTGTATTAGTAAAGGTTGGTCCAGATCTACAAAAATGAACGTCTTAAAAAATAAAAAATAAAAAGTAAATTTCTTCTTTATCTTTTTTCAAAGAGGAGCGTATGGAGCGGAGGAGAAGAGGCAAAGGCAAGAATCAAAGTGGAGCTCTGACGCTTTTCTTAAGCTGACATGGAGGGGTCTCTGTTGGTTATGTTTTCAAGTCCAAAATGATGTGGTTGTACAATTTTTTAAATATTATGGATTCAGGGATCGTAATTGATGTGATTGTAATTGTATAGTACCTACCACTTTCAGAAAAAAAAAAAAAAAATCAATTGTAACTGCACAGTAACCAAACCCACCGTGAATTCTGGAAAAGCCATTGTTTATTTTGTTCTAATTTCTATGGTCATTCTAAGTTTTATTTTGTTCTAAATTGGTTGTCTAATTTTAATAATTGATAGTCTGTAATTTATAAAAATATTATTTTTAATAGTTTATCTAAAATATTTGATTAATTAATTCTATATTAGTTTTATAGAATCTAAAATATTTAATAAGTTATCCTTTTTTTCATTTTCATACATATTCAGATATTTGACTAAATCAACTAAACTTTTAAAAAATTATATTTTAGAATTAGATGAATCTATTAAAGTATCATTTTTGTCACTAAGACTGAATTATTTATTTTAATCTCTCATTTTGAGAAAATAAATAATAAATAATTTTTAATACAATTTAATGAAAAAGATATATTTTTTCTCTTGAGAGAAACTTAGTAACAAATACTAATGTTGGATAAGCCGTACAAATAATTCAATTTAATAATAACAAGAAGAAGACTAAAATTAATAAAATAATAATAATGTAGCATATCGCCTATATCGATAATCGATGGTATTATAAAAATATGATATATATATATATATATATATATATATATATATATATATATCAAAAGGAAATACTAGAAAAATGAAAAACTTGTCACATCTTAACATGAAATTTGGTGATGTGGCGGGATTAGATTGGCCTGATACTTTGGGATGCAGCAGTTTTATGAACATTGTCTCAGTTCTCTAGGCATTTCCCATTTTCTAGCGGTTCTTTTATAGCGAATATGATGTCTTGCCGTTAACGGTAAAGCTGTAATAATGGACAGCGCAGGCTGCCTTTTGGCCCTTGGATTTTCAAATATTTAAAAGTTGATCTTTATGCCACGGGTTCCTATAGTCCGCCTGGCCAATGATGTTAAATTTTACTATTTTTATAAAAAGATATGATATTACATTAAATAAAATTGACAATTACATTTTAATAAAAATAAAAATAATATTAAATATTAAAAAATATACATAAAAAAATTATTTTTAACAATCATCAATCATATTGATTGAATAATAAATTATAATCCTGCGAAAAAATACTTCACTTAATAACATTATATCATATATGACTTTATAAATATTTTTTAACGAGTCTAATTATTTAAATATTAAATTTAATTTTTTTTAAATATAAAAAGAGAACTCAATACCTCCATAATAGAGGATCATAATACTTTTATAAAATGAAAATTCAGAACTCAAGAATGGAGGACTACAAGACTTTCTAAGAAAATATTAATAATTATTTATAAAATTAAGAAAGAAATACAAAAATTATCATGTGATTTTATCTTTTTACATAATATGTCATGTAATTTTTTTGTGATACTTTAGTACCTTGAAAATTAAAATATTAATAATTTATATTTAAATTCACTAACACCGTTAATTAAATAGTCGTAATACATCCATTTATTATTAATTGGCTGAGATTACACCACCATTCCACTAATTACTACCTTAGTTTTCGTCCAAAACTAGCTATATCAATTTTTATAGAGTTTGAAGATAAAAATTAAAAAGAGAAAAAATAGTTTATAATTTAATTTTTTTAATTATAGTCAAATTCAATAATCTGATAAGATTATAAAATTTTATATTTTATCATTTATCTGACAAGACCGATTTTATAATGATCGGATTTCAATTGAGATTTAATTTTTAAAATTATTAAAACTATTAATAAATTTGGACACAAATTGCTAACAGTATAATTCTCACGGTACTAAAGTGCGATAAAAAATTTATAGGACTCTTTTGTGTCAAAGATTAAATCACACGGTAAATTTTTGTACTTTATCTTAAAACTAATTAATAAAAACGAGGGGTAATTTTTTTTTAATAGTAGAACTATGATTGGTTATTATTCTTTTTATTTTTTAACAATTACAATTTTTAGAGAGGACGGACTAGTCTTCGGTAGCGCCCCTGGCTAGCAGGCCATACGGATGGATGATTTTTTTTTTTTTTCTTAAATATAAAATTTGATATTTTAATTTTTTTTAATCTATGAAAGAATTAACAAATACATATAAATTATTGAATCTGATAGTTATTTCATTATACTCTCTATAAAAGAATAATTAAAGTGTCCAAAATTTTCTCAAATCCAAAAATAAAATATTTTTACTATTTTAGTTATATGTCTAAGTACATATTATAATTTATTTTTAAAAACATAATCATTTATATTTGATTCAATTTATAATAATTGTACGCATTTAAAAAATTATTAATAATACACAGTCAAACTCAAGAATACTGTTAAAAGGCTGTGGTAATCTATGCACATCAATAGTCAATTATCGTACCAACTCATTTGAAATTTGTAACATTGATTTTAGTCCGTAGATCACCTAAAGAAACTTTATAATCAAACGCGGTATTTCTTTTATTCTGCTCCTGTCCGCACTTAACAAATTTTAATTATTATTTGGACAGATTTTAAAAAGTAAAAAAAGAATTTGTAAAAAGTTTGATCGTGTCTGTTTGAGCTTGTCTCCGGCAATTATAAAAATCTCCGTTCAGACACCACCTCAATCCAAATTTAGACACCGTATAAATTACCCACATAATTTAGATATGGATAATTAATCATCATAAAATAATTAAATTTTTTTATTAATACTGGTTGAATGGTTAATAAAATGGTTTGAATTCTTATAAATATTATTTTTTAACTGAATCGGATTGTAAATAGCTAATTTTTAAAAAATGGTTTATATATGTTAGAACAGTTGTGATAAGCAAGTCATGAAGTTAGAATCAAATCTAGATGCCTAAAACAAGACATGATTCTTAAAATTGGGTGCGGTCGACATATTGATTTGGTCATATACCCTAAACAAACCAGGCAATAATTACTTAAATGCACGATCACTCACTAGCTTAGCCTTAGCCATTAATGTCTTTTTGTGAGGTGGACGTGGTCTGATTTTGGTGGAATGGAGGAGGAGGATAATGGCCAACAACACTTGAATAACTTAGTCATCTGTTTTTATCATGTCTGATAAATTAACTGACCACTCCTTGAATAAAATTGTTCCACTGTGTCTTAACAGTATTAGTTAACATCTCCATTCCCACCTCACGTTTTGCCCCCTCCGATTCTAGCATTTAGTCTTCTTTTTATTAGTGGCCGTTTGATCATCTGATCATATGTATCACTAAACTATCAGTCTGAGGAGATAAACATTTGTAAGATTGATAGATAATCATCCAATGCATATATATGTGATGCATTATCATCTAATAAGAGCATTCTTTTATGATGAAAGTTACAAAAGAAATATTTTGTTGCTAGTCATAAAAAAAAAAAAAAAATTATTTAATGATTTTACTATATTAGAGATTTCGCGATATGTTGGTACTTCCGCATACACATCAACAACTCATTTGATAATTTTATTTGTGATAATAAAAATGTTAAATTTGAATATTCATCGATCACAAGAGTTCAACGATGAGTATAACATGTATTATTTAGTACATAAAATATCAATATCTAATGAATATATTTTGAAGATGATTCTTGTAAAAAAAGGTAAATAAAAATACTTTGTTTTTCCTATGAATATCTAAAGAATAAAAATGGAAGCTCTTTTTATCAGTAGTTTCATTTCTTTTAGAATAAACTACACGGATCTTTTCTCAATATTCAATCTCAGATGAAGATGGACGCTGTGAATCTGAAAAAAGCCCACATGGATGGGTTCATTGGAAGCTCAGAAATGGAGGTGGGCTCTGCTCATTCTGCACCCACTTAGGGGTGGTCTGCAAGGATCAGCCACTTTTTTGACTGCATCCACATGCCATTTGACCCTACTTCCACCACATCACCCTCTTTTGCCCTCACTGTTTAAATAATAATAATAATTAATAATAAAAGGAATTTTTTAATCAAAAAACTGGAGAATGGCGTATATTCAAAAGGTGAGTCATGTGGTATATAGTTAGTTGTACATTATTGCTTGTAATCGCTACTTATCCTGATAATGATATTCAAATTATAATTACCGAAGATAGGGGAAAAGGAAAGAATCTCATAGTTTTGTTTTAAAATTGATGTATATTTTTATAATCTACACTACATTTGATAAAAAATCTATATATATTTATTAATTTTAAATAATAAAATATACTTCAATTGATTAATACTAAAATGTTAAACTTCTTTTATTATTTGTTGTGGTATATATTATATATTTAAGTACAAAATTTATGTATTTTTAATAATGTATCTAATAATTTATTTTCAAATAGTTAAATAAAAATATTTTATTACTTATTCTATATCCATGTATAAAATATAAAGAGACATTAAAATTATCCATTAACCGTTGGTTTAGGATTACAACACTTATGAGGAAGTATCGAATTAAAACAATATAAATAATAAAATGACACTATTAAACAATTGGTCGAGTTAATAACTGAATTATTTTAAAATATATTCATTCAAAGAATCCTAGTTGATTCTTCTTTTTTTTCTTGTTTTCATCAAAGTCTCATTTTTTTATTTATCGTTCATTTTAGATCGGCAGTGATCCGTTTTTTTATACTTTTTCATTAATTAGTTTTTTTAAGGAGTTTTATGATCCTCGATTATGGAAGTTTTGAATTATTCTTCTTTAAAGATTTTATAGTAATCAATTAGAATGAGTGTTGAGTTCTCTTTTATGGGAGTGATGAAAAGAAAAACAATTAAATCCAATATTTAAACAATCGAACTCGTAAAAAATATCTATAGAGTTATATAGCTTAGTGCCGAATTGAGCATATTACTTACATTATGATTGATGATTGTTATGAGTTGATTTTTTATTTGTATATTAAAATATATTTATTAATTTTTATTAATAAACCATTGATATTTCTTTTAAAATAAAGTGAATAATCGAATTTATCTCCATAAAAAGATTATATTTGCTGGTTTAAGAAAAGAAAGGCACCATAAATGCAAAACTACTCTCTTGTTTGCTAAATTTGAGCTTCCTTTACGGGTGATGATGTTTGACAACGATACCTTTGCATTGTCATCGTCTGTGTTGTACCCACGTCTGTGCCAATTTATATATATACATCCCTTTTTCTATTTAATTATAAACTAATATAAAGAGATTCTAACCTGAAATATTACTGAAGTTAAAATATATACACTTTTCTAAAAGTAAATTATTAGGAGATAATTTTTAAATTCCTATAATTATTTTTTTCAATTTTTTAAATAACTAAACTCTTCATATTAAACATGATATATAATTTATTAAAAATAATCATTGATAGGTTTAAAATATTTATATCAGTTATTCATCATTTTATTCTCTAAATATATATTTAGAAAAAATACGAATCATATATATTATTTCTTATGCGAATTTCTCCATATGAGTAGCACTATTTTTAAGTAAAATTCATCAACATAAATTTTTTAAATATATATATTAATTTGAAATCGTAAAATTAGTCACTAAACTGTTAAATAATAAATAAATGTTTAAATTTTAATATGATAAATGATTATTTCAATATGATAATGATTATAAAAGTTGTTGATACATCAAATAATCAATCAAAAATTCAATGCAAGAATAAAATACAAGAATTTAATTATTCTTTTTTAATTTGAGCACTTCATACATGAAATTAAATTTAGCTAATCCTATTAATGATTTATTTAGTCTCTTGAAGAAAAACATCAAATCTCGTTCCTCTATTTTATAATTGGCACTTAAAACTGAAAAAAAAAAAGAAAAATAATTAAATCTATGGCAAGTTTGCAATATTATAAACTAATTCAAAATATAATTACTTCAAATTCATTAAAAATTCGTTTAATCATGGGTGAGACCTTTTTTTCAAAATTTATACTTCGGGGATTACAAATTTAGACACATAACGACGTCGTCCCTGAAGCCACGGCAAATATGACAGATAAGAATTTCACATGCTCGGGCTTGCCTTTGACTTTCACTTTCCCGTTCGTTCGTTAAAAAAATAAAATAAAAATAATAATAATGAAAAGTCTGTTTGTTTATGGTAATTAGTTCCCAAATCTCTCCTCTTTCTTTCTCTTCTCCCTCTCTTCTTCTTCTTCTTCCTGTCTCTTCGCTTATGTAAATGAAATAAAACTCCCAACACAAAACAAAAAACAAAGCAAAGAAAATATAGCCACAATCTCTCTAAATTTAGGGTTTCAATAACAATAATAATAATAATAATAATTGACTCTCTCAATATCATAATAAATCAAACACTATTACCAGATTTTCATCTCCCGAATTCCATCACTTCCCTGTAAGTTAGTCTTATAATTCTCCTTTTTTTATTATTATTCATTTTTACGATGATTTTGTTTTTGAGCCTCCATTTCATTATATTTTTTTGGTTATTTTTGCATTATTACTCTCTCTCTACTTTGTTTTGGCTCATGTTTTGTGCATAGTAATACTCAGTATCCATTTACTCGATTCTTCTTTGTTTTTAGGGTTTGGATCGCATTTATTACCGGCGATTTTTGTCTTTCTAAATTTTGATTTTGAATTTGTTTCTCAATATCTAAATTAAGCATTTAAGGACTTGTTGGTGATTGCTGCCATGTGCAAAATTCTTTGGCAAGTCGTCGATTAATAGATTGTTTTCATTTTATGGTGATTAATATTCTAGTCCATGGCTTTCCATACATTAATTTAGCGTTGACATTTTGGTGCATTAATGACCTAAATATATATTAATATGAGTAAATTAAGTGGGATAAATAATATAACTGATACTATGCTCGTGTCTGCCTGCAAGATAGTGTTGGCATTTTTCCTACTAGCAGATCGTGTCCAGTTCATGCCTTTCTATTCATGTTGAAATGTTTAAATTTGAGATTAATGTTATAAATTGGGGATTAGCGGATATATTATAGAAGTAGTTAGTGATTTCTAAGAAATAGGTGATCATTTGTTGGGGAACCCAGCTATAAATGGTCTCTGACTAGTTCAAACTGTTACCAACAGCTTATTAAAGATCTGCTATTTTTAATTTTGTTTTTTCTCACTGATTGCCATTTTATGTTACATTAGGGTTTATTGCGATGCACCGAGTGGGTAGTGCAGGGAACACGTCAAGTTCTGTTCGCCCACGCAAAGAGAAGAGGCTTACATATGTGCTGAATGATGCTGACGATAAGAAGGTAGTATTAGTATTTCTAATTATTATTTATTATTAATTTGGGATGTGGGGTGTTGGGAAGATTATTGGGTAGTCAGCATTTTTCTGTGTCTTGTTTTCACTTTGTGTACTTAATTGCATGTTTAATTTCTTTAACTTATTGCTTCTTTTGCTAATGGATTATTCTTTGACATTGCTAAGATCTATGACACAACGAGCATTAACTAAACTCTATTTGTTCGGTTTTATAAATATAAACTTCTCTTATTATGTCATTTAAATTAGTTCATCAGATTGAATTAATACGCCTGCATGCTCAGGAATTATAAACTTGTATTGTGCTATCATCTTTGTTTAAATCTTTAACTTTTGCAGTCAATTTGGGGCCCCTTCTACAAGGAAATGACAGGCAATATTACCAGTTGTTTTGTTTCTTTTTTTTTTTTTTTACAGATCAGAATAAAGAATTGGCCTTGATTGCATGTGCTTGGCTTTGTTGAGTTGCTTTTGATATGGATTGCATAAGCGAATTCTTTTCTTGCTCAGGAACTATATTTACATCAGTGTAAATGGTGGGTGGTGGCTGTAAATTCAACAATTCAGATTCCATTACCATCCTATCAACGCAATCCAGGTTTGATCTCATAGGGAATGATTTCAAGGACTCATTTACATTGTCTAGAGAAAATGAGATCTGCACTTCATTTTCAGTGGAAATGAACATATCTAAAACTAATGGAAACTGAAAAAAGCACAACCCTTTTCCATAAACAGAAATATTTTGCACAAAAAGTTCACAATCCTTGGAACTTTGCTTAGAAAACACCCAACAGAAAACAAAATCGAATAAAGCTGTATATGCTATATTCTGTCAAATGAAGAAAGAATGAGAAACAACTGAGACCATACGGAATGTTTTGTTACTTAATAGATAATAAAACCAAAAAGACTTGCTATTTCAAGAAATTTAAAAACTGACAGAACACCAGGACGTAAATGAACCCCAAAGAAAATGTGAAATTAGATACCAACCTTGAGTAGCTGCTTGATTGAAAACTTTATCAAATCTGAATGCTTTCATACTTCCTAAATATTTGATTACAACCTTTTCTGACTCAATTAACACGGGTTCATGAATTCTTCTCCACTCTGTCAGTAGAAATGGTCTAATTCGGCAAAATACTCTAATACAGCCTGAAAAGTAAAACTTTGAATGAGAAAATGAAAAATAAAAATCCCATGTTTTAGCCAAACAATAAATAACAACCTTTAATATCTAATATCTTATTCAATGCTTCTTTACGCTTCTTGGTCAATGACCTCTCCTTCTGTTTCAACTGAGCAATTTCTCCTACAAGATCAATTAAACAAAAGAAACTTGTATCATCAAAGGCCCTTCAATACTTGTACTAAGAAGATCATTATATTTTCCAGTAACTGGTTTCTGAAACTATAATTTGCATTTACCAATTCTGACTTGTAATTTTACCTTCCAAGTGAGAGAAACGTGCTAAAATCAAAAAAAATGATCTCAATTGGCTCAGATTAATAGCATAACCAATACTTGAAAAACTTACCTTCTAGATTTGATATGGATTGCATAAGCGAATTCTTTTCTTGCTCAGGAACTATATTTACATCAGTGTAAATGGTGGGTGGTGGCTGTAAATTCAACAATTCAGATTCCATTACCATCCTATCAACGCAATCCAGGTTTGATCTCATAGGGAATGATTTCAAGGACTCATTTACATTGTCTAGAGAAAATGAGATCTGCACTTCATTTTCAGTGGAAATGAACATATCTAAAACTAATGGAAACTGAAAAAAGCACAACCCTTTTCCATAAACAGAAATATTTTGCACAAAAGTTCACAATCCTTGGAACTTTGCTTAGAAAACACCAACAGAAAACAAAATCGAATAAAGCTGTATATGCTATATTCTGTCAAATGAAGAAAGAATGAGAAACAACTGAGACCATACGGAATGTTTTGTTACTTAATAGATAATAAAACCAAAAAGACTTGCTATTTCAAGAAATTTAAAACTGACAGAACACCAGGACGTAGATGAATTATAACCCAAAAGAAAAAAAATATCAAGAGTGAAGTGTAAATGAAGATGAATCACATGCAATCAGGAGTACCCAAAAGAAAAACTTTTCCGAGAACTGAACTGCTAGACATCAAAAAAAAAAAAAAATACAAGAAGAATAGCAGAACCCAAGATCAGGTCACTCAGTCGAGTAAAAAAGACACCAACTTTAACTTGCTCAACTAATTCAAACAAAGAAACCCAAGAAATAAGAAAACCCTAGGAGTTGAAACAAGAAAACAAGACAGGAAGTCAAAAGTTGAGCTCAAGTTTTCAATGATTGAACACTCTTTTAAATCTGATTAGGAGGTGAAATGAAAGTCCTTTACATCAGTACAGAGTGTTTTATTAAGTTGACAATGGCCAATAAGAAATGAAAAATAATGCACGTAACAGTGAAAGATGCTTATTCTGTATTAGTAAAGGTTGGTCCAGATCTACAAAAATGAACGTCTTAAAAAATAAAAAATAAAAAGTAAATTTCTTCTTTATCTTTTTTCAAAGAGGAGCGTATGGAGCGGAGGAGAAGAGGCAAAGGCAAGAATCAAAGTGGAGCTCTGACGCTTTTCTTAAGCTGACATGGAGGGGTCTCTGTTGGTTATGTTTTCAAGTCCAAAATCATGTGGTTGTACAATTTTTTAAATATTATGGATTCAGGGATCGTAATTGATGTGATTGTAATTGTATAGTACCTACCACTTTCAGAAAAAAAAAAAAAATCAATTGTAACTGCACAGTAACCAAACCCACCGTGAATTCTGGAAAAGCCATTGTTTATTTTGTTCTAATTTCTATGGTCATTCTATGTTTTATTTTGTTCTAAATTGGTTGTCTAATTTTAATAATTGATAGTCTGTAATTTATAAAAATATTATTTTTAATAGTTTGTCTAAAATATTTGATTAATTAATTCTATATTAGTTTTATAGAATCTAAAATATTTAATAAGTTATCCTTTTTTTTATTTTCATACATATTCAGATATTTGACTAAATCAACTAAACTTAAAAAATTATATTTTAGAATTAGATGAATCTATTAAAGTATCATTTTTGTCACTAAGACTGAATTATTTATTTTAATCTCTCATTTTGAGAAAATAAATAATAAATAATTTTAATGCAATTTAATGAAAAGATATATTTTTCTCTTGAGAGAAACTTAGTAACAAATACTAATGTTGGATAAGCCGTACAAATAATTCAATTTAATAATAACAAGAAGAAGACTAAAATTAATAAAATAATAATAATAATAATAATGTAGCATATCGCCTATATCGATAATCGATGGTATTATAAAAATAATATATATGTATATATATATATATATATATCAAAAGGAAATACTAGAAAATGAAAAGCTTGTCACATCTTAACATGAAATTTGGTGATGTGGCGGGATTAGATTGGCCTGATACTTTGGGATGCAGCAGTTTTATGAACATTGTCTCAGTTCTCTAGGCATTTCCCATTTTCTAGCGGTTCTTTTATAGCGAATATGATGTCTTGCCGTTAACGGTAAAGCTGTAATAATGGACAGCGCAGGCTGCCTTTTTGGCCCTTGGATTTTCAAATATTTAAAAGTTGATCTTTATGCCACGGGTTCCCTATAGTCCGCCTGGCCAATGATGTTAAATTTTTACTATTTTTATAAAAAAAGATATGATATTACATTAAATAAAATTGACAATTACATTTTAACAAAAATAAAAATAATATTAAATATTAAAAAATATACATAAAATAATTATTTTTAACAATCATCAATCATATTGATTGAATAATAAATTATGATCCTGCGAAAAAATACTTCATTTAATAACATTATATCACATATGACTTTATAAATATTTTTTAACGAGTCTAATTATTTAAATATTAAATTTAATTTTTTTTAAATATAAAAAGAGAACTCAATACCTCCGTAATAGAGGACCATAATACTTTTATAAAATAAGAATTCAGAACTCAAGAATGGAGGACTACAAGACTTTCTAAGAAAATATTAATAATTATTTATAAAATTAAGAAAGAAATACAAAAATTATCATGTGATTTTATCTTTTACATAATATGTCATGTAATTTTTTGTGATACTTTAGTACCTTGAGAATTAAAATATTAATAATTTATATTTAAATTTACTAACACCGTTAATTAAATAGTCGTAATACATCCATTTATTATTAATTGGCTGAGATTACACCACCATTCCACTAATTACTACATTAGTTTTCATCAAAACTAGCTATATCAATTTTTATAGAGTTTGAAGATAAAAATTAAAAAGAAAAAATAGTTTATAATTTAATTTTTTAATTATAGTCAAATTCAATAATCGATAAGATTATAAAATTTTATATTTTATCATTTATCGACAAGACCGATTTTATAATGATCGGATTTCAATTGAAATTTAATTTTTAAAATTATTAAAACTATTAATAAATTTAGATACAAATTGCTAACGATATAATTCTCCGGTACTAAAGTGCGATAAAAATTTATAGGACTCTTTTGTGTCAAAGATTAAATCACACGTAAAATTTTGTACTTTATCTTAAAACTAATTAATAAAAACGAGGGTAATTTTTTTTAATAGTAGAACTATGATTGGTTATTATTCTTTTTATTTTTAACAATTACAATTTTTAGAGAGGACGGACTAGTCTTCGGTAGCGCCCCTGGCTAGCAGGCCATACGGATGGATGATTTTTTTTTCTTAAATATAAAATTTGATATTTTAATTTTTTAATCTATAAAAGAATTAACAAATACATATAAATTATAGAATCTGATAGTTATTTCATTATACTCTCTATAAAAGAATAATTCAAGTGTCCAAAATTTTCTCAAATCCAAAAATAAAATATTTTTACTATTTTAGTTATATGTCTAAGTACATATTATAATTTATTTTTAAAAACATAATCATTTATATTTGATTCAATTTATAATAATTGTACGCATTTAAAAATTATTAATAATACACAGTCAAACTCAAGAATACTGTTAAAAGGCTGTGGTAATCTATGCACATCAATAGTCAATTATCATACCAACTCATTTGAAATTTGTAACATTGATTTTAGTCCGTAGATCACCTAAAGAAACTTTATAACCAAACGCGTATTTCTTTTATTCTGCTCCGTCCGCACTTAACAAATTTTAATTATTATTTGGACAGATTTTAAAAGTAAAAAGAATTAAGTAAAAATTTGATTGTGTCTGTTTGAGCTTGTCTCCGGCAATTATAAAAATCTCCGTTCAGACACCAAATTTAGACACCGTATAAATTACCCATATAATTTAGATATGGATAATTAATCATCATAAAATAATTAAATTTTTCTATTAATACCGGTTGAATGGTTAATAAAATGGTTTGAATTCTTATAAATATTATTTTTTAACTGAGTCGGATTGTAAATAGCTAATTTTTAAAAAATGGTTTATATATGTTAGAACAGTTGTGATAAGCAAGTCATGAAGTTAGAATCAAATCTAGATGCCTAAAACAAGACATGATTCTTAAAATTGGGTGCGGTCGACATATTGATTTGGTCATATACCCTAAACAAACCAGGCAATAATTACTTAAATGCACGATCACTCACTAGCTTAGCCTTAGCCATTAATGTCTTTTTGTGAGGTGGACGTGGTCTGATTTTGGTGGAATGGAGGAGGAGGATAATGGCCAACAACACTTGAATAACTTAGTCATCTGTTTTATCATGTCTGATAAATTAACTGACCACTCCTTGAATAAAATTGTTCCACTGTGTCTTAACAGTATTAGTTAACATCTCCATTCCCACCTCACGTTTTGCCCCCTCCGATTCTAGCATTTAGTCTTCTTTTTATTAGTGGCCGTTTGATCATCTGATCATATGTATCACTAAACTATCAGTCTGAGGAGATAAACATTTGTAAGATTGATAGATAATCATCCAATGCATATATATGTGATGCATTATCATCTAATAAGAGCATTCTTTTATGATGAAAGTTACAAAAGAAATATTTTGTTGCTAGTCATAAAAAAAAAAATATATAATTATTTAATGATTTTACTATATTAGAGATTTCGCGATATGTTGGAACTTCCGCATACACATCAACAACTCGTTGATAATTTTATTTGTGATAATAAAAATGTTAAATTTGAATATTCATCGATACTGACAAGAGTTCAACGATGAGTATAACGTGTATTATTTAGTACATAAAATATCAATATCTAATGAATATATTTTGAAGATGATTCTTGTCAAAAAAGGTAAATAAAAATACTTTGTTTTTCCTATGAATATCTAAAGAATAAAAATGGAAGCTCTTTTTATCAGTAGTTTCATTTCTTTTAGAATAAACTATATGGATCTTTTCTCAATATTCAATCTCAGATGAAGATGGATGCTGTGAATCTGAAAAAAGCCCACATGGATGGGTTCATTAGAAGCTCAGAAATGGAGGTGGGCTCTGCTCATTCTGCATCCACTTAGGGGTGGTCTGCAAGGATCAGCCACTTTTTTGACTGCATCCACATGCCATTTGACCCTACTTCCACCACATCACCCTCTTTTGCCCTCACTGTTAAAATAATAATAATAATTAATAATAAAAGGGATTTTTAATCAAAAACTGGAGAATGGCGTATATTCAAAGGTGAGTCATGTGGTATATAGTTAGTTATACATTATTGCTTGTAATCGCTACTTATCCTGATAATGATATTCAAATTATAATTACCGAAGATAGGGGAAAAGGAAAGAATCTCATAGTTTTGTTTTAAAATTGATGTATATTTTTATAATCTACACTAAATTTGATAAAAAATCTATATATATTTATTAATTTTAAATAATAAAATATACTTCAATTGATTAATACTAAAATGTTAAACTTCTTTTATTATTTGTTGTGGTATATATTATATATTTAAGTACAAAATTTATGTATTTTTAATAATGTATCTAATAATTTATTTTCAAATAGTTAAATAAAAATATTTTATTACTTATTCTATATCCATGTATAAAATATAAAGAGACATTAAAATTATCCATTAACCGTTGGTTTAGGATTACAACACTTATGAGGAAGTATCGAATTAAAACAATATAAATAATAAAATGACACTATTAAACAATTGGTCGAGTTAATAACTGAATTATTTTAAAATATATTCATTCAAAGAATCCTAGTTGATTCTTCTTTTTTTTTTCTTGTTTTTCATCAAAGTCTCATTTTTTTATTTATCGTTCATTTTAGATCGGCAGTGATCCGTTTTTTTATACTTTTTCATTAATTAGTTTTTTTAAGGAGTTTTATGATCCTCGATTATGGAAGTTTTGAATTATTCTTCTTTAAAGATTTTATAGTAATCAATTAGAATGAGTGTTGAGTTCTCTTTTTATGGGAGTGATGAAAAGAAAAAACAATTAAATCCAATATTTAAACAATCGAACTCGTAAAAAAATATCTATAGAGTCGGTATATAGCTTAGTGCCACTGAATTGAGCATATTACTTCGTCATTATGATTGATGATTGTTATGAGTTGATTTTTTTATTTGTATATTAAAATATATTTATTAATTTTTATTAATAAACCATTGATATTTCTTTTAAAATAAAGTGAATAATCGAATTTATCTCCATAAAAAGATTATATTTGCTGGTTTAAGAAAAGAAAGGCACCATAAATGCAAAACTACTCTCTTGTTTGCTAAATTTGAGCTTCCTTTACGGGTGATGATGTTTGACAACGATACCTTTGCATTGTCATCGTCTGTGTTGTACCCACGTCTGTGCCAATTTATATATATACATCCCTTTTTCTATTTAATTATAAACTAATATAAAGAGATTCTAACCTGAAATATTACTGAAGTTAAAATATATACACTTTTCTAAAAGTAAATTATTAGGAGATAATTTTTAAATTCCTATAATTATTTTTTCAATTTTTAAATAACTAAACTCTTCATATTAAACATGATATATAATTTATTAAAATAATCATTGATAGGTTTAAAATATTTATATCGTTATTCATCATTTTATTCTCTAAATATATATTTAGAAAAATACGAATCATATATATTATTTCTTATGCGAATTTCTCCATATGAGTAGCACTATTTTTAAGTAAAATTCATCAACATAAATTTTTAAATATATATATTAATTTGAAATCGTAAAATTAGTCACTAAACTGTTAAATAATAAATAAATGTTTAAATTTTAATATGATAAATGATTATTTCAATATGATAATGATTATAAAAGTTGTTGATACATCAAATAATCAATCAAAAATTCAATGCAAGAATAAAATACAAGAATTTAATTATTCTTTTTAATTTGAGCACTTCATACATGAAATTAAATTTAGCTAATCCTATTAATGATTTATTTAGTCTCTTGGAAGAAAAAACATCAAATCTCGTTCCTCTATTTTATAATTGGCACTTAAAACTGAAAAAAAAAAAGAAAAATAATTAAATCTATGGCAAGTTTGCAATATTATAAACTAATTCAAAATATAATTACTTCAAATTCATTAAAAATTCGTTTAATCATGGGTGAGACCTTTTTTTCAAAATTTATACTTCGGGGATTACAAATTTAGACACATAACGACGTCGTCCCTGAAGCCACGGCAAATATGACAGATAAGAATTTCACATGCTCGGGCTTGCCTTTGACTTTCACTTTCCCGTTCGTTCGTTAAAAAAATAAAATAAAAATAATAATAATGAAAAGTCTGTTTGTTTATGGTAATTAGTTCCCAAATCTCTCCTCTTTCTTTCTCTTCTCCCTCTCTTCTTCTTCTTCTTCCTGTCTCTTCGCTATGTAAAATAAATAAAACTCCCAACACAAAACAAAAAACAAAGCAAAGAAAATATAGCCACAATCTCTCTAAATTTAGGGTTTCAATAACAATAATAATAATAATAATAATTGACTCTCTCAATATCATAATAAATCAAACACTATTACCAGATTTTCATCTCCCGAATTCCATCACTTCCCTGTAAGTTAGTCTTATAATTCTCCTTTTTTTATTATTATTCATTTTTACGATGATTTTGTTTTTGAGCCTCCATTTCATTATATTTTTTTGGTTATTTTTGCATTATTACTCTCTCTCTACTTTGTTTTGGCTCATGTTTTGTGCATAGTAATACTCAGTATCCATTTACTCGATTCTTCTTTGTTTTTAGGGTTTGGATCGCATTTATTACCGGCGATTTTTGTCTTTCTAAATTTTGATTTTGAATTTGTTTCTCAATATCTAAATTAAGCATTTAAGGACTTGTTGGTGATTGCTGCCATGTGCAAAATTCTTTGGCAAGTCGTCGATTAATAGATTGTTTTCATTTTATGGTGATTAATATTCTAGTCCATGGCTTTCCATACATTAATTTAGCGTTGACATTTTGGTGCATTAATGACCTAAATATATATTAATATGAGTAAATTAAGTGGGATAAATAATATAACTGATACTATGCTCGTGTCTGCCTGCAAGATAGTGTTGGCATTTTTCCTACTAGCAGATCGTGTCCAGTTCATGCCTTTCTATTCATGTTGAAATGTTTAAATTTGAGATTAATGTTATAAATTGGGGATTAGCGGATATATTATAGAAGTAGTTAGTGATTTCTAAGAAATAGGTGATCATTTGTTGGGGAACCCAGCTATAAATGGTCTCTGACTAGTTCAAACTGTTACCAACAGCTTATTAAAGATCTGCTATTTTTAATTTTGTTTTTTCTCACTGATTGCCATTTTATGTTACATTAGGGTTTATTGCGATGCACCGAGTGGGTAGTGCAGGAACACGTCAAGTTCTGTTCGCCACGCAAAGAGAAGAGGCTTACATATGTGCTGAATGATGCTGACGATAAGAAGGTAGTATTAGTATTTCTAATTATTATTTATTATTAATTTGGGATGTGGGGTGTTGGGAAGATTATTGGGTAGTCAGCATTTTTCTGTGTCTTGTTTTCACTTTGTGTACTTAATTGCATGTTTAATTTCTTTAACTTATTGCTTCTTTTGCTAATGGATTATTCTTTGACATTGCTAAGATCTATGACACAACGAGCATTAACTAAACTCTATTTGTTCGGTTTTATAAATATAAACTTCTCTTATTATGTCATTTAAATTAGTTCATCAGATTGAATTAATACGCCTGCATGCTCAGGAATTATAAACTTGTATTGTGCTATCATCTTTGTTTAAATCTTTAACTTTTGCAGTCAATTTGGGGCCCCTTCTACAAGGAAATGACAGGCAATATTACCAGTTGTTTTGTTTCTTTTTTTTTTTTTTTTACAGATCAGAATAAAGAATTGGCCTTGATTGCATGTGCTTGGCTTTGTTGAGTTGCTTCACCTTGTCTGAATTTGTAGTTCTGCCTGTTTTAAGCTATAGTTAGATGATAAATAGTATGTTCTTGATTCAGTTGAAAGCTTCTTGTTTAAAGTTGGAAACTTTTGGAATTTTAGATCAAGTATTGCTGCAAGATAGCCTTCATTTATTTGCTGGGGCAGGCTTCTTTCTCCAGTGCTGTGCTTTTTCTCAAAAATTAATCTGCTTCCTATATATATCATAAGCCCTTTGTGAGGATGTCATTACTGTTAACATGGTTAAAGATCCTAAGGTTCTTGTTTTGGATGTCTGTTTTGCAGCATTGTTCTGGCGTAAATTGCCTGGCTGTATTAAAGTCGTCTGTTTCTGATGGGTCTGATTACCTATTCACTGGGAGTCGTGATGGCACGCTGAAGAGATGGGCACTGGCTGAAGATTCTGCTACTTGCTCCGCAACTTTTGAGTCACATGTAGATTGGGTACCTTCTTTTGCCTTGTGGCAATATCTTCATTACCATGTATGGTACCTATCAGAGGTCTGACTGATGGTTAATGGCTGCTGTTGATATAAAGCCAGCTGATTTGATGCCTTATTAACTCCATAGGACATTGAAGGGCAAATTTGAGTTGGTTTTTCATCATATTGCATAAACTTATAATCAGATGCATTGCTGGTGATTGGAAAAGATAAAAGAAAAGGAGTTATCGTGAATCCCTCCTCTGTCCATCAAATATTATGCTTTAGAAATTCCCTTGTCTTTATGTATTGTTTTATCACATGCATTAGGTGCATTTATGCTAATGCTCGGATACATTTAAAAGGAAATTTTCTGGTTATACAGGTAAATGATGCGGTTCTTGTTGGTGATAGTACACTTATTTCCTGCTCTTCAGACACCACCCTTAAGGTCTGCCAATCTCCATAAAATTATAGCTGTCTATTCTTTGCGTCATTTTTTGTTCTCTTGTTAATTGATTTGTTTGTTTGTATTTTTGTTGTGAAATGCTAGACATGGAATTGCTTGTCTGATGGAACTTGTACCAAGACTCTCCGTCAGCACTCTGACTATGTTACTTGTCTTGCTGCAGCAGAAAAAAATGTAATTTCTAAGGCGGTGGCTTTTTCTTTTTAATATTTTTATTATTGACTGCATGGATCAAAAGCTCCTGTTGCATCTTTCTACCACTTAATTCATACTTCATTTGACAAGAATCTTCCGTGTAATCATGATTCCTGTGATCTTATTCTTATATATTTTCAGTGTCATTTTCTGATCCTCTTCTAGTATCATGCATTTTAGAGCAATATCGTTGCCTCTGGTGGCCTTGGTGGGAGGTTTTTATATGGGATCTTGAAGCTGCACTTGCACCAGTCTCAAAGTCAAATGATCCTATGGAAGATGATTGTTCAAATGGTGTCAATGGATCTAGTAACTCGTTGCCCATGACAAGTTTACGCACCATTAGCTCAAGCAACAGCATATCTATGCATAATTCTCAGTCCCATGGATTTGTCCCAATTGCTGCCAAAGGCCATAAGGAATCAGTTTATGCACTCGCAATGAATGATAGTGGATCTATTCTTGTGTCTGGTGGAACTGAGAAGGTATATTATGTCATTGGCAATAATCTGTGGGCCATGTTTGTGCTCCATATCGTGAGATGGTTTAAAGTCATGTATGAAGCTTCTTTCCATATATTATATGATTTGAAAAGGGTGCTGACTTACTAAGTTAGAGCAATTTATTCTTTCTTTATTGGTATAGGTCGTGCGGGTTTGGGATCCAAGGACTGGTTCGAAGGCAATGAAGCTAAGGGGCACACTGATAATATCAGAGCTCTGCTTCTGGACTCCACTGGCAGGTTTGTTGAATGTGTCTGCAGCTATGTCAAATTTACTGATGTTAGTTCTTTGAATTTCTTTTGGGTTAGAACTGGATTCATTATATGCTGATGAGGATACAGTGTAATTGGACACAATCACTGCTTTCACTCACCCTCTCTCTCTCTCTCTATATATATATATATATATATATATATATACACGTGTGTGTGTTATATTTCCATTTTTTATTTTGTTTTCTCAATGCTTTGGGTAAGTGGGTGGGTTTGGGAGTTGTCGGGGGATGGGGATGTTGGTTTATGGGTTTGGATTCAGCTGACTTGCTTTCTACCGATAGCAGACAGCTTTTTATATTGAAAAGACTTATTAAAGCATAATTTCTATCTGGTCAAGAAAAATTTTAATTAAGCATTGCCAACTTGGCTTTTTATGTGCTACATGGGGCATTCATATTTACCAAAAATGCTTGAGAAGGTTTTTTAAATGTCACTAGGAACATACTCTCATGTGAAGGATGAGGTATCTAATCAGTGGTGGTTGTAAATGTAATTGAAAATGATGGGAAGGGAAAGGGGTGATGGTCTCGAGGGCTTGACGTGAGATGGAAAGGAGACCAAGGAAAGGAATATTAAATGTGCATGTTTTATGTTTCTTGATCTACCTATGATTATGAAGGCCTTTAACAAAAAGAATATGCAAATGCTGTTGTGTTTAACATCCTGCAATAGTTAAATGGTATAGCTGGGTCTTATCTTGATCAATTTCTTATCAGCTTAATTTAATTATGTAGCTTATCTATGCTGTCTTCATTTTACCATATATTCATTTTAGTAACTGAATTTCCAAATTTTTGTTCTTGCAGGTTTTGCTTATCAGGGTCTTCTGACTCCATGATCAGGTAGATATTTTAGGATTTTCTGTGTGCTGTATTTGCCCTACTCTCTACCTTTAAAACGTGTTAAGAACTTGCCCTTAATTTTCATGTATTTTTCATAGACTATGGGACCTTGGTCAGCAGCGTTGCATGCATTCATATGCTGTGCATACAGATTCTGTTTGGGCACTTGCCAGCACCCCAGCATTTAGTCATGTCTATAGTGGTGGGAGGGATAATTCTGTAAGTAAAATTTCTTTCAATCAAACTAACAAAATCATCCCTAGCTTTTTTTGGACACTTCTCTTACTTTTGAGCTTCACTGCTCAAATTTTTGATGCCGAATTCTGTTTATGCCCTCAGTTATACTTGACAGACCTGGCAACAAGAGAGAGTCTTTTGCTTTGTACGAAGGAACATCCCATTTTGCAACTAGCATTGCATGATGATGGCATATGGGTTGCAACTACAGATTCTTCAGTTGATAGATGGCCCGCTGAAGGACACAATCCTCAAAAGGTCTTTCAAAGAGGTGGTTCATTTTAGCAGGAAACCTGTCTTTTCAAGGGCTAGGGTCTCCTTAGAAGGGTCTACCCCTGTAAGTAATGCTTATTGCACGCATTTCACTTCACTTGATGTTCCTGAAATACAAGTTGGAGATGCAGTGAATTATTATTATTTCTTTTGTTGCAATCTTTATTCTAGGTTTTGGACTCTAGGATAACTATTTATGTTAGTGTATTTGGTGCCTTATTTTGCTCGATCTCTATCTTTTCCTGCTCCCACCCAGTTAAGCATGTGGTGGAAAAACTTTTTTGCTTACAATGCTTGTATCAATCTTCTTTATTAATTGTCATTATTTTTAGGGGCGAGCATAATCCCAAAAAAGGGGAACTGAGCTGATAATTTGGTTCTGTTTGATCAGATTTGATTTGATTTTATACTGAAATTATTTTGGTTTCTTCAGTTTTAAGTTTAAAAAAATCTGGATCTTTTATTTATTGTAAAGATATGAAATATATTGTTTTAAAATCTTTTTTTTTTTAAGTGAATCATATGTAATTCGGTTGATTTGGTTTGGCCTCTCATTAGGTTTGTTTTATATTTATATAAAATTTGGTTAATTCGCTTTGGTTTGAAATTCGGTTCTGTTCGGTTCACATTTGCAGAAATTTCGGTTTGTATGATAGGTCTGGTTTGGTTCAGTTTTGAACCCAACCTACTTTATGCTCACCCTTATTATATGCTTATATCAATCTTTTTGTATCATTCATATCATGTTTTGTTGTTGCTGTTATTGTTGTTGTTATTACTATTATTATTATTGTTATTACTATTCTTATTTTTATTTTGCAGATTAACACTCTTTGCATATCCTTTTTATCTAGTGATGATATGTTTGACTTGTTCAGCATCTGTTTAGATAGGCACTATATCTTTCTGTAATCATGACATAGCCTTCTTTTCTTATTCATACACCCTTGACATTTTGCAGATTCCTGTTTACAAAGAACCAACCTTAGGCATTCCTGGGACTCCAGCGATAGTGCAGCATGAAATTCTAAACAATAGAAGGCATGTCTTGACTAAGGTAAGTACACTGTTATTCCAATGTGTTGAGGTGTGAAAATGGAGTCCTATGCAACTTATGTTTTGCACCTGTTTGGTAGGATACTGTTGGTTCCGTGAAGCTATGGGAGATCACAAGGGGTGTTGTAGTTGAAGACTATGGAAAGGTTGCATCTTGTTTTCCTTTTCTGTATCAATGTGAATGGCATTATTGTATTCTTCGCATGGTAGTATTCTGTGTCTTCTGGACATGGTGAGGTAGTTCCACAGTGAGGTTCATTCACCATGTCGAGTGTGTTTGTGTGTAAAAGGTTTTGATTTGTTTTGTATAACACATTAATGATTCATATTTCTATTTTCTTCCCAGGTGTCGTTTGAAGAGAAAAAGGAACAATTATATGAAATGGTATGCAAGATGAATAGTTTTCTCGGAGTTCTTGTAACTCTTGTGGATCTTACTGTTGATTTTCTTCATGCTCTAGGTAAGTATTCCTGCATGGTTCACCGTGGATACAAGGCTTGGAAGCTTGTCTGTTCATTTGGAGACACCACAATGCTTTCATGCTGAGATGTATTCTGCTGACCTTAACATAGCTGGAAAACCTGAAGATGACAAGGTAAGTTGATTTATTAATTTACAACTTACTGATCTTGGAAAAGTTTATGATTTCTAAGTGCTGTACTAAATTTGAAACTAGATTGTTTACCATTTGGTTTATTGTAATCAGACTCATCTATTGTATCCACCCATGATCCACAGGTTAATCTAGCTCGTGAAACCCTTAAAGGTCTGTTGGCTCATTGGTTGGCTAAAAGAAGGCAAAGACTTGGATCCCAGGTTTCAGCTAATGGGGATGTCTTACCTGGGAAGGATATTACTCCTAGAAGTCTTGCACATTCCAGAGTAGAGGTGGATGGTAGTACTGAAAATGACTCCATGGTGTATCCTCCATTTGAATTTTCAACAGTATCGCCTCCTTCGATTATTACGGAAGGGTCTCAAGGAGGCCCATGGAGAAAGAAAGTTACTGATTTAGATGGAACTGAAGATGAAAAGGACTTCCCTTGGTGGTGTTTAGATTGCGTGTTGAATAATCGCATCCCTCAAAGAGAAAATAGCAAGTAGAGTCTTGACCTGATTGTTCTTTCTTTGTGTGCTTCACTGAATGAACATTTCATTTGTGAGTCACAGGGAATCATGCTTTTATGTGAAACTGTATGCCTGTTTCAGGCCATTCGCTTTCTGGTTCTTTGGACTTATTCGACATAATTTACATCTATGTGAATATTTTTATGCTTTCTTTTTTACTTGTTTGAACAATTATTGTGTTGTGTTTATTATGAGCCAATCTAAGTAGGTTTCTCCCTGAGGTGCAGGTGCAGCTTTTATCTACATCCATGCGAAGGATCAACTGTTCAGATCCTCACACAAGGCAAACTAAGTGCACCCCGCATACTGAGAATACATAAAGTAAGTGGGGTTCTATTATCAACTCTGGTTCAGTTATTGAATAAAAAATAGTCAATATGTTATAAGAACTTGACTTAAAGGAATAAGTTACAATTTTCATGTGGTGTCTATTTATACTTTATGAGACATTTCCTTGAGACATTTTAATCAAAGTTGTTGTAGATTAAATTTTATAAATTGTGCTCCACTTCTATGTTTATGCAGGTTGTCAATTATGTCATTGAAAAGCTGGTCCTTGACAAGCCGTTGGATGGCGTTAATCCTGATGGGACATTTGTTCCTGGACTTGGTGGAGGGCAGTCGCAGCATTCAGCAGTTGGAGATGGATCCTATAGACCTGGACTGAAGCCTTGGCAAAAGCTTAGGCCTTCCATAGAGATTTTGTGCAACAATCAGGTATTTGGGCATACATATTTATATGAAACGCCCATACTCAGTAAGAGTCCATCATTATGAGAATGCATGATGACTTGCAATTTAGAAAATTAGGTTGTAGAGGTGCAATTGCAAATGTATAAGTTATATGCATAGATTGTGCTGGGAGGTACCCTGCAAGACACATTTCTCAAACTTGCAAGTAGCAAGGGCCTCGATGAGTTTGCCAGCAATTGATATTCTCAAACATATAGTCATTTCTGGAACAGGCACCAGATAGGAGCACAGTTTTATACATAGTGTGGTCTCATGTTTTAATACTACAACATATCTGCTGTTCTTTTCTCTCCTATATTATACTGTGCTCATTTTTCTTTTCCGTTTTCTCGAATAAAGTGCTGGTGCAGATGAATTGCAATGTACAAGAACCTGTAGAACATAACTGGACTTACTGTCAACTTTGATTATTTCTCTCATGCCGATATACTTATAGTTGTTTCAACTAATTAGTTGAGTTGAACCACAAATCTGAGGATGTTCCTGCTGATGCCTGTTCTTCCTGCTAAATGAGATTGAATTTTCAGGTGTTATCCCCAGACATGAGCTTAGCCACAGTCAAAGCTTACATATGGAAGAAACAAGAGGATCTTGTTCTCAACTATAGAGTGGTTCAGGGAAGGTGACTCCATACAACTTTTGGAAGGAGGTCAGTATTAAATTGATGTTATCTTCTCATGATTTTGCATACTGGAATGTCAATCTTTGCTTTTCCTTTTGATGCATTATCTTTAATTGGCAAGATAGTTGTGTTAGTAAAATTATACTGAGAATTGAAGGTTAACGACCTTGGTATTTCTTGGAAAAATAAATGATTGCAATGAGAAGCTTTAATGTTTAGAGTTGAACATGGTAAGTTATGCCCATTTGGTTGTTGTGGAACAAATGGTTGCTCCATTTTCAGACTGTTATCTAATGGGTCACAGCCTCACAGGTTGGACTTGGCTTATGATGATGGAATTTTGTGCTTGTGTAAAATATTGGGGAATACATTGATTCTTCTTGGTGCTTGGCATGGTCAGACATACAGTGATCCTTGTAAATTTGGAAAAGCAATTCGGTGCTGGCTAGTATATGAATTAGCTGAGAAGATCCTGGTAGCATTTTCGGCTGTTGGACAGAAGCTATATAACTTTGGAGTTTCATCTAAGCCATCATGCAAGCTTTCTTTTTTTTTTTTTTTTTTTTTTGGAGATGACACAGTTGTAGGTTTAGTCTGCATGTGGCAATGGAAAGATATGTTACTGGTGAAAATTAACATTGAATATCCTAGGAGCTTGCTGAGGGAGCCAAGTTAGCATTATGATGTCGAAAGCTTTGTAGATTTGTATTGTTGGGTACAATACATAGCATAGTAACTGTTGTTAAGATGGTGGTTTTTTTCCTTTCCAACTTGTTCTTTTTTCCCCATTTGTGGAAATAATACAATTCCCATTCATTTTGATCTTGTAATGTGCCGATAATTTTGCCCGTGAAACTGAGGTGTCACAAAGTGAAACTCTGTAACTGCACAAGCATTCAACGAGACCAATTAAAGAGATCATATGGCTTGGTTTACGATTCTGGCATATTCCCTTTGTATTGCAGCCAAATGAGCATTTCGACGCTACACACTGCTTTTCATGGCCATTATATAGTTGAATGCTGTTTTCTCTTTTCCAATGAAATGATTATTCAATTTTTTTTTTTTTTTTTCAAAGTTCAAGTTCAGCAACTACCTAACAACTATTGGTTCATATTTATGCTAACACTAGCCAAATTTGTTTATTTGCCTAAAGCTCTAGTCGATTGGCAAGGGCATGCAATCATGATTTATTTCTGATTTGTAATGATATATTCCACTGCCTCCAGGAATAACTGGATAGATGTTGTGATGCATTGTGCTGTTTCTGGATGGTGGACACTTGAGATGTATTATTCCTGTTAGGCCTCTTTTTTGAGAGAATGTTGTTGTGGGAATGAATTTCTTTCCCTATAGTTGTATGTCCTTGCTGTTGTCCTTTACACATAATCAGACTTGCTTGTATCGAAGTATTGTTAGCTGTTGTGCATGAAGGATGGGTTATTTATCTTTCGCATATTTGCAAAAAGGCCTCAATTCCAACTATTCTCTTGACGTAAAGAAGAACATATGTAGAACGGAAGTATATAACTTCTCAGTGTGGGTGATGGCATCTGTACTATTATGGGATGGAATTGGCTATAACTACTAGAACTAAGCAATTATCGGCACTTCAAAATGAAAGTGATTGATGAAGATATTCGGTAAGAAATTTTTGTCATATTTGGGCTCGCAGAAGCCGAAATAATGGCACTGGTACTATTTGCTATATATATCACTTGGACCACTGGTATCTAGCTAGTCTGGTACCCATCACCAAGCAATGGTTCAAATGTAACACAGGGAGTTGAGGGCTTTGGTGTGGGTTCATCATCCATCCAGTAGTTGAGGTTCGATCTACTTGATCTGCTGTCAACAGCATTCTTTAAACTAGGTCATGGTTCCCTGCCCTGTCTGTTTCTGAACAATAGATTTCCACCCCCTCTTGTCTGCAATTTGGCATGACGCAGACACTTATGATCTTTTCTAGTTAGTGTATACAAACAACCTTTTCTCTTGTTTCTCTGTTCTTTTATATCTTAAGGAACTGTTATTTTCTTAGTCCCCTCAACCTTACTATTTTGTTAATTTAGAGATTTGTCATATGCTATAGATGTCATCACCTATTCACCTGCATTGAGCAAAAGTTACTTTAAGTGTGTGTATTCCTCCCTCTCATCTTAGCAAAATAGATGGGCTTTAAAAAGTCTTATTGCAAGCGGCTTGCCCAAAATAATTACATGGATTAAATATTATACATGGATTAAATATTATATGTTTGATTGAAATCTATAAAAAAATTAATTTTATTTAAAAGAAAAGATATGAAAAAAAAAAAATAGAATTGATAAAGTTGAAAAAGATATTTTAGTGTTATAGAATTTATTGACTTACTAATGTGAAATTCATTTGAAAATTCTATTTATTTTGTTATAATTTAGTATAGTTATAACTAATTTTATACAAATTTGATTATATGAAATATTAAATTAATTTTTACTTTATCTAATGTATATAAATTTTAAATTTACAAATAAATTTTATAAATTTTAATTAAATACTATGTAAATATAAATTTAATCATATCACTATGTATTATGGAATTGAATCTAAGAATTATCCTCTTTAATCACATGACAGGTCTTGCCCTCAAGTAATCTTTCTCCTCAATGATTATGAATTCATGAAAATGTAATTGTCCTTTTGTTCAGAAATCTAGAATCATGTATGCCTGCAAGTCACTATCAGAGGCAAGTGTGGAATGGGTTTGGTCAGATTTTTTTTTTTTCTTGTATAAAGTAAAAATATTTATATTGATAGGCAATTTCAAGTTTCATAAGTGAGTTTATTTTAAAATTATACTTAAGTTACTTGAATATATATCAAACTACTTATGTTTCCTCCTAACAAAAATTAAACTAGCTATATAGTTAATATAATTTCTTATCTTATACAATATATTGTCAATTATATCTTTATTGAATTGTTATTATATAGATTTTATTGAGTATCAGTCAAATATTAAGATATAAATACTTTCTTAAATAGCAAAGTTCAATTCGAATTTTACAAAAAGAATACTTATGCAACAATTAGATAAGGAAATAGTGCGGGACTAAGTAATGACTCCATAAGTTGGTCCAAAAAATCAAAACATTCTCAAGCTGGAGTTATTTGGTTCAATATTCACAAAAATCGAAATGAGGACGATAGAACTTATCATAAAATAAAGGAGTAAATTCTAAAAGGGTTCAGAATCAGATATCAGGCAACTCTGAAATGAATCTATAAAGCTTGTATATTTGTTAGAGGCCGCTCTCCGTAACCGGTGTCAGCAGTAGGTCTGGCGTGGCCTTCCATTATTGCTCTCTGTGAAAGTAAAAAGAGCAATGGAACACTGACAAGTGGCACCTCTGCAATGACAACACCACAATATTACGCGCCTGTCTAGTATCATGTAGTTAAACTAAAATGACTGTTGAGACAGAGAAGCCAGAATAAGAGATCAGAAGCATTTGGCATGTGTGGCCAGACAAGAGCCAAGAAAAGTTGAAATGGAGCAACAAAGAAGGGCCACTCAATGCTCAAACAATAAGGTAATATACTCAACAATTTTTATAGCTAGGATCCAAAAACTCTTTTAGTTCCTTACCCCATTTCTCATCCTTGTTTTGTTTGTGTCAGTCAATTATCTTTTTCCTGTTATTATCACTCAAGTTACATCACACAATTTTCCTTTGCTTCCTTTTCACTGAATGGCCTGAATTTATTGCCGTCATGTCATTGTCTCAAAAAGAAAAAAAGAAAAAACTCTAGAAAGTCGTATTTACAAGCTCTGCACTCAATTTTGCTTTATGGGTTTGCTTCAAAATTTGTTATTTTCTTTTAACTTCTCAGTTTTTATTTGTTTATTGTTAGTATAAGCAAGAGAACATGAAGTTTGTCAAGTGTTTCAGTTAGAGTGGTTTAAGGGGCATTCTAAGCGTGTTTTGGTACTTGAGAAGGGTTTTAATTTGTTCAGTTGGTGAATGTAGAAAAAAGGTCCTATGTTACAAATAAAAGAGTGTTCTTATTTTTCAAGTTAAGAGTGTCTTGGTCTTCAGTGAGTGACCAGTTTAATATTACTATTGCAGCTTTTTCAAGTGCTTTTAGGACTTGAAAGAGTTTTGACTTGCTGTTAGTGCTTTCAGAAAGTTCCAAGTTGTTAATTTTATTTAATTATGAGTTCAAGTTTTCTGGTTTCATTATTATTTTCTCAATCTTGATAATTTGAAGCCCTTTCTAAGTGCAAATACTTGAAAGTAGTGATAAGTTGGTTCTTTTGGGTCTGCCTTTCCTAATACAAGCCATGGCATCAGTTGTTTCATTCCGAGTATCACCTTATTATTTGTTAAATTCAGAAATTAAGCCTCGGTTGCAAGTGAGAGTTCAGAGTTTAGATGGTAGTGATTCGACAATGCTGTCATCTGGTTCAGTTGCGGTGAATGGAACTTCTTTCATTGGGAGAATAGAGAACAACGGAGCACTTAATGGTGGCAGTACCACTACAAAGAAAGAAGAGGGTAGAGTTTTGATTGATGGAGGAAATGGGAGATTAAAGTCTAGAGTTGAGAAAAAGCAGGTGAAAAATGTTTCTCAAGATTTTGAAGTTCTGTGGGATGATGGATATGGAACCAAGACAGCGAAGGATTATCTTGAAGGAGCCAAGGAGATGAATAGGCTTGATGACGGACCACCTAGGTGGTTTAGCCCCATTGAGAGTGGGCAACCTTTAAAAGATTCTCCAACTCTTCTGTTTTTGCCTGGTAATGTCTGTAATATTGTCTCACTGTGCCAAAAGTTAAAATTTGATCTGCCACAAGTTCTGCAAAGTAGGAACACCTTAATAGGACTTTCTTATTAATGGGATTATAGCTCCCTGGAAGTGATTTGGATCTCTATTTCATAAGTTCTTAGTGAATTCAATTCCTAGCTATGCAAGCTTATGGATTTTAGAATTATATTTGATGCATGCAGGGCTTGATGGTGTTGGCTTGGGACTTACTTTGCACCATAAAGCTCTGGGAAAGTATGCTATTTTCTTTTTCTAGTCTCACTATAATTACTAAATTCTTGTGTTTATTTTTGGACTATCAGTTTCTGAACGGTTCGTTTTAATAAGGCGACAATAAAATTATGTTTGAAAACTTGAATTAGGTGTCTGGATCCTGGAAAGTTTTGGGTCTGCTGTGAGATGACTGCTCTAGAAACAACTTATTTGCTAATCTTTTATTGGAGTTTGTTTTCTAGTTGTTCCACATTAGGGTAACATTCAAAAACTTCGATTATTCATTTGTAATTTCTTCAAAATCTTAGCTCGCCACCCCCCACACACACAGAAAGACAAAATATATAGAATTATCCTTCTTTATAGTCTTATATATAATGAAGAAAGCTAGTTTTGGCCCCATCACTGCATAAATGTATGTTTACATTCATAAATGTAGTCATGTATTTGGATGGATATATGGCCTATTAAGTTTTTTTATTAAACGTCCTTTATGCTTCTATCATTTTTATTGCCTTTTTTTTTTTTCGTGATGCTTGCATGCTGTTTGTCAGCCACCTTTCTGCTAATATTTGTATTAATTAGTTATTGATCTCCAGTCTTTCAGATTTGCACTGAGGTCATTGTAAGAATTATAATGCTTGAGAGTTGATATTCATGTTTGGTTTTGTTATTTCAGTCCATAAATGATTTTATTATCTTGATTTTGGCAAACACAGGGTATTTGAAGTTTGGTGCCTTCATATTCCAGTCTACAACAGAACACCATTTGAAGGTCTCAACCTATTAGCAGTTTCTTGTATCCTTTATACTTTCTCAAAATAAATATTTATTTTAAAAGCCAAAAATTGTCTATATGATTAATGTGATGCCATATGGTCATCTATGCAGTTAGAATAGTCGTTCATGGCAAGTTGATATTGCACAAGTTTGATTTTATGATTTCAGCAAAAAGATATACTGCTGTGAAGACGACCTAAATTTCGTGGAATTAAAATGGCTTACAAGTTTTCTCTATTCAAGTGTCAAAGTATTAAACCGCAGGCAATTTAATTTATCAGAAACTTAATGGGATTTTGTTTCTTGAAGGACTGGTGAAATTTGTTGAGGAAACAGTCAGGCTTGAGCATGCCTTGTTCCCAGATAAGCCGATTTATCTAGTCGGAGATTCCTTTGGAGGATGTCTAGCACTTGCTGTTGCTGCCCGTAATCCCAAAATTGACTTTGTAGTGATACTAGCCAATCCAGGTCAGTTCCATGATAAGCATTAATTTATTATATATTCTTGATTGTCTTTTCGACTTCCTGATTGATATTGTCTGAATTAGACTGACATTTAAATCCTTTTATTTTAGCTACATCATTCGGCAGATCACAGCTGCAACCATTGCTTCCTGTCTTGGAAGCATTCCCTGAAGGATTACATAATGCAGTTCCCTATCTTCTTAGCTTTGTAATGGGTACATCTTCAGTTTGTAATTTATTATTCATATTTGTTGTAACTGATATCTTGCACATGTACTGTTTGAGACTCGAATATAAATCTGTTTGCATTGCATTTGAGTATTTATACACATTGCCAGTATTTGGAACTTCCCTAGTCATAATCTGTTTGAACTGCCATTTAACAGCCGGTTGAGCTTTTCAGTTTTCAAATAGCTTTAGATGCCTCGTTGAGAAAAGAATTTATCTGATATTACTACTTTTTATCTTTTAATGGCACCAGGTAATCCATTGAAGATGGCAATGGTTGATGTCGAATATATACTTCCTCCTAGATTAAAAATCGAACAGCTGTCTGGGAATCTTACTGCTTTGCTACCATATCTTTCTGTATGCTATGCTAGCCTCTTTTACCTTTTATTGTGTTCTGCTCTGTTTTGTTCTGTTCCATTTTATTGTTTTTGGTCAATTTGTGAACCCTTTAGTTCCCATTGACTAGAGATTCTATTACAAATGGCTCATTTATGGACAGAAAGTGTCTGGATGGTAGCTTATATGGGAAGAGATCTAGGTGCATAATCTTATTATAAATTCAGATCACATTGCTATTCTTCAATTCCATGGTAAATAGCTTGTAAATGTAACATTCAAAGTCATAGTTGGCTTGATTAACAAAATTCTATAAGCACAATGAATGCAACAGCTCATGCAGTCGTGAGTAAAGGTATTTCCAAATGTTTCTTGGCAAATATACAAAGGAATGAAATGCAAGTGCTGCTCTGATTTAAAGTTTTCAATGATCTGATTTTAGATTTCTCTGCACAGTTAAGAGGCCATGTACAAAGGATAAACTATTTTGGGCAGGGAAATTATGCAACTCTATTATTATATTTGAGTAACCAAAGATACAACTATTGACCAAGATTTATTCAGGTCTGATGTGAAATAAATTGATTCCTATCAGGCAGTTAGATTTAGTCATTCCTTTGATTTGCTTAAATATTCTTCTTAGGCAATGCACATATACTAATATGTTTATTTTCAGGGTTTGGCTGATATTATTCCCAAGGATACTCTTGTTTGGAAGTTAAAATTACTAAAATCAGCTGCTGCTTATACCAATTCCCGTCTTCATGCTGTAAAAGCTGAAGTGCTAGTGCTTGCTAGGTCTTTATTCTCTCTTCACATGCTTGATTTTATTCTCGTAATGTATGCAACTCACTTTAGAATTGGTTAAAGATTCATGGAATTTTAACATTTGATGGTGGTGTCTTCTTTGCAGTGGCGCAGATTATATGCTTCCTAGTGCAGATGAAGCTAAGCGTCTTAAAAATTCATTACAGAATTGTATAGTTCGCCACTTCAAAGACAATGGGCATACACTTCTGCTGGTAAGTAAGAAATAATTATGTTATGCATATATGCATCTGAAACAAATGGTTGTATTCTTGTGCATGCAAGTGTCTTAGATACTATAATGCAGTTTTATTGGTTCCTTTTTTATGCACTTTCAAATCAGTTGCACTTCTGGTCACATCAAAATTTATACGACTTGCTAATGTTGAATCAACACTTGCATTTCCTGGTCATTGAGTAAAGAAATTACCATTTTCAACTGTTCAGAGTTGTAATGTAGTCCTGGGAAGGAAATCCATTTGCCTTCTCCTTATAACTTCAATTTCTCAATAGCTGGTTCATTTTTCTGTTAAACAAGTGTAGATTCATATTTAGCTTCTCTAATGGTAGTTAACCATGCCTTTCTTGATCGGCATAGTTGTTGTAACAGTAGCTTCATGGCTATGTTGTGAAAACTTTTGCTTTCGGTGCTTCTTTTTTTTTTGGTGTCGTCTCATTGTGTCTTGATCATAAGCCCCAAAACTTGAAGTAACTGAAACCATATATCACCTGACCAACATATATTCTCTTTGTCCATCTTTGTTATGACTTCATTCTGATAAAGGCAAAGTTCAGTTCCAAGATATAAATTTCATTGTTAATTTCAGCATGAAGGTTATGATGATAAAATAAAGTATGCTTATGCAACACTAGTTTAAGTAGCACATTTTCTTCTTCTTCTTTTTTTTTTTCCCTTGTTTTTTTTTATTTTCTTCACATGTAGGTTTAGTGGAATTGTTTTATTGTACTTTATCTTTTATAACCATAAATCAGAAGATTCTGAAATTCTTAAATGGATGCTCTGGATGACTTTATGCTTATGAGAAATGCAATACACCTCACTCTTTCTTGTTAGTAGGCTGTCTTAGGCAGTTGCATTGATTGCATCCTTAGCTTGTAGAATTGTTTTTCTGTACAAAAGCTTCATTCTGGGCTGCACTCAAGCTTCCATCTTTAACTCTATTTCGCTGTGGAACGATAAATTCAGTGGGCTGCTTTTGTCTGCTATTTTTCCCTCTAACATAACCTTCTCTTACGGACACAGGAAGATGGCATTAATTTGCTCACTATTATTAAAGGTACTGGCAAATATCGTCGCTCAAGGAGAATTGATTTTGTCTCAGACTTTCTGCCACCTAGCATGTCAGAATTCAAGCGTGGCTTTTATGAAATATCTGGGTAATAGCAGATCTCTTCATGATGGCTCTTAATGGACAGACTGGGGATCCAACTTGATCTAGCTTACCGAGATCTATGATAGCAATATAGTTCATTCCTCAAATTTATTCATGATGATATCTCATGGTCCATTAAATTTTCATTTGACATTAATGCTTACCAGTACTAAACTGTGAACATTGAGTGAGTTCATTGTTATCTTTTACTTTGTTCCTTATTAAGGTTAAAATTTCTAAGAGATTTCAACAGGCTGACATTATCTATGGCTACATAGCCTACAAATCCAGGATTAGAACATTATTGATCCATTTATGGATTGTGGTCGAATCTGAAGCACCTAGGTGAATTAATTTTAGGTGTCTCACTTAGGCATTGACTACATGCTGGGCTGACTAGCTTGTTCAAGTTGCTATCCATCACATAAAATTGTCTATCTCAGACTCTAGCTGCTAATAAAATCACCTACCTTTCAGGTTATTACGCTTTGTTACAGGTGCTGCTTTGTTCTCAACTCTGGATGACGGAAGGATAGTGAGAGGTCTTGCTGGGGTTCCAAATAAAGGTCCTGTTATATTAGTTGGTTACCATATGCTGATGGGACTCGAACTTTATTCCCTCTATGAAGAGTTTCTGAGAGAGAAGAACATTGCACTTCGTGGTTTAGCACATCCAATAATATCCAATGGAAGGCTTGAAGAGTTAACTAATGAATTTTCTGTTTCTGATTGGATGCAAGTTATGGGTGCTTTACCTGTTACACCAAGCAATCTTTTCAAATTGCTTTCTACAAAATCACACGTGCTTCTTTATCCTGGGGGTGCACGGGAGGCTCTGCATTACAAGGTATACCAACTTTATTGTACTTCACTTGACCAGGTTTATTTGGAAGCTAAAACCATGTATATCTGTTGTGACTTTTTCAGAACTACTGTCAAATATCTATCTTATTTCTTAGCACAAGATGTTAACAAGTATATGGGGATTAAATGTTTTCATTCTTAGTGTGATGTGTAGCATGACTGCCAGACTAGTAGTTTAGCACTCCATACAAGCAAGCTAACTTGTATGCTATTGTTGCAATCAACATGGATGCTATCTCATCACTATCATTCTCACCTCAACAACCAACCCGCCTTTATTGCCACTATGGATGGCACAATCTCTTCAATTGTTATGATCCCATGATTATCACGTCGACAACTTATCTTCTTATCACAATGGCTTCAATCAATTCGTCACATTTTTTCATCTTCATGTTGCAGTTACTGCCATGATAACATATGATCCTTGAACCTTATTATGGTACTGTTTCCAGCACCAGTACTGGCACCATTTATTACTTTCTTCCAAAGAATTATACTTCCCAAGTTTCTTTTAAGAAAGATATTGCTTATTTATTGCTTTAGACTTTTCAGACTGGTTCCTCCAAGTTACAACAATTCTTTGATTTACAGGGTGAACAGTATAAGTTATTTTGGCCTGATCAACCAGAGTTTGTGAGAATGGCTGCGAGGTTTGGAGCCACAATTGTACCATTTGGATCTGTAGGAGAAGATGATATAGCAGAAGTGAGTATTTTGCACTTTCTGTCAGGCAGCAATTTTCTTTTTTCAATACTGGAGCCTAATCCTGATGGTAGAGATGTTTTTGTATATGAGAATTTGCTAATTGCTAAAGCTTCCACTGTATGATCCTTCTTTCTTTTCTTTTTTCTCCTTCAAATCTTTGTCAGCAAGAGCTTGAAAAGTTATAATGATTAAATTTACATTAAAAAACACTTTCTTATTTGTCTCTAATATACTTGTAAGTTCAACATTATTTAACCAAGTCATTATGTCAAATTGATTATTGGTTTCATAACTTTATCACTTTTAATGATAACTGTTCCACCAAAGAAATAGTTACTAAAATTCTTTCCTACTGATGTGGCCATCAGGCCACTATCCATTGCATGTGATCAAAGAAATAGTTCCTGACTGGACTGGATATTTAGTGTCAAATATGGTAGAAAGTATACAAGGTATATTTCTTATTTCATGTAATGGATTGTGGAGTATATAGGATTAAGAGTCTGGATGATTTAGGTGTATTAAGTTTCTTAATAGATCTCCTTACCCTGTTCACATACGGTTTCTTCCTCCTCTAAAGAATACTATGAAGTATGAAATTTTTCTCTTGTGCTTTTTCTGTACTTCAGTCGGTAAATATTCTTAGGCTTGTAACAATTTGATGCTGTTTCCTGGATGTGGCAGTTGGCTCTTGACTACAATGATCTAATGAAAATCCCTGTGCTTAATGACTACATAAGAGAGTCCACCCGCAGCGCTATAAGAATCAGGTACTTCCCCTCAATTTAATTACTGACGCTTGCTAGCTGCAGATAAACTAAGCCAACCCTATTTTTGAAAAATCTCAGGGTTTGCTTATTTGTGAAACTAGTTATTCACCAGCGTGTTGTGTGGAATCAAAACTGATTTGCATTTACTTTTGAAATATAATTAGAATAGTCTGAAATAGTTAGACATTCCGTTAAGAATAATTTGTAGCTTATTCAAATAAAACATAAAAGAAAAGAATTATAGGTTTGTAATCATTCTTTTGTTAGGTAACTCAAAAGACGAAGTTTAAATATGAATGTTTTAAGGGGGAAATCCATAAATTTACACTTCAACTAGATTTTTGGCCCAATTATTATGCGTGCGAGCCCAACACTGCACAAGGCTCTTTACAAGTCCAAAGAAGAAGATTTCTTTATAAACTAAAGTCTTTCACTTTAAAGCTTTTTAAAATACAATACATATATCTAACATCATTCACCTTTGAAATTGCACATTTTAAGTAGAAGAAAAAAATAATAAATCAAATACTTGCACATCACAATATGTTAAAAGTTGAGAGAGTTATGTGTGCTATGGATATTATTAAAATTAGTTTTGTAATTAATAAAAGCATCACCAGATATGCCTCTGACTAAACAATGAAGAGTAAATTGAAGCTTCTCATAAGAAAGTGGTATGCATGAAACCAAAATGTTTCAATCTATGCAAAGGCCTCCCTTTTTATACCATTGGCCACAACTTAATAAATAAAACAGAGAGTTCAAATGGAACAAATAGGATTAAGTTGATATATTAAAAACTATATATCTAAAAGATAAAAAGAAGTTAACGTATTTAATTGAAGATAAAGTGTCCATATAGAAAACCGAAGTTATTTTAGGTTTAGGTCTTTTCAATTGAATGGAAAAAGACAAAAGGGTAAAATGGAAGTAGAGGAGACTAAAAAAGATAAATAGAATATTAGAGGAATTTAATTAAAAATATATAATAAGTATAGAAATAGAAGATGGAAGAATCTGATTAAAGATAATGCCACACGTCAATGATATAGATTTTCACTCTAAATTCTAGAATATGCCACTTGGCAACTCTTTGTGAATTCTAATTTGAGAACCCAGCTCAATTTCTACTCATCTAGAATATGTTATTAATAAACAGCTCAATTCTTAGATGAGTAGAAATTGAGCCAGATTTTTTCTTAATAGATTAAAATGTAAAGTCTGTGTTGACAAAAAAATGACATGATTATAGGGATCCGAGTCAAGGCGAAGTTGGCAACCAAGAACTGTTTATCCCAGGGCTTTTGCCTAAGGTACCTGGCCGCTTTTACTTTCTGTTCGGGAAGCCCATAGAAACAAAGGGGAAGGAAGAGCTGCTGAAAGACAAAGGTTATGCAAATGAACTTTATTTGCAGGTAAAATCTGAAGTTAAACGCAATATGGACTACTTGTTAAAGAAGAGAGAGACAGACCCTTATAGGAGTATTATTGATAGAACACTATATCGTGCATTATATTCTCCTTTAAATGAAGTTCCAGCATTTGATCCTTGAAAATAGTTAGACAGTACAACAGTTGGTCTTAAAACTTCTACAACCATCCCTTCACCTGAAAGTGAGTTCTGTACAAATTCAAGTATATATAATGAAAACTATGGTGGTTTTATCAGGTTATCTTTTGTTGCATGACTATAAATATTATTCTGATAGTTGAGACTTATATTGGATTGCCATTCCTGCTAAAATTTCACTTTCCAGAAACCATATGTTAGATTAGTATTAACCCTATAGTGCATGTCACTCGACTGCATAATGAATTGGAAACTTGCTTCTGGAATTGGTCATGACTTAGAAAGAGTATCCAATTCTTAACATGGAGTTTGGAGTCAAATTGACTGTCTTTCCAATTCTTAACATGGAGTTTGGAGTCAAGTTGACTGTCTTTCCAATTCTTAACATGGATTTTGGAGTCAAGTTGACTGTCTTTCCAATTCTTAACATGGAGTTTGGAGTCAAGTTGACTATCTTTCATGAAGTGGGGCGAATCAAAGTCATCCATTTCATTGGAAGGCATAAAAGATGGTAACCTGGAGAAATGATGCACATACATATAGGAAAAAAACATTATAATTCATCACTGAATAGGTCATATATCAGAATTTTTTTGATATATGAAGCCTTGAATATTTCTTGTAAGAAGCTTAAAAACTTCAGCTTTCTTCTGGTCTCTTACTTTTCTTCTATGGGAGAGTAGATGGGCGGCTAGCAATAATTATTTGTATGTCTATAGCTCCAAGGTAGATCATATAGTACTGTGCTTTCAGGTTTGGGGATAGAGCGGCGGATATGTTAGCTGTTGTCGAATTGTTGCCGGCTGTGAAAGAAATTTGGCTTAGAGTTATTTGTTTGTTTAACTTTCATTTTGGTCGGTTCAAAGAGGAAAAAGGAGGAAACAAAACAAGGTTTAAACAGCTAATCATTTACATTATAAGGCAAACGCTTGACATGTGGGCTGTTCTCCCAATGGCTTATACAGAATCATAGCTTGGCAACACATGTTTTTTTGCCTCTAAAAAGCGTTTTCTGCGGAGGCTAATAGTAAATGCAGTCATGCACTACAGAGAGAGCAAGGGATAGAGAGAGAGAGAGAGAGAGAGAGAGAGAGAGAGAGAGACATTACTGCATAGCCACAATTTTTGTCCCATTTCTTCTTCTTTTACAAAACTGATGTTGCCTTGCTGAGAGCATGATGAGGCAATCAGTATATTCTTCAGATGGATATTAAAATTGATTTTCTACTTTTCTTAAGCATTCAGAGTTTATTGCAAGTTGGAGAAAATGGGAAAATGATTTTCTGTTAAAGCCAGGAGGGAGCCTAGAGCATGGTACTTCATTGGTGCTGCAAGTAATGGCGAGGTCATAATCTAGAAATAAGAACATGATTCTCTAACTTTTAGGTAGAGGTTAAAAGGTTTCAAGATTTGGTTGTGGAAAGAATAGGAAGCTTAACTTTCTGATAGGAACTAGTTAAAACAACATTTCCATAGAAATGCTAGAAGAGTGGAATCTCCTGTTAATTCCTTGCCTTGCTATATCAAAAATGGTTTACTTTCAACTTCTCTCTCAGGTAGTGATGATTGATTCTCTTGCCTGTCATTTTCTCCTTTTGTACCCATCTGGTGGGAAAGTCACTATATATTCTGCACATTTGATCTAGAAAAATGAGTTTATGAACTCAAGGGAATCCGTGAAAAATCATAATCCATTAACATATAGAATAGGATTCTGCGGATAGAAAAGCAGCGTTGGATCCTTTTATGCGCAGTAGAATTGAGTCTTACATCACTAACAATTCTTCTATATTAGAGCAATTAAGTATTAGCATCATTGATAAGCAAGAAAAGGAAGTGCTAGAGTGCATTGGAAGAGAGAGGCTCTAACACCAAACAAAGTGATGGCCGAGTATGATTTTCCATACACAGACTCTTCTGTCTACAATGCTTCGGGGCCTGATGATTGGAGCAGCACAAGCTATATATTGGATCATGTATGCCGGCCAGTCATCATTGATGCTGAAGGGAGGAAAAGGCCAATTGTTTCCTATGGTCCACAGCAGAACTCAGATATCTATGTTACAAGAACTGAAACAATTGTCAAAGAACATTTTCTTTCACCTTTTGCCTCAGAACATAAGCATACTCCTTACACGTCACCTGAGGGTTATGGATATGCTGAAGAAAGGTGGCAGAAACCTTCAGGTCCAGTTAACAGCCGCCTGGAGAAGACTGATGAATCCCATACCAGAGTGCAAACTGAGGCTAGCAAACCCAGGTTTGACCCTTTCAGTCAAGCAAACTGGCGTAAGACCACTACATCCCCAGGCTTTTCTGGCAATACTGGTGGCCAGAGTAGTGAATTCAATGACTTAAGCAACCATGATTGGCAAAAATCTGGCGGTAATGCATACCAAAATGACAACTTTGATGACTTCTTCAGCAAGCATAGCAGCGCCATGGAGCCATCCAGGGTCGACCAAACCATAATACACGGAATGGTGGATCACCCAATTCTACCTACTTCAAGGAACCTGTCAAACCTTCTCGCACTAGTGCTCCATATTTCCAGCATACAGAGAGACTGTTGGCATCAGGGAATCCACCCCAACGGAGCCAGCCATGATCACCCATGGCAGGTGGGTCAGGCCAAGTCCTAAAACATGGGCCTCACCACCTGACTACATCCTCTCAAAACCAACAAATGATATCAACACAGCCGTAGGGATTATGAAAGAAGCAGCCAAGCCTTCTTTCTCTCCTGCTCCAAACTCCAAACCAACAAATGACATCAGCAGAAGAGCTTTGGAGATTTTGGAAGAAGCTGTCAAGCGCCCTTGTTGTCTTCTGGCCCAAACTCCCGGTTTACTGAACCTGGCTTTACAGAAACCATTGACAGCATAGAAGCTGCATGGAGATATAATTTCAATATTCCATCCAGACCAGCCACAAAAGAAGATAATTGTAAAACAACCAGGAAAACCAGGAACGGAGAGCTTAACCCCCCTTTCCACCTACTCTTTGGTCTTAAGAATGCTGGTTTGTGACAGTATTGATACTTCTAAAAGGAGTTCTATTTGCCCGTAGCTCTCTTTTGATACCGGAGGGAAGCTGCAAGGAAGTATGGTGGAACAAGAGTTTCACATCCAAATCTAGAGAGAACTGGACCAGCAAAATGCTTCCTGAGAAGAATTTTACAGAGTTACTTTTCTTTTATATGTTCTCATATCTGGATGTAGCATTGCTGCTTACTTAAAAAAGTATATATATTTTTCTGATCTTAGTGCTTAAGCAATAATTCCTGTCTTTTTTTATAAGCAATTTCGTTATATTAATAGAAAAGTCCTGCTTTGCTTAATGATTCCTATCTTTCTTTATTACTTCCTTATACATGTCTTATAACTCTGGTTTGATATTCAGTAATCAATAATTCTAATCTGCTAGAAAAGTAAACCAGAAGATATTCTTTCCCTACCGGGGTCATTTTATTCTTTCCACATTTCATTGCTATTGAGTATTGATCCATAGAACTTATGCTCAATTTTCCAGGTTCTTACAGAATGAATTCCTGCAGTAACTTTCAACTAATTTGGCAAAGAGAAGTACCGTTAATACTTAATATACCAAAAGAAATAGAGCGCTTAAACCATGAATTGGATCATAAGTAAACTGCTCGCTTTACATCTCAAACAAATAAATTGGATGTGAAACTGCTAGTCTATAATGTCTGCTTATTGCTCAAATAAATGGCTGTACTCCATTAAATTACCAAAACCATTTTCTGATATTTCTTGATGAATTAAATAATCATAATTGCAAAGGAAAAATGCATCCCTTCCTACCCTGTACATCTCCACATCCACGTTGCTGCAATTTCGGTGCCAGAAAGACGCATTTTCCTCAGTTTCTTCACTATTCAGTTCTGTCTCCTCATTCTCCTGGTCATACACCAGATGGATGCGAATATTTTTTGCCTGATAACCAGTTGACATGACCGCTGAAACATTCAGTTGATCCCCACCTTCCAGCAGATCTTCTAACTTCCAGTGGCTTAACCATAACATACTCTTTTCTGGTTCAGGAATTCCATAAAATATTGGGCTATAGGTCCACTTTAGATCCTTGGTTTTATTCCAGATCTTAATGTAATGATGATCAGTCAATCCATTTCTTACATCATTGCATGTATAAACAATGCATATATTTAAGCCACAGACCTTTCGAACATGAGATGGGGGCATGGTAAAAGATATCAATGGCCCCTCATTTTGAGGGCTGTACCAGCCTGGAACCTCACTTCCAGGAAGAAAAATGCTACATATGCCACATTCATGTAAAACCTGTGCCATCGGAATCATGATTTACCAACTGTATAAAGATAACGAGTTTATGTAAAGAATAATTCAAAGGAAAAATGACTCAGATAAGAAGAGGGTGTCAAAGAGTACCTTAGGAGGAGTGATTCTTGACGTCATCGTCATCACACTAAACATTTCGACTTTAATGGTTTCCACAGGTCCCAAGTTAAACAAACCCAACATATTGGCCATTTCCTTGTCGTGGTTGTTTATTGGTTCTAGCTTGAAGAAGCCTTGAACCTCAACTAATTGTTCGCAGCCGGCAAGGTTCAACCTCAATGATGTCATCAAGTTCGGTAGATTTGCAATTCTTTCTAATGATGTGCAATTTTCTGCATTCAATTCCCTTAAACTCGCTGGAAGTTCAGAAAGTGATTGGAGACTTCTGCAGTTATCCAGTACAAGGGACTCAAGTTTAGTGAGGCCGCTGATGGTTTTGGGTAGGCAAGAAATTGAGTTTCCACTTAAATTTAAGCATTTCAAGGACGAGAGACAACTGAGGTCGACAGTATCATCTGATAGATCGCAATCTGCAAGACTTAGATGATCTAAGGAGCAAGGTAGAAAAGTCAATGCTAAGGAGGAGTCCATGCCTTGCCTCCGTGATAACCATGACCAGAAGGTTAACTGCCGCGATTTCGCTGTATAATGTTTGAAACCATCCATATGAAGCACCTTCAGAGATTCCATTTTTCTAAGTTCACTGGACAGCTTATCTAGTTCTGAGCAACCGGAAAGAATAAGTTTCTCTAGTGATCTCAACAAGACTATTTTTCTTGGAAGCTTCCTGAGCCTTTTGCAATCTTTCAAGTTTAAGAGGACAAGTTTCTCAAGGTTTTCAATAGATTTATGAACCTCAACCAAATTTATGCAACTTTTCAGCTTCAGTCTTTCAAGATTAGGCAGCCCTGAGAGGTCAGGGGTGCTGACAAGACCATAGGAATGGCTAAAATCAAGGATTTTCAATTGTTTAAGACCCTGTTCAAAATCAAATCTAGTCATTTTAATATGGAGACCCAACATCTTAAAGACACAGAGAGAGTAAGATCATACCCTGGCTCCAATCCAAGCATGTTTTAGATTGCTATAACGCATGTCAAGAACCACAAGATTCTCCAAGCATAATTTCAATGGAATAGATTTCACAGGGAACCCATGCCAACACAGCCATATTAAATTTCTAGGAAAATGCTCATATCTTCCATCAAGTTTTACATAATTGAGCTGGAGCAGCTTTAATTGTCGCATCTTTGCAAATGCCTTTGTTTCAAAAACTACTTCATTTGACATGGGAAATGGAGGTATCAGGCCCACCTCTGCTGGTTGCCAGGAGAAGAAGCCAAGACGACTCCGTTTCTCCCTGTATTTGGAAATCAAGTCTTCATAATGTTGCCGTTTTGCACAATTAATACAAGAAATCGAATGCTGCTGCTCTTGCATAATTATTTGCAGATCGAGAGTGAGGCCTCTAATTGCTTCTGTGCCCTGCTTTGAAAATGAGAATGAAAGAATAAGGAGAAGTAAGAAAAAGATAATCAGTATCAGAATGGTAGACTAGCACAGAGACATAAAAATATGCACAACAAGTATTTACATACAATATTTTCTCGCAAGACAGTCAATGTGTCCTCGTGATGCCATAGTCGGCTACGTGATCCTGGATGCTCAGGTGATTCTTGACGAACAATTTCCCTCCCCATGTCTCTAAGCAAAGGATGCATCATTAGTTTGTTGTCCTTGTTGATAGTAACAAGATGTCGATCAATGAGATTCTGAATTCCAACTTTTGCATACAACTCGCAGCCGTCCAGAACTTTAACTACATAATCTTTATCTCTTCCAGTGAAGAAACAAGCTATGTGAAGAAATAAGTTTTTGTATTTATCATCCTGTAAAGAATCATAGCTTATTTGGAGGCTCTTCTGAATTTTGGGATGAGGAATTGCTTTTAACTTCTCTAATTCGCTTTCCCATTCATCTGCCATTTTGTCAGATAGATAAGAACCCAAAACTTCAAGAGCTAATGGAACCCCACAACAGTGCTTTACTACACTCTCCGAATGCTCTTTGTAGCCTTCAATAGGATGATTTTGTCGAAAGGCGTGCCAACTGAAGAGCTGAAGTGACTCGTTATCATCCAGTTCCTTAACTCTGAACTTCTTCTGAGTGTCATGCGGATTAAGAAGACGCTCATGTCTGGTTGTCACAATAATCTTACTTCCCTGAAAAAGCGAATTCCACGTTCCAATAAATGCATTCAATTGGTCCAGTTCATCCACATCGTCAAGAACAATAAGAACTCTTTTGCAGCTTATCACATCTATGACCTTAATGCTTCCTTCATCCACACTATCTATTTTGTTCTCCTTTCCATTTCGAAACTTTTCAACAAGTTGTTTTTGCAAGAAAATCAAACCATTAGGTTCCTTTGAAGCTTTCCTAACATTTGCAAGAAAGCAGCTGCCTTTAAACCTATCTAAATTTAGGTTATAAACAGTCTTGGCTATGGTTGTCTTCCCAACACCACCAATACCATAGATTATTGCTATGCCAGGATCAGTAGACCCATTCTGTAACCACAAGTTAATATCTTTCACACGAGAATCTATTCCAACTAAAAAGGACGGAACATGCATCGATACCGATTCATTCAGCCTGTTCTCAACCAGTTTGACAATATCTTGGATAAATTCTGCCTCATGCCTACAAATCAAAATCAAAACAGAAAACAAAGCATAGAAAGATTGCATCAGTCCATATACTTCATTATTCATCCATCTTTTTTTAAAAAAGAAGTAGAATAAATTGGAAACTCAGTAGAAGGAATTCAATAAATCCATAAATAATGAATCTCCAGAAGTCATCGTCTAATAATTTCTTATTCCAGTTCATATCATTATTCAACTTCCCAAATCTCATCTACTTTAGAAACCATGTTGTTGGATTTTGTACTTTATCAGGAGATCAATTTGGAAAATTACCTCTGTTGCAAGTCCATCCCACTCAAATCTGTAATCTCTCTAAGCACTGCCCTCCATCTCTGCACCTTTTCCATCTCCTCCATCTCTTCATGTATAGCAAATGCTTTTGCGTAACTCCCAGACTGTTCCCAGACTTGGTTAGGATCTGCATCATAAAAAACTGGCATAACAATTAGTCCACCATTTTTCCTTACTTCCATTATTTTTACAAGTTCTTCGAGGCACCATATTGAAGACGCGTAGTCTTTTGAGAACACAACTAAGCATAATTTCGACTGTTGCATTGCCTTTTGAAATTCAGCATCAACAATCTCTCCTCTCCACTCCATAATCACCTCTGAATGTATGAATTCCTGAATGCTCCAAAGCTGCATAAAGGTGATCGCTAAAATTCTTCCCAGTATCATCACCACTAAAGCTTAGGAAGACACGATAGGTATAATCTGATGATCCCGAGGCAGTCATTCAGAAAACTTCTTCACATAAACTTCCAAGAATAGTTCATACTAATCACTGTCAAAAAATAAACCCAAAGAGAAGTATTATGACAAAAAGAAAGAAATCCAATATGACAATCAAAATTCGAGGCCATAACAAGTACTATAATACAGTTTAACACATCCAAACTCTAGTTAGTCTATAAAATTAAAAATGTTTGCCATGATCAATCAGATGTGACTAAAGCATCCAAATTATAATGATTCTGATTGTATTGCACAAGAAACAAAACAAAAGGAAATAATGAGTCTATGACTGAAAACAATGTATAATGATTGCAGAACTGCTTGTCAGTTTGACACCTTTATTTTCCAGTAAAAATAAACTATGGCTAAGGATTTACACAAATGACAATTAGAAACTGTGCTGACAACTAAAACAAAATATAGAATTTTGAACTGTTTGTGAACAATAAATATAGAATTTTAAATTTAAAAAGCATTTCTGCCTTTACCTCTAATCCTCAAATTAAAGTTAGCTAATTTAAGACAGCAGTTGGTTGAAACCCATGAACTGATTATGGAGATAATGAGGCAATAAGAATAAGGATCATATCTTTAGAAAACAAGAATTTAGAGTAATGCACATGTAATCAAAAGCAGAGAGAAAACAGAGCAAATTGGTTTCACAGAAGAGAGCTTCAGTTAAACGCGGCAATAGATTCTCAATTCGAAGAAGAAAGAAAGAAAATGCATTGAATTGGCAGTTGTGAATGTCAACGAAAGGACGCGCTTTTGTTGCTTGCTTGTCGTCTCCTTCTAGAAGCCCCCCTCGCATTTAAGTTATTTATCCCAATTTTCTTTTCTGTTCACTAATAAATATAAATATAGGTACGTCTGTAACAGTTTTTATTTAGATTTTTTAAAATCATAATTTGTAGTAAGAAGAAAGCCTTACGATTAGTAAAAGATCTTGAATCTTAATACCCATTACTAAATTCAGAACACTTAACAAAAGCATCTCCTTTTTGGATGTCAAAATAAATGCTAAAATGGAATTGGAATTATCAGCAACTTGTGAGAACTTCAAAATTTATAGCATCAATAATGATTTTGTTATAAGATCATGAATTATCTACTGTATCTTATTATACATGTCGATATTCTAATACTGCAAATAAAGGGAAGGGATGGAGCAGACACCACCATCTCCTGGGCTATTTGCGACAGACTCGAAGTTCACAAGCAAAAGAATCTCATCAAAGTAACTCTACTCGATGGAGATAACGAAAAATGAGCAGCAGTGAGAACCACAAATTTATTACAATTTAGACAGAAATGTGTCAATGTGAACGCCAAGCAGAGATGCATGTCAACTCCTAATCATCCCCAACTGCCCAATAGTACCATAACCAAGGCTTCTCCTTCCACTCAACATTCAATTTGGAACACTCTTGTGAAACTCCTTTCCCATCAGTCTCTTTTGCTGCCCTGCAGTTGGAACTCGAACAGGTTAGGATACATGGTTAAAGTAGCAATCCCTGAAACCTCAGCACTTCTTGCAGCTGTAACCACTCAAACATTGCCAGAGTTTCAGTACACAAAAACCAGCAGAGACCTTCAAATGATAAAACTGCATATCAGGTGGTGCAAAAGAACTACTAGCAGCATGTCGTTATCAGTGACATGGTTAGGATATAGTAAACTTATGACATGGTTAGGATATAGAAAAAGTTTACCAAAGCGCTTCAGAGATTTAACATTCAAAATCCAAACAGTACCATGGCAGAATGAACATCTATTGAAACCATTCATTCAATTCAATTTCTAGAAGTATATGCATTGGTATTGTAGTCACCAAGTCCATGCTTGGATAAGATGCATCAATTAAATTCTTGGGTTATGTCTATGAGCATTCTCCTAAAAAAGGAAAGAAATTAGAGAACCAACTAACAAATCCTAATGGCAAAATAACAACAAGCTGCTTTATATGTTTAAGAACTCTAGCACCTGCTTGCAAGCATCAAAGAGACGAGATGCCCAGGAATAGTCTTCGTGAAAATGTTGAATTCTCTGGCATCTAGTCTTACATGTTCAACCTGGAAGGACGAAACACCTCTAAAAGTATCTGGGGTTAGTTGCACAAACACTTTCCTGCAGTAACTGAGGAAGTACTGATGTTGCCAATAGCAGGTTGTAAACTGCCACGAACCCTACTAGGTTTCCATTCTGTACTGCGGTGGACACTTCTCAAGCATCTTATGTGGTCTCTAAGTTACTCGAAGCAGAGGAAGGACTTCTTGAAATTTTTTGAGTAATTTGCTCTGAATGACCTTTAAGTTCTCTCGCAGGTTAGTATGACTTCTAACTGTAAAATGGTCTACAGGCTAGTTTGATAATTTTGAATAATGGAACTGCCAGTCTTTCCAACTATAATTATGATTGGCATACAATCTTTCTTTGTTTTCTATTCTTTCTTTCTTGTGCATGGGCGTGTGTATGGTGGTTTTTCTATAAAACACTCTTTTCTTCCTCCCCTTTTGCATATATCCTTCCTACTACATCATTCCCATGAAATCCATGACAACTTTTGAGTAAGAGAAAGTAACCAAGATACACCCATGGTAGACTTGCTATAAATCTGAGAACACAAGTGAAAACTAGATAACTTGAAGAAGGAAGAATACATACAAATTCAGCAGTATCAGCACCAGTTTTGAGTATGCTAAGCTAAATTGCAAAATTGATATTATCTCCCTAAAATTTGAAAAAGAACAATGTAATTACCGTTGAAACTGTCTGGTATTTGTGCTCTAATTTGGAGGTGTATGTGATAGCAGGACCTTGCTTAATTGAATGGTCCAACAAGCCTAATCTGATAGTGTGACAACCCGTCTGACCCTCTCTCAAGCAGCTACTGAAATGTCTGTCTTCACTCTCATAGGAAACGTTTTTCTAAGAGATGAAAAACTCAAGTTGAGGTCCTCTGATGCCGTTTGCACAATGTGAAATGCTTCACTAGGCTTTCCAGCCTTGAGAAGGCAAGCTACCAATGAACTAATAGTAATGTTATCTGGGGCACAACCAATTGCCAGCATCTTCTTGAAAATATCAAGTGCTTCAACCATTCTGCCTTTCATACAATGCCCAATAATAAGGATAGTGAATGTCACTTTATCAGGCCTGCATCTCTTTTCCTCCATTTCCGTCACAATCACATTTGCCTCATCCACATTCCCAGCCTTGCAAAACCCATCTATTACAGGGTTATATATAAAAGGTTTCGGAAAGACATCACTGCACTTCAATTGCCTCAAAAGATCACGAGCTTCATGAATTCTATTATCCTTGCAGAGAGCATTAATAATAACTGAGTAAGTATAAATATTTGGAGATACATTTCTTGCTTTCATCACATCCCAAACCTTTAAACCCAGACGAATATCTCCTGTTCTACAATAACCATCAATCAAGGATGTGAAGGTTACTACATCAGGTATGCAACTATAAGAGGCCATCTTTTCGTGCATTGCTTCTGCTGCAACCATGTTGCCAATCTTGCCAAAGCCATCAATAAGAACATTAAAAGTGACTACAGTGGGCTCAATCCCAGACCTAATCATCTCCTCAAAAAGGACAGAGGCGGCCTCCAGCTTACCCAACTTACGAAACCCAGATATAATAGATGTATAGGTCATAACATCTGGTGAACAATCATTTCTAGACTGAACTTCCTTCAATAAGTCACATGCTCTATCTAACTCGTTAGCCTTACACAATCCACTTATAAGAGTGTTATATGTAACAACATCAGGCAAACAACCAAAACTTTGCATAGCATTAAATAGTTCAAAACCCTTCTCAACTTCCCCTACTCTGCAAAGACCTCGGATAAGAATATTGAAGGTCCAAGTATTCGGACGAGAATGGAATGCCAAATTCTCTTTAAACAAGAAGATAGCTTCATGTACCTTACCCCCTTTGACCAACTCATTCAACAAATAATTATACACAAAAGAACTAATCCTAGCCTCCTCACCTTGAACTTCAATAATCAATTTCTTAGCAAGATCAAACTTCCCCGCTTGTGCAAATGAAGTTACCAAAAATCCTAGAACTCTACTATCAATCAAATGCCCATCACTCCTCATATAACCAATCACCATTTCAACCAAATCATGAAGACCCATTTGACATAAAGACCTAATAAGTAATTCGTAAGTTGAAAAACAATGAATAAGACTGAAATTCAATCTACAAAATTCCATGAACTTCAAACCCACTTGTGGGTTGTTATTTAGCCTCTTAATTACCTCAAATGCAACCAAGGGATCATTCAACTTCTCAGATAAATATCCTAAAGAAGTAGCATCAGAACAATGTGAACGAACAAAAAGGATAGCTATAACTTTAACAAACCAAGCTTCTTGATTCTTTACTATTACCTCTTTATCACTAAATGGGTGAAATCCTCCTCCTTTAGTGTAATCATGAAAATGGGCCATGATTATTGTGGAGGCTCGAGCCCTAAGAGGTCGCGGTTTTAATAATAAAAGGGTCATCGGCAAACCCACGCCATCGCTGAACTCTATAGCAACGACTCGTTCATGAGGATGGCCAGGTGGTTTACTGGGTCACTAGATTTCGCGGGTTTTAAGCTAATGTTTTCAAATTTATGGATCTTGTAATGTTCAAGTACAAAACACCGGAACTTTTCATCCGGTGCCACCGGTATAAACCTCGAAGTGTGTAGGGTTAAGGTCTGAGACTGTCGACAACTTTTCCCAGTAAAATTCCAGCTGATGAAAGAGGAAGGGTTACGTTTAGTGGAAGTCCGCCCAAGGAAGCGAGGTCATGATGTGCGAGTTGAGAGAGAGGGTGGCGAAGAGGATCCAGTGGAATGGGTTAATATGGTAATTGGGCTAATATTTGGCCCATTAACAAACAGAAACAAAGCTAGTATAGCCTTTCATTTTTCTTTGAAGAAATTCCGCGGACTACTTTTCTTCAAAAAAGAAAATTTATTCTCTACGATTTTTAGAAAACGTTTTATACAGTTTTTTTCAATATTTCATAAAAAAAATATTAAGAATATAAATAATACCAAAGAATATTACTTTTAGATTATATTATTAAAATTTTATTTTTATTTTATATATTTTTATTTTTAAAAATTTTCGTCACAAAAATATTAAAAATATATTTAAAAATAATAAAAATTTATTATATTAATTAATATTATTATAAGTTCTCCTTTCTAGAATTTTTTAGAAAAAATATTAAAAATATATCTATAAAATATTAAAATTATATTAATTTATATTATTTAAAATCAGCTAAACAGAGTAATACTTTATATTTTTCATTTAATATTATAAATCAAAAAATAATATTTTTTAAAAAGCTGTACTGTAATATATAAAAGTATATTAAAATAAAATTTAAAATATATAAAATATATTTAAAATAAAATTATTGAATTATTAAATAATAATATAAAAATTATCAAAAAAATTATATAACTAAAATTTTGTTAAAAAAATTCATTTCACCGTAAATTTTACATATCATTTCCCTTGCTTTTGTAAAAAATTCATTTTTTTTTTCTTTTTCAATTAGGACGCGTTTGGTTGCGCTATATATTTTTGGTTAGGACTTTTTTTTTTTATTACACAAGATAGATCTTCACTTTTGGCTCATAAACTGGTTTTACACTATAAGCAGTAGGATGCAATCCTTTACAATGCTTATAATATGGACCGGCCTATAATTCTATATAGACCGACTATAATTCTATATGAACCGGAGTCTATAAGTAGTATATATGCATGGAAAAGGAGAAAGTGTAACGACTCTTTATATGTATAGAAAATTTTTATTCATGTTTTTTTTGTTTTTTTTTTTAAATTGTACCATTCTAATTTTTAAAATTAGAATAAAATAAATTATAAGAATTAATATTATATTAAAATTATATATTTAATAAATATTTTATATATTTAATAAATATTTTATATATTTATAATAACTAGTCATTTATTTACGTATTATATGACAGTTATAATTATTTTATTGCTACTATTTGAAATTCTTTTATTTGATATGTATATTTATTTTTGACACGTGAAATTTTTATATTTTTGATTGTAATAAAATGAATTTAGAATTAATATTATATTAAAAATAATATGTTAAATATATCTTTTATATCTTTATGAAAGCTAATTGTTTACCCGCATGTTGTACGTCGTAATTATTTTAATTATAAATAATAATATAATTAAATTTATATATAAAATTAAATAAATTTTTATATTTTATAATTAATTAAAATATTTAAAAATAATAATAAATTAAATATTTTTACATCTTTATTAGTTTTTTATATTTTAAGATTTTATCAATATGAAAATATAAAAATTATAAATAAATTAATAGAAAAATATAAAATTATACATAACTTGAATTCTACGAGTCAATCCTAAGAGTCAATCCTAAGTACACATATCAAAATTAAAAATCATATGTATTAAAATATAGTAACGCATGTCAAAATATTTTTATTAAATTATATACATATTAATGTTTTTTGCTCATTTATTTGTACTAAAATGTTCATTTTTATATGTATAATATCTATTAGATGTAATATTCTATAATAATTAATTTTCTTTATATTTAAATATTCATTATTTATGAACTTAATATTCATTACGGCTAATGTTTATATTCATTTCGTTTAATGTATTATTCATCAATATTAAATTTAATGTTCATTATCTATATATATAATGTTCATCAATATTCTCAAATAAAAATATTAACTATTTATGAAAGTCTTTATTGTATTTGTGATTGATATTAAAAATATTTTATAATTGATATAAACATTCATCATTTATAGGCATAACATTCATTAGTTTGTCAATGGATATTTGTCATTGATGAAAATCATATCCGCTAGTTGATTTATATGTATATATATTATATAGATATAAAATAAATCGTCCTTACATAATTAGTAAATAAAAGAATATCATACTAAAGTTATACTATAAATATTTATATTATGGTATATATATATTTTCAATAAAATTAAGTTAACAAATAATGAACATTTAACATTTTTAATAAAATTAAATTAACAAATAATGAATATAAATTTTCTTTTTTAAATTGCGTTACTGTCTGACACACGTGTAAAATTTAAAACACAGATTTTTGTACGAGTAAAAGGATGCCGACTAGATCCCTAGATTCATAAAGCTACGTGGACAAAGATTCATCTTATAACATTTGCCAATGGCGTGAAATTAGAAGTTGAGGGTATTAGTAATGTGAAAGTGAAGATGGATGATGGTGTGTAAGGACGTCTGTTGATGTGAGATATGTGCCAAAATTTATGAGTAATGTAATTTCTGTGATCAGTTTGGTTTCCTTATGCTATAGTTGCACTGTGGGAAATGGAGTCATGGAAGTTAGAGAAGGTGCTGCTGTGATAATGAAAGGGGAGAGAACTAAAATAAATTTGTACAAGTTGAAAGGTAGTCCAGTTGTTACCAGGTATGCATTGTGATTCTCAGGCTGGAACAAGAAGCAGAATTCAGCAAGCACCTGCTAAGAAAGTGACAGTAGAAGAAGGGTGTTGCATGAAGAGACTTAGCAGGCTTGGCAGAACATGGATTTATGTGAGGTTGTTAGTAGTAGTTTACCTTTTATCTTTCAGTTTTTTGTTTAGAGTGTGAAAATCTGGTAAGTGGTATGCCACTTACCGCTAGGAAAATTTCTGGTCAAGCTAATTTTTGTTAGTTACAGATATATATTGGAGGTCTTAATTTTCCATATTTTCTCCCCAATTTCCCAGTAACCCCAATTGATTCATGTCATTCAATTGGCACCTCTTGAAAGCAAATGGCACTCCAACTGCTTCTTTAGGCGTCTCCATCCTGCATTCTACGGATATTTAATTTATGTGATTTGTAGAGAACATTCATCGTAAATCCAATCATGAATTTGTAACTGGATATATATTCTTCCTTTTTCTCTTTTCCTGGTAGACAACAGGGATCACCTCTGCCCTTGTACCTGTATTCAGAGAGCGGAAACATCTCTGAACGTCTCATGTGATGTAAAGTATTCCTGTGGACCTGTGCTGTCCCTAGTCATTTGCATGCTCATCCTTGCTCATATGCCTGCTAAAACCAACGGCTTTAGCATGAAGCTCATACCAAGAAACATTATAAATTCAAGTCTTTTCTCCAAAAGAACCTTCTGCAGAAAAAATGCATCGTGGAACAGTCAAACTCTTAACTGTGATCCATAAGTATTTCAAATCACACACAAGAAGCAGCAAACTATGATTACGATGCATCAGAATCACCAATAGTTGCACAGTTATACAATCTTTGTGTGATAAAGGTATCGATTGGCTTGATGCCATACTGACCCTGTTGGATGTAGAATTCGTTTTCCACTAAAAGGAGGATGCTTTGAACATGATAGAACCATGGCCTTTTTGAGTCTCTACCTGCGTGCTTCCATCTTGTGTCCCCAAATGATGTAATGAAGGCAATGTTTGCTAGTGCCTACTAAGATCATTCAGTTTTTAGCAAGCAAATTACCATTTGATGTTAAAGCATCAAAACTGTCATTTTTCTTTAGTGGTGGATAATAGTCGTGATAAAGCACAGGTCTTCAATGTTGTAAAAGCACAGGTCTTCAAGACTTGCTCTTATGAAATAAAATTGTTGGTCTATCAACTATTCTGCAACTACATTCTAATGTTGAGCTACTACTGATTTTTCCAGTGTGAATTTTTACATCCAAGAAGAAAAGAAAAAAGAAAGAAAGAGAGTAATAATGTACAGGGTTGTTTAATCTTATCTTAGATATCAGGATACATACAGGCATAGGCCATTGTCGTTTTTATGTTTTACTGATAGCAGAGACTGTCATTTTCGAAACACATGCTACTTGTCTTTAGCTGTGCAAGCAGACAGCCAACCCTGGCCTGCAATAATCAAACTGTTCATCCACATGCTCAAAACTTGGACTCTGAATTCCTCAGTTCCAACTCCCATCTTCAACATCTCTAGCTATAGCAATTTTCTCTTTTTTTTTTTCTTTTTGATTATTGTCTCATAATAAACTGTTAATTTTATTTATTACATAACATTTCAATTAGTAAAACATAAGATTTTTAACGTCTATGTATTTTGTTATTTGTTAGCTAAGATTATTTCCAATTTATTATTAGAGAGTGGTTAAAGGGTGTGACTTTCATTTTGACATTTCAATCCAACCATTAGAACAAAGAGTGTGAGTCTATAAAATAGGGAAGGCCTATCTAAATAACACAGTAGCAGAAATTTCATTGCTATTTTATTCATTGATTTGTTAATAATAATAATAATAAATAAATAAAAATAATTTTTTAAAAATTTATTATATAACCGGTAAATTTTATTGGTGCGATAGCGTGTAGGATGGATTTCTATTAATTTATTTTATTATATGGAGTTTGGTAATATGACTATTGAAATGAATACAATTGTACTTAATAAATAACAATTTAGTTTTCGTATCTAAATATATTTATAGTGAGATTAATTGCCACTTTGCTTGCAAAACTAGTTAAGTGTTTCCCTATAATTATGCGTTGAAAAGTAGAACGACACCGTTAGGAAAGGAAGAAGCTCCGCTAGATAACAATAGCAGCAATTTGGCTTGGAAGTAAAACGCCACCCACTCTTCTCTACAATTTGTAAATTTCGCATTTGTCACTTTGTGTCAGCACTTTCACAAAGCGCTTCCTCTCTCTCTAAAAATGGCATGAAAATCCATTTCACATTTGCTGCTCATTTCACTATTTACAATATTCTCTATCACACACTTTCTATATAACTTTTGCCTTCACTTTCTCGAGAAAATCTAAGCAAAACATCATAAATACAAGATAGGTGAGAGTCCTTTTCGTATTGGGTTTTTCACTGAGATCATTCTGCATTTGTTTGTTCTTGGGTTTGGATTCGATATTTTCATTCTGGGTTTCGTGTCATTTCATTGTCGGATTACAACCTATGTGGTTACTGCATAGGTATGAAATATTTATGTAATCCATTGTGTACTGGTTTCTTAAATGGTTTAATTGATGTGGGTTTTGGATTGTTGATACATGGATTTTGTGCATCTTTGCTCTGTTTGTGTTTAAATTGAGTAAATGAGTGAGCTTTCAGTTGCTTGAAGATGTTTTTTTTTTTTTTCCTACACTTTCTTGGCGTTAAGGGTTAAGAGAACTTGATATTACTGTGTTAATTGATTTCTTTTGATGAATTTCTGTGTTAATGCTAAGTAAAGACGTAATCAGTGCGCCTGTTAATGTCTAAGGTATTCAATTATTAACTTTCCCATTTTGAAAATCTGGAGTTACCTCTCTGTTAGTGGTAATATCTTAGTCCTGATTATTAGCTAATGTAAGACTCCATAATCTATCAACCAACAAGAATGGGTTATCATGATGTGTAATTTTCGCTAGTCCAGATTTTAGATTTATCATTATAAAACCAATAACACCATGTTAGTGAATCAGAGAAATTATACATTTCAATAAAGTATCAAGCGACGGTATTATTTCTTCCTTCTTGACCTGGACTGGTAATTAAGAGTACTGATTAACGTGCTAAACCAGTGATAGAATAGCAACGGTACACAATTTGCTGCCATAAAAGCATATTGGTTGTAGTTTTAGCAATTTACCAGTTTTAGCGTTTGAATTTCAACTGACCATTTTATCAGTGTTTTTTTTCTTTTACATTACTCCGAGGAACATTTACACAAGCAAAAGTTTGCATTTTGCTAAGTTTAATATGCTTTATAGCAAACTGATTTACCTTCTTACTTTTTGTACAAAATGTTAAACATGTTACGTCCTCCTACTTGCTTGGAATTTATGTAAGAAATTGAGGTGGCAGTACTGCAAAAAGTATTGCCTTTTATTTCAGTTTTAGTGGGAAATTTGCTAGTATGTTTTTGTCATTGTCGCTTTGCATGTTGAGAAGGTAACAGATGCAAAGCTCTTTCTTCCTATGGCGTAAGAGTAGGCAACTTTTGTTTTTCATTTTCTCACAGTATGTTCAACGTTGTCTGTATAGATATGTATAAAAACCAACTGCAAGAGTTGGCTCAAAGAAGCTGCTTCAACTTGCCATCTTATTCATGTATAAGGGAAGGACCAGATCATGCCCCTCGGTTCAAAGCCACTGTCAATTTCAATGGTGAAACTTTTGAAAGCCCTGCCTTTTGCTCTACTTTGAGGCAGGCAGAACATGCAGCTGCTGAGGTAGCACTGAACACACTTGCAAGCAGAGGCCCCTCCAGAGCATTAGCTGCTAGAGTACTGGTGAGCATTTGATTATTATATATTCATGTTCTTCTTTCAGATTTAGAAAAAGAATTCTTTTCTAGCTCAACATTAGGATGCTTTTTGCATACATCTCATTGGTGCTAATTAATTTTTTGGCTCCTGTTTTTTAATTGACTTGATACCCTGCTTACTATTTTGAAAAAAAAGTCATTTCACGACTCATTTTCAATGTATTTGCATATAATGTGTTTTTTCTGCCGTTATACTGTGCAGGATGAAACTGGAGTCTATAAGAACTTGCTCCAAGAGACTGCCCACAGAGCTGGCTTAAAGCTTCCAGTGTACACCACTGTTCGTTCAGGTCCTGGGCATGTTCCTGTTTTCTCTTGCACAGTTGAACTTGCAGGAATGAGCTTTACTGGGGAGCCAGCTAGGACCAAGAAACAAGCTCAGAAGAATGCTGCAATGGCTGCCTGGTCTGCCCTAAAGAGATGTAAGTGTTTCATCCTTTTTATTAGATTCCGTACTCTTATGCTGGCTAGCACATAATTCAGTTTCCCAACCGCTTGATCTCAAGGAGGAAAAGATCCTTCCCCAAGCGAATACAATAGTAAGCCATAGGTTCAGCCTTTACTTCATTGGTTTCTTTCCTGAACAGTGAAATTTTTTTGTGATTAATATATTAGTTATAATATCCAGAAAGTGGGTAAGCAACCATTAGCATTTGCATGTTTGTGTATGTGTTTGTGTCAGATAGAGAGAGATAAGGAGATGTTCAGCAGTAAGTCCAAAAATTCTGACTTTTAGTAGTGACTTTGTCTTAGGTGGTGGAAATATACTCTGAGCTGCCTTGTTGCAACTACTACCCATAACAAATTCCCTTGAACATTGTGTGTCCTGCCATTGTTTGGAAAAGCTTCATGAGGATTTTGATGCATTTTTCTCCCTCATCAATTTCTTTTTTTCTCCTTCTATGAATGCATAAATTGGTTGTGAATGAAAACTGAATCAGTTCTTTAAGTTGTATGTTGATATTAAATAGGCCTTTGACCATTGGGTTGAATTTGGGTACCAGTATCCCTGGTTCTCTACTTTTACTGGTTTGTAAAGTTTAAAGCTAAAAGACTCTATAGGTGATCAAATTGATGGAACTGTCTTATTTTTTCCATATAATTTCCACCCAGCAAGCATTCTGTCATTTCGATAACTAAATATTCAAATGAACCATCTGATACATAGATAATCATCATTTTCATCTTTTCACTTCCAGTTAACCTCAAACTGTTTCATCTTTTCACTTTCACCCAGTTTTCTTGGAAAATGTATGTTCATGCATTTGCAGTCTTCTGCTTTTATCAGTTGTTTATAGTCGAGTTATTTAAATATTCTATTATGTCTTTGTAGTGGTTCAACATGGCTCATCATCTTCCAGTTCATTATCTTCTTCTCTGGTGGAAAATAGAAAGGGCAGTGAGGAGCAAGAACAAGTTGTAATTGCTCGTTTTCTTGCATCTGTACAACCTTCAGAATTGAAGATTAACAAGCAAAATGATTGCCAAACGGGACATGAGAGATTTATCCCTGTCTGCAAGGACTTGACCCCTCCGACACCAAGCCTCTATCCTATGCAGAGCCAAAACTGGGCATATCCTAGTTTTTCCCCTGAAATAGCCATATATCAAATGTGGCAGCAAGAACAATTGCTGCAGTTGCACAACCGTCTGTTGACGCTTCAAGTTCCACCAGCCCCTCCTCCCGCTCCTCCAATGCTTCCATATATGCAGTCTGTACTGCCCCCAAATTCCCATATATTTTTTCCTTTAAGGAAGCAAGAAACTGTACCTGTTGGCCCCAGAATTACAATTGCATCCTCAGGACCATTACTATGCCTCTCAGATAATGTGGACTCTGATTCAGTCAGGGGCAAGTCCGCCGTTACCATTCAGGAGATAAATGAGGAGAAACCAGAAGATTTATCTGACTGCTCACCATCAATAATTTCAGATCCCCCTGTTCTCGGCAACTTAAGCGCTGAAGCAAGATTTAAGGAGAGTCACGATGATGACAAAAATAATGCAGTGGAGAGCAAAGTTGAAAATGTTCGACTAGCAGAGAACCCAAGTGGGCAGTCTTCCCATAGGAACACAGATTCAGGATACTCACAAGTAGACTTCCGGGTGCAGAGTCCAGGTGTTTTTGTCTCTTGCCATGCTTCTTCACAATTTTCTCCAAGACAAAGTTCAACAAGTTGTAGACCACCACCTACTGTGATGATTAGAAATGTGGGTCCTAGACCTTTGCCTGCAGCACCTCCTGTACGAATCAGAACAATGGGTCCTGTTTCTTCAGTGCCCAGACCACATGATTTAGCAGCACAAATTCCTGGTCCATCAAGAATGAGAACAGGAGCTCCTTCATATTCAGCCAGACCCCAGCCTCAGAGAATGGACTTTGTGGGGATGCACCCACGTTTCATGGCACCAGCCGTTCGAATAAGGTCAGTTGTACCAGTCTGTTCAGCTCCACCACCAGCACGGAAAATGCCAACTGCGGGACAAGAAGGAGCATTACTTAACAAACAGAAGAACGGTTCAGTACCTGAAGATATCTCAACAACTTCAGAGTTTTCCAAGCTTAGAATATGAGCATAAACATTGGAGAATTCATCCTATTTTTTGCTTCTCTTTTCCGTATTTGATTAATCTTTCTTTTTCTTAAAAAAAAAAAATCAGATACTCGGTTAGTATATTTTAAAATTATATTTATGGTGGTGTTTATGCACCCATGATGCTTTATGAATGTAATCATATATAAAGGAGCTGTTATAGTTTTTTATATTGTAGATATATCACATTTGGAAGTCATATTCTTTAAGCTTAATTAGGATTTGATTCTCTTCACCCAATTTTGTTTTAAAAAACAATGTTTCTTGGAAGAAGTGAATTAATACTTTTTCTCAAAATAAATTCGAAAAAAATTGTTAACAAAATGTTAAATTAAATTTTTTTGATATCCAACAATAAAGCACGTGGATATAATTATTTTAATTTAAAAAATTAAAATACAATTCACGCTAATTAAAATGCATGAATATACATATAAATATTATTTAAAAAATAAAATACATAATCATTCAAATTTAAAAAACATAATAATATAAATCTATATATTTTATATAAATAGAGTTTAATTTATTTATATGTATCTGTTATATTTTTAATTTTATCACAAATTAAATTATGTTTATGAATATTATTTGCTAATTCCAAATATACCCTACAAGATTTCCTAAACTATCCCCGGGCGGTGTCCGCCGTCCACTGAACAACCGCGAGCATAAAACCTTTTTAAATAATCAATTGAAACGGTGAGTATAAGGTCTGCTTTTGAACTTAAAACCCTAGAGTCTACTCTAGATCCCATAACTCTTTCTCTAGAACAAAATTGCAGTTGTGAAGAGGTGAGCTATCTCCTACCTGGTTTTCAATAAACCTAGAGTGCGAAGACTTGATTTTTTGTCTGTATATCTTTATAGATATTTATACAGTCATTGGTTATCTTCTCTGTGATATCTGCCATATGGCTTCATAGGATTAACTGATATCAGAGTGGACACCCTTTTTCTTTCCTACTGAAAGATATTTAATCTGTTTAAAAGCTTGTTAATATCGGACGCGAGATGGGTTTGGTGAAAACTCAATAAAGTTTGATTTTTTTTTTTCCTTTGCATGGTTGTTTGAAGTAAGGAAATTGAAATGGGTGGATACAAAGTGATCGTAACAATTCGTTTGGTGTGGATTTTTCTGCAGGTTGATTTTGAGGCCTTGAAAGAAAGATGCTTGTGTTGTTTGAGACACCAGCGGGCTTTGCCCTCTTTAAAGTTTTGGATGAAGGGAAACTATCTAAAGTTGAGGTAAAGAGACATAAGATTGTGTGCATCATATTCCTTTTCTCTTGGTTTTTGAATGATGAAAATCTGGTCACTAATGTGAATATGTGTAATTCTCAATTCTGATTCCTCGAATCTTGAATAGTTAAAATATTGGAGAATCGAAATAGCTTATTACATCATTTTCTATGTTTTGTACTTTGAAAAAAATGGATAATTGGGATTTTCTTATGCTCAAAATTAAGGGTTAAAGCTTACTTTCCTATTTGTTTTTCCTTTGCAGGACTTATCAAAAGAATTTTCTACTGCAGACTCTGCAAGAAAGGTCATCTCTATATGATTCTACCTATTTAATCTATATATATGTTTTTGTCTCTGTGCGTAGAACTAATGAAATGGATTTTTTTTTTTTTTATTTAACAAATCAACTTGCGTACCTCTTATGGCATAGCAATCACTACTTGTACTACTTCAGTTGTCCTTTGACATATGTCAAGGAACCTTCTTTTTTGTGCTTAATTGGCATACCTAGATTTAATCTCTCCATTTTGACATGTTATCATTCTTTCTATCTCATTTAGCAATGCTGTAAACCATCTAACTTGTCTTTTCAAATATCAGGTTGTCAAGTTGAAAGCTTTTTCAAAATTCGAGAATACATCGGAGGCTCTGGAAGCAGCAACAAAAATTATTGAAGGAACAGCTAGCAAAGGTCTGCGCAAGTTTTTGCGTGCACATTGTGATGGGGAAATACTAGGTGTGGCTGATTCAAAGCTTGGAAATGCAATCAAGGAAAAATTGGTCTGGTTACATCTCTAGAAAATGATTTTATGGCAACCATTCTCAATTATTGATAGGTATTTCTTTTTTCTAAGTTGGAAGTATCATGTGTTGCAGAAAATAGATTGTGTTCATAGCAATGCTGTCATGGAGTTGATGAGAGGTGTTAGGAGTCAGTTAACTGAACTTATATCTGGTCTAGGTGTTCAAGATTTGGCACCAATGAGCCTGGGTTTATCTCATAGTCTGTCTAGGTACAAATTGAAGTTCAGCCCTGATAAGGTACTTTTGTTTAACTTATGCTTTGCAATACCATAGTTTGATGTCATATCTATGTATCTTCCTGTTGGGACCACATGGTAGTGCTGTGACACTGAATATGATTTCATCTATTGCATGGTGATACTGGATTAAAAATATCGGCAACACTTCCATGTACAAGTAAGTGTATGTCACTGGGTCAAAAAGAAATTATGACTAAAATAAGTCATGTTAACTTGTTAAACATATTCATTGATGATGTGGATACTGTATACAATATCCATATTCTCCTGACCTGCCAAAGAGGAAAACAATACTGCATTGTGCCTTCTTTGCGAGGTAATTTCTTCTAAAGTTGGTATATGAGGTTGTTGATGTTATCTGACTATCGGGATTGTGTATATTTTCCATTCATTTTCTGAGGACATTTCTTTTCTGTTGAAACGAGCCTAGTAAAGCTGGATTAATGGGTCTATGTTAATGAATTTAGTGGGAGGATTTCTTAATAGGTCATCTTTCTTAATTGAAATTTTTGCTGTCTTTTTTGCTGACAAAATATTGTCAGTTTAATTTCTTAGTAATTTTCTTTAGAAGTTATACTTTACAAAGGCGTATTATTTGGATTTTGGGGTGCTGCTTTAGTACTTATTCCATTTCTTTTTCTCTATGTAGGTTGATACAATGATTATTCAAGCTATTGGTTTGCTTGATGACCTTGATAAGGAGCTCAACACATATGCAATGAGAGTTAGGGAATGGTATGGTTGGCATTTTCCTGAACTAGCTAAGATTGTACAAGACAACATCCTTTATGCCAAGGCAGTGAAACTGATGGGTAGCCGTAATAATGCTGTCAAGCTTGATTTCTCTGAGGTAAAGATCTAAATTTGTTTATTTTAATTAAATGGTGGTTCCTGCATGACTGGCTTATGGGGTTTATGCAATCATGAATTCTATTTATTTGCATGTTCTTTTTTTTTCTTTTTCCAGTATATGCTTGCTGTCTGTGGGCTAATGCCATATCCTGGCCAGTGGCTCCCACCTGAACAATATTTTTTGCCCATTTACTTATCACTTTGACAGAGGTGCAAAACCATGCATATAAAATGTTTTACTCATTTTACCATTTAAAATCCATAGGTGCTACCAGAAGAAGTTGAGACTGAACTGAAGGAGGCAGCTTTGATATCCATGGGGACTGAAGTTAGTGAAGTTGATTTGATAAATATCAGAGAACTCTGTGACCAGGTTTTATCTCTAGCTGAATACAGAGCTCAACTGTATGATTACTTAAAAAGCAGGATGAACACCATTGCACCGAATTTGACTGCTCTTGTTGGAGAGCTTGTTGGAGCTCGCTTAATTGCTCATGGGGGTAGCTTATTAAATCTTGCAAAGCAGCCTGGGAGCACAGTTCAGATTCTTGGGGCTGAAAAGGCTCTTTTCAGAGCTCTAAAGACAAAGCATTCAACTCCCAAATATGGTCTTATTTTCCATGCGTCCTTAGTTGGCCAGGCAGCTCCTAAGACAAAGGGGAAAATTTCAAGATCACTTGCTGCTAAAGCTGCACTGGCAATTCGTTACGATGCTCTTGGAGATGGCGAAGATAATTCTCTGGGACTGGAACACCGAGCCAAGGTACTTCAAAAGTTTTTGCCAATGTAAAGCTTCTTCTTTCCATTTGGATTTGGGGAAAAATTTGTTTATATGTTATAATCTGCAGCTTGAAGAACGGTTAAGGAGCCTTGAAGGGAGAGAATTGAGTCGATCTGCGGGATCCAATAAAGGCAAACCAAAAATAGAAGCTTATGACAAGGATCGAAAGAAGGGAGCTGGGGGATTGATAACTCCTGCCAAGGTCCATCTTTTAAAAAAAAAATTTACTCCTAGGTTTCTCTCACATTTTGCAGGCAAGGAATAACACTTTTGTGCTTTGTGCAGGCTTACAATGCTTCTGCTGATGCTGTTCTTGAGCAAACACCAAACTCCACGTCTGGGACTGGGGAAGAAATTGTCCCAAAGAAGAGAAAGACAGATGCCGAACCTCTTAATGAGGGAGTAGCACAAGAGGCTCCAGTTACTGGTGAGCAGAAGAAAGAGAAGAAGAAGAAAAATAATACTGAAGAAGAGGAAACAGCAGTGCCAAATGGTGGAAATGGAACCACTGAGCAGGAAGATGAAGGGGAAGCAAAGAAAGAAAAAAAGAAAAAGAAGAAACATAAAGGCGAAGACAATGATGTGCAGAATGAAAATGAGAATGTTGATGCAGGAGAAAAAAGGAAAAAGAAGCGAAAGCATGCTGAACAAGACGAAGAAACTAAAACACCAAGCAAGAAGAAAGATAAGAAGAAGAGAAAAAGTGAGGTATAGGAAAACCTGGAAGGTTGAGGTTACTGGCTGCCCAGCAATTTTGGAGAAGGAATTAGGCAGTAACTCCACACTGCTATAAATTTACTGTATAATTTTTTTTATATTTTTTTTTTGTTTTCCTTGGCTGATCTCGTTTCTTAGCTTATTTCTATATCCTCTAATTTCTTCTGGATGTGATAATGAGCGGTTCTGTTAGAATTGGATATACTATGAGAATTATATTTTGCAATTCACTTGCACAGTAGTAGTCTGCTGCTCCCCAGTTCAGGAATTGAAACTGAAATGGGTTTATAGTTTAGTTTTGTGTTGAAAGAACAAACCATTAATGAAATTCAGTGATTAAATTAATACAACACTTAGTTAAAATGGCTGCATTGCCTTTGATAAATAATTAATAGTTGAGATGTTTTGTTCTTAAAGAAATAAAAAAAAAAATAGAACAGAAAAAAATAGTTGAGATGTCTTGACATTTTCTTGCAGAGAGTATGCCTACACAAAAATTTATTTATTGTTGGATGGTATGCTGAAAGTGATAGGATCAGAATAGGAACAAAGCAAGTGCAGAAGCAAACAATGGATGGAAGTTGAATTGATTAAAACTTAAAAGAAAGCACATGTCCATTGAATTGCACCATCTGCAAATTCTCTTTGGTGGGGGTTGATAGTGATATGTATCTCTCCTAAAATCAAATTTGTGTTTAAAAGAAAACTCTGTTGCATAATTTTCACTTGTCAAACTAATTAATTAATACTCTTGAACTAAACAACTTGTTTTTATAGAATTCTTTTATTTGACAAGCTTATAATGATAATAATAAATTGTTGATTTGAATGAGGTGGTGGATCAAATTAAGGGGACAGGCCTATCTTTATTTCTTATTCTATTAATAAATAAAGAACTTAATAGCAAATTATTATTATTTTTCTCTGGTCAAATTACTTTTGTACAAGCTGTTTCATTATGAGGGAAAAGATAAAGAAAAGGGTAATGGGTAGATCCATCATTTGAAAGGAAAAGCCATTGCACCATTTGATTTGAAATAAGAATATTTTTGACATGGTTCTGTCAATATTCATGTGTTAAACCTTTTACCACATTTTCACTACTAAGCATTAATTTTAAATTTATGTATGAAAATAGCTCTTCCTTACCATCCACAAAATATTCCTTTCAATATCAAGAAAAGAAAACAAGTTGACCTCATAATTGACAGATTATAGACCTTACATGATAGCTTTACTGACAAAAAAAATGTATATGATTAAATTAAACAATAAGCTTAGACAGATAATCTGTACTACTAAACTTATTTTGAGTTAGGTCAGTTTAAGACTTTATGTTGTTAATTGATTAGGTTGTTTCAATAATGGTCTCTCACCTTATGATAAATGGTCTTACTAATTATTATATTTCCTTATTATTATTTTTTAAAATTATCTTATTTTTATTTGTTTTAGAAAATTCACAATTTTAGTTCATAGAATTTCAAATATCCCCTTTAAAGAATTTCAAATTACTCAAAATTCTTATATTATTATTTTAAAGTTACATAATGTGTATATGAGTTTAATATGCACTTCAAATTCAATTAATAAAAGAATCTATAAATTTTTAATTTCTTTTATTAATTAGAGAAATACCATAATAAATTCTCTTAGATTTTTCTCACTATCATCAATCAATAGTAATAAAAGTTGGACACTTTATAGTGAATATAGGAAAAAAGAAAAACTGTGTATTATACAGTCCCTCAATTGGGAAGAACTCTAAATCTTCACCATGTTACTATTTGTAACTTTAAAACAAATTATTAAAATTTTCTTTTGGGAATAAAACATGCCCATTAATTTAAGAATGAAAATCCATGAGAGAGAGAGGGAGAGAAAAGGAGGCACAGGGGTTTGACTTGGAAGAGAACAGGAAAACCAAAGGCAAAGGGCAAATTGATCTCTTTGCTACTGTTTCTCTTTATTCTTTTTTTGTCTGAGAAAGGAACCAACAACACCCAGAAAAAGAAATCCGAATGACCCAAGAAAAACCAAAAACTAATACTTCCAATACAGCAGATTGTTAACATATACTACAAAACTTACTCTTCCCTCTCTCTCTCTCTTTTCACTCAGATTCAATCCAAGTAAGTATCTCTGTCTCTCTAAACATCACTTTCTTCAGCTATCTCTCTCTCTCTCTGATTTTAAAGCTCTTTCTCTTGTTCTTGTTAGTTCATTTTTCCTTTCAATTTTGTTCTTAAAGCTTCCATCTCTCATTTCTTTTATCTTTCCCCCCCCTCTCTTTTGTTAGATCATTTTTTACTTTTTTCTATGGTTAATAATCTCAGAAGCTCCAATTCTTATGACTGGGTTTGTGATTTGGGTGTATTTATTATTAGCTCATATGGCTGTGGTTATCATTTGAGCTGTAATTTCAAAACCTTTTTTTTTTTATTTTATCATTTTGACTATTTTGAGAGTCTTGAATCTGAAAAGATAAGGATTTGATTTGCTTGTTTTATTTGTTTAATACGATTTTCACTTTGATTAGTTGTGTTTGTTTTACTTTTGAACTTCATACTTTCAGATCAGACAAAAACAGTAATTGAGTTGCTTTATGCTTGGTGATCATTTTTTTTGATATGCAGTGATTAGTTGCCGATTGTGAAGAAATCACATGGAATATGATGAGGAATGATGCTTAGATTTAAGAAATGGGGTGTGTTCTAGGTAGAGAGGTATCCTCTGGCATAGTTTCAGAGTCTAGAGAGGTCAAGCACCCGAGTGTTGAATCCAGTAGAACACTAGACAATGATTCTGCGACAAAGACTGATACTAGTAGTTTTGTTGAGATTCAAAATGAGGAGTCCCAGAAAGAAGATAAAAGCGAGGGAGATAAAAAATCTAAGGCGGAGAGGAGGAGGTCAAGGCCAAACCCTAGGTTGAGTAACCCACCAAAGCATTTGCGTGGTGTGCAGGTTGCAGCTGGATGGCCGCCCTGGCTATCAGCAGTGTGTGGGGAGGCTCTCAATGGATGGATTCCACGGCGGGCTGACACATTTGAGAAGATTGATAAGGTCTGTGTGATAATGGTTTGACATTTTTTTATGATGCAACTTTGGTGGTTCTGAAACTAATTATGAATCTATGGATAGTTTGGTCAATTCGCACCGCTAAATCTTATGGAAGTTCTGTTATACATGATATAACAATGTGGTTCTTAAAACTAAACTCATAATGACTCTGAGTTTACTTCAGATGAGAGGAAGATGTCATGATCAAACGCATTTGAGCTTGTTCATTCATTGTTGAGTTTTATCTTCTCTAATTTTTTATGTGTTTAGAGTTAATAATGTTCTTATTTCTATTGATTCTTGATGGTAGATTGGGTCAGGAACATATAGCAATGTGTATAAAGCTAGGGATTTGTTATCGGGTAAAATTGTTGCCTTGAAGAAGGTTCGATTTGATAATTTGGAACCTGAAAGTGTGAAGTTTATGGCAAGAGAGATCCTCATTCTGCGGAGACTGGACCATCTGAATGTTGTAAAATTGGAGGGTTTAGTTACATCCAGGATGTCATGTAGTTTGTACCTGGTATTCGAGTACATGGAGCATGATTTAGCTGGACTTGCAGTGAGCCCAGGAGTAAAGTTCACAGAGTCACAGGTAAATCCAAATCTGTTTTGAATTCACTATTGTATCTGGTCCCTATTCTTGCACAGAGAAATAGCCATAAGAAGAGTTGTTTTCATTTACTCTCTACTATGTGCCATCTGTTCATATTTCAGGTTAAGTGTTACATGCATCAACTATTATCTGGTCTTGAGCACTGCCACAACCGTGGTGTGCTACATCGTGATATCAAAGGATCAAATCTTCTTATTGACAATGAAGGAATACTTCGCATTGCTGATTTTGGATTGGCATCTTTCTTTGATCCCAATCACAAGCATCCAATGACTAGTCGGGTAGTTACTCTATGGTATCGTCCTCCTGAACTTCTTCTTGGGGCTACAGATTATGGTGTTGGTGTCGACCTCTGGAGTGCTGGTTGTATATTAGCTGAGTTATTGGCTGGAAAGCCCATTATGCCAGGACGTACTGAGGTAAATAATACTTTATCGTTGGCTTCTAATTTTCAGGAGAACTTTCATTTCTATTAATACAATTTTATATAATAACCTTTTGTCTATCATGATTTTTACCTTCTGAGTCAATTTAATTCCCAAAACTTGAAGGTAAACCACACTTATCTGATGATGTTGGTAGTTGGATAGGAGCTAGTGCTAGGGCAAAGCCTTTGCAGTTCTGGTTAGGGTTGCACAAAAGCTTTGAGTTTTGTTTTAGGCAGAAAAATGGTTGGATACAAATATGTTATAATGCTTTAAATAATGGGATGTGGAGGCTAGCTGAAATATTTGACGGGTTACTAATGAATGACATTATCTATAAGGAAACTAATGAAGGATATCAATATGAATGCAAAGGATATGCTAGCTGAATTGGTTTGATCGGGCATCTTGCTAGTTATAGTAATTCTTGGTCTTGATATGTTTCTGAAAGTTCTCCTGAGATGCACAAGCACGCACAGACCATGGATATAGGGGCTTTAAATCCTCCCGAAGATATATCCCAGAATGGTTTAGAGAAAACGGACTTACATAAAAGACCTTAATTAGTTTGTGATAATGACTTAGTTGAGTTGACATATTTCTGCTTTCTGGTTGCACAAATTAAGTTGATAAATTGGGATGCATACCGTATTCTTCAAGTCTAATGATGATTGTTTCCTCAATGAGTCAGGTAGAGCAATTGCATAAGATATACAAGCTATGTGGTTCACCTTCAGATGAGTACTGGAAGAAATCAAAGTTACCGCATGCAACCTTATTTAGACCTCGAGAGCCTTACAAAAGATGCATACGAGAGACATTTAAAGATTTTCCACCATCATCACTTCCTCTCATTGAAACTCTTCTTGCAATTGATCCAGCTGAACGTCAGACAGCCACAGCTGCCCTAAAAAGTGAAGTAGGTTGTCTTTTTCTATAGTTGTATTTGATGTTGTCTTCCAACATGTATGGTGCCTTTTATTACTGCAATCAGAGAGTTAGAGGTAAACTAACCAAAAAAGAAAAAAGCATTGCCTAAAGTCGGAGGCTCCAATGCTGAGACCCCAATTATGCAAATATCTCTTGAAATCCTAAATTCAAGTTTATAATGAAAAGTTTGTGTTTGATTTATTGTGCCTTTTTTGTTCCTAAATTCAAGTTTATAATCAACTTTGTGTTTGATTTATTGTGCCTTTTTTTTTGTTCTTACATGGACACGTAATATCTTATATAATTTATACGAAAAACAATGTATCAACCTCCCTTTATCATTTCTTTTTCACTTTCTATTGATGCAGTTCTTCACAACAGAGCCTTACGCTTGCGAACCTTCTAGTCTCCCAAAATATCCCCCAAGTAAGGAGATGGATGCTAAACGAAGAGATGATGAAGCTCGAAGGTGGCTCTTTAGACCTTCATTTGTTTTTATTATATCTTATCGTGCAATGTTTAGAATCTCCATGTGTGCGCTGATGCGTGTAAAGGGCATACTTGCATATCTATTTATAATCGATAGCGACATATAGAGATGTTATTCCCATAATGCAATTTGCTCTTATATCCAAGTAATAAGGAGAGAAATTCTTCTGTGGAAAGTATGAATCTTAGACCTCAGTTTATTTCAAGGCAAATTTTATTAAAAACACCAGTATATCTGCAACTCAGGATTAGTCTGATTCAGAATAGATTCAAGAGGAATTGCATGATTGAAATAAATGGTGGGCTTCAAATAATTTTTTAAGATTAGTTATGCAAAGCAATTAACTGGTTTCATTTCTGTTTACCATTCTGTCCCCACTGTGCACTTATTCACATCCATTCATGGATACTCCCTAAGACAGGATTTAATACAATTATAATCATTTCATTTTGTTTCTAGATATTATTATTTTCTTTGTCCTTTTGTTTTCTGTTCAATAAAGAAGAAAATGATTCATTTTCCAATGCAAACAAATTTTGGTCCATGCTGCATAATATCTGTGTCTTTTGTGCGTCATTCTTGTTAGCATCCCCTTCTCTGATTAAGTAATGTATGTAATTCTTTTTTTTTTCTGGTATGATTCATAGGCAAAGAGCTGCTGCTAAAGCCCAGGGTGATAATTCAAAGAAACCGCGGACACGTGATCGTGCTCCTCGGCCAATGCCTGCTCCAGAGGCCAATGCAGAGCTTCAATCTAATATTGATGTATGTTTGAGAATTATCAATTGCATTTTTGTATGGATGCTTTTGCTTGCAAATTCTTGGATGATCATAACCTGTGATTTTAGTTTTGTCATGAAAGAAGTAGCAAATAACTCAAGTTATCGCTGAGTAGAAGCAGTGATAAACTAGTGTTTATACCTTTGGTGTCCTTTCCTTTTGCCACTAATTTTGACCAAAGAATCCACTCACCACTGCCAGTTAGGAATTCTGTTATTTTTATTCTGGAAGACAAGTTATTGTTTCAGTTTTGAATGAGCTTTAGGTTATTGGTTTGGTATTTCATCATATATGCTGAGTCTACCTCAGTGCGGATTTGAGGTTGTTATTGAGTCACATGGAGCAATCTAGAATCAGCATTATTTTATTGAATGACTGGCGTTTGGTTTTGCTTTTATGTGCTTGAATTGTTTACAAAGTTGTTATCTTTCTAAAACAGAGGAGACGGCTGATTAATCATGCGAATGCAAAGAGCAAGAGTGAAAAGTTTCCTCCACCTCACCAGGATGGGGCGCTTGGCTATCCTATAGGAGCATCTCAGCATATTGATCCTGCATTTGTTCCTCCTGATGTCCCATATAGCTCCACTTCGTTCACCTATTCAAAAGAGCCAGTTCAAACATGGTCAGGACCATTGATTGACCCCGCCAGCGCTGGCGGTCCACGACGAAAGAAAAATGCAGCAGGCAGATCAACAGGAAACTATATAGATCGATTAAAGGGGAAGCAAAGCGTGGCTTGAATACATACATTGAGAATCCAGACTTGTGAAAACTGGCAATTGCCTATACATGAAAAGATGCTGCCATTTAGTGCAAGTTTGCTTACACGTGAAAAGAGAGATAATACAACTTCTATTTGATTAAGAAGAAAAAATTGCACTTTTGGGGGTGGAATCAATTTTTCCATACTTTTGTTTTCCATTTTCATGATAGAAAAATTCGTTTCTTTTCTATTGGGATGGTGATAAAATTCCATTGATGTGTATATTTTTGTTATATTTTATTTTTTCACATTTTTAAGGTTCCTCTGTGTTGAGACTAAGTTTTGTCTAATTTAGTGGAAAAAAATTAATAAATTCTCAGGAGCCCTTGTTCTTCTGTTTTTCCTTCCCCCTCCTCTCTATTACAACCCATTAGATTAATCCTTTCACTTTCAGTCAGAAGATTAAAAAAATTCTTGTAACACTTCTAACATTTTAAACTCGGTTACATTATATGGCCGAATGACAGTTCTAAATTCTTCGTTTTTTCGTTTGGCAACTGTTGAAGGTTGAACCGTGACGCCTGTAGTCTACTCCTGAAGGGGCAGTTTTAAATTCTTGAATTTTTACTTACAAAATACCATGCAACATACGTTAGAGAAGGTCGGTCACCTTGTTCTCCAAGTTTGTCACTTTAATATTAAATTTAGAAAAGGAAAGAAAAGAAAGAAAAGAAGAGAAAAGTAATATACACAATTAAGAAAAAAAAAAAAAAAAAAAAAGGGGAGAGAGAGGGAGAAAATAAATCAGACAGAGAGTGGACATGTGAATATGCGATGCGAGAGATGAAAAAACCTCAGCTTTAAAACCCACAAAAACGCTCTCAAGAAAATAATAACAAAACAATAAAACCCCCCTTCTTCTTCTTCTCTCTTTCTCAAAATTTGTCATATATACTCTATCCTTCACATATACAAATAAAATCCTCAATCTTTTACCTTATTGCTGTCTCTCTCTAGAAAATCCAAGAAAAAGAAAAAGACTCTACCTTTTAATTAGTTGCTAATAATGGAGGATTCAAATAGCAATAACATAACAAACAATGTGGCAAGAGCCATTGTTGCTGCTCTTGACTGGAACTCTACTCCTGATGCTCGCAAAGCCGCCGTTTCTTTTCTTGAATCCGTACGAACTCCTGATAAATGAACGCCGGTTACTAGTTATTTTAATGCCTTACGTTAATCTCTCGACCCAATTTTTTTTTATTTATTTTGTTACAGTGAAGGGAACTGTTTAAACTTAAAAATGGTAAATTGACTAACAAATTGTGGAATTCATTAGTGATTTGATCGAGTTTTGGGGTTTTAGGAAATGGGTGTTAGGTAATTATTAGGTTTTTGTAGCTCTTTTATCTTGCTTCTGTGCTATTTGCACTTCTTCTTTTTTTGCTTTAGGTTCTTGTAGCTTTAACTTGATTAAGTTTTGGGAAGTTATTATTAATTTGGCTTGTTATGATGTTCATTATCTTAGATTTAATTTTCCAATATCAAAACAAACTAAAAAGGATGTGATTGGCTTATTGCTCAAGGCTATTTTTATTATCTCAAGAGTTATCAAGTAGACTGAGCTCATTGAAGTTGGTAACTTAAGTCGTGCTGTTGTAATTTTTACTGTAAATATCAGAGCAATTATAATTTTGTTGAGCTTTTGTGGCTTATATTTTTCAGTGCGTTGTGTTGGATATTTGGAAACATGAAGAGTTATGTGTTAGATGAAAAATGAATTTTAGAGGTTAGCAGAACTGTCAGAGCAATTAGGTTCTTTTAGACATGATTTCGTGCATTTATGCTACTAAAATGTATATTTGGATTCCGAAGACATGGATACCATTCCCGAGTTGTATGCCATTATGGAATCTAGTCGAGTTGAATATTAATCTTGAAAATGATTGGAAAATTTGATGGAGTTTCATGGTCTCAGCAATTGGGCTGATTATGAGGGTTGCCTTTTGGTTAAATGGATATGAAGTTATGAGAGGGCATTAATTTGTTTTGAATTGATGTTTTTGTGGTTGATTTATTGAATTGTTGATTCCCTATCCTTTTCTGATTGTAAATTTTTCTAATTTTAATTCTTTGGTGAAAATTTTCAATCGGCCTTCAAGAAACATATTTGTATTACCATTATTAGCAAGAATCACTTTTGAGTTTTCTGAAGTTCCTCTGCATACAAGTTGTACTTCACCTGGAAAATTAATCCACTCTTTGATATGTGCAGATAAAAACAGGAGATGTACGCATTCTGGCAAATACATCGTTCCTTCTTGTAAAAAAGGATTGGTCTTCTGAAATCCGGTTGCATGCTTTCAAGATGCTGCAGGTTCACATTATATAGACTGCTCTTTCCTTTCTTGTGGAGATTTTTTGATGCTCTGTTGCATATATATAAACTGTTATAGTCTAATAGAAGATCTTGAAACACACTCTTCTTTACTATGAGGAGAAGATCTTCACAAAGAACACCATAGGATGCTCCTTCCAATTTCTTTTTAGTTCCTTGTTTCCAAATGTACAAATTTAGCATGAGAAAAACTTCCATTGGGGCAAAAATTTCAGGGAGCCAACCCTTTTGTATTCTTCACTTTTGGTGTGGAGTAGAAATTTGTTCGTCACTGTTTGATGTCTTTTTGGCGATAGTTGACTGCATTTCTTCTTTTATAAAATGAAAATAATACCTTCCCTCAGGCACATCTCAGTTCTTTTCCAAAGTAGAATTGATGTATAGACTGTCCCTGGTTCAAACTTAGATGTTTTTTCACCCTTGATCCTGTGGGTAAGAGAAGACCCCTCTCTTTCTCACTCGAAAATGGAATCCCAAGATTAGACAATATTGTTTCTTTGTAGTTGATGATGTGTGGATGAATATAGAACGAATTTCATGCAGGTAGATATTATTTGATTATGTACTTTATTGATAAAATTTTCCCAGAGGCTTGGAATGTTTTTGATGAAAGACAATGAATCTTTAATACATCCATGACTCACTTTCTCTAGGTTGACATGCTGTTAGGATAAAATATATACTAGCTCCTTGCATATTTTTCTTTGTCAACTAAATTCAGGATCGAGCAAATATACATTAAGTTGAAAATAGATGCAAAATGTAACCTGATATTTAGCCACATATATGGGAACTTTCAAGGGCTTGCTGATGTTCAGAATTTCTATTCTCCGTAGGGTCTTCAAAATCTATCAAAGTAATTGATGAATCTGTGGTTGCTTGGAGTTTGACCACAATTAGATAGCTTAAACACATGCATTTTTCTGCAGCATTTGGTTAGGTTGCGATGGGACGAATTAAGCCCAATGGAACGCAGGAATTTTGCAAATGTTGCTGTTGAATTGATGTCTGAGATTGCAAATTCTTGTGAAGAATGGGCTCTTAAAAGTCAGACAGCTGCCCTTGTTGCTGAGGTTCTAAGCATACCATTGGAATCTTTTGCATGCTGGCTTACATGCAGTCCAGTACTAACACTGTTTATCCTGTACAGATTATTAGAAGAGAAGGTGTTGAACTTTGGCAAGAGCTTCTTCCATCTCTGGTTTCCCTATCCGGCCAGGGTCCTGTTCAAGTATGCATAGCCCTGTCCAGTACATTTTCTTTTTGAAACCGTGTTTGCTTTATTCTATCTGAAGTATGCATCAGATGGTTCTACTGATGTTTTTCTCTTGTATCAGGCTGAGTTGGTTTCAATGATGCTGAGATGGCTTCCTGAAGATATTACAGTTCACAATGAAGATTTAGAAGGTGGATCTTGCCGTAGTATAACACTTTATAATTTGTATTCTTTGCACGAAATATGTGTAATATGTGCTAAGGAAATTGAATATTTTGAACTTTTAATACTCTGAATGAAGTGGACTAATTAGTTGATTTCAATTTTATATTCAAATTTCTTAGGGTTTACTCCCTGGGTCGATTGGGATCCCGTTCTTTTCTTTTTAAATTTCTCCTTTTTTGCTACCCCTCCTTTTACACAACTGCTTAATTCATTTTGGTCTCAAAGTTGTATGTGAATATTATAACTTTGTGTTATACTTGCATTGCCGCTTACCTCTGTTATCTTGTTTCTCAATGTAATTACAATTCTAGGTGATCGGCGCAGGCTTTTGTTACGGGGGCTTACCCAATCCTTGCCTGAAATCTTACCTTTATTATACACTGTATGCTTCCAACTTTATCTTCACTGTGACGCTCTCTCCTTCTGTGTGTTTGCGCACACATTATTCAAATGTTCTCATTTTGGGCACAGTTACTAGAAAGACACTTTGGAGCTGCTTTGCATGATGTTGGGAAGCAACAACTGGATGCTGCAAAACAGCATGCTGCCACAGTAACAGCTACTCTGAATGCTGTTAATGCATATGCAGAGTGGGCTCCTTTGCCTGATCTAGCTAAATATGGAGTAATTCATGGGTATGATAACTCGTTGTACCTGATTGCATATCGTTACTATTGATTGGTGTCTCACTTTCTCCATTGTCAATGTGCCTAACTTTGTGCAACCTCTCTCTCTCTTCCCCTCTTCCCAGGTGTGCTTTTTTACTTTCTTCTGCTGACTTCCGTCTTCATGCTTGTGAGTTTTTCCGACTTGTCTCCCCAAGGTATGCCTTCTATGTGTTTGATGTGTTAACTATTTACATTCAACTTTTTCCCTCAGTGCTTTTTGTGATGACTATTGTGTGGTATGGAATGAGAATTGCAGGAAGAGACCTGTCGATGCCTCTGCTTCTGAATTTGATTCTGCAATGAGTAATATCTTTCAGATTTTGATGAATGTCTCCAGAGAATTTTTATACAAATCTGGGTCGAGTGCTGGGGTTGTAGATGAGACTGAATTTGAGTTTGCAGAATATATCTGTGAGAGTATGGTATCTTTGGGGTCTTCCAACTTGCAATGTATTTCTGGTGATAGCAATATGCTCTCTCATTATTTGCAACAGGTTGTTAAACTTAACATGTAGATGTATGATTGGCAATTTGGAGTTTTTATGCAAGGAATATGGATCTTTCTGCTTTCGAAGAACTAACACTTTCATACTGTTTCAGATGCTGGGGTTTTTTCAACATTATAAGCTAGCTCTTCATTATCAATCTCTGGTCTTTTGGCTGGTGGGTGGAATTTTTGGATGTTAGTCTTACAAGCTGACTTGTCGGCACATTTACTACTGTTATTATTACTGTTAATATTATTATTGCTTTCTTATAGGCGCTAATGCGAGATCTGATGTCCAAGCCAAAAGTTGTTGCGCAGCCATCTGGAGATGTTTCTGCTGTTAACAACATGGGCCCTGGTTCTGGGCAGGTTGATAATGAAAAGACAAAGATTCTAAGTCTAATAACTGATGACATTTGCAGCACAATTATGGATATCAATTTCCAGCGCATGCTTAAAAGAGAAAAGGTGTTTCCTGGATCATCTCTTTATCTTGGGACATTAGAGTTATGGAGTGATGATTTTGAAGGAAAAGGCGATTTCAGCCAGTATCGTTCGAAGCTGGTAACTTCTACATGAATGCTTTTTCTTCTCTTTTATCATCTTAAATCAACCTTCTTCCTTCTTGTTCTCTCTCTTTTTTCTTTTGTCTTTGTTATTGTTTAGTTACTTATATTTGTATTTGTTACTGATGCCATGCTCTCCTGATGCAGTCTGAATTGATGAAGTTTATTGCTATTTTTAAGCCGCTAATAGCCAGTGCTAAAATTTCTGAGAGAATATTTTCAATCATCAAGAGCCTCTTGGTTTCGCCAATGCCTGTTCAGGTTTATTAATAATTTTCTAAGTAGACTTATCGCCTACTTGTTAGGTTTTCAATCTATGGAGTTCATGCTATTCTAGTTACACCTTGTGCTTATGGTGATATTTCTCTATCATGCATATGCATCATGTTTAAATTCAGGAATTAGCTGTGATGGAATCCACACAAGTGGCTCTGGAAAATGTTGTAAACGCAATTTTTGATGGATCAAGTGAATTTGCAGGGGGTAGTCCAGAAGTTCACCTTGCTTTGTGTAGAATATTTGAAGGTTTCTGAGCCATTTCTACCATTTTTTTCTAGATGTTTTGTCTTTGACGTTGAGGCTTACTAAAAAAACCTCTGGTTACTGTATATTGAAGGTTTACTTCAGCAACTTCTTTCATTGAAATGGTCGGAACCAGCTCTTGTGGAAGTTCTTGGGCACTATTTAGAAGCATTGGGTTCCTTCTTGAAATATTTTCCGGATGCTGTGGGCAGTGTTATCAATAAACTATTTGAGCTTCTGACTTCACTTCCAGTTGTTGTTAAGGTTTTTCTTGTGATATCGATATCAATTTTGAAATATATTACTTTTAGAGGACATCAAATTGAGCAAGCGCTTTTACTTGGTTGCTAGGATCCATCAACAAGTAGTGCACGGCATGCAAGACTACAGATCTGTACCTCATTCATTCGAATAGCCAAAACTTCTGACAAAAGCATTCTGCCTCACATGAAGGTGACTATGATTTTACTCTTATTCTTTTTAGCTGCAGCACTCTTCCACTTGTTTGGGAAAATAATTTGACTTAGATATTATTGTATTTGTGCATATTCTACCTGTAGACAGGTACTATCAAATTTGTGCATAATTGTACCTGTAGAAAAATACGCAGGCAAGCCCTTGGAGGCTGTTAAATTAAAAGAGTGGATAGCTCATGTCAAAGTCTTCTGGTTATACAAACTATTAGCTAAAGTGCTTCATAGACATTCTAGATAGACCAGAAAAGGAAGAAGAATGAATGGACAGAATATTAATGAACTTCATAGACCATATTCATGGATGTATTAGAAGATCTGTTAAAGAAGATCTCATATTTGCTTTCTTTTGCTGTTTACTGAAGGGTGTAGCAGATACTATGGCATACATGCAAAGAGAAGGTTGCCTACATCGTAGTGAACATAATCTTCTAGGTGAAGCATTTCTTATTATGGCTTCTGCTGCTGGGTAATGCCTTGCTTACAATGAACTAACTATGTATTTAAACTCCTTTGGTTACATATCATGGCTTATTGGTTTAAGTTCTTAACTGGGTGCAGGACTCAACAACAGCAAGAAGTTTTGGCCTGGTTACTTGAACCTTTGAGCCAGCAGTGGGTGCAGATTGACTGGCAAAATAACTATTTATCTGAACCACTTGGTTTAGTTCGCTTGTGCTCTGAGACACCATTTATGTGGTCAATTTTCCACACTGTGACATTCTTTGAGAAGGCACTTAAAAGGAGTGGAACTAGGAAAGGAAATACAACTTTACAGAACAGCTCAACAAGTACTCTTTTGCATCCTATGGCTTCACATCTATCCTGGATGCTGCCTCCTTTGTTAAAAGTATGTTCTGCTTAATAACCAACAATGTTCCTTTTGTCATTGATATTTTTTGCAATGGAAGCCTGTAACTACTGAAAATGTGGTCTTTTTATTTGCAGTTGCTACGTGCCATACATTCGCTTTGGTCTCCAGCCATATATCAGGCATTACCTGGAGAACTAAAAGCTGCCATGACAATGAGTGATGTTGAGCGTTATGCTCTTCTTGGTGAAGGAAACACCAAATTGCCAAAGGGTGCTTTAACTTTCATAGATGGGTCTCAGATTGACATGAGTAAGGAAGGGTACACAGAAATTAATGAAGCTGATATACGGAATTGGTTAAAAGGCATCAGAGACAGTGGGTAAGTATTGAGTTCTTTTGAGTTGTTCTTTTGACTTCGAGTGCTTTTGAGATGGTTTTTAAATTTATTGTTGAAATTTCTGCTGGAAGTTTTATGTTTGTAATTCTTTTCCCTTCTTCTGTGCTTTATTTCTTCTTTTGTTTATACTTTTTCCATGTGGGTACTGAAGTCATGGTATGTGAGTTCAATTGAGGATTTTATCATTTTCATTTCCAAAACTGACAAGTAGGATTTATTGCTTTTATTATGTTATGGCATATTTCATGAAAAGCATATAGAATCCTGAAGAAATATTTAAAATTAACTGAAGCTTCTTATCATATAAATGACCATCATAGATCAGTTGTTTTACATGTAAGGGCATCATAGCATCATTTCTATAATGAAGAGCACCTTAAGAAATACTCAAATGTAAATAGTAAAACATTAGTGGTATAGATTGCTAATGCTTTCATGTTCCACTAAATATGAGACAGTCCAAGTTCATATGTAAGGTATGCACTATGAGCTGGATCTATGATCTCTACCCACAACTCTGTTGTTCTAATCAACATAGATAACTCTAGACTAGGTAGCATGACAAAATAGTTTTGCAAGAAGAATGTTTGCTCCTTTGGGTGTTTGCTCCTTTGGGAGTACAGATTGTCGTGTGAGGTTTATGCATTTACAATTCTATTCCTTACTGAAAAGAAATAAGCAAAAGAGGAGGGAAGAGGAAGCATCAAGCATATTAACATTTTGTTATCCCAGTTAGGTATCCCTAGTGCAAATTAAGCATTGATGTGCCTTCCACTATTCCAGGTACAATGTCTTGGGCCTATCGATGACCATTGGTGATCCATTTTTTAAATGCTTGGATATTCATTCTGTTAGTGTAGCACTGATGGAGAATATACAGTCAATGGAGTTCAGGCATATCAAGCAGCTTGTTCATTCAGTTTTGATGTATTTGGTCAAATCTTGTCCTTCGGAAATGTGGAAAGTTTGGTTGGAAAAACTCCTGTATCCATTATTTCTCCACGTGCAGCAGGTTCTCATCTTTTCTTGGTCTAGTCTTTTGCATGAAGGTAAAGCAAGGGTGCCAGATGTCCTTGGAATGCTTGCTGGGTCAGACCTGAAAGTGGAAGTAATGGAGGAGAAACTGCTACGAGATCTAACGCGCGAGACATGCTCACTTCTTTCTGCTATAGCTTCACCAGGTGTAAATACTGGACTTCCTTCTTTGGAACAATCTGGGCATGTCAACCGCATTGATATATCTTCTCTAAAGGACTTGGATGCTTTTGCATTAAACTGTATGGTTGGGTATGTCATGTAAATAGGAACTTACTTTTATTTATGGAAGTACTTCTTGCTTTCGTAACTTTCATTTTATTCCTCGAGTCTTGTCTAAAATTTATCATTTCCCTGCAGTTTCCTGTTGAAGCACAAAGGTCTGGCCCTTCCAGCATTGCAGATTTGTTTAGAAGCTTTCACTTGGACAGATAGTGAAGCAGTGACAAAAGTTTCTTCCTTTTGTGCTACAGTTATTGTTCTAGCTATATCAACAAATAGTGTTGAACTCCGAGAATTTGTTTCAAAAGATCTATTCTATGCAATTATCAAAGGCTTGGAGCTTGAGTCAAATGCAGTCATCAGCGCAGATCTGGTTGGTCTCTGTCGAGAAATATATATTTATCTTCGTGATAGAGATCCAGCGCCAAGACAGGTAAATGTTTGTTATCTATGCTGTACGACTGTTTTAGGGTAAATCTTATTGATGGAATGCTAATGTCCTACGTTAATAGCTTTATTATTGTTATGTTTGTTTAGTTTACATCTGTACTATTTGAGAGCTATTCTAAAATAGGAATCCTGTACATAAAGAGGTGCAAGGATGTTTGTAAATATATTACATAGAATTTCGTTTCCCTTATTTCTGTCTATGTCTGACAATTATCCTATTTATAAAGGAACAAAAGCAAAAGGTTATAATCATTGGTAATTGAATAATGTCTTTCCTTTATTTGCTCAGGTTCTACTCTCTCTCCCTTGTATAACAACCCAAGATTTGGTTGCTTTCGAAGAAGCTTTGACAAAGACATCTAGTCCCAAGGAGCAAAAGCAGCATCTGAAGAGCTTGCTTCTATTAGCTACTGGAAACAAGTTGAAGGCACTTGCTGCTCAGAAAAGTGTAAATATCATCACAAATGTTACAAGTAAGCCTTCCAACATCATTATGATATCCTGGTCTATATTGTCTGACGGCATTGTATCTAGGTGTGTTCCCAATGTAATATGCTGCTGCAAAATCTAAATCCATTCTTTGCTGTCTCTAGTAAAAGAATCTTCAACAAATTACTAGTAATTTGTCATCATAATTTATCATGGATTCAGCTATACTTAATAACCCGTTCAAAAGAGTTGTACTTACTGCCATTGGCTATCCTTTCAGCAAGACCTCGAAGCTCAGTCAATGCTGCAGAAACCAGAATTGACGAGGGGGAATCTGTGGGATTGGCGGCCATTTTGTGAGGAACTCCATGCACATTGCAGAGTTGATGTACAGATACATGTTCAACATAAAAAGAAGATATTCGGTTTGACAAATATAGAGGTAGTACACAGAGGCAGGTTTTTATTGCCATAATTTTTATATGCAACTGATCAACCCCCAGCCAAATTGAAATTTGTAGAATATCTGGCATTCCATGGCATATTGCATTATCCTTTGCTTTTGTTGCCATGGGAAGCTGTCTCACATGATGATTACCTTTTTGGTAATTTATTTATTTTTGTCTTCCTGGTCTTGCTTGCTTGTATTTGCAGTTTCAAGCAAATATCAATGTGTATATAATTGCCGTTCACAGCCTTGTTGTCTTTATTTGCTTTTGATTACATTCCATGCCTCTATTTATTTTAGCCATTGCAAGACAATTGGAAAGATACAGTGGCTATTGCGGTCTTCTCCCTCCCTTTATAATTTCTGGATCACTTCAATAAAACCATCAGTGTTGTCAGTGCACATATTTGTAAAAAAGTGTGTTATTTACTATTAGTGTGATGATTAATTAAATATCTATGGAGCTCGTTCTTTATTTCACCTAAACAACATAATAATGATAATGAAACGAGTATCATTATAGTTATATTTTCAACATGGTAACAATGCAATTAATGCTACCGACTGATATGAATTATTTAACTAAATAACAAGCTTATGGCAACCTTCCAACTAAAACAAAGGTACCAATGTAAGTACAATAGTCGTACATTAGGAACTTGTTTGTTTTAGCAGTTCCTAGCTTTGAATGGTAGCTAAGAAGAGTATACCTCTCTATGTTTTTCCAAAAATTTGATGGCAGTTCAAAATAAATTAATTAATAAATAATTATCTTTTTGTTTTCAATTATTGGATTCAATTCATAGATAATTAGCAAAAAAAATATGATTCATTGAGCAAAATCGAAAACTAACCACCATAGTTGCTCAATTGGGCATTTCCCTTATATATTATACAGTACTTGTTAATCTTAAGCTTATTACAAGTTGAACTTTAACGTTTACTTTCCCATAATTCTTCAAATCCCTTTTAAGAATAAATTGTAGTAATCAGTGATGTGAAAAGGATATAATATGTCCTGTCTGAACTGTTTGAAATCTAACGTCACTCTTCCCTGCCAAGGAAAAGAAAGGACTCGCCAAATTGGGAGTTCAGTTTTGCATCGGAAGTTCTTGTTCAGACATTAGTGGTTTGCCTGTGGAAGCAAGTTTACAAATGTTTCTTAACCCAATATCATCAGAAAAGAAAAAAAGAAAAAGTTTCATATATATAGCTTAAGATTTCTACTATAGTATCCAAACCCAAGATTGTAAAAGATCAAAGAAAAAACATTTGCGTAACCCTAAAAATATAGTTTGGGTAGGTCTCAGTATTCTAAGTTTCCTACATATGATAAACTCTCCCTTTCTTCAGGCCCTTGTTTTCTGAAGTTTTACATGTCCACACCAATCGCATTGTGCCACTGCACTACTACGAGCAGTTGATTCCATTCACCATGTGAATATAGTGGTGAAGTTCAGACCGAAAGTGGAACTTTTCTCGGGGGGTTGAACGTTAGGTTTTGAGAGAATGGTGGATAACCCACATTCATGGTTTGTTCTACTTACAAGTCCAAAGTTGTCTTGGAGATTTCAAGAATACTTAGCCATTAAGTTCTTTCTTAATTTCTGTGTCTTGGTAGTCCATAAATATTGTTCCTTTACATTATCATTATTGCATTACAGCAACTACTAAGTTGACAGTATATTCCACCAGAGAGCCCAAAAGCTCATTTCAGGTTAGACCAAAAGGAAACATAAGAATGCCACCAGGTTGGGGACCCCCGCCAGGAGGACCAGAGGGCTGTGGCTGCTTTGATTTTCTCTGTGGTGGCATATGCAGGCTTGCATCCTCTTGGTAAACCTCTTATTTCTCATATTTTTATACCTAAAGCGCCAAGGCTTGCATTGCATTGTCTTTTCTAATTACTCATCTTCTCTTTGTTGGCAGTTTGTATCTCCTGTGCTGCTGCTGCATCTTTGAGAATTGCTGTGGACCAATATTTGGCGCTCCACATGGACCCCACGGTGGCCCACATGGACCTCACGGTGGCCCTCCAGGACCCCATCGGTTCTGATCACCTGATGATCAGTCATGTTATTTCTCATCATTTCTTTATCTGTAGAGATTGCGTTTATGTATGACTCGTTCGTTACCTAGTTTTTGATTATTTATATTACTCCCAAGTGCATTGCTTTTTATGGAAAGGAATGATAAAAGAGGGTCTATTTTGTTTCCTCAAGTTCTGTTGTTACCATTTCAGCAGACTACTAATTGAATGCTAATAGACGGTCTGTTTTATGAAACCTGCACCTACAATGAAAAACAGCTATGGCATTCACAAGCAAGCAGATTTCTTTAATCCGATTAGCAATACCACTCTACTGATAGAAAGTTTACATGAAAGCACTAATAATCTCTTCTAAAAGAACTTGTTCCTTGATATTTATCGCACTTTGACAAGTTTATCAGAAGATCTCACGCAATGAACATAGAGACAGATGAATCAATAAAGAAGCTTGAAGTGCAATATCCAAAAACAGCTCAAAATTAGAAATTAATTCTCGTGTTCGGAATGCCCATAATTTGTTAAGAGTTAATTCCTTCAGCTAAAAGGTTTTATAGAAAAAGAAAAAAAGGAAAACAAGAAAAAGAACATTTCCCAAGAAATTAAATCAGGATTTGACACAATTTTGTAAATTTTTACTCAATTAATTCCTGCGGGTCACATGATTTTTATTACAAACAATCCCCTAAGAAACGATGATTTTCTGAGAGATGCAAATTTCTGCAGAACAAAACCCAGTCGAGCTTTACATAAAAGCACCTATGACTTTCCTTCCAAATGGAATTCGAGGGGATTTAAAGATTTATCATTCCCTAAATAGATCACGATTACAACCTAACAAACTTGATGTAAGGTTTCATTTTTCTGATCTTTGCTGTTGGCTCATCCAAATTCAGAAAAGCTATTGAGATGCATCCAGGAAAAATATCCTGAAGCTCGAGTATGGAAACTGTCAGTACATGTGCCCCCTTTTCCACCCAAAAAGTTACATAACTTCCAAAGATTCACTATTGCAACATACAATATCTATACCTATGCTTGTCACCTTAAAAAATGGTGAAAAAGAGAAAACCACAAAAGAAAATAACATAATCACTGTTATTAATTCCCTATATTTGTAGTTAATTGTCCCTCAGTACAACCACCAACCAGACATGAAAGACAATACATCAATTAGAGGTGCAGTGTGTAAATTCTCGACCCAGCACCAATCTGCTACAGCAGCTACTGGAATCAGCCTTTTTACAATTCTCATATTGGTCTTTCCCAATCTCAGTCTTCTTCTTCAGATGCATCGATCAACCACTACACAACAGGCAGATTATATTGTAAACAAGTCATGGCACATAACATTCATATATTAAGTTGATGGAGTCATACAACAAAAGCAGAAAAGTTCAGTTAAATTCAAATTCTTGCATCTTACAAGGTCACATTCATAATACAAGAATGGAACCAAAAAAGGGACTTCAAATTTGTGCATGTACAGGTCAAGTGCGCACCTGCTGTTTAAAGGACATTATAGGCCTGAAATATCAGACTACATAGGTAGGTGCTAATGTGAATCCTTTTTACAATATGTAAAATGACTCGCTCAACAAATTTAAGAATATAATCAACTATATGTACAGTGTCATCCGTGCGCATATACTTAAGTATATGTATCAACACTTAAATTGAGTATGGCTGAACAAAAAAACTTGGTAGAAATGTGTACGCCTCAACAAACAAAAAAAGAACTTGGTAAATATTGGTACGACCTGTATTCCGCAAGTGTTGACATAGGAATTTAAATAAGGGCCAAGCGATTATAAAATTTAAATTAAGGAAATAACCTTTAGAATATGTAAAATGTAATCATCATCATGTACGTAACTGTCTATGACAAACCAAATAAAACTCAAACCCACAAGATAGGGTTTTAAAAGAAGAAAGTAGTTATTAGTTATTATCGTTTAAACAAAGACTAGGATTCTTCCTGGGCTTCCTGATTTAAGGTAAAGGTCATTTCAGTGTTACTTATAGGTATCTATAGACGGTACTGGTGGTGTACTGACAGGAACGATTATGTATGAACTCAATTACACTGTCGTAAAAAGGGGGAATCCTGACCCAGTACGCTAAAAATCCAAAACTTATCAGCCAATAGTTTAGACCCTAGTGCATAGGCTCCAAAAGGTGATAGAATCAGAGTAGAAACTGAAACAGCAAACAGTAGATAATTCATAACTACATTACAATATGCACACAGCTTACTTGAATATATTTTTCTGATTGCTTGACGAAAACTTTATCTGATTCTTCTGCATCTTTTTTCTCATCAGCCCATCTTAATATGGCATCCTCTTCTACAATGTCTTTCTCATATAGAATATTCAAAATCTAATTAAAACAGAGGTAAGAAAAAATCAGCAGTATATAATAGAGAAAAAAAGACATACACTGAGTATTTACCTATGCATATATATATAAATACACGACAAAAAGATATGAAAATAACTTAGATTAATTAACCTAGCATACCGCAGAAAAAAAGGAAAAGGAACAAAATGGAAGTTGAAATATAATTAACGGCCCATGAAACCATTCAATGGATTAAAAGTCAAAATTCAATAGAGGTCACAACAAATGAGGTATGGGATAAGAGGAACCAAGGTCAAAACCGTGACCAGGATATGAAACAGAATCACTGTGAAACTAAAAGTTTAATTCTCTTATCACAAACAGCATCATATGCCACAAATATGTGTTGTGGTTATATGGCATACTACCAACAACATAATCTCCATAATGTACGGGCCATCTCATAAAGATCTAAACCAATGGAAGATTTAAGCCAAAGGAAGGTGCTTTTTATATCCCTATATGAGTACAGGTCAAAGAGAAACTCCAGAGACTTCGATCATCTTTGATATGGTTAGCTTGCCCTGTGTACTTTATAAAATGAGATATTTAAACGAGCAATTATAATTTGAAACCTTAGGCTCAGATCAATTTAATAGCTAACTAATTGAAGTGTAACCAAGACAGAATTATGTATTAACCAAACAAGAGATTATAAAGCTGACTGAAGAGATGCAACTTTTGGTTGACAAAACTCAGACAAATGCATGATGGTATGAACCCACAATCCAAGACAATTTAAGTCACCTGAGTAAAAATTGGCGAGAACTCCTTAGCAGACTCCAGACACATTTCTTCAAATTTCAGTATCACTTCAATCTGTCCATCATTAATGACATTTAGTTAGTACTTAACACCTGATTACAATTGAAGGAACTGACATCTAAAATGTGCAATGCCTGTTATGCACATAAATTCTTGACTCAATCAACTAATAGGACTATTTGAAAGTGATGCAACCAATCCGGATTCCGGAGTGTGGGAAAAAGAAAGAAATTTTAATTTTTCTCTCTATGTTGCCAAGATCTTGCCATACCAAAAGAGAAAATCAAGGATTGCTCAAGAACTTGTAGATAGGATATTAAAAAAAAAAAAAAAAAAAACAAGTAATTGCATAATCCGATCATCAGAAGTTATACAAGATTAAGTAAAATGGCATTACTGGTTAATGACCATCAGAACAAGGAAAGAAATGTAAAGAGCATGCTGGGATGGTCTAGGTCTAGTTAATAATGGAAAAATCCAGTGTATGTACGAGAATTTAATTTGATAGGTTAAGAACCTTTTTCAAGTGATATTATGGCAATTAAAATTAAAAACATAGAATCTGTGGTTCGGTGAAGGCTGATTCTTCCTTAAAAATTTATTAACAGGGGAAAAACTGCAGGAATTAGAGTTACTATAGGAAATCTAGTGTGGCCAAAAACTTCTGAATGAAGCAGGATTAAATTAAGAGCTTAACTTCTGCAGTCTTTCTAAGTTATATGGGAAATGGTTAGAATGCAATTGTCAAAGAAACATAAAACACACAGAGCAACTAGTCAAGAACATCAACAATGCAAACCTGGTCATCTATTTCTTTTGCATAGAACTTTAGTAGCTTTTGCCATGTATCTAGAACATTGGTAACCTTTTTGCACAATTCAGCTGAGAAAAAAAAAAAAAAAAAAAAAAGAGCATCAGTTTAACAAAATAAAAGAAATATTATTCAGCAAAAAGTAACAATGATAATAGAATCAGACCACCCTATGCATCAAAAAAAGATTATATTAGCAATTGGAAGATCAAAATTGGATAGGTTTCTAGTAAGAAGGAACAAAATTATAAGGTCGTGCCTGGCTCAAAACTACAAGGTTTTCATTCTCCAAGCAAAAAGTTAAGTCCATTTCAAAGCACTAGAAAGCAAATGCTCTAAGCTAACATGAACATAGAAATACAAGAACTGCTAAAAATTGTCGAAGTACTTACCAGCAGCAGCATGTGGTGTTTCTACTGCCAATTTCATCATTGCATAAAATATTGCCCCAGCACAGTCTGCAGAAGTCATGTTGTATGACAACCTGAAAAGTGTAACAGATAAGCTGTGTTGAGGCAAAATACAGCTATGCAATTTACTTCATCCGATAAATATAAGCCATAAAAACAAGAAGGCACGAGGCATGAACAGTGAAAAAATGTAAGTGCAAAAAAGTTCAAGTTTGAACAGGCAAAGATAAGCTGTCATTTTCATTTTCATGACAAAAATAATTGTGGATAACAAAATATATTACAAGTTCGAAAGCCGTCAACATGTATGCAGAACGAAACTTTTAGTTATTAGATCCTTAGTCCGTCTATCCATGGATATGATACCTAAATAAGCAGTACATTTGAGTGCAATGAACAAATTCAAAAAGTAAGAACGTGATAAGAACTGAAAAATTTTGATCAACTTAGCCCACTTTTCACAAGTAAATCAAAAGCATACAAAAGAACAATTATAACAACTACATTCTGAAAGTTCACAAAAGTGGTTGAACTCTTTACAATTAAAAGAAAATTTATCAGAAGCTTATACTATTTTCATCACAGTCAGTCTAAAGCACCAAAATAGAGGAACATGAAACCATCTATAAATATCTCATACCGGAGCGAGTTCATTTCAAGGATTATATCACCGACTTTGATATTTTCATGAACAGCCCTCAAAAAAGTTGCTTCAACCTGCACACCAGAATAGAAAATTCAAGGTTGCATGCAAATGGTACGTGCAGTTCTTTCTCATACTCCAATAGTACATTTTTTTACCTCCTTCTCAAAGCTATCATCTCTAGAATCATCATCACCTTCAGAATCATTACTATTAGAGTCAGCTTTCAACTCTCCAGAAGGTGGTAGAGCATTGCCATCTAGATTCAATAATTCCCAATCATCTTCTATAGCTTTCATGGCCTCAGCAAGCTTCTCTGCAGGAATAGGTGCAACAGAATGCCTCCATTCATCCTCCTGACCTCCTTCAGAAATTGACCAAACATAACCAACACCACCAGGCCCAAGCTGATAGGCATAAGAAGTAATGAGCAAATGCACAAATGTATTTATTTGCATGATAAATTCCATGAGATGCTCTTGTAAAGCTATGATGTGAATAAAAGAAAAATGTATCCGGTTGCATGATAAATGACATGAAATTCTCTTGTATGGCGAAGAAGAAAAATGTTAGCACAAAAAAAAACATACAGTAAAACTAGAGCACTTGTAAATGCTTTTCCGGCCTTAACACTTTAGGCTGTGCCCTTAACAACACCCAGTAATATGCTATACCTATAAAGATAAGTCACAATTTACTGAAGAAATCAAACAGCACTCCAGTCCGCTAGTGCTGCACTTCAAACTTCCAAGAAAATTCCCAGATATAGTTTATGCTCTAACTAACTACAGCTATTATTGTCGATATGAACCTTTAGTTTCAGTCCCAGAAAACCAAATTAAAACAATGTAAGAGATAAAAGCATCTATAAGTACAATCTTAAGAGACAAGAGTATTGCATTTTATACTTGAATATTTCTAACCATTCTAGTGACTGACATCCTATTTGAAACAAACATGATAACCATTTCTCTGGCAGATAGAATCAAAGTAACAGAAATTCTTTTGCACCCATAAATTAGAATCATGTTAGATATCTCCTGACAGTTAGTAGGAGGCATGGACTATCATATACCTTAATTACGCAACACTTGAGACATTAGACCTGGTTTGCATAAGCATAGGCTACATCTAAATATCTGTAATGGTCATTAATTAGAAAATACAATTAAGACTGTCACTTATGTAGGAATCTTTCCACATCTTTTGCTAGCTCTTTGACCCAAACAATAAACTATCATAAAGCCAAGTAAAAGGTGCAGCTCCAGTTTCAAGGAAGAGTACATAAAAGGCTTCCTTAAAAAATTACCAATTGTAAATAAGTATTTACATTGACTATAAAGTTCAACAATTCAGTACTGTTGGTTACAGACACATAACTCTGTTGCCAATGTCTTAAAAAGGCCTTTTAACTCAACCTCTAGCCATAATCTACCCTCTTGCCAGAATTTTACACTTTCATTTAGGATCTCTTCCTAAAATAGCACATAAAAAAAATGCAACTAAACATTATAAGAGATCTTGGGAAAAACTGTGATGGACAAGAAATACATAAACCAAAGTCAATAGCTAACCTCTGATGCTGGCCCGTGTTGCGTCCCAGATAATTCAGATGTTATCTCGCCATTCAAATCACCCACAGTACCTATAAGTTATGCATTTCAAACATATTCTGATAAGACAAAAATTAGCACCACAATTTCTTTCTGAATCAAATTGTTTAATAACATGAAGAGAAGGGTAATATCAACAGGGCATGAGACTGAAACAAATGGATAATTAGTAGGAGGTGATATATTCTTTTCTTTATTATAATCATCATATATATATAAACGCATAGATATAGGGGACAAAATTCTATCGAATCATGAAGGGCGGAAAGATTCTTCGAATCTAGTCATACCATTTCGTTATATTGACAATTTCAAAAAACTGTTCATACTATGAGCATAGTATGCTGGTGGTCAGGCAAATGCGCCCCCATCGTCTAGTGGTTCAGGACATCTCTCTTTCAAGGAGGCAGCGGGGGGAGCAGGCAAGGGGAAGCACATAAAATAGCAAGAACTTACAAGATTCTAATGGTCCACTGTTATTATCAGCATACTCCAATTCTTCATCACTATCTTGCACAGTTGGCTGTTGAAATAAAGACACTTTTGAGTAGGCAGGGACAATAAATTCCTGTCCAATTACAACCTGGAGCGAAGAAAATGTTAAGACAACAATTTGAACTTGTTAAAAAGGCAATCATAATTTATATATATAGTATACATATATATTATAAGAATGCTGTAATATTTTGATGAATTCATTAGAGATCAAACTTGTAAGATGTGATTTCATTGATTCATAGAAAAATATGAATTTGACCTTGAAAATTACTTTTCCTAATAGAACACGATGACTGTGTACAACTTTAACATAAGCTCATACTATTTGGTTTGAAGAGGATTACCAAGAAGATCTGTAAATTTACTAGGCTACTGCTCTCCAGTTTTAAATTATTTTTTAGTTCCAAAAACTTTCTGATGAACATTTTACCTTTTCAATTAAGTTGTATGCCAAGCACATTCCCTGATATATCAATCAGTGAATATCTTGGTGGCATGTTAAGTTAAATGGACGGAAGGTTCACAGCAAAACAAAATAGAACGAGAGAAAGCCAAATGAAAATAGTGGATAGTTAGCAAAATACCTTAAAAGACAGTACTACACCAGGTTCCAAAACAGCACCTGATTTTATAATCACACCATCACATACAATTGCATGCCTTAGCTCACAGCCATCTTCAATAGTGACATCGTCCCAAATATAGGAACCCACTATTAAAACATCTGATCCAATTACACAGCCTTTTCCAATAACAGAATTTGAAATCTTTGAGTTATTCCCAATTCTGGTCCCTTTTCCAACAACAGTAAAAGGACCGATTTGGGCAGAACGCGATTGCTCTATTTCTGAAGAATAGAAAATCATGAAGTAGCAGTCAGCACAAATTGATCAAAAATTAAATCAAGTGGATATCAGTAGCAGCTATCTCAATGAAGAAGAAGGAAAAAGAAAAAAGAGACTGATGATCCTCACCTGATGCCCGGTACATCCCCCCTCTCTCAACTTTTGTTGCACAATTTCCAAAAAAATTCACTTCTGGCACAAATGGGTATGTCCACCTCTGAATAATGTCCTTACTGATGGTGTCATAACTTCGATAGTTATCTATCCTGGCCGCATAACTTGAGTGAATCTCATAGGTGAATATTTTGTAACCCATTATCTGCAAAGCATCAATATGTGGTTTAAGGAATGTATGAGTTTTCAAGGAATTGCCACTTTAACTGTAAGATATACATCATAAATTGGTAATTGGAAGAAAGATAGTCACAGGTTAAAATTAAAATAATTTTCAAGGAATTGCCATTTTATACATCTAGTAGTTGGTGATTGGAAGAAAAATAGTCACAGGATAAAGCTAAAAAAAATAAAAAAATAAAATGCATTTTTAATGCAAATTTCAATTACTGTAACTGTAGTGTGAAAAATAATATTAGAAAAGTAAATGGTGCAAACTAGAAAAAAAAAACGTGCACATATATGTAAGAGAAAGGAAAATGAATTATAGAAGAGAAAACATCAAAGTGTATGTAGGAGAATAACACATAGAAATGGCAATTAAAAGGCCTATTATTAAATTTCTTCCACAGCTAACAAGCAGATACAACAGTTGTCTGCTAGCTATGCACACAATTCAATTTAAGATTCTTTAACTGATAGAGTTCAAGATAACATTCTCTTCTATACATTTAATGCCAAGCCATGGATTAACAGGCAGCAGGCAGCTTTACAAAATGATATGACAATGCAGTAAAAAGTGGTTAAGAAGAGAGCATACATCATCAACCAGCAATCCCTTCACAAAATGACGGCGAAGGTGTTGATAGTCAAAATTATCTGTGAAAAGACTTAGAACTTCTGGGGAGCATATATCTATATAACAATCCTACAAAAGAGAAAAAGGAATTCAGCGAAATTTCTTCAATACAAAACAATGCAGAACTTTAAAACTTACAAGGCAGGGAGATAATTTCAGATACAAACCTGCTTGTCATTGTGGATAGAAATTGAAGTATTATCTGCAAACAACATATTATCAAGAGGTATAACACCCTTTAAGTGATCAGATTTCTCCTCGTAATACAAAAGCTGCTTTGTTTGAGGGTCAATAGCCACAAACAATTCTTCAGTTCCAAGCCGTGACTGGTGGGTGATCGGAGAAGGCTTTGATTGTTTAATAACCATAGTCATTACTGCATTACTATCTTTTTTCCGTCTCTCCTTGTGTTCTTGAATTGCCTGTGTTAGTGACATGTTGCTTACTGTATCCCCACTAACAAGCACAAAATCTCCGTGTATCTTCAAATACCAAAAAAAATAAAATCAGAAGTTAATACTATAGCTCCCAAGAGAGAACAACGTTACAAGTTCAATGAACAATTTTTTATGGCCAGCACTCAATTGCCCCATTGAAGACATATCAGAAGTTAGTTGTTGACTAAAACTAACACTACTATTAGTTCTTTTTAACACAGATTAGGCACACGTACCACATTCCGTTCATAAATCAAACGCAAAGCATCACCAGCACTAATAGAATTATGCGATTCAATAGTTGTAACAGTGAAATTCGGCTGTGAAAACCATTCTGAATTCTGCAAATAATCAATAACTTGACGCGAATGCGCACAGCAAAAAACGAAAACTTCTTCAACTCCAGCGGATTCCAGCCAAGCCAAAGTGTAATTAATCATAGGCACATTCACCAACGGCAATAGTACCTTCGACATGGCAAGATTAATCTCAGTGAATCAAACAAACAATTTGAATCAAACAATAATAAAAGGTAGTAACGTACTTTTGGGCGTTCGAGAGTGATTGGACGGAACTTGGTGGTGAAGCTATCGGCTAATAGAATAGCTTGTAATGGATGTCGTGCTAGTTCATCTGCGTCTTCTGTAACCCTAGTTCCTCCTTTTCTTTGTGCGCCCATTTTTTTTGTTGATGATGATTTAGTCAATTTAGTTTTTAAATGAATTGAAATGAAGTGATTTTCTGATATGACTAGGAGGAAGAATATGTTATTTTAATTTAAAAAACCCTAGTCACTGATCAAAAACCCTGTCCAATTGTGGGAGAGGATCTGCAGGAATTTGTCTGTTAATCTAAAGGTGCTGATCCTCTACAACCTTGCTCGTAGCTTGGTTTTATATGTTGCTAATAGAGAGTAGCCACGTTAGTCGTATTGTAGTATCCAGTTACCATATCCACTCTCTCATGAAGAAAAAGAAAAAGAGCCCCAATACACATTTTCCACAGTAAAGTTTAAATAATAACTGAAAATTTCGGACATCTTTTTTCAGTTAATGAAATCATTAATAAAGCTCAAATAATAATTATTTTACAAAAAAATTAATATTGTTATTGATTTTAATTTATAAAATTTATAAAATTTATAAATATATTTAAAATTTATTCATAAATCTAAAATATACATGCTTTTAATTGAGATAAGAAATATACATAATTAAATTTATAAAATTATATACTTAAATAAAATTGTTCCGCATAAATTCTACAAAAAAATCAATCATTTATTTTATAATAATAAGATATTTTTTTAATTTTATTATTTTAATTTTTACCTTTCAAATAAAATATTTCTTTTCATAATAATATTTGATTAAAATATACTATTTAATTAATTTTATTTAGAAAATAAAATTAAAATAATAAAATCAAAAAATTTAATATTATAAAAAAATTAAAAATTATTTAGATATTTAACTTATTTTATCAGAATTTTATTTACCTATAATTATTTTATAAAAATATAATTATATAAGATTTTAAATTAATTTCTATTTTATTTAGATTATGTAAATTTTATACCAATAAATAAATTATGTAAGTTTTTTTCAAATATAATGTAAATTATATTTTTATAATTAATAAGTTAAGTGATATCTTCGCAATATTATTTATGAAAGAATAACAAAAACTTATTTCTAATTTCAATTTTGATCTGTTATCTAACCAACCCAGTCCGGTACGATTCAGTTTCAAACTAAACGGTCGACGGGCTAGAACTCGGGCGAGGCGACATTGTCATTGTAATCGCAATGGCAAGAATTGGGCTTGAATTTTAAAGTGGTACTAATGGACCATAAGGCCCTATCCAGATGAAGAAAATTAAAAGAAAAAAGCCGAGGGAAGGAAAATAAAATGGTAAAATGACCTGCATTTTCATTTAATATAGTTTAGGGATTTTCACAGAATTATGGAGAAAGTGCCTGGCAAATTTTGTTTTTATGTTTTTTTATTTATGGTCTTTTTATATTTTTATATTTTTTTAGATATTTTATTTATCCAGTTTTTTTACTACATTATAGTATTTTTTGATATTTTGTTGGTACTTTTTAATATATTTTTGCTATTATCAATCATATTTTTTTAATTTTTTTTAATTATATTTTCATATTTTTTAGAATATATTTAGTATATATTATATATATTTTTTAAAATGCATATTTCTATGTCATTGAAACACATTAGTTACTATAAAATAATATATAATATCTTTTAATTTATAAATTTCAAGCATAAATATAAAATAAAAACAATAAATCTACCTTCTTTAGTTGACTTCACAGTATTACAAATAATATATTTTGATATATTATAGATGTACTTTTAATATCTTTCTTTAAACGAAATTCTAAAAGGTAAAATTATAATAATACAAATTAAAATACATCAACTTTCAATTTCTTTTAAATATATTGGTAGAATTCTTTTTGACAAAATTTTTAAAAAGTAAAAAAATAAAAATAAAAAATGAATCCATAATAATAAAAATTAAAAATGACATCCTTCGGGTATTTTATATATGTAGTTTTAATATCTTTTTTCCGGTATCTTTTAGTATATTTTTTCCGACGAAATTCTAAAAAAATAAAAAAGATATAAAATAAAAACTAAAGTCACAATAATACAAATTTTAAAAAAGTATTCAAATTTTGGATAGATTGGTCGGACTTGAATCAGGTTTAATCGGACTTAAAGTTTTTTAAATTTAGATCCGAGCTCGTTTATACGAGTCTAAACTTTTGACCAAATTCGACCCACCATAAAAAGAATATCCTACATTCTTTTAATAATTTTCATATTATATCGGGCTTGTTGGGCGGACTTAAAAAAAGAAAGAAATAATAGTTCCAAACCTATGAAAAAATAGATGCACTGACTTAACATAAAAATAAAGTGTCCAAATTCAAAAAAATTAAAATGAGCTATACATTTGATATTTTTTAATAAAAATCTTAAAAAATCATATAATTAAAAATTAATCATGTAAATATTAAAAAAAAAAAACCGTGCATCATGGGAATTCTAATATATTTTATCCATCTTTTAGTATATAATATATATTAAGTTTTAGATCTGGATTTATACCCAATTATAACATGTACAAATAAAAAAGTTTATAAAGAAAAATTATGTCTTTTATCCATGATTGGTGGATCATATGAATAAAAAAGAACAAGAACAACATCCTAAACTTCTCTGATTTATTGCTTGCTCTATAGTTTATACTATGAAATTTTAGATTAATTTTGCTTTCTCATTTTTACATATGGTCGGTAAAATAATATAAAAGTCAAATTCCTTATTACATTAACATGTATTTCTCTTTGAAAACTATTGATAAATGGAAATGTTTTTGTTGATGACATTCATTCGCATATGTCCAAATAAAACCTAGAATCAATCAAGCGTGCTAGGCTGCTCTCATTTCCATATCACACTAATTTTTATTATTAAAATAATCTAAAAAGGCTGCAATTAAATTTTATATTCGTTAGCATTAAGCCATATAACACATAATAAATAAAATAAATTAAATTAAATATTACCGATAAATAATATAAATTTTCACGAACAGTTCTTTTTTATAATTAATCGGTATATTATATTTGATATATATATATATATATATATATATATATATTTAACGATTAGAAATAATATATTTAGAGAATAAAAGGAAAATAATGATCCGAAAACATTGATTCACATGGCTAGGATCTGTATAACATTAATGCACATGCTCCATCTTTAGTTGCAGGCAAAGCCTTTGGCATTTGCATATATAAAACATAACATATATATATTTGAAAGCTGCCAAAACAGCTTCTGGATAGAACCCAGACACTTCATATTTCATTGGCGACTTATCAATTTATCATAGCCACCTTTGCCTATCATCTCTCTCTATTTATATAATCATGTGGTTTGAAAATCATAGAGCAGACAAGTATAAGAGAGAGAGATGTCTTTTCTTTTCCTTGGCACTTTTGTTTGTTTCCCTGTTTTACATCTGTCATAACACACATAAGTCAGGCACCTAACTGAGTAACACTACTGCATAAATTCATCAATAGTATATAAATTTGTGATCCAAGAGTGTTTGGATCCCACCTCAGGAGGAGAAAATAATGATAAAAATATGGTGAAATATCTCTGCAACGAGACAGATCTATTTAAACATTTGAACTCGTGATGGGCTTTGAGAGGATGGAATTAATATGTAGCCGTTTAACTTATAAAGCAATTAGATTACAAGAAAAAAACGCAGGTATTTCAAAATATTATATAATTATATATCCTTATCGATTTATTATTAATGTAAATAAAAAGTATTACTAATAATTAAAATTTATAAAGATTTTTATTTATTTATTTTTTTTACCACTTAAAAAATAAAAAACTGATTCTAATAATATGCAGATAAGATAGTAAGGATTTCATTTAACTTAACTAAGATTTTAAATTTAAATTTTTAATATACAACTGTGTTAAAGCTCTTGAGGTGGTATTTTATTATCCATGAACACATTCGAAATTACCTCTAAATACTCGTGCATCAAAAGAAATATAAAACTGAAAAAAAAAAACATGAATTTTGGGTCACTTATATTTTCTTTATTTCCCTTTTTGATTCCTACCCTACTTATTTTTCCCAAACACAGTGCTAAGATTCTATATAACTAGGCAAAACGTGGAATGAGATGGACCTCAAATGCCTATTCACATTTGACAAAAAGAAAAGAAAAGCAAAGACAAAAATGAAAGATGCCAACTTTCATTAAGATTAAGATTCCTATATCTCTCTTTCTATATATATATATATATAATTTGTGTTATTTTCTCTTAATGCAATCACGGGATCATATTATAAAAAAGGCTGTATTCTTTTAATTTTCAAAACATAAATAACTTTAATGTTTGATCCGTGAAATCCCATCTAACTTCCCCAAGAAAAGTTCATTTCTTCATGAGAATTCCATTATAACTTACTTATTCATGTTCACCAAGTTATGGTGCGCACGCACTAGACCACTAAATCTTTGAATTATGCCATTTCACATAAATATCTTTTCGTTGTAGTTACTCAATAATAATTATAAATCTATTTTAATTATTAAATATTATATAACAAATGGTAACTTATAAAACTATATTATTTAAAAGACATTTTCAAAAAAATTATTTTAGTAAATTTTTTAAATAATTGCATAAAAACATTCTAAAAAATATCGTTTTATTAATTTTGAAAGAATATCTAATTAGAAAAAAAAAAGAATATTTCATTATTGTAGGAAAAGGAAAATAATAAATTAAATTTTTGTGGAGGTTCCTTGGTTTGCTTTATTACATGGATTTTCTCCGGCCAAGTGACAAGCTCCGAAGACACTACCCACCAAACTGAGGAAAAAAAGAAAATCAATTTCTAAATTAAATTCTTATTTTCCCTTATAATTTTTGTTGTAAATCCATGACTGCCTTTGGGCTTTTCAGGTTCTTTCGTTTTCCAACACAAAATTATGACCTTGATCACGACTTCTTTAATTAAAATAAAAAGATAAGTACTATATACAATGTACAAGATATTCGTATTTGACCATTTTCAAGAGTTCATTTTTAATTAAAATTCTAGTATTAAAATAGAAGCGAATGTTATTTTATTAATATTTTAATTTTTTATATAATAAAGGAAATATAAAGATGTTATGACGTAATAATATCATATTGATATTCTACTTTTTGAAATAAAAGAGATTTGCAATATATATAAATTAATTAGAGTTGAAAAAAGTATGAATTAAAAATTAAAGTTGAAGATATTAGATTATTTTAAATATTTCAATTATTAAATATGATAAGAAAAGGTCCTGTATTTGACTTGGACACTAAAATTTTGTTTTTATTATTTTTATTTTCTGTGTTATTATAAATAAAAGAATATATTAATCCAGATTTTAAAGAATATATTTATTATTTGAAAAATAAAAAATGATTACATATCCAAAAATAACCATTGCGTTTTTACCATGAGAAGACAAAAACAGACAGAAAGAAACGAAACAGCCTGACCATCACTTTCCCTCCACTTGAGAAATATTACAACACATCCAATCTCATACCGAACTCATTAAAATAGAAACCGTCTTTAACATCACGAAACCAGTCAGCAAATTAAACGGTCGAGATGAAGTAAACTCCGTAGCCACGAGACTTCTTAAAAACCAATCATCTTCTCCCTCGTCAGTACTCCCCCTTTGTTCCTCCTCTCTCTGTTTGTGTCCTGTCTCTGTTATCCCGTAATTCACGGCTCTCTCTCTCTCTCTCTCTCTCTCTCTCTCTCTCTAACAATTATCTTTCTCTTTCCAGAACTTTCACTTCTCTTTCTTTCAGATTCAAAATAATTTCAAAAAATTGACTTTGAAATCTTATATTTTGCTTCCAGAAAACAAAAAAAGAACAAAAGAAATAAAAGATCGTTCTTTATTTAGTTTACGTGTTGAAGAGTAATTCGAAGCAGAGATTGTTTTGTTTCTTAACTATTTCCCTGTTCGAATTCTCTTTCTTCTTCTATTATTTTTATTATTATTGTTTCTCGGATTGGAAATGCGACGGTAAAAAATTGTTGTCGAATCCATACCAATTCTGTGCTCCTTTTTCTTTGTTCCATTCGAGGAGTAGTTTAATTTATCGATTATTTATTTATTTTTGATGCAGGATCGCGCAATTGAGATTTGCCATTGATAATTATTTTGTTTAATTTGGTGTAATTGAGGAGTTATTTTACAATGGAATCACATATAGGACTACTGATGTCGAGATTGAATATGCTATCGACTTCTGATCATGCCTCTGTGGTCTCTATGAGCTTATTTGTTACTCTCCTTTGTGCTTGTATTGTTATTGGTCATCTTCTTGAAGAGAATCGGTGGATGAATGAGTCCATTACAGCTCTTGTTATTGTAAGATTCTCTTTATTTCTGAACGTTTTGATTATTAGCATTAAGGAATTTTTGAGATTTTTTATGTTTATTTTTCGTTTAGAATTTGAATAATATTGAAATTGTTACATGGTGTATGTGTTCGGTTGCAGGGTCTAGGTACTGGTATTGTTATTCTGCTTATTAGTGGTGGAAAAAGCTCGCATCTTTTAGTCTTCAGCGAGGATCTTTTCTTTATTTATCTTCTACCGCCTATTATATTTAATGCTGGGTATGTATGTTTCTTGTTCCTGTTTTGTCAAGCTGCTTGATTTTAATTTGATCTTTTGATTTTCACTCCATGCTTTGTATTCCAGGTTTCAGGTGAAAAAGAAGCAATTCTTTCGTAACTTTATCACTATCATGCTATTTGGTGCTATTGGCACATTAATATCCTGTTGTGTCATATCTATAGGTATGCAACAACCTCACTCTTGCAATTAACTCAAAGGCACTAGAAATTTAACTTTAAAAAAAAATGCACCCCAAGTTCTGATTGTTGTTAAACACTGTGAATCTTTCTGGGCGTCATAATTTTACATTTTGTTATTTGTTGGCTTATGCTTTTGTATGTAACAGGTACAAGTAATATATAGATGGTCAGTGATAGATAGTTGTTCTTATCTGAGGGGTTGGGTATGACCTTCATGGATACTAATTCTTTTTTTTTTTTTATTGGCTTGTTCGATACCGATTCCGTTAAATATTAAGATTTGAATGAAAGTATAGTGTGACAAAACTTTTACATAGACACAGAAGTTTACTTTTGATTTTGGAATTTCAATACCTTTTCAATTCTCAATGTGTAAACACCTAAAAATAGAACTTCTAATGACCACTTTTTCAATCACCTTCAAGCCATCTGCTTGCTTTTTGCATCCTTCTATAAGGTTTTCTTGCATATTAAATTATATTGAAGACCCCGTGGTACTTATCAACCTCTTAAATTCCAGTGAAGAATTTTTATAGTAATCAGGTTTTGGCTTTGCGTTCCTTGTTTACTTTTATTGTATGAAGTAAAGCAGAATGACTAGCATCCTTTGAAGCAAACTCCTGTCATGCTTAGCCTTTACCTTAGTGACCACCATGTTGGAGTTGGCTTACAATGGCAAAGAATAAACTCAGTACTGATTGTAACATTTGCTCTGACAGGTGCTGTACAATTCTTTAAGAAGCTTGATATTGGACAGCTTGACATAGGGGATTATCTAGGTATAGATTTATAACTCCCTTTTTGTTTCATTTTTGTTTTTCTTTTTATTGTAATTGTTTTTGCCCTTTTGGAACCTTACTTTGTTGTTCTACCATTTTCAGCAATTGGTGCCATATTTGCTGCAACAGATTCTGTTTGCACTCTGCAGGTCTGGTACTTGTTAATGGCATAGAATGCTATGAACTTGGGAAAAATAAAATATATAATTTTTTTTTTTTTAATCTTGTGATGCAGGTGCTCAATCAAGATGAGACACCTTTACTCTATAGTCTGGTATTTGGAGAGGGTGTCGTAAATGATGCAACATCAGTGGTGCTTTTCAATGCAATCCAGAGCTTTGATCTCACTAATATCAATCCAAGGATTGGATGGCAGTTTATTTGCAACTTCTTTTATTTATTTCTCACAAGTACTATGCTGGGAGTTTTGGTAAGTCTCTCTTTTTCTCTTCTCCTACATACACAGTCTTATCTGCATTCAGTGCACACTTAAAAGATATATGCAACCATCTGTATGCTTGTAAGAAACATTGCGGGTAATAATGGGGTTCTATTTCTTGCAGACTGGCCTACTAAGTGCTTATATCATCAAAAAGCTATATTTTGGCAGGTAGTTTCTTTTTCGATGTTTATTGTGCTGGGTTCTCCCATTACTGTAATCTGTCATGTTGTTATGTCCTAGGCTAATTTATTTGTAAGCTAGATGCATCTTGAATTGGGAAAATGCATGGGGGATTTGGTTAGTAAGGCTATAAAAGTATATTGCAGCAGACATTTATAGTGTGCAACTGTAGCTAGCTTTATACGTTTTAGTTATGCAGGAGGGTTTCAACAATTTTAATTTGAGTAAAGATGCATGTTAGCTCCTAGTTCTCGATAGACTTGAACTTGCTGCTATCCATACTTCAGAACCATACTATAATTATACTGCACTGACTTTGTTTCTCTTACATGATCAGGCACTCTACAGATCGTGAATTTTCTCTCATGATGCTCATGGCATACCTATCATATATGTTGGCTGAAGTAAGATCCATAACAACTCTTCTGAAGATCATTTTTTGCTTTCTTTGCACTTGATGGTTAATTTGCTGGTTAACTTCAATATCTTATGCAGCTGTTCTTTTTAAGTGGCATTCTCACTGTATTTTTCTGTGGGATTGTGATGTCCCATTACACGTGGCACAATGTGACTGAGAGTTCAAGAGTCACTAGCAAGTATGTCTTATTTGAAGATTTCTCTCACCTAGTGGGCAGATATTGTTATGTATCCTTAATAGGAATTATTTATCTTCTTAATGCTTTAAAATTTACCCAAACATTACAGGCACGCCTTTGCAACCATGTCATTTGTTGCTGAGATATTTATCTTCCTTTATGTTGGAATGGATGCCTTGGACATTGAGAAGTGGAGATTTGTGAGCGATAGGTATAATGTTTCTGAAAATTTTCTCCATATTTATGATTATATCCATTAGAAAATGCCATGCCAATTTATAACAGCATTCTTGGAACGCCATCTAAAGTACTGAACTTATGGTGTTTGATCTTATTTTGTTGCAGTCCTGGAACATCAGTTGCAGTGAGTTCAATATTATTGGCTCTTGTTATGGTTGGAAGAGCAGCTTTTGTTTTCCCCTTATCTTTTGTATCCAACTTTTTTAAGAAATCACCTACTGAGAAAATTGGCATCAAGCAACAGGTACATGATTTTATCTCTTTGATCTTAGCAACCTTGTGCTTTTTACCCCCTCAAATCCATTGATTCTATTCAAGCACAATAACATTGATTCTCTGTAGTTTGTGATATGGTGGGCTGGTCTCATGAGAGGTGCAGTGTCAATGGCACTTGCTTATAATAAGGTAGGATCCTTTTGCGGGGCTAATTTTCTTTGACACAAAATAGAGGTTGTTGGGTTCGGATGTCAAGAAAAGAAGTATGTTTATTGACGAGTTACTGATCATCATATATGTTGAATAAAATGCAGTTTACAAGCTTAGGACATACCCATTTGAGAGGGAATGCAATAATGATTACCAGCACCATAACTGTTGTTCTTTTCAGTACTGTGGTAAGATATCTCTTCTTTAGGTTGTGAGTGCGTGGTGTGCATGTGTGTTTGTACATTTAAACAATTTAGATATCTCTTTAGTTTGTCTAGTTGGGTGTTTAATGAGTTTAGAGTTGAATTCAGCTACATAAATTTCTATCTTTTAAACGCTTTTAAAATGACAAGCTACTTGTACAAGCCTACATTTGTGTGTGCAGACATGAGGTTTTCCATTTTCTTCTGAATGTCTCTTAAGATTATGCTCAGATAATGAGTTTGCTCCATCCATATGACCTGCCTAGGTGTTTGGTTTGATGACTAAACCTCTTATAAGATTATTGCTGCCGCATCCAAAAATCACATCAAGAAGCATGTCAATATCATCAGAGCCAACTACGCCGAAATCAGTTACAGTCCCACTACTTGGAGACAATCAGGATTCATTAGATGATCTTGGTGGCAATGATGTTCCTCGTCCAAGCAGCATACGGGCACTCCTGACAACTCCAACTCACACTGTTCATTACTATTGGCGTAAGTTTGATGACTCATTTATGCGTCCTGTGTTTGGTGGTCGGGGTTTTGTTCCCTTTGTTCCTGGCTCACCAACAGAACGGAGTAACCACAATCAATGGCAGTGAAAAGAAAAAGAAGCAAGTTGTAAAAATATGTAATTATAAGCGACTTGAAGACAACAATCAAGGTTCACACAATTTTGAACCTGCTTCTGAAAATTTTGCCAAGCTTGTTAGTATTGCTATGTAGTATACAGTAGCTTTTACCTCATGTATGATTGGCTTTCCCTGTTTAATTCTCATTAGTGTTGCAACTTTCTACCCTGTAAGATGTGATGAGTTTTACCTACAGATGCTTGCAATTTGTTGTGTAATAGTTGATATATTGGCTGTTGCATGAATCTATTTCAATTTTTTTTCTACTTTAAGCAGCACTATTGAAACATTCATATGTGAGCATGCCACATTTCACCGGTCATCATGATTCTACGGTAATAATTTTGCACTGTCGAAAATCAGTCATGTATAGAATGCTGCGTCATCAAATAGCTGCAGTAATGTAAAAATATCAACCCAAAGACGCATGAATGCATTGATTTAAGAGGAATTTGTACGAGGCCAAATGATGTTTGTGCATTACTTTACGTTGTGAATAATATGGACAATAAGCACAACTGAATATTGTTCAGAAATTCTCCCTGCGTTTGCCCTGTGACATATAACTATACACGAAGCAACTTACAAGAACCTGATTTAGCGGCTATGCCAATCACTGGAGGGAAATCTAGCCGATCCGAGTTGTCCAGGGTCCCCATTTGTAATATTTGTATGATGTATTAAATCTAATAGGTCCATATGTGGTCCGAAAGACGTTGAGGGTATTGAACTATATGGTCCAACTGTTGAAGCGAAGTGATGGGCACTAACAGGAATGCAGCTACCAGATCCATACTGTCCACCAATTGAACTTATTGGCAGTGTGCGGAGAGCAGAACCCACTGTATGGAAATGACCTGTCGAGTTATTATGCACAGTAAATGTGGAGGACTCAAGAAAATTGTAGCCAGGAGATGGGCTCAAATGCTGTGCACCTTGACCTGCTATCGGGTAACTGGTCAAAAAAGTATTGAAAGAAGCACTTGTGACATTGATTGGAGATGTTGCATTTCCAGATTGTAAGGGAAAGTATTCTGTGTCTTCATTTCTGTGCAAGCCTGCCTCCTGATAGTAAGATTGTGGTTTTGAGCTTATTGTGGTATTGATGGAATCGAAAACAGTAGAGCTAGATGTTGGTACCACCATCTGGAGTCGTTTAGATGTATGGTGCTGGTTTAATTGACCATTGTGCAGAGCAGTACGCTTATTTCCACTCTGCTGCTGTGGCTGAACCACAGGGTCAAGGGAAGTTTTAGCAGGCTTTTTCTCACTTTTATGCTTTTTAAGCTGCAGGATGCGTTTTCTGATGATCTTCTGGGAGTACTGTGTTTGAAGCTTGTATTTTTGGATTAATTTTAGTATACCTCTCAAAGCAGCTAGCTGTGTTCCTGTAGCATTATCCTGTAAAAATTTAATCACTTCAGGTACCTTGACAAGACAAATTGATTATTCTTCTATGGTTTATGAAAGGTGAACATACCAGAGCGTTTAGAGAGTTATTTCCCTTGTTGCATATCTTTGTATAGCACTCCTCAGCATACTCTGCATGTGCTCTAAGCAGGGGCACTGGAGGGAATTCACCAACCAGTTCAAACTCATATATGAAAGGAACAGCCTCAAGTCTCTTGTTTTTGTCAATAAGTTTCTGGATAAAATCTGCGACGATTTCAGATTTCAGTGCTAAAGAACTATATTGTATATAATGAAAGCCTTGGAAAACATAGAATACGCGAAAGACCATAATTCCATTGCCATTCAGATTGTTGACACCTCTTTCAAATTGATATCCGTAACTGAGCTTACATTCACATATTCATACTCTTATCTAAATCCGATTCTTATGTGATCCATAAAATTCAGTAGCAACAGTATATGCAGTTTCTAATGATATGCAATAAAAAGCATGGAACTGCACCAGCTAAAGTCAAAAGCTAGCAACAAACAAAATTTTGTGAAACTCACCATGAGCCTTATCTGCAAAGCCAAAAGCACGAAACAAAACAGGCGCCTGCTCACGCTGCACAACATTGCCAAAATACTTAAACGTCTCATCTTTATCAAACTCCTCCACTATTCCAAAAACAGCCACAAGCATCAAAAACCCCAAAAGCTCCAAAGAATTCTTCATCTTCGCTTTCCACTCCAACGCCATTTCGATTGCCGCATCTCTCTCTTGGTTTCCCATCGAACACCCCACTCTATTCAATTCCTCAAGAAAAACCACACAGCTGTTTCTTGTAACATTCAAATCAACACCCAGCTCAAGTTTACTTGAATTACATGGATAGAAGAATCTCAGTGCTTGGAGTACTAATTTCCCAGGATTGGGCATATTTTTAAAAGCTTCAAATATAGCACTTCTCAACACATGATGCTCTTTTACATGCTCATTGAAGTACGATAACAATGACTTACCGTTATCTATGGGCAAAGATGAATTCTTTGGGGGTTCAATAGTGCCTTCATTATTTAAACTATCTAGGAATTCAATTTGGAAGGCTTTTGTTTCGAGATTATGGATTTTACTTTCTGTGTTTTCGTTTTGAGATTGGATAGAGGGTTTAGTTATGGTATCTCCATTTTCTTTTATTGGGGATGGAAAAGATTGTTGGGTGTTGGATTTGTGGGTGGCTTCTTCAAGGTGTTGGAGTTGGGTTTTGATATAGAGGAAGTGATCTTCGAGGTCTTGCCATTGGAGAACGAAATTGGCAAGTGTGGAAGTGTAATTTTTGAGGTTTCTGAAGGTTTTACGAAGATTTTGAGGGTTCAATTGTTGTGGTTGTTGAGGTTTATGGTCTATTGAAGAGGGCATTGTAAGGGAAGAATCAAGGGAGGTCGAGATCGGATTCAAATCCATGTGGGAGATATAAAGACGCAAACCGTTTCACTCATTTCTTTTGAGAGGCCAATATTCTAAACTGAAATTCTTTTTGTCAACATCTCTTTAATTTTAGGAAAAATTGTAGCAATTTGGTGCCTATTTTTAGTAATCAAACAAGTTTTTTTTTTATTAAATTAAATGTCTGCGTTTTTTCTAATTATTTTTCATAAAATTAAGGTTTAATTTAGCCATTAACTTCTACCATCCATCTTGACTTTTTATATACTATTTGGCTCAAATTACTTTTTATATAAAAGAATAAAACCCATTTTTCTTGAAAAATTAAAAAGTAATATATTTAAATAAAAATAAAATTATTAACTTTTTATAACATAATTAGAAACAATTAATTTTTTTAATTCAACTTAATAATTTATATATATCTTGAACAAATATTATATAATTTTCAGAAAATTATATTATGTTGTTAACAATTATTAACTAGAATTATTAATTTATAACTTTTTCACAATTCACTCTTTCTATACTCTCTTTTAAATCATAGATTTAATCTAAAGAAAATAACATTTTAAATTAAAGTGTTAAAAAGAAGATTTGACTGAGGTTAAGAGCAAAACTAGAAAGTCAAATTAGATTTTATTCCTTTTCTCCAAGGCGTTTAGGTTAAAGCGGCTATATATGCATTATTCTTTTTTACACTATAGTGACTTAAATACATAATAAAAAATTACAATTTGAATATGAAACAGTTATAAATAGAAATAAATTATTAAAATAAAAATAAATTATATTTTTATAATAAATTATAAATTCTTTTAATTCTACCTATATATAATAATATTTATTTATATAATTTTAAAAAATAAAAAATATATTATTAATGATATATTGTGTTATATTTTATCCTACTTATCAATTTTAGCAAACATGCAAAAAGTTTACCGTTGGAGCCATTGTTATACAATCCTTTTGTCTAAGCAATTGAACGTTATACTCCTAATATGGACAAACTTGGACGTAAAATCATAACAGAATTAATTTAAATTTATTGTTTATTTTCAACTTTCCACTAAAGATTAAAGATAGAGCTAACACTTCCAAGTAACATTTTCTCTATCTCTTTATATATTTAAATCAAAAATCCAGAATTTTACATTCGATTTTGTCATTAATAGTAAACTGTATACATCCAACATGCTAAAATATAACAAGTTACATCCCCAGTGTGAATCATACCAAAAATAAAAATAAAAAGAAAAGATCAGCAAAGACACTTTTGCTATTCTTTGGAGAATCAGAATTTTATGCTACCCAGTCCCAAATTATACCTTCACGAATCATGTCCCCTAACTATTGACAACATACTCTAATATGTGGTGTTCCATATTCAGCGGTGTGATAGGTATCCAAGCAAAACACTGATAAGTGCAACCATAACCACGAAAAGCAGAGGGAATCCCACTTGTGCTTTTTTTGCACTTGTCCTGCTCCTCAACACCGCCTGCCAAGGGGTTCAGGTCAAAATAAGAAAAGTAAGAGTTGATGTTCAAAAATTCATTTAACAAGCAAAAGGCATTGATTTTTCAGTAGAACTAAAAGTTGGAGAAAAAAAGAAACTGGTGAGGTTAGACTGCCTTGATAAAGATTCTTTTTTCTTTTTTTTTTTTTTCACTTTTTTCTGGTAAAGAGTACTTACTAATTCTTCCTGCAAGATTTTTCTCTCCTGGATGCTTAGTCTCCTCTCCTCTGTCAACTTTGAAATGGTGGATTCAGCCTAAATGGAAGACCCCAAAAGAACAAGTATTAGATTATGATACTAGAATTCTGTTTCATGCATGCAACATTCTAATCGACAAAAGCACCAGGAATTTGGATGGGAAACTGGGAAAGTCTGACCTCGTTTAGCTTTGATTCAAGTACATTCAGTTTGGACTTCATCTCCTCAATATCACTTACTAACTTCAGCTCATTCACAGCCTTGACTACTACAAATTCTGCATCCTTTTCTTCATTCTCTGGAGCAGGGCACTCTGCCTCTTCTGCCGGCTTATCATTACAAGCATCCTTCATTACATTCTTTGGTGGAGGGAACTCTGCATCCTTTGCCACCTTATCATTAATAACATCCTTCACCGCATTCATTGGTGGAGGGAACTCTACTTCCTTTGCCAGCTTATCATTGAAGGTGTCCTTCATTGCATTCATTGGTTGAGGGAGCACTGCAAACTTTGCCAGCTTAACACCAGTGTCATACTTTTCTGGCTTCAACTCTTCATCCTTCGTCAGGTTTAACTCCTCTGCATCAACTGCATCATTATTTGGCATAAACTCTGCGTCCTTTGCAGGCTTTGACTCCTGAAAATCAATCACATCCTTCTTTGGCTTCAACTTGGCATTCTTTTCTGTTTTGGTATCTTGATCATAAATCATTTTGAATTCCTGACACAAACAAAAGAATAAAAATTACATAGCACTTTAAATGGACGAATCCCGATGTCATCATCAAACTAAAATCCTGAACCCAAAGGGTTCTACCCTAGTATCTAGGGAATTCCAACATTGCCAAGCAAGAAGAAATTTTCTCACCGTATGTGATGGAGTGGTACTCAATACTGGGTCTCTCAGAACAGAAGATTCAAAAAATGATCCCTCATTAAGCACCCCATTGATTGGAGATAATACTGGAGATTCAGGTGGGCTAATGAGTGCCACTTTCAGCTTGACCTCTTCAATGTGCTTGCCGTCATCTTTGCTAAACTGCCAAAGGAAGAAGGAAAGAAGAAATGCAAAGAAGATAACTGTCAAAAAGAGAGAGAGAGAGAGAGAGAGAGAGAGAGAGAGAGAGAGAAAGAGAGGGAACCAAAAAGAGGGTCAAAGTCAAAACTAACACTGGAAATGCTTACCATATCAGGTGTTATGTCCTTTTCAGTTGTCCCAAGAGGAACAGCAGTACTTTGAATTAAGAACTTGTCTTTGCAAGCCATCTCAAGAGGAACTGCCTTTGGAGCTTGCATCGTAACTACATTAATATCAGTAGCAAAAGGATGAAAACAACAATACAATGACAGAAGGAAATGAGGGGCAGTTAAGACTACGGCAAAGACAGGAAAGAGTAACTGATATGCAGAATGGGGTAAAGAGTAACAGGATGAACAGTAGCAACTAAGAGTGTCAAATCACACTAACTATAAGAAGCTCTGATAGCCGCCAATCACATGTCTGGTTATACAAGTAGCATAAAGCTTAATCAATACCACACATCCTACATTTCCATTATTAAATTTTATCATGTCCTCACAATGAGCTAGCAATTTGATACAGCCTTAAGAGGTTGTCCCAAGAGATTCATGCTGCTTTTGTGTGATAACCTTAGGTAATTCTGAGAACAAAGCATGAAATGGCAAAACTAGGTGAAGACCACCAAGTCTTGAATGATACCCCAGTTCAAATTTCACTATAAACAAAAGTGAATAATCAATGACCGCATGGAATCAAATGCAAGAGCATGCATGTACTCATGGATGCCCGAATGCCATCACAGTTACTTAGATGATAACAAAAGATGTTTACCAGTAAATTCACAGGTTGACTTTGGCGAGATAATGCCAACATTTGGCCTCACACAGTATTTCTTGGGGGAAGTAGTCTTAACCTGCAAATATCATGTGCAAATCATATGTTAAATATAAGAATTTACATTCTTGTGAAAGTTGAAAAGAAAGAAATGCAATTCAAACCTTGAAAGCAACATTATGGAAGGTGTTATTGGTAAGTCGAACTGCACATGAACTCTGCTTCTTCAATTCAACTATAAGAAAACAGAATCACAACGATTAGAAGTTTACAACCTGTAACAGCAGCACAACTATAAAAAGGGGAAACATCCTTTTCATGTCCTGGCTTCTTTTATGTTTTCAGTCTATTTAAAAGGAAATAAGGAAAAAGGGAAGAGGGAAAAGCATTACGTAATGGCTTCAAAAATATTGTAAACTAACCCACTTTTTGAAAATAAATTCTCTTTGTTGCCTTCATAAAGGTAAACTTTGGGTTCACAAGCTACCAGTGTAGCTCTGATGTTAGTTTTACGTTCAGATTTCTTTGTATTGTGGTTGTTCTTCTTGTTGGAGTTATCACTTGAATGTTAATAGCCTCTTTTAGCTATTTGCATTTGTTTAGAGAGATGAGAGTGCATTTGGGTGGCTGTTTGTTAGCTGGAAACCCCTTTTATATAATTGATATTTCTGTTATCTAAATTTGCTGGAAAAATGTTGTATAACAACTCAGTATTTATAACTGGTTGTGTTTCAAAGGAATGATAGTTACTATCTATTTTAAAAAAATAATAATAATAATAATAATAATAAAACAGCAACAAATAATTCTCTTCATCAAACAAAACCATCAATTATCTTCAATATTTGTACCAATCGTAAAAATGAATAAACCATTGCATCAATAAAAGAAAAAGAAAAGAAAAGAATGAAATAATTAAGATGGGGCCATAATGAAAAACTCACATATAAATTGGAGTTCCTTAGGTTGAATATCTAAAAGTTGTTGAGTACTACTCATCATGATTCTTCTTTCTCGCAGCCAACCTTCTTTCTCAGAATTCAAAAGCTAACTTTCTCTGCATAACCAAACAAAGGTATTTATAATAAAATAAAAAAAACCCACATGTCACCCTAAAAGCTACTCTATACACACACAAAGAAACATGCATAATATTAAATTAATGATAGTTGTCATCAAATAAACACAGTTGCATAATCCTTTATAGTAACTGATCAAATCTAAATCGACAGTGCTTGCACGATCACCTCAGCTGCATTCGCGCACTAGTCAAGTAATTTTTATTCTTAAAAAAAAAAAAAAAAAAAACTCAGATCGGAGTCGGAAAAATCACGAATATTGCAGACAGCAGAAGCAGTTGCCGAGCTTTAAAAAGATTGACGTGAATCAAATTAGCTCGGGAAACGACATCGTTTCTCCGGAGAACAAGCAGTCAGACACCAAATCCATTATCAGTTTCCTCAAAAGTTCAATCGCCAAGGAAACTGAAGTATAAAAGAGAAGGAAAAAAAACAAAAATTACAATGAGACGACATCGTTTGGAAAGCAAAAGACGAAGTGTAGAATCGTCTCCCAGTTTTCTCCGTCTAGTCTAGTCTCCAGAACAGACACGACAGTATCCACTGACTCATATGCTGACTAGTCTTACGAAACTCCAAAATAAATAAAAACAAAGATTGAAACGACAGCGTTTTCCTTGTATCTTTCTCCAATCATCCGGAAACAAATTAGAGAGAGAGAGAGAGAGAGAGAGAGAGAGAGCTTACTGGAATCTCAAGAGGAACTGTGTAGAGAGAAAGGGAGGTGGATTTAAGGATAAAAAATGAATATTGAATTGCGTGAATTTAACGTTATATGTGTGCGTGTGTGTGTGTGTTTATATATATATATAAAGAACAGCGACGTTTCGTTATGGTTCAGGTTGTGATTGAATAAAATCGAGAATTCGACTTACAATGAAACGAGCAGAGCAACCCTATGAATTGTTTTACATATATTTATTTAAAAAAAAAAAAAAAGGCTGAAGAGAGACTGTGAAAAAGAAAAGAGGAAGTGAAAGGTACGTAATGGGAGGTGGAGTTAGTTACAGAGCGAGGAGCGGAGAGAGAGAGAGGGTGGTTGGTTGGCCTGTCTGAGGCAGCTAGCGGTTGTACCCGCCGTCAACCGATCATGTTCCTTTGTTGCAAAAATTGGTCATCTCCTTCTTAGCGTTACGTTCCTTCTTACCTTATATATATATATGCATATTACTATTATTTATTTGCCTATCATATTATTTTCAACAATTATTTTCTTACCAATTATACAGATCTATTTTTTAAAAATTATAACATTACCCAAAAAGAATTCTTTTTACATTTAAAATTTTCTTAAATTTCATTAAAAAATAAATTATTATTTTGATATTATAAATTCCCATTTTAATGTTGAAGGCAACCCAAACATGTCCATTACAAGGTTAATATTTGTAGTTAGTTTGTTTTGGAATGGCAGAGCAAAGCTTAGAGAATTCAGTCAGTCACCATACATACATCCAATGTGCCCATTGTATATATATATATATATATATATAATAATAGTTGGTTACTTTACACCTCCTCCATGCATCATGCATCCTCTTTTTAATTGTGTTTTGGATTTTGTGTCCCACTACATTCACTTTTCTTAAATTAACTATTTTTATTTATTTATTTATTTTGTTTCTCTTCATCCCATTAAATTTTATATAATGATATTAAATTAATGTTTGCAATGCTTGCATGCCAAGTTTTATCAAATAATTAATTTATATAATCTCATCATTATCTTAAGAATATATGAATTTTAAGTAAAAATAAACAGTAGTCACCTTTGTTGCAGATACACACAATTCCCATCAAAATAATAAATAGGGTCGGTTAATAAAGTCCAAAAATGTGGATGTTAAGATAGCAAGATTACTATTTGAATTTAGTACCCTGAAAATGAAATCAAACCAACTGGTTAGTTGACAACTCTCGAAGATAAGGAGCACTCATCAAGAATAATAAATAACTGGGCCAAGAATATATTGTCAAGATAACTATTTTAAAAAGGTAAATCCCTTATTAAGCTTACCTATGGACCACCACCGCCACCGCCACCTTGCGATGGTGGTGGTGGTGGTGGTTAGGGAACTTGGCAGTGACCAGTGAGGATGGAGAAGCGTACAAGGCAACCCCATGCCTGAAATTGCAGGCTGCAATTTTACATTCGGATTAAGAAATCACTATTTCTAGTGTATAATTTAATGTTCGCGAATTTAAAGCCCAACACAAGGCCCAAAGGTGATAACAGGAACTCTGTATTGACACGTAATGGGTCACTTTACAGATTTGTAAAACCTACTAAAAATAACAGTCACTCCAACTTCAATAGAAGCGGGCGGCCTAACAGATTTTGTAAAACAACAGGCCTGGCCCAGTAGCCCAAGTCCATCAAATGCATAGTGGGCTTTAAAGAGTGACAAGGAAGAGTTGGATCCTGAAAGCATACACATCGTAACTATCGAAGGACAACTGTAGCAGGAGCAGAAGGCGAGCATTTCTTCGCAAGCATAGCTGGAAGTTCTGACTCGTTGCCCTCAGATTTATCACTGATTTATTGCAAAAAATTGTACTTTCTTTCTCCTCATATAAATATATATTTTTTCTTTTGTTTTTTTAGTCCGCTTTAATTTATGTGTATTTTTCTAAAATCTTTAATTTAATAAATAATTATCAAATATAAATTCTTTGTAATTATCTAAATATGGATGCAAATTTATATAAATATTTTTATAATAAAATTTTTTAACTAATGAAAAATAATATTTATCTAAATATTTTTATAAAAATTAATATCATTAAATTACAAATCTTACTATACTTTTGCAATTCGAAAGTAATTTAATAATAATTTCAAACAAACTCACGCTTAAAATTTAAGTCGAATAATGTTAAAAAAATATACTTTTTTATCCGCATTCATGTAATTTAAATATTTTATAAATGAGAATATTTATAAATAAAATGAGGGTGCAATTCAAATTAATCTTCATTATAAAATTATGGTGAAGTGGAGATATAAAAATAACATATACAATAATGAGTGGTATTATACAATTTCAACATGGCAGCAAATTATGGTTTGATGAACTTTGGCAGGTGCCATCTTATTAATGCCAATGCAAAAATCGGGTGAGTATATTAATGTTTGGGAAATTATTATAGACAGCTATTATATTTTATTATATAACTAAAAATTAAATTTTGTAAATAAACCATTAAATACTAAAATATGGTTCCATTTAAACTAAGTATATGCTGATCTTAGTTTAATTAATCAGTGTTTTAATTTGTTTTTTTTTTTTTAAAGAAGAAGTGAACTCAAATATGCTAATTAATTTGATTAATTATTGATTTTTGTTTAAGAAAATATTTTTAATCAGAAAAAGGAAAAAAACATGGCAATACTGTATGACAAAGGAGGACACCTACTATAAGAAACCCAACTGCCTTTGTATTTACACTCACCTCGTTTTCGCCGTCTCTTTTCTCTTTCTCTTTCTCTTTCTCTTTCTCTTTCTCCGTACTTGAAGCATTTCCCAAATGGCAGCCGCCGCAGGTTTATCAATCTCCATGCACTCTCCTTCTAGCTTGGTAAGTTTCCTTAATCCAGTTTTATGTTTTTGCTGATTCTGCATTAGATCTGTTAATTTCTTCTCCGATACATTGTTATCCAATACTTATTTGCCTGTGATTGTTGTTAATTTCTAGTTCTTTTTTAAGATTAATTGGATCCGTGATTTATTTTTCTTATCCACTTAGCTTTGCATGAGATCAGATAGATGTCTATGAGCAAATTACAGTTCTTTTCTTTTCTTTTTCTTTGGGTCTCATTCCTATAAGATGTTAATGGGTTGAATTCGTAACTGAGTGAAATGTTAATTTATTTTGAAAAGATCGAATCTTTTGTTATTTTCATGGGCTTGGCATTTAAGAGAAAACACTAAAATTGGTTGCTTTATATAAGCTGATATTCCTTAAAGTTTAAACACTCGTTCTTGTTGCAATTTAAATTATGCTTTTGTTGATATTGATAGTGCACTGACGCTGCAATTTTTGAATGTTTTCAACAGGCTGCAACCAAAATCTCTAGTCTGAAGTCATTTGCACTTCCAGTTCAGAGAACTTTCCTGTCATTCAGGGTTCGACCAGTTCCAGCTCGCCTTAGCATTTCTTGCGCTGTATGTTTATCCTTTCAATTAAAATTTTGATATTTGGTTATTAAGTAATTAGCCATGCAAATATTTGAGAAACTAGCAGTATTTCAAAATTAAGGATTTTGTTATGTTAACAATGGCTTCAGGTAGAGAGGTGAAACCATACTAATGTTCTAGTTAAATTATATATATATTTTTTAATTAATTTAGAAAGTGAATGATGTAGTAGATGTTCTTGAGCAGGCCAAGCCGGAAACAGTAGAAAAGGTCTGTGGCATAGTGAAGAAACAGCTGGCATTACCAGCAGAAACTGCTGTTACCGGCGAGTCAAAATTCGCAGAACTTGGAGCAGATTCACTTGATACAGTATGCATCACTTATAATTTGTTCTTTTGAAGATCTAATGATGTTTTCTCTCCTGGCTCTTTATGGTCGATGCACCTCCTTAACACATTTCTTTGTGTTTCGCACATCCAATAATCTATAATTCAAAGTCATGGCTTTATGTGGATGTTTTCTTACAGTCACTATTTCAATGGAATAGTAGGATAAATTTGGCATATCATGTCATAACTGTATTCATCATTGCATATCATGCCCCGTTTGTTTTAATTCCAAAAGTTATCTTTACTCTGTAAAAGAAATTGGTAGTTTGCCCTAACTTTTCAGGACGGTATCTTTTCAGGTTGAGATTGTGATGGGACTCGAGGAGGAATTTGGGATCAACGTGGAAGAGGAGAGCGCCCAGAGCATTGCAACAGTTCAGGATGCTGCTGATCTTATTGAGGAACTTGTTGAGAAGAAGGCTTAGAAGAAACGACCATCAAACTTAGAAATCCTTCTCTCTTGCAACTATGTTTTTTTGTTAGCCTGCTACAGGAGTGCTAGGCAGTCTTGTTGTGAACGTGTCTTTGTTGGTTTTGTTATGAAATTTTTCTTAATTTCCTGAACTACCCTCATAAATTGCTAAAAATTATGAAATCATGCTGGTGTAACTTTAATACTGCAAACGCCTGTTCAATCTAGGGAAATTACTTATATTTTTCAGAACCTGAAGATTAGACCATAATTCACTGAGTTGTTGTTTCTCTAAATGGACAATCATGGGCAGCAGCAGAATAACACCCTATCGCTTAGTTATACCTCTCCCATAATCGGGCTTAAAGATTTATCTATTGAAGTAAGCCTCTGCCATTGGGGTTTATTTGGGTTAAAGCTGCGCCTTAAATTTGTATATATGCGATCTCCCGGCTAGCACATTACGATTAAGAACAGGACAATTTTATTATTAACTAAATATCTTCCTCTTGACCACAAAAGAACTCCCTCATGCTTCACTTATTCTGGATTATACATTGTTAACATGGAATGCATATTAACCAGGGATCCCAATTGGTACACAACAAAGCACCTTATATATCAGAGCTACATTCACCACAAAAGCAGCACGTCGGCATGTAACAAGCGTCCCTTCAAATGCAGCATTTTGCCATCTGAGCTGTTGCACTACTATATACAGAACGTCAGGGCAGAAAGTGTTCAGAATTACTTATTGCATCATTCCCAGTCCGCGTCAAAGAAACCAGCATCTTTCATCTCTGAATAGTATACATTCTCTAGATGTAAATCTTCCTCCTACAATCATATCAAATGCAACCATCGATCAAAACTAGACTAGTGCACGACAATGACCATAGAATACAGATTGCACATTGCTGAAAACAGGACCAGAAAACTGAAGAATAAAAACAGTAAAACCAAATTTCAGAAGAAGTGTGGGAAAAAAACCCCGTGGCAAAAATAACCTGGAAAAAGTCTGCTAAAAATGTCTTGTGTAGCAGAGGCAGGTAAAATGCATGGTAGCAAACAATTGTTATGCCATATAACCTGCAAAAGGTGATTGATGGAAGAAAATAAGAAGAAAACAAACTCCGTATGGCTGCAGAAAAGTTAAATGCACAATTGCAAGAATCTGATCTAAAGTTACCAGAAACCAAAACCAGCTCCATGACCAGTAAGCCCACAGGCAAACAGCGCTAGTGCATTCAATGCAAACATAATAACAATATATTTGTAGAATGCAGGCCTTGCTGCAAGAGTTTAGCAAAAGAAAAGGTCACAATGTCATAATAATAGCTCCAAAACTAGGATGAAACTTCTTGTGCCAATATACAGGCATTTGACAGACTTACCAGGTAACCTTTCCCTCCACTTAGAATGGTACATGAACAATATGAAGCCATAAACTGCTGTTAGCACCAGCCTGTGGATAACCCACAAGCTCCACTTCATATGATGAGTCTGTTCGTTGCTATCAATAAACAAAGGGATCCCAAGCCCAAACATATAAATTGCCTGTAAGAGAAAAGATCTGAAATTTAAGGTCCATTGCTTTGGGGTGGGGTATTTGATCAAGATGGCGCAAGGAAAATATACAAGTTAAGAGGCATTATTCAAATCTAAATGCATGAAAGTAATATCCAGGCATGCCCCGAAACAACAACAGATAATATAAGTGTTTGCAATTAGACAAGTATACAATAAGTACGCTGTTAATGCAACATCTGAGAAAAGAAGAGCCTGTATCTTCCTTTTACGATGTTAGTGCCCATTGTCAATATCAGCAAAAGGCTAGCTACAAGAAAGGTGCAAAATTTTTCAATGGAAAAAAGGGATACCTTGAGGAGTATGTCCAAACCAACGATGAGTGCTGACACAGCAAAGGTTCGTGTCAAAGCTTCCAATCCACTTGCATAATTTCCTTGGAGTAAAAAGGCAATCAAGCTTACTTCCAAAAACAGCATTCCAGATGTTGTAAACAAAGATAAGATATTCCATGTTAATTCTTTTCCAGGAGTGCACTCCCATGCCTGTGTCAATGGGAGACAATTTTAAGTGATTGTACCCAAAGGGCCCAAAAAAAGAATCATCATGAAGAACCTCAGAATCTATTTGAAAAAACCATGAGTTTAACCTTTAATGTCTCATGTTGCGAATGAAACTATAAATTTTAGCATATGGGACAGGAAGATAACTGGCTTAGCAAAATTTGATGATTTGGTTCGTTGTTGACTAATTAGCATACCCATCTTAAATGATGGTTTTATCTAATAATGCAGAATGTATGCATAATATGGCTTAGAAAGATTTGCAGCAAATATTCTGAACTAAGAGACAATCTTCTGTTATAAAGATTTGTTTCAAACATTGTGGTACATGTAAAACCACAAGTATTTATTAACTAATAGACATTCTACTCCAGTGTAACATAAGGCCAGAAAATAGTCCCATTTATCAACAAGATCATAATATCATATGGCCATCTTATATATTGCTTCTCCAAAGTCAATCTGAAACCAATCAACAATGAAACATAAATGATCATGCTTAGATTCTGTAAAGCCAAAACCAGTATCATCGAAATGCCAACCAGTGTTCTCAACTATTTAAATCTCACATGCATGCATTTGTCAACCTTATGCTAATTACGGTAAGGAAAATAAAGAGAAAGGAAAGAAAAAAGCCGACATACTTATTGGACATCACAAACCTAAAGGAGAGTAAACACAGACAATCACATTTATGTACCAAAATAATTACTAATTTGAGTGCTCTAGAAAGTAATAATCCATTGACATCATAATGTACAATCAAGACATAGCAGTACACTAGTAATGTACAAATTCAAGAAAAGCATAAAGTAGCAATTTTTTGAGGATACGAAATATGAAATGCAGACTAAATGCCAATTCAATAAACACCTAAAGTAGCAAATTTTGGAGAATAATTTGGTAATGATGAAGCTCAAACCAAAGACATCATAAAACGCTAACGTAAAGATATACATTCAAGAAATGCACGATCTTCAATGAGAATTTTACTTAACTCCTCAAAAACTGATTCTACAGTTACTACCAAAATTGCAATATAAATTCAAAAAGCTATCTAGACTACAAAGCTAATGAATAAACCCATGCGAGTACCAAATATTTTTCTTTTAAAAACAGACTGAATTAATAATATAATATTTCTAATACAAATTCAAGAAACACACAAAGTTTACTGCTCTAGAAAACCCAAAAGAAAAACCCAACTAGCAAAACATTTGATTATCCAGATGGAAACTAACACACAAACCTGAAAGAAACACCAAGCAAGATTAAGCAAGCTAACAAGCCAAAGAATCCCATAATAAGCGATCATGATATAGGATCTTCCATGCGATAACTTGGCAAAACACTTTTTAGCCTGAAATGCCAAGTAAAGTACAAAAGCAAGAGAAGCCGAAATCAAGATCACATTGTGCAAGAATCCATGGCACTCGTACAGCCAATTAAACAACCCTAAGCCAACAAAACCCCCTTCTTTGAGAGTGGAATTGTTAGGGTTTTGTGAAATTGGAATTGAAAATGGAGAAGCTTGAGTTTGGAGTTCGAGATTTCGCATTTCTTGGGAGTTAAAAGAAAGATCCTTTCTTGTAAGAGTGAAAAACCAGAGAGGAAAGCCCTAACCCTAAGATTTCAAATGAAGAAGCACGTTCAAACTGTTTAAATGATATACGGTGGGTCTTTTCAGAGGTCGAGTTTTGACGATGATGCTCTTTTGATGTTTTGGTAACAGACTTACCGGTGATTATTTGTTTATTTATTGCTAATTTTGGATTGCTTTTATATGTTAGAACGAAGTTTTGCAACAACATTTTTCTATGGTCGGACTTGGACCACACAATTTAAATATATTTATATATTCGAATTTCTTTCTTAAACATTTTTCAGATGTACTAATTAATCCTTAATAACGAAATACTTATATTTTTTCTTATAAAAGAAACAACTTTGCCCATGATGGTTTGAGTTCAAGTGAGATTGTTCGTACTAGTAACTAGACCATTAATAATATTATAATAATAAATGAATGATTAATTTTATTGTATATATTAAAATCCTAATTATATTATCATTTGATTGAAATTTCATTAAATATATTATTTAAAAATTTATTATTATAATTATTGAGCAATTTTGAGTTATCGATATATTTCAACTTGGTGAATTCTATAACATAATAATAATGACTTTTCAATAATTTTATATATAAAATTAAATTTATATAAAATATTTTAATATGTAATTTTTATATAAAATCACATACTAAAATATTTTATATAAATTTTTTGAAAAAAATTACATAAATTAATATAAAATTTTATAATTTTTATTCAATAAATATGTAAAGATATTGTAAAGTTACTATAAATACTTTGGAATTCATCGGCTATCTTTTGTTTAAAAAATATTATTTGAGTAAGATAAAAAGAAGTAAAACACTATAATTAATTTAGAAATTTAATTGAATATTACTTTCTCTATTTTTAAAAAGATAGTTCACTTTTAATTTATATATAGATTAAAAAAAATTAGTTAATGCTGTTAAATTTTATTACAAATATTTTACTTATTTTTACAATTTATATGATTTAAAAGACAGTAAAATAGATGTTCCAGTATTTGAATTTTAATCATTTAGTTATATTAGCATCTTAATTTTAATTAATCTAATATAAAATTTTATTTTTATGACATCTTAAATATTTTATTTGTTAATTATTTAACATACTTATATATTCTAATTTATTATTAATATTAAAACACTTACATTATATATATGGGCAATATTAAATGAAGTCGTATATCAAAAACTGATATAAAAAAAAAAGTTAAGGTATTCACATTATATTAGAAATTAAAATATTAAGATAGCCAAAAATGAAATATCCAAGAAATTAAAATGTTAAAATAGTCAATAAATCAAATGTCGAAATATAAAAATACACCTAAACTTTAATGATTGATTATAGATTTATTCTAAGAAAAAATATCTTTTGGGGTGGTATTGATAATTATCCGTCGCGAAAGGGAGGCATAAGCAAGAGTACATGAAGGGCAAATATGGAATGTAATTAGCAAAGATGTTACTTTCCGAAACTGACCGTTAAAACCAGCCTCCACATTCTTCTTCATTCCCTCCCTCGTTTTTGCCTGCACAATCGGATCATATCATTTCCCTTCAAACCCCAGAAAAGGAAAATGTTTACAAAACTAAGAAGTAGAAGAAGAAGACCAGTCCAAATATTTCATTCTTGACTTTTATTACGTACAAGAATCCAAAAGGAGAAAAGAAAAAACTTTTATAATGTTGCTTGATTGACTTAAATTTTATGATTCAATGTTGTCATTGGCTTATATAAATTGACTGCGTCCTCATTTTAATCAATAATTATGACCCGTTTGATTTAACCGATCAACACCAGCTTCTGCTCTGATCAATCTCAGGTTGAAGATTGCGGTGCATTTAGGCATGGATCGTAGAATGAATCCTGTATATTTAAGGCAGCAAAGCGCAGCGGAGTCACCGCAGGGTTCATCATCACCGGTTATGTCTCCGTTGCACCCTAGACATGTCCGTACAGGCTCAGCCGGCATGCCTAACATGAAAAAAGCACAGACAAAAGCCGCGGCACAGAGGCTGGCACAGGTGATGTCACACCAACCACCTGATGGCGATGAAGACGAAGATGATGATCTTTCTTATGATTACAGTTCTACTGGTTTTGGTAGCATTGGTCTTGCTGGTGGTAGGAGAATGCCGCGCCCACAATCTCCTATGGTAAAACTCTGATTTTTTCGCTTGCATCGACTCTGAGATATGAAATATTTTTTGGAGATATGTTGTGATATAGAATTGTATTTTATAAAGTGCAGCCTAAAGCTTTACCTATAAGTCCTGCACAAGTGAGGAAACCACAATCAGCAGTGGATGAGGACTATGAAAAGGATGATGATTATGGCAGCATTGGTCTTGCTGCTGGAAGAAGAATGCCGCGGTCGCAATCTCCTGTGGTAATTATATTCTTTAGTTTTATCTTGGATTTGATGCTGCATTAGAGATATGAAATCTTTTAATTTATTTACCATACGTGAATCCTTGTTAATTTGGAGAATTCTTGTAAATTCATGACTTCTTTTAACATAGCTCCACTGAGTGGGAAAGAATTGAATTCTAGCAGCTACGAGCTTTCCCAACACGAGGATTGAATTGAATTCTTGCATTTTAAGATTTTCCAAACACACTGATGTTCTGATGTAAAATTGCATTATAAAGTGCAGACCAAAACTTTACCTATGAGTCCTGCACAAGTGAGGAGACCGCAACCAGTAGTAGACGAGGATTATAATAAGGATGATGATTATAGCTTAGTAACAGGTCCGGTGACCATTGGCCGTGCAGGTGGAAGGTCAATGAGATCTCATTCTCCTATGGTAATTGACCAATTACTATCATAAGCTTGTACTGTCCGCTTGTTCGTACTTTTATCAAGCTGCTGGTTGTTGATCTGTCTGTTTTTTTTTTTTTTTTTGTTCTGCTATATTATCTCTTTTAGGCAGTTCGTACCAAACAAGAACAGCCTGCCTCTATAAATTCAGCAGCAAGTACTAGACCATCATTATCTCTGAACCCTGTGGAACAGCCATCACCAGCTTCTTTAATTTCGCCAACCCAATCATCTCAGGCTACAAATGGCTCTGAACAACCTCTTTCTGCTCGTCGATTATCTACTAATTCCATAGAACAGCCTTTATCTGGTCGTTCTTCATTATCTGTTCGATCATCTATCAATTCCAGTGAACAACCTCCATCTGCTCGTGCTACTTCAGCTGGCCGTCCCAGCATCAAGCCTGTTCCCATGCCATCTAGTGTACCTATTTCATTAAGGCCAGTCTCTCCTATAGTTACACAAGAGCCTTCAGTGGATAATCGGAAAGATAAAAGGTACTTTAAGAATCTAAATCCATATATCTTTATTTCAAAGGACTATATCTATATCATTTGGCTTCTTCTTTCTCGAACATGTCGAGTAAGTGACTCTCAGAAAAAGGGTTTATGTTGACAATCAGCATTGTTGCATGGGGTTTATTTCTTATCATTGTAAATGAATGCAGTGGAGATATTTGAGCAGTCAATGACTAATTTTAATTAGCTTGTTCAAGTATTATGACCTATATGGTTATCTGCAAAGACGTACAGGTGCACTGTGGCTGGTGTAGTTAGTTTTTTAACATATTGTTCTCAAAGGACTATATGCACTGATATGTTGGTAGCTTGTATCACTTGTATTTTACAGGCAATTCAGAAGGAAGTGCCTTTCTGATCAGATATGTAATTCGTTCAACTTTTTATGCAATATCTACATTTAATTTTCTGATGCAGATTGTCTATAGATTTTGGGAGTGCGAACCTAAAAGATACTGGTATCTATCAATCAGCTTCTGCTTTACAGGACGAGGTATGGCAATGTGTCAGCTGATAATATAACTGATTTGAAGGCTTTTGGATATGGATGTCCATTGTTTGAGTGTTTGCTCATTGTTAGCATTAAAATTCTCAGCCTTGGCTTCTTTTCTGGAAATTTTGTTCAACTTGTTTTGATTTGTTTGGCTAGTAACTCAGTACATACTTTTTAATTTATGCCAAATTTATGTGTAATCTACAAATCATGTTGCAGGTTGATATGCTGCAGGAAGAGAACGAAAGTTTAGTTGAAAAGGTGGGTCAACACTTTTATTTCTCTAGATTTGCTTAGTTATTTTCTTGCAATTGCTCAACATAGGCACAATTCATCAGCTGTCATTTTTAAGAGGAATGGTATGTTACTAGCGCACATTATTCTTGTTTTCTCAGCTCATTACTGAGTTCATTTCCAGAAGGTGCTGCAGTAGCCATGTTTAATTGATTAAATGCAGTAAAATCGATAAAGTCACCTTCTGATATTGCTATTTCACTCAACGAAAGCTGACATCTGCAGACTTGGCCAGGAATTGATAGTAAATAGGTTAATATACTATTATTTGTTTGCTTTCTTTGGTTCTCCATCATGATATGTTCCCATTCAGCTTCGACTTGCAGAGGAGAGGTGCGAGGAATCTGAGACAAGAGCTAGGCAGCTTGAGAAACAGGTATTTTTCTAAATTTCTAAACAGGTAACCCAACTTCACATCCTAATAACTTTTGGACATTTCATCCCCAACTTTCCCCTTGCTATTTGTGGTCTCTGATGCATGTTTTTAATCAGGTTGCTAATCTTGGACAAGGTGTAACATTAGAAGCTCGCCTATTAAGCAGGCAAGCCTCGGTATTTAGATGTTTTCATGTAAGACATTATATACCGATTTGCTAATGCATCATTTTTTTTTAATACTTTCAGAAAGGAAGCAGCTTTGCAGCAAAGGGAGGTTAGTAGCATTAAGAGTTTTGCTCTCTTTTGCTAATGCATTTCTCATGTTGGATCCTGGTTAAGTAAATTACTGAGGAGTTGTAACACATATGCTCTTGTATATTTATTTGCTGATTATATTTGTATAGCTAATAGCTGTATACATCTGATATACATATGAAGTTTACAGAACCCTCATTATAACAGAAAATCTGAAGGCCAGGAGTTCTAGAATAGGTTCTAAGGTGAGTATGGAGAATCTAATGGACTTTGAAGCCCTTGATGACAGGAACGCTTCTTGCTTATACTGATATGCCAATGGGCAATAGGTGCACCAAATAAGTTCATCAGTGATCAAATTTGTTTAAATTCTTATGGTTTACTATTTTTGAATTCACTTAGCAAGACATAATAAAGAATACTATTCTCTCTCCGATGATGTGAAGTTGTTATCATTTACTTGTGTATATTCGATGTGAAATTTGAAGTATGAGAGTAATTTTTTAATAGGCTGCTCTCAGAATGGCAGAACAAACTACCAAGCCTGCAGATATTGCTGCTCTTAGGACAGAAGTTGAGGTATGGAGAAACTTTATTTTGTATGTTTTTCCTCCTTCCTCTTTTATTACACTTCCAATAGGTTAGTGACAAGGCATGTTCAATGAATTTATACTACTTTCATTTCTGGAATTATTATATAGGCTGCTAAGGATGAGGCAACATCTGCTCTAGAGCAGCTCCATGAAGTTCAGTTCGAAGTTAATACACTTCGGAGTATGAGACAGAGAATGGTTCTGACTCAGGAAGAGAAGGTTTATCTTCAAGTTTGGTTTCTTAGTGACTAACTTATCAAGTTTTTTCTGTCAATAGTGACATGACTTGCAGTTTTCATCTTAGGAAGAAGTTGTTCTAAAGAGGTGTTGGCTAGCACGGTATTGGAGCTTGTGTGTGGAACATGGTAAAGTCATTTTAATTCTTGATCTTTTAGAACATGAATGCCCCATGCTTTTTTGTTGGTGTAAGAGTGAAAATGTGTTAATTCTCGGCCTACGAAATTTGGTCTTGATTCACTCAATTCTGATGAGAAGAATGCTGCTGGCCTTCAGTGTTTTCTAGTAGGAGTTAATGATGCACAAGAATAAGCTTACGGCTGTTGGCTACTTTGGCCAGATTGTGAAACGTCTATGTTCAAAATTATCTGAGAAATGTGAAGTTAACTGGGTTAAAAGGACCATTTTGTTGTCTTCAGCCGAAAACCTTTAGTTGTATGAGTTTCAGAGGTTACTCATAAGCTCAACAAGATACCTATGTATTTTAATTGCAATAAATAAAGTAAGAAATCTATTGCATACAATGTTCTTATATTTCAAGCACGCTGCAATTTATCTTTCAGGCATACACCCAGAGCTTGCTGAAGCAAAATATGAATATTGGTCATCCTTTGCACCTCTTCCTGTTGAAGTTGTAATAGCTGCAGGACAGGGAGCTCAAGATGATAACTCGTCAGGTAAGCATTCATTTGCATACATGCCTTTGTTGTTAGCTTTTACCTCACATTGTAAATTTTACTCTATTAATTTAGAAGGAATAGGGTATACTCTCACTTTTACTCAGAATTTTCTGTTACTCAACTTGAAGCAGCGCATAGTGATGCAAATGAAAGAGAGAGAGTTTTACGGGATGTGAATGAACTTTCTGGAGATGGAAGTGTTGAAAGCATGCTTATAGTTGAGAGAGGTCTGCGGGAATTGGCTACATTGAAGGTTTCTTTCATACCCTTTTCTTTGTGAATTCCTCAAACTATATATGCTTTGAAACATCAGCTGTTTTTTCCTCTAATTTTACTATATGCTGTTCTAGTTGGCGGTCTCTTCGAAAACATTTGTTATTGATTATGGCTCAGCCTTTTATACGAAATAGCAATTCTTCATACTATATCTTCTAATCCTTTTATTTCAACCAAAGGTAGAGGATGCTGTAGCACTTGCCATGGCGCAACAACGGCGTCCAAATTTGCTGAAAACAGGTCTGAATTGGATTAGGACAAAACGAATGTGGTGTATGTTTCAGCTTGCTGATTATGTCTATTAACATATTTGTTATTTTGGTGTTCTGATGTTTATGGGTTGAAGATGAAGTGAAGCTACCTGCTGAAGGACAATTTGAAGCATTTGGTAAGTCTCATTTTTCAACTGACAATAACCATGAAAAAGGTTACGGTTACTTTAATGCTGGACGAAATGATGTATAAGAAATTAATGTTCTTTCAGAATTGAGCCAAGAGGAATCTGAAGATGTGCGGTTTAAGCAGGTATCGTAACTATTACATTTCTGTAGCAAATTGTCTTCTTTGACAGAACATACCATTGGCGGATTTATTTTCAATAACCTCTACAGGCTTGGCTTACATATTTCTGGAGAAGAGCGAAAAACCACGGAATCGAACCGGACTTAGCAGAAGAGCGCTTGCAGTTCTGGATCAACCACGCCAATCGCTCTACCACATCACATGATGCAGTTGATGGTAATAGTGTCTCTCTTCCACATGCAGGCGCACACACATAAATACTTGCGCAAAAATCAGCCATCTTTCTGAACCTTCTGAAGGAATTAGTACAGATTTTAAGTTTGTGTGTTCCTGCATGAACAGTTGAGCGTGGACTACTGGAGCTGAGGAAGTTAGGCATTGAGAGGCAGCTATGGCAAGACTCTCGGAAAGGCCTCGATATTGACTCAAATTCTAGAACAACACCTGTTGAGTCTTAAAGACTTCCGATACACACATAGATTTGGCCTTTCAGACAGCGTTTTGTCCGAATCCTCCTCTTCAATACAATATATCATTTCAGTTCATTCAGAAAACCTTGTAGCTTCTGTTAATGCTCGACTTAATTAAAGAGCATCGAATCAGCTTTTACATTTCAGCAAGCTTTCTATCAATCTGTGTTGCGAATTCAATTGTAGGAAATTTTGTATGTCCGCCTATCCATCTGACAACAGTGGCGGATAAAAGGGAGAGAATGGTGGTGAAGGCTGCCGTCACCTTCCCTGACTTGGATATTTATTTTAAATATACGAGAGTTTAAATTTTTATTTTATTAAAATAAAGTTGGACTATTTTAAATTATCCAAATAATCTCTAATTTCAACTTAATTTATTTATCATAAATCTTACACAACTTTTATAGGAAGTTTACTCCGTTTAAAATTTGAATAAAATGAAAAAGAAATTATACTTTCTAAAACTTAAATAAGAAATTTATTTATAAGAAAAATATAAATAGTTTTGAGGGTTTAGTTTTTTATTTTATTTTTCTTTTCCATTCTTCTATAGTCTTATTTATTTAATTTTCTTTTATTATACTAATAATAGATTTTATGATTAAAAAAATATTAGTTTATATAAAGTAACTAATAGTGGCTCAGGTGGAATATAATATTTTATATTTTATTTATTACTAATTTAAATTTGATATATTCAGTTCAAAATTTGTAACAATTTGATCCTTTAAAATTTATTTCCGTTGGCTAATTAACAAAGCTAAAGGCAAGATCAGCACCAAAAAAGAGAATAATAATAAAACAAAGTCCATGAATCATGAAACCTCAAGGATGTGGTGTGGAATTAATAACATTGGAAGGACGTAAGAAGGTAGGTGGCTGCTGGCAGCCTATTTTGACAGCCTATTTAAATTATTATATATAACTAGCCATTTAATTGTGTTAATATATAATTATTAATAATAAATTTTTTATTTAATTATAATATATTATATTATAAAAAATATTTAGTTATTATTTTACTTTAATAAGTACTTAATGTTATTATTTTATTTTAATAATTTTAAAAGTTAATAGTTGAAAAAAAATAGATATACAGTAAATTAGTAGTATTATATAATTATTAATTTTTACTAAATTTAGCTATCATTTTATTTTAGTAAATATTAATTATATTATATTATATTATTAATATTTAATATTAAATATATTTAATATTATTATTTACTATTATAATAATTTATTATATAACTATATTAAAGTCACATATTTTTTTATTGAAATTCTATACAATATTAATTTTATAAAGTATTGCCATATATTATAGATTGGTAGCAATGAAAACATAAAATTTTGGTGCTAATGGTCGAATATCTCTATTTTTTATAAGAAATTTCTAAGGTAATTTTACGTTTTTTATTAGAATAGACTTTTTGGTTTATTTTTTTCAATTATAACAAATATAGTATTTTAATTGAGATTCATAAAATTTAAAAATTTATTTAAAAATTTAAAAAATTTAAAAAAGAGTAAAAATTAATTTAATATTTTTTTATAATTAAATTTATATAAAATTTATTACAACTAAACTGATTCTGAAAAATATATAAAATTTATAAATAAATTCTATATTAGTAGATTAATATATTTTATAATATTAACATATATCTTTCAGTTTTATTTTTTTATTTTTTCTTTCATATTTTATTTTTATATAAAAATAATAATCAACATAGTCTAAAAAATTATTCAAAATTTATTCACGAATTAAATACCAATATGATAAAGCTTCCTTTATACAACTTGCAATTAATAGAAATATAATTTTACATTTGGATAAAATGGTACCTCCATATTTCTTAGTTTAATTAGACAAATATCTAATATGATAAATAATAATAAATCTATATTAACTTATTGGATATTAATATTTTTAATTTTTAACTTTTATTGCTATTTTTTAAATAATCTTTTTAACTAATCCTTAGCATAGAGAAATATCTAATAACTAAAATACTATAAAAATAAATTCTTAAGAAAGCGTTTGTTATATTTCATTTATTTTTTAAAATAAGAAATCAAAATAATTTTATTAAAATCACTTTTATTTTAACTTTTTAAAACTTTCTACATAGTATTTAAAAAATATATATTCAATAAATTATATTTTATGCTTTTATAGTCTTTCTCTTCATATTTTTATTCCTATTTCTTTTTCTATTTTTTATTTTTTTTTATCTCAGCATATTCTTATCTAAAATTAAATAATAATAAAAACTATTTTAAGAACAACAATAACTAAAAAGCATTAACCATTTTTCTTAATTTTTTGTAAATAAAAAACATAAAAAAAAAATGATATCAAACTAACCCTTGTTCCACTTATTGTCGAGCTTTCGGCCCAGATGAGCCCAATCCCCAAGCACGGCAGCAGGCATCGGATTGATTGGGGTAGGTGAAGATAAAGTCTAGAAAATTCGAAAGATTTTAAATTCTTTTACGATATTATATAATATTTATTTGAAAACGTAATTTATTTTCCTTTTTTTGACGAATCACAATTTTTCTATATTAACAGTCGAAAACCCACGTCTCTCCAATTACTAACACACACACACTTCCATTCTTTCTCTCTCCACTGCTGCTACTTTCTCTGTCTAAAGGGGTGTTCTGAGGTAATAAATTCTTTTGATCTACTCCATTTTGTAATTATTTGTTTATTATTTTGTTTGTCTTTAATTTCTCAACAATCTGCTTTCGTTTTGTGTGTTTTGATTCTGCTGTAAGGAGCTAAATAGCTGCAAGTATCTATTGAATTGATCTTTGTATCTGTACTTAGAGTTTACTGTTTTTCGAGTGTTTTTGCTTGTGGATTGCAAGTTTTGTTCATCGATCTGTTTAATTTTTTTTTTATTTTGTTTTGGTAAAAATCACCAACGTCGCAATTTTGTTTGCTCAAAACAGCCGTACAACAAGAACTATAAAAACAGCAGGCAAGCTTTAACAATCATCCATAGCTTAGTTAAAGAAAAAAAACAATTATCTACAGCAAGCTCGACGAGAAAAAAAAAAAAGAGCTTAGTTTAAGATTTGCCAAGTTAAGCTAGTTTTTTAACACTTCAATGCGATGTTTCCTCATTTCTTTCGAGTAGCTATGCTTTTGGTATATGGATTAATGAAGACTTTTGGTGGATTTTGGATCCCGTGAGTCCATGGAAACGGATTTGGTTTCCTTGAGTAAGCCATGGTCGATTTTTCTTCTCGTCCTTGATCATATCATTGCTACTTATCTGTGTGGTTTCTTGCTCTCTAACTAGGTTAAGTTAATTATGCTGAATTATGGGACTGTCTATGTGTTTTTGTCACATTTATCAGCTGCTTGTGATCTGAGATATTCTTTTTCTTTTTCTTTTTTTGCTTAGAAATTGTTTATACAGCTGTTTAACTTTTATCTTGTGTAGATCACATTGCAACAATGGTGAAGGCTGTTACCGTCCTTGGCAGCAGTGAGGGTGTTAAAGGGACTATCTTTTTCACACAAGAAGCAGATGGTATTTTCATGCTCTTTTCAATTGGATTACAATTTTCTATATTGCTAATTTCTAGTATGGATAATCATCTTTAATTCATTCCCTCCACAGGTCCAACCACTGTTACTGGAAGCCTTTCTGGCTTGAAACCAGGGCTTCATGGTTTCCATGTCCATGCTCTTGGAGACACAACAAATGGATGCATGTCCACTGGTATGGTTCACTGCCTGGATGTTTAACTAATAAGGAGAAAGTAAAAGTTTGCTTATATCTATTTGAACTTCCCCTTGTTTAATCTTTTGGAGTGCTATTTGCAGGACCACACTATAACCCTGCTGGAAAAGAGCATGGTGCCCCTGGGGATGAGAATCGCCATGCTGGGGATCTGGGAAATGTCACTGTTGGTGATGATGGTATGCATTGTTCTATTCATATTATCGCAAAATGCAAATTTTTTTTTCTTCTCAAACGACATTGATATATCTCTTGAAGTTAGTGATATGTTACATAGAAAAGTTCTTCTCTCTCTTTATTTCATTCTTCTTCATTATCCTTGATCATTTTTTTTTTCTTCTTCTAATGCCTTGTTATATATTTTGATACTTTTCTGTGTGAATAATACCACGTATATTGCATGGTGCAGGCACAGCTACTTTCACAATTGTTGACACGCAGATTCCTCTTAGTGGCCCAAATTCCATTATAGGAAGGGCAGTCGTTGTTCATGCAGATCCTGATGATCTTGGCAAGGGTAATTTTCAAGTCTTCTCTGTTTTCCTTGTATCCTCAGTGATGAGTAAACTGAGTTCTATATATGCGGCATAACCATGCAATTATTGCAGTATTATTAGTTCTTTGGTGAAAGAACTGCTATTAGTCTTCATAACCTATTATTCAGTTCGAAGATCTCAAATTTCATACTATTTTAGGAACAAAGTTTTCCCTTGAGTGGGAGACTGTTAGTTCTGCATCAAGATTTTTGTCCTTTTCCAAACTGGGGGCTTGTATTTGTATTACAGCTATAGAGTTATTTGTAGTTTTGTAGAGACCATTTCTCTAGAATTATAGTAGTGGCAGTGGACTAGCAGAATGCTTGCAGACTTTTTTTTTTTTTTTTTTTCATTGAAGTGGCTCTTTGGTAGTCCACCATTCTTCCCGCAGGGACAGCTAAATATGCTAGCTACTTTACCCCTTTTCTTTTTTCTCACAATTGGGCTTGATGTCTGATAAAAGCAAGAAACTGACTGCGACTCGATGTTTTCTATCCAGGGGGACATGAACTCAGCAAGAGCACTGGAAATGCCGGTGGCAGAATAGCATGTGGTAAGTAGTAAACTTTCTTGACCACATTGAAATGAAATTATTTCATTTTCTTTAAGATACCAATCGACTTTTGTCTACGAGTATAGAGATTCATCATCATTGTAAAGGCCAACTTTGAAACTTCTCTAAAGTTGAGAGTCACTGCTGATCGAATCGTTTATTTTGCCTGCTACTTATGCAATCATATTTATGCAGGTATTATTGGTTTGCAAGGATGAACATTGAACTGCTTCTCCAGGAATCCATAATAAAAACAAGGCAGTTGAATATGGGTTGGCTTGACAGGTTTTACATGAATGTTATGAGACTAGAAATCTATTGAATAAAAGAACCATTATAAGTGTACCCTGGCTGATTTTATTCCATGATATAAGCATACTGCACGCTTTGTTGGATTATAATGTTCTTTGAAAAAGAAAATGTGGGATTTTGTTATCTGTTTCCTCTTTATATCGAATGCCCATCAAAGCCCTAGTGAGTACATATCTCATTACAACCATGGCCACATTGCTAAGGCCAGGACAAAGGGAAAACACCATTTGATATTTAACAAGTAAATAAATGAAACTTTAAATTTGAGGGCTAATTATTTTGAAACATTTTTCCTTATTTGCAAGTTGACATGCAAAAAAAACAAAAAAAGAAGTGCATTGATGGTCAGATGCGTTTTATTGAATTTAATAGAATTAAATATACCGTGTTTAATAAGGATGGTGGTGGTGGGGTAGTAACCTCCTTTAAGAGGTTGGGTTAAGTTTGTAAAGGCAATCTTGGACTGGGTTGGGGTAGTAAATGTTGGTTGGTGCCAGAGTCACTAATGGTATAATGAGGTAAATTCTGTTTGGATCTCATCAAGTTAGGACTGGGTGGTACAGGTCTGTCATGTTTACAGAGCAAGAATCGGACGGCTGATTGTCTTGCTAATCAAGCTCTGAATTATTTCAGGATAAAGTCCTTCGGGTTCCATTTACTTTGTCTCATATTTTAGAGGGTGAATTCTGATGGGTTCAAGTTTTCCTAATTTAGATATCTTCCAATTTAATGTCTACTATTTTGTCATCTCCCTTTTTTCTTTCTTAAAACAAGTAAACTACCATTAATTTATAATTACAAGTCAGTATGAGTAAGAGTGACCACTGTTTTATAATATAATTTCTCTTAAGGGGTTAGGTATCATTACTTTTACGGATATGAAATGCATGAATTTAGTTTTACGTGTTGGACTCTTTGGCATAGCATAAATTGTCCACCAGAATTTACTATTGGCCATTGTGGCATCCCCGCCCCAAAATTTAGCAATACAATAGGAAAATGATTGTCCATAACCATAATAGGATCATACAACGAAGCTCTAAAATATAACATAATTTGATCATATCTATGTTTTTGACCAAGAAGAGGCAAAAATATCAACGATGAACAAAGCTAATTTGGTAATGCAATCTACAATATTTTATCTTATATAGAAACATAATCAAGAAAGAAAATATGGAAGCTACAGAAAAAGGGAGCGTTATGTTTTGTTGGGTATTAATGTTTCTTCATATTCTTCATCATAAGCCTAATTAGTTTATAATTGCATCCAGCAAAGTTTTACATATTGGGTACGAATCATCCAGCATGATCTTTATTGGCAATCTGACATCACTTTTCTATAAAATTGTAGCCATAGCAGACAGATGCATGTATTCTCATACTAACACAAAATGAGGAGAACTTCATTCTTGATTGCCTTGCTAGTCATTGTCTCCTGTAAGTCTCTCTCTCCCTCTCTCTATTTTTCCATTCTCTTTTTGAATTAAAGCTCAATTTAATCACCAAAACAGTGTTTTGAGATTTTTTTTTTTCTATAAAAAAAAGTTACCGTTGATGGGATCGAATCGATAGAAGGTAGAAAGGAGACGAAGGTGGTGGTGAGCCAAGGAAACTTTGCCGAGTCATCGGAGCCATTCCCCAATTGCGACACCGACAAGGACTGCCTTGATAAATGCCCTAACACATGCAAACACATTTATTGTAAATATTTCATCTGCCGATGCCAAGTTTCTATCCCGCTATTTACTCTACCTTGCCAATGGGGTTAAGATCTGAACTGGAATAATAATAATGTACTCATCTGCCTTACTGTTTTAAAAAAAAGAAAAAAAGAAAAAAGGAAAAGGAGATATTCAATTAATAAAACCATGAGTTCAAAATATTTATATTTTTTGATTAATACTCATCATAACTGCAATAATTCATTTATTGCAAAGGAAAGAAAGAAATTAAACTCGATATCTTTGTTCTCATCATAGTAAAACATTGAGTTCCTTTCTTCTTTGATTTTGGTAATTTTCAGCTGTTCAAGGATACATGACAGGAAATGGCAAAAATTGATTATTAATTCAGGGGGCTGGTAATTGTGTGTTTCCAACCTGGAATAAGTGCACAAAATGCATGAAAGTTTTCGTGTAATGTCTGAATTATGAAGCAAAGCATGATACGCTTAATTGGCAATTTGGCATTTACTTCCCTGTAAATTAACCCCATAATATAAACTCAGCACTGCCCAACACACAAGAAAAATGGACAGGACTTTCTTCAACCTTGCATTTTTGGTAATTATGCTAGCCACTGTGTCCTGTAAGTCTCGCTGTCTCTTAATTCCAGGATTGCTTTCTATGATTTGGTCCTCTATCACTCTTGCATGCTTCTTTTTTTTGTTTAATATTTGGGGTGGGGGGACAGGTTTTGTGGATGGGATTGAATCAAGAGAAAAAGGGGAAAGAGGTGAGGCAAGGATTGTTTCCCATGGCCAGAAATATACGACCGATTGTTAACTATAAAGTGGACAAAAATTGTCATGAAAAATGCTCCGATAAATGCAATCGCACCTTCTGTCTCCATCAAAATTGCCATTGCCAGATTTCTCTTCAGCTAACAATACCTCATCAATGGCGTTAACATTATCTCCGTTGCTCTACCGAGAGAGAGAGGTACCGACGAATGTGATATTATTTTATTTGTCATAATTTCCTTATAAACGTATAACAATATCTATTAATCAACATCATGTAATACAAAAATATCTATTAATATTGTAAATTTATGATAGCTTGATCAATTAAACACAAGATAAAAAAATAAAAAAATATAAATTTAATTAAAAAAATAAAAAAAAAGCGTATTTCTGATATTTTTCTAAAAGATAAAAATGAATTTCCCGAAAAGGCCATTCTACGCGAGTGGGCTAAAACTGGTATTTAAAGCGAGAGGCCCGTTAACGTAGAATGAAAATAGCTATTTGGTGGGATTGCAGTTAAAAGAGTTGCCCACACAGCAAAATCAATTCCAACCATTTTCACTTTCTCCACAAGAAGAAAGAAAATTGAAAAGCAAGAATATGGGAAGAGAAGTGTCAGAGAGTTGTATTGATAGTCTACTCACCGAAATGGTATCATCATACTGCAATCGCTTCGATGCCAATAAACCTGAGCTCGCTGGCCGTCGGATCGAGGCCATTGGCTATCAGGTCGGTCATCAGCTCGCCGAAAGGTACTGTCGTTACGCACCTTTCCAATTCCCTAATTTTCAGTTTTAATTAAAATTCGTATTTTTTCTTGACTTCACGTATTATATTCCATTCTTATATACTTAATTATGTAATTATACTTTAGTGTGTGTTTGGATCTTCAAATCTGAACTATGTCTATTTGTTCGGTCCAGATTTTATGTGTTTTCTGTAGGAAAATTTAAGAACCTGTGATTTTGAATAAACTCTATGCTGTTATTTTTTTATTTACTATTTTTACAATTGGTTTCTCTTTTTTCTTGTTTGGTGCAAGTCATAGTTCAATTGTATTCACTAAGTATAATTTAATTCGGTCAATTTTTGCATTTTCCGACTTTCCAAACACTCTTGAGGAAGGAGTAAAAGAGTTTCGTTTTGTTAGGTATACTATGGAGCGACCGCGTTTTAGTGACCATCTAGAGGCAATAAAGTTTATTTGTAAAGATTTCTGGTCTGAGGTTTTCAAGAAGCAGATAGATAACTTGAAGACAAATCATAGAGTAAGGTTTTGGATTCAACCTTGAATGGGAATTGAATGTAGTTGTATTATATGATCAATTGGTTTTGGTTTTCTTGTAGGGTACATTTGTATTGCAAGATAATAAGTTTCGGTGGCTTGCACGCATGTCTATTGATCCATCAATTGAAAATATTGGATTATCACAAGATCCTTCTGTTTTGGAGGAAAGCAAGTCTGCTCAAGCAATGAGTATGCATCTTTATTTTCCATGTGGGATCATAAGAGGAGCTCTTTCTAACTTAGGGATCCCTTGTGCGGTTTCTGCTGATATATCCAGCCTTCCGGCATGTGAGTACCTTTTGTTGTACAAACATGCAATAATAAGTTCTAAAATTAATCTTGTTCTATATGAAATTGTCGCTGTTGTCATGTTCATGTAAGAAATCCAATATGGTTACTAGGTTTCCTACTAATAGCCTGAAATTGTTTTGGATCATTTTTGTGAGAGTAATTCTCTAAATTTGGACTTCCTTGTCATTCAAAATAGCATATGCTGCTGTCTTGCTTTGTGCCTCTATATAACATTTCTCATGTAGCCAGTTGCTGCAAAGTAGGTCATGATTTTTTTCTTGGTTTCTTAGTGTGGTTGGTTCACCAGAATCAAGTCCTCTTGTTCATATCTTAAGATCTGGTAAAAAGTTAGCTAGTCCAAGCATTTCATTGGTTCATATAATCACCTATCCTATCAGTTTCTTTTTAGCAAGTTTGAGACTCTTTCACTTTGTTTAGGCATACTGACCAAATTCGTCAATCTTACTGTCAGAATACCTGTCATGTTAGTCCACTGCAGTACAGCTAATCAGTTTTCGCATTTCTCAAGTTTGGATATTACATCAATATGTACCCTTGCACTTAGCGTCTTATAAGCGCTTTTATTTTCTTTCTTCTTGTAACCTTCCATACTGGGTTCTCTTCTTGATTATATTCTTCTTTGGATTCTGCTTGAAATTATTACGAATTAGCCTTTTTTTGATAACTTCCCTGAACTATTTTTCCTTAATAGAGAAAAAGAAACCTAAAGCATACTGATCTGTAAATATCTCGTTCATTATGCATGTACCTATACTCTCTGATGAATCTTTTGGTCCATATCATGCCTTTTCATATATATAATACATATGTACATGCATACATACATAAATTCGTACCTGGTTTGAAGTCATGTTGCTGCATCGATTTTGCTAGATGGGGTGATCTACTTCTATTAATCTCCTGAAAAGCCTTGGCTTGAATTGTTCTGAATTCTTGTCAAAGCTCTTTGTGCATTCATTATAATAATCACATATTCAAGGAAATTTGAACAGCATGTCTGACCAAGTTACTCATGCGCAGGTTCATTTGTGGTCCGTATAAAGGCTTGACGAAATTATGGCAACAAATGTGGGATCAAAACTGGAGTTTGAAGCATGTTCATCTCCAAATTGGAATACTTTTTGTGTCCCCTCCCTTTTTCTTCATGAAAATGTACTTTCACTTGAGAAGTTCTAAATGTCCATAAAACATATCCAAACTTGTAATAGTGAAATATTTTTGGGTGTAATATCTCTATCAGCAGTGGGAGGTAATATTAAAAATGTTGATTTGATGCATGCTGTTGATGTTGCTTTTAAGCTCTCGTTCTCTTAAAACTTCTGGACCTCTCTGCTGTTCATATACAGTACCTCCAGCTAGGGCTTCGTGTAGGGGAGATCTCTGGTGGCTTTGGCCGCTGGATTGCAGGTTTTCTCCTCCTGTCAATTGAGCTTAACGGAAATCAATCTTTCATCTCGCTTGATTTAGCTTTTGGCTCAACGGTACAAAACCTTAAGAGTGGGTCTGACTCTTTCTTCAACATCGTCAATGGTGGTGATGACTGAAGCTTCTGGAATAGGGAGAACGCAACAGGGACAATTGCGTAATTTTATTTTTCTTGTAGGCCTTTGGGCCGAGTTAAGTAGGGATTGTAAGTCCAAATGTCTTATATCCATGTTCTTTAACCCCTTCAAATCTGCTGTAATTTAGATCTTTTGCGGGTTTTAATTTCGTCAGGCCTAATGCCAATCTTGTCCTGTTGGCGCCTTCAACCGACATCTAATGCTCACTTTTGTTTCTTTGACCAAAATAAAGTTGATGTTGCTTTTCAAGTGTTGGGAAATCTTGGGATTGCTTGTATTGAAGGCACTAAATTGCATTGAGGCAGTTGGAAGAGACAGCCATGTAATGCATGAAAGTGGGCTCCAGCTCCAGATTCCTTATTATACTATAATTTTTTTAATTTAATGTGAACATTATTTGGATATCGTGCATTTGAGTGTTACTTAAAATTGGTCCAAATATAAAGACTAACTTTAAGAGAAACATTACAAATTATTATTATGATTATTATTTCGGAGAGAAGCCCTTTCGTTCATTGACGTTATTGCTCCTATTTGACATTATTACCCTTATTTTAATATTCACCTTTTCTTTAATATGAATAAACCGTATAATTTTTAGAAATATAAAATGAAAACACGTAATAAATAAAATTTCAGGGGCTTTTATGATTATCCCATAATTAAGCATTGATAATAAAAGAAATGTGTTTTTCTATCTTCAGAGCGAAAATATAATCTCAAAACCATTTACAAATAGTTATAATAATGATTTGGGTTAAGGAGTTGTTTTTGGGGTTTAAGGAGTTGAATCCTAAATAAATGAAACTTACTTGCTAAGGCGAAGGTGATTGATTTCTTTCAGGTAGAGAGGATTGAAATGGCTACTGTCAGTCACACACTGTCACACACCCTTTCTTACTCTTCTTCCTCCCTGATCACTGAACTCCATCATTTGCTCCACCTCCCACGACTCTTTCTCTCTGCCATCTTCTCTCTCTAACACTTTTTTGTTTTCTCTCTTCTAACATAAAACCAGACCAACAGCCATTCAATCACCTTCTCTTTCTCACGCTGACACTAGGGTTTGCACTAAAGAAAAAAAAAACACACTGGTACGATACAAAAGGTTAGTTGTTTTCGTTGTTGATCATTTTTAGAATTATACATTGTTGTGCATTTTTTTAATGTGTGTTTTTTTTTTTTAGATTTTCGGTTTCTTGTGAGAGGGGATTAGACTTCAGATTCATAATCTTTGCTAAATTAATTATGGAGTACTATCTTCGATAAAAAGATTCATTCTCTTCGTACAAAATAAGAGGTAGAACCAATAAAGATTTCTTTTTCGATTCATCCCTGGAGTTGAATAAGGTAAATCCCTTATGATACATCAGTCCATTATTCCTTGCATCACCTCACTGCACACTTTCTATATATCTGTCTTCATTATCGGCTGCGTGCTATCGGAGATAGAGCAATGGGAGGCTAAGTCAAAAGCATTTATCACGCACTCAATTCAATGATCAAGCAAACAAATAAGCAAGACGAATCTCTTGGGAGTTTAATAAATTTAATAAAGTTTAATAAAGAAGGGTTTTTAATCTTTCTTTCTTTATCTTTATTTTTTTATCAATTTTTATATCTTTTCTTTTATATTAATAACATATTAATAACTCAGTCAAAATAAAATTATCTTCAAGAACAAAATGTTTGTTATGCTTAATATTTTTAGTTTAATTTGTATCTGTCTTAATTCTGCCCTTTATTTAGGCAATTTTTTCTTCACAAAATTGCCCGTAGCCTACGCCTTTTTGAATCCAATCGTAGATGTTATGTCAGTAACCCCTGTACTCTTTTTTCTATTAGCCTTTGTTTGGCATGTTGCTGTAAATTTTAGATGAGATCTTTAATGGTGTATTAAAATAATTTATGATTTATTCGAGAAAAAAAAATTATAGCAATTGATAAGATCAGATAAGTCTTATAGTATAAAGTATAAACTCTTAATTCAAATATTGAAGTTATTGTATAAATATAAACTATAAACGCTAGAATTCTGAATTACCCCATTTTTTTTCATTCTAAACTTTTTTTCCACTGCAGATCCTATTAGAATTCTTTTTGTAGTTATGAAAAAATATCTAATTTTCGGTATGAAACACAATTTTTGGCAATTAAAGACCCGATTTTTATTACAAATGAATTTTGGAATTAGAAAAATTATTTTCTATTTCTAGAAACCGCTCCATGTCTTGGTGTTAAAATAGAATGTGATATAAAAATAGAGAATCTATTTTTTTTTCCAAACCATAAAAAGGTCTTAGAGATTTTATAATGCTTACTCTCAAACTCTTTGTTTACACAACAGTGATATTCTTTGTTTCTCTATTCATCTTTGAATTTTTATCTAATGATCCAGGACGTAATCCCGGACGTGAAGAATAAAAAATATATATATAAAATTAAAAAAAAAAAGGTTTTTCTTGATTTTTCAATGCCCTTAGTATTTTACTATTCTACATTTTTAAATATTAAATAAAACAAAAAAGTTCGCTAAATTTAAAAGAAAAGAAAAATATTTCAAGTCATCACCAGAACCAGAAAGAGAGGGATTCGAACCCTCGGTACGGATAACTCGTACAACGGATTAGCAATCCGACGCTTTAGTCCACTCAGCCATCTCTCCCGATTGAAAAAAGATACTTACTATGTTACATTACACAACAGGTAAGGCTTGAAAAAAAAAAAAGCCTTTTTCCCTCTTTTCTTTATTTTATTACTTTTATTACTTTCAAAATTACTTTTTATATTTTTTTTATTCTTTTATTTTTATATGGAACTATTTTATTTAATTTAATATATTAATTTAAATATTAAATTAAATATATATTCTATAACTATATAATAATTAAATAATTATATATTTAATAATTATAATAATTATAGAATTTAATTTTAATAATTATATATTAAATTTAAATGAAAATTGAAAATAAAATTCAAAATGCCTTACTCGACAAAAGGTTCATTTATATGCAATAATCGCATGGTAGCGGGTATAGTTTAGTGGTAAAAGTGTGATTCGTTCTATTAATTCTATTCTAATAGTTAAGGGATTCTTGGCTCCATATTCCGGTGAAAAATTTTATTTCTTAAAAAGATTTAATCCTTTATCTCTCAATGAAAAATTCGAGGAAGAATATACATTCTCGTGATTTGTATCCAATTTTTTGAATTTCTAATTGAAAAAAATTAGATTATGAAATTACAAAACATAATTTTTATTAATTGGATCAATCCATTCAATTGAATGAATATGAGTAAATGATCTATGGAAAAAGACAAAAAAGTATATTTCTAATCGTAACTAAATCTTGAATTTTTTCTTTGTTTTGTATAGTCGAGATTGAAACAAAATAAGTATTAAAGGATGACTTTGGTTTACTGTAGACTTCGACATCTTGTTTTAGCTCGTGGAAACAAACTGTGTTTTTGTTACTTGCGGAAGGGTCAAGATATGAAAAGCTATCATTTTTATCTCTAAAATTGTTTCGTTTAATTGGATAGGTTTTTGTGTCAATGGAGAACATAACGGAGAATTTAAAACTAGCCGAGTTAAAGAAAGAAAGCATACGCAAGTCATTTGATCAAGCGCATGCACAGGCATCTTCTATTTTGTTATTCACTCTCCAGTGGAAAGATTTAGAGGATCAGTTAAATTTAGCAAAAGATTCTTTGTTAAAGCAAGCCCAAGAACTTGCCGAGAGATAAAAAAAAAAATAGTGGAGAAAACCAAAGTGCTTGAACAACGTGATCAAGAAGTTGAAATTAAGTTAAGCAGTGTGAAAAAAGGTTTTGAAGAGCTTCAAATGAAGGAAAATAAATTGGGCTTGTTTAGAAAGGGGGTTGAGGAGTGTGCTTTGGAGCTTAGTTCAACAGAAAAGCAATTGGATTTTGCTCGACAAGAGGTCGATGGTTGCAACGGGATGCTTAATATGAAAAGAAATGAATTGATAGTGGTGAAAAAGGAGCTTCAAGCTTGTAAAGGGAGCTTAATGTGAAAAACAAGCAATTGCATGCGGTTCAGAAATCACTAGAAGACCATTCTGGGAAGCTTGAATTACAGGAGATGAAATTGTGTTTGGTTAATACAAAGCTCGAAAAGTGTTCCAAGGAACTTTCTATGAAAAACGAGCAATTGGAAATGGTGCAGAAGGCACTTATGTTGCAAGGAGCTAGCAATGAAAGAGGAGCAGGTAGAAAAGATAAAAATCTTAGTTACGGGTTGTAGTAATGAACTTGTGCTGAAGCAGAAGGAATTATGTACGATAAGGAACTTGATCAGTGATTGTAGTGGCGAGCTCGAGTCAAAAGAGAAGCAATTGGAAGTGCTGCAGGACTTGACCCAAAAATGTTCTGGTGAACCTTGACATGAAAAAGAATAAACTGAATGGAATTCAAGAATCAATTGATAAGTGTTTGAAGAAGCTGAATTTTAAAAGGAAGGAACTTGATCAGCGTTTGGTGTTCTCTCATAAAGTGGATTGCATGAATGGTGGACGCAGAGGTACTCACTGCATGTAATCCTAAGAAGGGGGAGACTTGGGCCCTCTTTAAGAATTGGGATGCGAAATGGAGTTTGGATTTAGAAAACATAGATCCCGTTACCAATTTGAATTTGTGGAGGTTCGGACAGATTTTACTGAGGGCATTGGCATTGGAATTGCTTATTTGGGCAAAGTGAAGGGATTTGTTAGTACTTTTCAGCAAGCTAACTGTGATGGGGTTCTCTCATTTTGCATACGACCAAGTAAATTGTACAGATTTTCTCACCCTGTACCCTCAGTCAGAATTTCCGGCAAGGAAGGAAAAGGTGTCCCCGCAGGGTCTTTTGGATTTGATACTACTGCCTTGTAATTTTGTTAGCATGGCTGATAGGGAGAATATTTTAAACAGTAGCAAGAGTGGTTAGAAGATCTCCGAAGCGACTTGGCAACAGAATTAGAAATCAAGATCAAGGAACCAGAACAGAAGACATTAACAAGCGTCTGGCAGCAAATAGGGATTGTAGAGACGGCCAACATACTTATACAAGTTAGTATAATATATTCATTGTCTATAGCAGTTAAAAAACAAGCTTGTATAAAGTTAATACAAATTATAATAATATTAATAATGACATTAGTAATAGAAAATATAATTAATTTAATTTTTCTGTTTTATAGATCGATGCCCCGCAGAAATCTGTGCATATTAAAATATATTTTACGGTCTTTTTTTTTTTACCATTTGTAAATTAAAAAGGAGAATCACTCGTCCTTGAGCAAATCCAAAATAAGAAAATACATGTCTAGAACTCGAAGATTTTCGAACTAACGTGGGCTCAAGAACGCCAAGAATTACTCATAATTGTAATTCAAAGTCCGAGAATCACTCGTAATTGTACTCCAAACTCCAAGTGGCGTTGAATTTGTTTATATCCTTGTTGACAAAGGAATCTTAACTGCCTTTTGAAGCTCCACATTCCTCCTTCCCCACTCAATTCCACCAATTCTCAACAAACCCCTTTCTCCATCAGTCAGTTTTCTTCTTAATTTTCTTCGAGCAATCTTGCATAATTTGGCGGTCACAATGGAGCAGGAGAAGACGATTTCGACCGAGTTGCAACTCAACGAATTAAAAAAACAAAGCTTCCGGCGGACACTCGACCAACTTCACGATCGCGCTTCTTCAATTCTCTCACTTACTCTTCAATGGAAACACATCGAGGATCAATTTGATTCCACTCACAACTCTATTGACGTGCGCGTTGAAGAGCTCCATTCAATCCATAAAGCAATCGAGCAAAAATTAGACGAAGTGAAGAAAAGAGAGAAAGATTTGGAATTAGTTCAAGAAGCAGTGAAACTTAGGTTTAGCGAGGTTGAGGAAAGGGAAAAGGAGTTTGCGTTGATTCAAAAGAAAGAGCTTCACGACAGGAAGAGAGAGATTGAGTGGATTGAAAAATCAGGAAAAGAACTTGATTCTGTTAGAGTGGAAATAGAAGACAAATTGAGAGCTGTTGATGAGGTAGACAATAGGCTTACGCTGTTCAATCATTGTATTGAAGAGAAAGCTGATCAAGTTAGATTGTCAGTGAGTAAATTGAAGTTGAAAGAGAAAGAGCTTGCATTCAAGGATGAGAATCTTAAAGAGAAAGAAAAGAAACTTGAAGAACACTGTAAGGTATTTAGGTTAAAAGATGAGGAAATTCATAAGAAATTCAAGGAGGTTGAACTTAAGGAGAAGCAGCTTGAACAAAGGTATAGAGAATTTGAAGAACTGAAAGAGAAACAGAAACCATCTAATAATAATACTTGTGTCAAGATTGAGCCACAAATTACTACTCCAAGTGATGCTAGTCTTTATTTTACTGTGAATATGGATGGAAAAGCATTGCAGATCTTTTTAAATGAGCGTGAATATAGTGATTCAATTAGGGATGAAGTATTTATTGCTTTAGGATTCTCGTCAGATCCTGCAAAGTTTGTTTTGGATGCAATGCAGGGGTTTTATCCTCCCCATTTGAGAAAGGGAGATATGGAGTTCAAAGCAGAGGTTGTTAGGAGGAGTTGCATTCTTTTGTTAGAACAATTGATGAAAATATCACCAGAAATTAGTCCTCTTGTGAGAAATGAAGCAATTAAACTTTCTTTCAGTTGGATGACAAAAATGAAGATAGATGCTGAGCATCCTCTTGAGGTCTTGGGATTTTTGCAGCTGTTAGCTTCTTATGGGTTGGCCTCTACTTTTGATGCTGATGAACTCTTAACTCAATTGGAGGTTGTTGTACAACATAGCCTTGCTCCTGGATTATTCCATGCCCTGGGTTTTGCAGATAAGATATCTGGTAAGCGTGCTTCATTTACTTGCACCACATGTAAATTTTCAGCAGATGCTTGTTTGCTATGTATATGTGTGTGTGTGTGTGTGTGCATGTGTTACTACCTATTTGTTGTGGTAGAAAGTTAGCTTTAGGGGGTCAAGCTTGCTTCATCATCGTAGCAAAAGATGTAAATAATGATATCTTTCATTTTCTATATTAATCTCAAACTTTTCGGGCCATGGCCACCCCGGCCTGGTCCCCCCTTCTTCATCATTTATTCCATTTAAGAACGTCATTTAGACCATTCAGTTGAATGTTCTTTTTATTTATATATTATTTTAATCTTCTGATGTAGTAAATGGTGGTGACACCATATTCATACTTGCAATATGTGGCACAGGTATTATTCAAAATCTTATTAAAAAGAAGCAGCACATTGAAGCCATTAGAGTTATTTATGGGTTCGAGCTGGTCAATGAGTACCCACCTGTACCTTTGTTGAAAGATTACTTGCATTGCTCAAAGAATGCTGCCAAAAGAATGAGAAAGGCAGACAACTCAATTAAAGGACAGGTATTTTCTTTTTCTTTAAAAAGAAGAAGAAAAAGAAGACCATTATTATGTCAACACCTCCTAACTTTTGTGTGTACTTGTAATAAACTATTACAGATTGAGGCCACAAACAAAAGAGTAGCAGATCTGAAGTGTGCATTAAGCTGCATTCAAGACTACAAGATTGAATATGGTCCCTCACTTGGGGACCTTAAGAAGCTGATAGTTAATTTGGAGAAAGAGAACTCAACTAGGAAATCAAAGTTGGCAGTCAATGAATTTAATAAGTGTCACAGTTTAAGAAGAAAAGAATGTAAGTCTAGAAAACGAAAGCCAGTTACAAATAAGAAGAGAAATTTGGCCCTTCCAGTTGCTGCCCCTGTCCTCGCCCTCAAATCTGCGTCCACCACAAGCAGTAATCATACCTGCATTCCAACAACTGCCTCAACTTCTGTGCCTGCCACAAAGATTCATTCTCAACAATTGAGTGGAATTAAACGTCCTTGGACAGATGGGTCAGACGAAGATGGTCTAAATGCTTCCCCTGGTGATGATCAAGGTATGTCATCCTTCAAAATAATTATCTTTTCACACGAGTTCTTTCTTGAATAATTTGATATAGCACAGAGGGGATCATGCTTATCTTAGCTGTATGCCAATGTACATCTGTCCATACCTTTTTTTATTCATTTGTTGGCCTGTCTTAATGTTAACGTAACATATGTTTCTTGTTTCGTCTGTTCAGCAACCTGCGTTGATCCTTTACATGTAAAGTTGGTGCATTCTTCGCCTGGAGATTTGGCATTGGAAAGCGAAAATAAGCATCCTAGGCTTCATATTTCACCAGAGGATACGGAAACGTATCCGAAACCATTTGTCATTGCCACATCTGCAGGTCACACAACGCAACCCCTTCAACAGCATCCTCCAGGTTCCTTTATGAATCGAGGAGTTCCTTGCGTGCATGGACCACCCAAACACTATAATTTGGCAGGCTACCCTCCTCAAAACATTCAGTTATAATACTAATGTTATGCCCTCTTACCACTGGCAAACATTTGGCAATTCTGGTCACAATTTGGCAGCATCCTTTTGAACATCATACAAGTGGAGCAGTAGTGATGATCCTTGCCTGTACTTTTTGTGTTGTTTATCAATGTTTTTTGCCATCAACCTGTTTATCTCTACTGGCAAAATATCCATTCATAAAATAAGCTTGTTATAATATCAGAAAGGACCAAGTATAAATGACAAGTTTCTTACTCTGGTGTTTATTGCTCTTTTTTTTTTTTTTTTCATTTCTCAACTTTTTTGTCACTAAGAAGCCCACTGCATTTTCTGGGCAATGCAGCAGCTCATAGCATTTGTGAAATATTTATCAAAAAGGAAAAAAATAAAAATAAATCAAGAAATGCATTCTCTTTTAATTGCTGTCGGTTCCTATAGAAAGGAGTTAGTCATATTGAGCACAATCCTTGAATTCTAGAGGTTCTTTTTCTGGAGCCCATATGGGTCTTTGAATATGTTCAAGCGTAGGTTGTCGGGAGATCCTCTCTTTAGGTGTAATTAATACGTCACATCATCATTTTATTAAATTCTTAAGATGTAATTAGTGTGTCACGTCATTATTTTACCGCTCACTATAAATTACACTACAAAAAAAAAAAAAATTAAAATATAAAGTTTTCAAATTAAAAAATTGACCCGCCACGTCATTACTTTTTCTCTTTGTATCGCCCGCATCATGGCTATCAAACTCCACTGTAGAAGAAGAGAGTGAAATAGGTGAATGTAATGAAGAATGTTGCATCTTTATTACCCACAATTATAGATGCTCTTGCATATTCATGTACCTTAGAAAGATTAGGCTTTGGTCAAGCCCAGCTTGATTATCAACCCAACCCATAGTAAAATAACTATGAATAATTACCTCGCTGCCGTCATCGTCTAACTCTAATCATTACAGTCTCTACGCTAAAACCATTTAGTGGCCTTTCTTTAGAAGTATAAATCGACACTCGAAACCTTCACTCCATTTCCTCTGCTCTCTCTTCTTTTCCATCTTCAAATGAAGCTAGGGTTTCTGTTTTATTTAATCAATTTTTTTAAAAAAAATAAATTTTGAGAGAGCTTTTCATTAACACTGTTAAATTTAATGGAGGAGACGATTTCCTCTAAGTTGAAACTCAGCGAGTTAAGTAGACAAAACTTTCGCCAAACAATCAATCAGCTTCATGATCGCGCTTCTTCTATTCTCTTGCTCACTGTTCAATATAAGGAAATAGAGGGTCACTTTAATTCTACTCAGAGTAGCATCGAAGAACGTGCCAAAGAGCTCCGTTCAATCGACGAGTCAGTTGGACAAAATTTGGAAGAAGTTAAAAAGAGAGAGGAAAATTTGGAGTTAGTTAAAGAATCTGTAAATGTTACATTTAGAGAGATTGAGGAGAGAGAAAAGGAGCTGGAGTTGATTCAAAAGAAAGAGATTCAAGAAAGGAAGAGAGAGATTGATTGGATTGAGAAGAAAGGTGAGGAGGTTAGTGAAAGATTGAAAGAGATTGATGCAAAAGAGAAACTATGCCAACGGATTTTAAATGAATTGGAAGAGAAAGAGAAGCGAATCGAATTAGAGGAAAGGAAGTTAATGGAAAGAATCAAAGAATTTGATGAAAATAAATTAAAAGAAAAACGGTCTGTTGATAATCAGTTCGCTCGTGCAGATCGTAGAATCAGGTAGTTATGTGGTTAATAACAATAATAATGTTAATGATAATGCCATGGATGCTAACGTGCAGTTAAATGTGACTATAGATGGAAACGCATTGCAAATTTTCTTAAATGAGCATTCTGAGGATCATGATTTCATGAGGAATGGAGTGTTATGGCTCTGGGACTCTCATCAGACCCTGCAAAGCTTGTTTTAGATGCAATGCAAGGGTTTTATCCTCCCCGTTTTAAAAACGGAGATTTGGAGTTTGAAGAGGTGGTTGTTAGAAGGAGTTGCCTTTTCTTATTAGAGATATTGATGGAAACAAGGCCTGAAATTTTGCCTGATGTGAAAACCGAAGCAATGAGACTTTCTTTAGATTGGATGAGACAAATGAAAAGAGATTCCAAACATTCTCTAGAGGTCTTGGGATGTTTGCAGCTTTTGGCTTCTTATAAGTTGGCCACTGTTTTTGATACTGATAAGCTCTTAACTTATTTGGAGATTGTTGCACATCATAACCAGGCTCCTGAATTGTTGCGCGCCCTGGACTTGACAGATAAGATATCTAGTAAGTATGTTTCATGTTCTTTTATTATATATATAACATTTGCGCACATTTTTTTAATGTATTTAATCTAACTGCTAGGTTCTTTTATTTTTCTTTTTTGTTTCAATGGCATCACTGCAATCATGCTGAAATCCTGAGCTAGAACTCCTTTGTTCTTCTCCTCCTTCCTGTCATGAAAAACCAAAAGAGAAAATGGAGCCTCAATTAATGGCCTTAACATGTCATGCATAAAGTCCTTTTCTACATTTGCATTAACCTGACAAAAAGCATCAAACCTTTTATTTTTAATATAGTCCCTCACATAACATTTTTGGTCTTTCATTACATTTTGCGCACTTATTTTTGGATCCATGTCTTGTAAAGTCTTAAGGGGTCATACTTTGTTTTACTAAACTATTTTGGTTGATATGTTGACATCAACATGTGTAATTTATGATGGACTCAATCATGAGATGCAAGCCCGGAATGTCCACATTATTACACCTCAACCCTCTGCTTTTCCTTTATTTAATCGTTATCTGCTGCAACATTGTGCAAGGGGCACTTTGTCTCACCAAATCTGTCCACATATTTAATGAGAAACTTAGGTTCTGGAATCCGTGGATCTTATCTGAATCATAGCTAGCCTTAATCATATGGATTATTATCTTGTTTAATTGTCCTTCCAAGCTCTATCGCACAGCCCCCAACTTCTGCTTTCTGTTTAACAGGTTTTTTGAAAAATCTAATCACGAAGAACAAGTACACTGAGGCCATTAGATTCATTTATGCCTTTGAGCTGGTTAATGAGTTTCCACCTGTACCTTTATTGAAAGAATTTGTGAAGGATATCCCAACTGCTATTCATAAAAGTAGAATGAGAGACAAATCAGTTGAAGAACGGGTTTGTTTACTTCATTTTTTGCTGTATCAGTGCTTCATCATTTGTTTTAACATCATGTGTGTATGTTGATAATAACTTGCTGACAGATTGAGGCCACCAGAAAATTAATAGATAATGTGGCTGCACTTAGATGTATTGAAGATTACAGTATTGAATCTGAACAGTCAACTAAGTGCCTTAAGCAACACTTACGATGTCTAGAAGATGCAAATAAAAATAGGAAGGCAACTTTGCCAGCCCCTAGATGCAAGTCTCAACCACCATGTCAAGAGAAGAAAAGTTTTACCTCCAACTCCAAGGCGGCTGCTTCTGCTGCTGCTGTCTGTGGTCTAGCGCTCAAATCTAAGTTCATTGGAAACGCTGCTTTTATCTCTCCAACAACAATTTCCCTTGCCCCCTTCCTATCACAAAAGCAGAGACAAAAGAAGCGTCCTTGGTCTGCTGTCTCAGCAGAAGTAATCAAAATGCTTTTGTTAGTTCTGCTTCTGTGGTTAACTTACATCAAAATCCCTCCCAGCAGCCAGTAGAGTTATCAGCCAACCAAGGTTTGTCATATTTGAGCAATTTATGGCCTTTTAATAATGATCTTCTCCACATCCTTTCTATTACATACATCAATTTTAACTTTATCATTTCGAAATAACTAATTTTGCAAATATGTTAACCATACCTTGCTACAAGAATGTAACGAGTTAGAAGAAGAAATTACTATTATTGTTTTAAACTTCTGCATGAAATGTAGTACATTATTAGCAAAGTTGAACTCAGTATTGGTTCTAATTTTTGGTATTTACTTGACTTGCTACATTGGTCCTTCATTTGCAAAGGTCGATGAATTTTTATGAGAAAGTTTGCATTTTACATAATATGATTTAGGGTGCAAAACTTATCAAGATTACTTGTGAGCTAGAGCTACTTAGAATTTACTTATAAAACACTACTTTGAGCTTGAACCCGAGAATTCTTGAGTTCATTTGAGCTTAAATTTGAATGTAGTAAAACAACTTTAGACAGTAATTGAGAAAAGTCAAAAATATTGCAGCTTGAGTGTCTTGTGCGTTCCATCAAATTGAGTTCAAGTACAAAAAATAAAACTGAATCGATCTTAAGTAAATTACTATAGTGGCTTGACTTGATTTAGACCTTCAACATGGATCTGTTTCCAAATTCTCTTCTTTTTTTGTCCTGGAAATGGACTCTTCTGACACCATCAAAATAGATCTAATGCGTTGTTCTCTTTCATTTTTCCACTACTTACTTTTGTTACTTCCTAAAAGAATATTAGCTTACAGATTTGAATTTTTGCAATAACACTAATGTACTTGATATGTGTTTTCTCCTCTCTCTCTTCTAGGGGAATTTAAAATTTCATGTTATATGCAAAAAAATAAGCTACTTTTGCCTTTATACTGCCTTGTGCCGTGTATCCAATTATTCCTTTAGCATTTCCGAATAACAAAAGGAAAAAAGAAAAATGGGGATGTGGGTATTTAACTAGATGAGCCTAATTGATCTATGATTCATTTTTATCCTTTTCTTTTCATATCCTAAGCTCCTTCACATAATTTGAAGTAAATATGTCTTGCTCTGTTTACTGACATCTTATGTTTGCACTTAGGAGGGAAATATTAGGCTATTGTTTTTCCTTGTGGCTCTTCTGGGTGTAGTATGTGGAACTGACAATTCAATGTTGTTAATAGAATTTATTCAAGGGCTTATTGGAAGTAATCGACAAATCGAGGCCATTAAGTACATTTTATCAATCAGAGATGTTTGATAAGTTTCCTTCGGTGCATCTACTACGTGATCATTTGAGCTTTTTGAAGAAGAATGCCTCCAAACAAGCGAGTAAAAGAACAAGTCCATTATGGTGCAGGTATGATAATGATATCCCCTATTTAACTTGATTCCTATACATTTTTTGTTAAGCAGTTTCTGACTTATATGCTTGCAGATTGGTTGCATAGCCAATGAGAGAGATGGATTGAGAGCAGGAATCAATTGTATTGCAACTTACTGTGTTGAAAATGAATTCTTGCCCAAGAAACTTAAAGAACGTGTTGCACAATTGGAAAAAGAGATGGTAGAGGAAAAACTAGAGTTTGAACGCACTAAGACCAAACTTGGACCTTTAACAAGATCAAGAAAGAAATTGTCACAACAGCACGAGAAGAAGAAAGACGTCAGTTGCAGCTCCATTGCTACTTCTGCTGCTGTCCCTATCAAAATCATATCCCCCTCTCCATATACTTCCCCTGATACTCTACATACAAACATCTCCATCCTCAGTCACTGCCTCAACTGCAGCATGTATGACTCACACCACCCTGTCAGCAACTGATGCCTCTGTGATTCCCATCACAATTACCTTTCCCTCCTCCCCACCTCCAACCACAGTCAGCGCTACTGCCCCAACTACCAAAGAAGTGTCCTCTTCAGTTGCTGCCTCTACTGCTGCTCCTATCACAGTCACCACCCTCTCCCCTAAGAGGGCAACACATCCAGCTACTGCCCCTAAGATTAAAAAACCAAAGCATGAAACGGAGAAACAAAAGCGAATGCTCAACAAGCGACCTGGGAGAGTTGTGTCATCAGGGAAGCCTCTGAACTCCTCGTTTAGTGTGGCTTATCATCCTCAGCCAGCGGGTCAGTCTATGTATTATGGTGCACCGCGGAACTCAAAAGCCGGATATCATAGTTTGGCTGATCACAGCCCTTCAAACTCGCACTTCAACCCGTACGACAATCGAGTAAATTCTTATTACCATTTGACGCCTCCGAATTCTGGTTATTGTAGGCCTGTGCCCTCTTGGAAGCCTTGAGAGACTGCCTTCTGGTCACTGTGATTTGTGAATGATGACTTGACAAACCGATGAGAGCCTGGCAGAGCTGAAAGCAGGTTTTAAGGAGCTTGAAACCCGAGAACCAAAGGAATTTGATTCGAGTTGGAAATTGATTGTGAAAAAATACATGAGTTGATCAATAATCTAATAATAGTAAGCAGTAGGTAATATGATTATGAATCCTCCAGTAAGAAAGATGCGATGAGCCAACTATTTCAGAGCAACCCATGATTCCATTCAGCAAATATTCATTAGCTGTCGGACATCACATATGCTAATGGCTACTATCCGCTATAATCGACTGTATTGCTCTTTACTTTCTTTCCTTTTGTTTTGGTGGTAAGCCATCATGATTGGCTATTGCATATATGTCGCATCTTTCTTGACTGTACCATGTCAGGTAAAAGACACAAACATCTTGGCACCTGTCACAATAAGATATTTATTTCATATTATATCTGCCCCAAAAAGCACTTCTCCAGTTTTCCCCTTCCCCAGTTGCAAGTGGACAATGATTGATTTGATGGTACTCTATTCCTCCAAGATAATTCTTATTTTAAGAGATACTTTGATTATTGAAAAATTCTTTGAAATTATATCAGTTAAAGAGAATAAAAATTATTATTATTATTATTATTATTTTATACTAGAATAAAAGTTTATTTTTAAAATAAGGTAAAATTATGAGAAGATGAAAATCAAGTAAAAAAAGAGAAGACATAGTAATTATAGGATTGACTTACAATTTGATACCTGATATTACCCTTCTTTCAAAATTAGATTTATATTCAAATCCATTAATTAAAGAGTGTTTTCTTTTTAATATTCTCACTCTTCTTCTAAAAATTATCATTAACAAAATAAAGTCCCCATAAAAATGCACTCACAGAAAAGTGGTTTCGCTTCCAGTACCAATCACGCAACTCATGTTCCCAGCCCCACTTTACAGCACCGTGATATCTCTACCACACCAAGACCTACCCCCATCGGAGGATCTTTCACCGCCGTCCTCCTCCATGAATCCTTCTCCACAATAAAACACACGCAGTAAGCATGACGTGGATATATATATAATATATATAATTTCAATTCTATCCTATGTCAGTCAATGAAACTCAATTGGATAAAATTTCTCTTTCTTTTTCTTATGCAGTACAAGAAGAGTAACATTTGCCCATGTGATCCTATCTCACCTACCACACTCCACTCACCAACCACACCAGATCCTATTATCTTAGTCCCTTCACATGGCGGCTAAAAATGCATTGCAGATTTGGGTTCCAACTACTCAATTCTTGGACGTTTCTATCCATTTTTCTCTTTTCTTTTTTGGAGACCATCTGTTAAAACCCTGTAGCTAAGTACTTTCCAATTCAATCCCGTAGACCCGCCTTCCCCATTTTTTTCGTTTATTTCTACGTAAATATTTCTCCCGTTCTTAACACTATCAAAGAACAATTGCTCAGCTGACCACGCGAGGGGAAAAAAAAAAAAACGAATTCCTGTTTGTTGAATGTTTAAAATGCACCCACCTATTATTTACACATGACTCAACTCAACACACTAATAGATTTTTCTCCTTTTTTAATTTATGTTTCTGCTTACTATTCTGATTAAAGTTGGCAACTTGACATTATTGGTATTTTGCTTCAAGTGCTGTTCTCCTTGTAATCTCTTTCTGATTGATGATAATCCTCTTCGTTGAAAAAAGACCCCCCACCAAAGTTGACCAAAGTTGTTCTATCTGAGTTGACATTTCTGGGTTCATTTATTCAACTTATTTCTGTCTTGAAAATCATTGATTGTTTTGGTTCTAACCACTAATGGGTAGCGTTGGAGAACTGACTAGTTCTGTGATGGTTTGTACTCCACTGATGGCTCAATCTGTTGAGCAAATGATTAGTGACATGTACAATGCAAAGACACAAGGTGCTGATGTTGTTGAAGTCAGGTTGGACTACATCGACAACTTCCAGCCTCCTCAAGACCTCCAAGCCATCCTTAGAAATAAGCCACTGCCTGTGATTATTGTATATCGGTAAAGCTCTGAAATTTTAACTATACCAATTCTGTCGTTAGAATTCCAGTTTTGCAATAGTTTTGATCTGTATATATAGAAGCCTCTTAGTATTCTTTTCTATTTTAGGATTCTGTTATTTTGTTGGACTAGCAGACATGCAGGAATATTATCATTCCATAGCTAAATTTGTTATAAGGCTATAAATTGGCCAAAGCCACACTTTCCTAGTAGATTGTCTGCTTTGATAGCCTCCTTTCCATCAGAAATGCTAAAAAGGAAGCTTTAGATAGAATATGCCCTGTTTGCTCTTGGCTTATAGGCATAGAGTTTAGATATATTTTTTCTTAATTTTAGTCTGCAAGATTGTAACCAGTTTTACGGAAAATAAATGGGATCTACTTAGCTATATTCCTTTTCATGGTCAATACAGATGACTAAGCATTAGTATTGCCACTGATGAATCCCACATACTATATGCTTTATCAACAGTGCGGTGGGGTAAGGCTTCAAACTCATCTTATTCATGGATTATGACTGACTTTTCTAAAAGAGATTTTATATAATATTTTATTACAAATCATTATACTATAATTGCTATTTTTTTGCTTTAGGGCAACTGGGGTAGTAAATATGATGCGAGAGACTTTATAAAAATGACAACAAATCTGGAATGATACATGTTGGGTGTGTAACTTTCGTTTCCATTATAAGGACATTCAAATGACCTTACACTTCTGCAAAACTGGCCAGTGATCATATATGAAAGGCTTAAAAATATTGATCGTAATTTTGCCAGGCCAAAATCAGAAGGTGGTTTGTATGAAGGAGATGAGCCCACAAGGTTGGAAGCACTTCGTTTGGCTTATGTACTAGGAGCTGATTATGTTGATTTTGAACTCAAGGTAGCTCTTGAAGTTTCTTTTCAGCGCAAAAATGTATTATAATAGCTAAGGGGTGTGCAATGTTAGCTTTCTGTTTATCCTATAGAATTGGGGTGTAAGCAGAAAGTGACAAACAGCCTCATATCCTAATTTAAGCAATAAATAAATCTTCAACTCCTAAGTTTTGTTTGACTTTCATACTGTCATCATTCAGGTGGCTTCTGATCTGATAGGGGAACTGAAAGGGACGCATCATACTGGTAGCAAAGTTATTGTGTCGTGTTATGTTAATGGTGATATGCCTACAAAAGAAAATCTTAGCCAACTGGTTGCAAGCATGCAAGCTACTGGAGCAGATATTATCAAACTTGTTTCCACTGCAAATAATATTACTGAATTAGATAGAATTTTCCATCTAATCTTACATTGTCAGGTAAGAGACAATATGATAAACCTTAATGCCTTTACACGCATGAAAAGTAAGAAATGGTCGTGCAGAACCGGAATTACTATTTACATCTATTTAATTTATATAAACAAATTCCTTACTATTTCATTTAATTAAAACGTGAGGAACAAAGTTTAAATTGATTCATGTGGTAATCGATTTCAGTTCATGCTGATACCTGCAGGTACCAATAATTGCATACTCTGTTGGAGAAAGAGGTCTCATAAGCCAGTTATTGTCCCCAAAATTTGGTGGTTCTTTACTCTATGGATCCATGGAAGGAAGTTCCATTCCTGGTCTGCCTACTTTAGACAGCCTTAGAGAAGCCTATAAGGTTGCATACATAAATTCAGATACTAAAGTCTTCGGTCTAGTTTCAAAACCGGTTAGCCACAGCAAAGGTCCCTTGTTGCATAATCCTACTTTCAGACATGCAAACTATAATGGGACTTATGTCCCAATGTTTGTTGATGATCTCAAGGAATTCTTTAGTGTTTATTCAAGCCCTGACTTTGCTGGTTTTAGGTATGCCATATGCAAGCTTATGGTCTGCGAAAAAGTTTAGAACTTAACTCCTAAGTATTTTTTATATAAATACATATGTATACATGTGAGTGAAATGTAAAATTTTTTTATGGACATCCTGTTCATTTTACATAAATTCAGTGAGTATTATTTGCTGAGATAGAAATATGGCTATATTTCTGCATGTGTTACTTGGCTCACATAGGATAGCTCTCCAACTGGCCTTTTGGTTTTCTCTTTTCAATCTTGGTAATTACATGTTTTGGTTTCCTAGTTGAATTAAATTTCTCATGATTTTCTTTTCTTTGAACTGTAGTGTTGGATTTCCATACAAGGAAGCTGTGGTTGAGTTTTGTGACGAAGTCCATCCACTTGCTAAGGTTGATATATCTTGGTGCTAACTTTTTACATCTCTGGAATTTGTCATCTTGATAATCAAGATGATCTATTATCATATCAAGTAGTTAATAATTGAAATCATGTCTTGATATATTTAAATGTGATCAAGTTGCATGCTTCATCAGTCTATAGGTGCTGTTAACACCATTATTAGGAGGCCTGGTGATGGGAAGTTGATTGGTCATAATACGGACTGTGAGGCTGCAATAACTGCTATTGAGGATGCTTTGAAAGGTGCTGATATTAAAATTGCACCTTTGCAGTGTTGCATTCTGGTGCCTTTTGAAGTTAATTATAGTCATTACTTGCTAGATAATGTAGTCTATCTTTTGACTTGAATATATTATGTATTTTGAACATTACAGAACAAGGATACATGGATGGCAGAACATCTTCCAACTCTCCATTAACTGGAAGGCAGTTTGTGCTTGTGGGTGCTGGAGGGGCAGGAAGAGCACTTGCATTTGGTGCTAAAAGTCGAGGAGCCCGTATTGTTATTTTCGACATTGATCTTGGTAGATAAATTAACAATTGTTTTTTTTTTCTCTGCATGGCACACTGATTAGTACCTCAATTAACTGGAGAGCATCTAAGTCTTTTTCACTATGTTTCCTAATGTTTCTACACAAAGAGAGAGCAAAGTTCCTAGCTGATGCTGTTTCGGGTGAGGCTCAGCTTTTTGAGAACGTAGTTAATTTTGAACCAGAGAATGGAGCAATTCTTGCAAATGCAACACCAATAGGAATGCATCCAAATACCGAAAGAATACCTGTGGCTGAGGTTCTCTCTACTTCATATCCTTAAAAAGAATATATATATTCAGGTCTTTTCTTATTACGAGTTTTAAACCTTCTGCTTGATTTTTCTGAAGGCAACCTTGGGAATCTATCAGCTGGTCTTTGATGCTGTCTACACACCTAGAAAAACCAGACTATTAAAAGAAGCTGAAGCTGCAGGGGCAATCATAGTGAGTGGAGTTGAGATGTTCCTCAGACAGGCAATGGGCCAGTTCAGCCTCTTTACTGGCAGAGAAGGTATCTAGTCCATCTATTAACACTTTGTGATATCGTGACATCCATCATGCCCTACCCTTAGATTCAAACATGTTTTTCTGCAATTCCCATATGATTTTAAATGGTCCTCATTCTTGCTGGCTTTTTTGTTTGAGTTTTGCAGCACCAACAGAATTTATGCGGGAGATTGTTTTAGCCAAGTTCTGATGCATTTCATAGCTAGGAAGTTGCTGTGCTGAGGAATTTCACCCTGTCATTTGATAATTGCAATTCTCAATTGATAAACCTGTGATAATAACTTGTTCCAAGTTCAAACTAGTATCAAAATTTTCTCATTCTGCTGGTATATTAGAAAGAGAGAGAAGAGGAAGAAGAAGAAGCATTTAGATCAATTTCAGTGTCTCACTTCCAAATTTCTCAAACCATTAAAGGTTCAGCATTAATGGCTTATAGCTGGATTAATGGTTATTGGACTTGGGCTAATGTGTCCTACAGAGATTGTGAAAACAATATTCTTAAAACCCATTATAGGTGCAATAGCCCAAGCCCATAAACTCAAAAGCCTTCATAAAATGGCTTAATAAATGCAAAAGCTATCAAGGTTAATAGCAATGGTGCTATTTACATTCTCAAAAGAAATTTGTTGCTCCTCCAGAAACCCATTCTATTTCTCACATGGTTGGTTACAAACAATAACTTCTCATACGTACTTCCAAAATGTATTTATTTTTTAGTAGCATACAACATACATTTAATGGGACACAATAGTCTAAAATGTAGTCACATTAATCCCTTGATTGGACCGTCACTGAGGAAATTTTGCACATAACTTTTTCCCATGTGTTAGTTACTTGTCTGTTTTCAGTCCACATGAATAATTTTTCAGATTATGGTCAGTCTTACATATATGTGCAAATATCACATGTCATAATAAATTCATTCATTTAATCTAATTCTATGGCATATCTACCAAAGGCCAACACCTTAATCCTATGATACATGATATTTGTAACACTAGGTTGAGCACTCATCAAGTGAACAAAGAAAAGCAGTTAGGAGTTAGGCCCATAAAGAAAGTTTGCTATAGTAAATTTAACATATTCATTTATAAAAGACAAAGTAGGTCCAATAATTAAGAGTGATTAAATGTAGATAAACATATATCATTTATTTAAGAAATTATTATCATCTAAATCTAGGCCTTTACTTGACCCACTGCTGTGTTTGGTCTTTTAGTACAAAGAATGGCAAGCCTTCTATTTTTCTAAGAGATGGACAAAGTTGCACCATTTATTTTTAGCAATGTCTTTTAACCTTCAGTTTGGCAGTCATCTTTTCTTTTTAGAAAGTTAGTTAACATATTCAGAAAAAGAAAGAGAATTTATATATTTAGTTAACATAGCTTGTGTTTGGATTGATAGAATCTTTTTTAAAGTTTAAATTTATTTTCCCTGTTTAGACAATTATCACTGTGACAAATGCAAAAATATTTTCAGAAACAATATATAATCATATACAATTTTAATACCTTAATCTGAAAGTAAGATGAAACTATTTTAGAAGCAGTGTAAGGATTTGAACCTAAAAACCAAAATTTATGTCTTATTTCAACCTTTCTTTCTTGCATATGTAACATAAGATATATTTATTTAGCACACACAAAATCACCATTCCATGCACCTAACTTTCAAATTAAGAGTCAGCATTTGCCCAATTTGCAAGATATCAAACATGTTAAGTAGCTACTGCCACCAAAAGTTCCATTCTACTATCTTAAGTCTTAACTAACTAAAAATATATGTCAGCATGCTCCCTTCGAATTTCTACTCTCAAGAACCACTTTTCTTCTATCTATAAAATCATAAAACCCTCTTTACTCTTACTTTCTCCTTTATACTAACCTCATAAAGATTCTCTGTTACATTCCTTCTCAAGAACATTTAGCTATGGGAAGCCTTCCGGTACATTTTCTTTTCAGTTTCTATATGCTTATCGCGTTTTCTTTAATGAATATGTTCTAATTACTTTTTTTTTTTGTTTTGCCTGGTGTTGCACTAGTTCACTATGTCTGATCTTCAACTGAGTAATAGTTCAGTTCAGAGCAGCCCCACTTTACTATGTACTCCATTGATGGGCACTACAGTTGATCAAATGCTGCTTGAGATGAGAAAGGCTACGGAAATCAGTGCTGATGTTGTCGAAATTCGGCTAGATTGCCTTAGAAACCTCAATCCTCGCCAAGATCTTGAAATTCTCATTAAGCAATCTCCTCTCCCTACCCTGGTCACTTACAGGTAATGATCAAGTTCAAAAACAGGTTTCCAGTTTTATAACTCTTTTGCTCTGTGCTTAAATTTTCCTGCTTTGACTATGAATGCACAAGCTTTCCTGTTATGGTAAATTTTTTGTTTGTTGATGCGAGTATTAGTGTCTAGTTTAACATTGTACTTGAAACTAAATGTGCTGTTATTCAATATGTTGCAAAAGAATAATATGAAAAAGCTAGTTATCAATTTTATAACTTTTACTGGAGTATGACAATTTGCCTAAACAAAGTCTGCTACATGCATGTGCTCTTCAGACCAATTTGGGAAGGTGGTCAGTATGAGGGTGATGAGACCAAGAGACAGGATGCGCTTCGTTTAGCTATGCAGTTGGGAGCTAATTATGTTGATGTTGAACTTGAGGTAAAAATCTTTCAGATGCTCTAGAAAATTTGTTCATCTACCATAAACTATATCCATAAGATATGAGACATCTGACAAGGCAATTTCAAGGAACTGAAGTAGCAAATCAGATTCTTATGCTTCACCGATTTTGCAGGTTGCTCATGAATTTAACAACTCAATATATGGAAAGAAGCCTGATAATTTCAAAGTTATCGTTTCTTCTCACAATTTTCACAATACTCCATCTTCTGAGGCAATTGCCAATCTTGTTGCTAGAATTCAAGCTACTGGTGCTGACATTGTCAAGATTGCCACAACTGCGTTAGACATTACAGACTGTGCTCGCATTTTTCAGATTATGGTGCATTGCCAGGTCAGTGATATAAACAATGCACATTTCGTGACTTGATTTGCTTTTCATTTGTTTTCTTCAAGAGTTTAGTTTACATTCACGCTTCATCTGAGCTGTTTCCATGATTCTTTATAGGTCCCAGTAATTGGAATTGTTATGGGTGAAAGGGGCTTGATTTCGCGGTTACTTAGCCCCAAGTTTGGTGGATATCTCACTTATGGTGCGCTTGAGGCAGGTGCTATATCTGCTCCAGGACAGCCAACTGCAAAGGATTTATTGGATTTATACAACTTCAGACTCATAAGGCCTGATACTAAAGTGTATGGCATTATCGGGAAACCTGTTGGTCACAGCAAGAGTCCTCTCTTGTTCAATGCAGCATTTAAGTCTGTCGGTCTTAATGCAGTTTACGTGCATTTTCTTGTTGATGATGTTGAGAAGTTTTTCAGCACCTATTCATCTGTTGATTTTGCTTCAGGATGCAGGTATGTTTCCATATCTTTTCTTGGAGACATGTTATGTGTTCTTGGAGTAAAGAGTATAGACAGGGAAAAACTGATGACATTGTATTTTGCTATGCAGCTGTACTATTCCTCATAAGGAGGTTGCACTTAAATGCATGGATGAAATTGACCCCATCGCCAAGGTAATTCCATCATCTGCAGTAGCCATTTCTACAATTGCCAGGATGCTGTCTGATTAATCATTTCTTCATTCTATCACGCCTACAGAAAATTGGAGCAATAAATAACATTATAAGGAGACCTGATGCAACCTTGATGGCATACAACACTGACTATATTGGTGCTATTGATGCAATTGAGGACGGACTAAGAGGTGAGAGATAATATCTCTGAAAAATCTAAAAATTCCAACGTTCCCTGACTCGGGTCTTGTTTCCTCTCTGCGCAGAATTGAACGGTGCAGTTCCAGCAGGTACCTCACCTTTAGCTGGTAAACTGTTTGTGGTTTTGGGAGCTGGTGGTGCTGGCAAGTCACTTGCTTACGGTGCCGCACAAAAAGGAGCCAGAGTTGTTGTTGCCAATCGAACATTTGGTAAGAATCCTGAAGGGGCAGTTCAGTATACCATTTCACTTGCCCTGAACAGTTTTATGTATATACTGGGTTTAATTGGGAATTCGGATGTATTTTCACGGACCAGAACGAGCTAAGGAGCTGGCTGACAAAGTTAACGGTCAAGCAATGACACTTGACGAAGTACAAAATTTCCACCCAGAAGAAGGAATGGTTCTTGCAAACACCACATCTGTTGGAATGAAGCCTAACATTGATGCCACTCCACTAGCAAAGGTTTGTGTGTTTTGACAAGAAAAAATGGTGAGAAACAGAACATAGAGATTTCTTTTTTTCCTGCTGAAGAAGTAATGGTATTTTTGCACATATGGCAGCATGCTTTAAAACACTATTGCGTAGTCTTTGATGCCATTTACACACCGAAAGACACAAGACTGTTGCGGGAAGCGAAAGAGAGTGGAGCTGTCATTGTTTACGGAACAGAAATGTTGATCCGCCAGGGATTTGAACAATACAAGAACTTCACAGGCTTGCCTGGTATGATACCAAATCACATCACATATCATATTAATTGTGAATAATTAAGGGTATAAGTAACACGAAATCATTGTGCTCAAATTCTTTTCTTTGTTGTCGCTTTTCAAATTACAGCACCGGAAGAATTGTTCAGGCAACTGATGGAGAAACATGCATAAGAAGCAAATTAGATTCCCAGCTGAAGCCATTTTTCTCCGCCACAGGGGTAGTAGCTCTAGTTGCAAATTTTGCATGGTTATGTGATTACTGTTTCATCACTCAGTCTGTATTAATAAAAATTTTCTTTAAACATTAAATTATGAAGCCAAGTAATCTTGCCTTCTCAATAGAGAAAGGAAGTGTAAGAACAGATCAATGCTTGTCCATTGCTTGTTATTTGGCAAACCCCCTTTTCTTTTATTTTGCTCTGTCTGTGGAGACATTTTATGTTCTCTTGTTGTCAAGAAATTGTTTTGAGTAATGATTAATGATGCAAATAATAAGTTTACCCACATAATTGGACTGACGGTATATATATATATATATTTATATTACTTCTGTGGCATATTAAAAATTTCAATTCCTCTTCCATTCATTGCAAATTGTCGGAAACCACTTTGTGACCAAAAGGGTTAATTGTTTTCGTTCTTGAAACATTGTTTCAATTTTCTCTCGTTTTATTAGGTACAACTTTTTTTTCCTTTTTCTTTTTTAACTTAAATGGGGGAGTTAAATAAAATTTGAACATACTTATCATTTCAACTAAATTAAACACACTAATGTAAAAGCGTGCAGCATATAGACGAGACAGTAAGTATTTAGTTTAGTTTAACTAAAATTTTGATTTAAATTTTAAATATACAGCTACATTAAAAATTATAAAGAAATACTTTATCATTTGTAAATATTTATCTAACACGCTCTAAATTAAATTTAAATATATATAAAAAAAATTATAAAATTTTATTTATCCTTAAATTAAGAATCCAATGAGTCAGCAAAATGTTAACTAAATAGAAAATCACAAATTTTCTTCACTATATATTTAAAAGGCGATCATAATCAAATATCTTGACAAGGTAAATCTTTTTTTTTTTCTTTTTACTTAAGATAATATATTAATCCTTGAAATTTTTCAATATAAATGGTTAACAAATAAGGAAGTATAAGAATTTAACAAATATGAGGAACTAAAATATAAATTTATTTTATAAAGTGGCAAACTAAAGTAAATATATTATTATAAGAAAAGAGCAGTTTGATTCATTTTCCAAATAAGAGGGTAGAAATACAGTTAAGATTAAAACTCAATGAATAAATAGTTAAGAAAATGAGAAGAAAAATTCAAATTTCTGGGGAGATTCATTTGGAAAAGACTGCTATAGCAATTAGGGTTTCTAAGAATAAAATCTTAAAGTGGGGATCTGTTATCCATATCTAATTATTTTGCCAGACATTTAACAAGTGTAAGAAATAAATTTCTAATATCACTTCTCCCCTTTTTCACATTCAAACCCAAAATCGAATAATTACTTTTTTAATTTTTATTTTGACACAGTCTTTGTTTGAAACTTAAAAAATTAATATAATTTATTTACGAATATAAAATTTATATACTTTCAATAGAATTAATTTTATATAAATTTGTGTAAAATTGGTTATAGCAAACTTAAATTCTAACAGAATAAGAATAACTTATAAATAAATTTTATATCAATAAGTTAATATATTTCATAACGTAAAAATATTTTTTCTAATTTTATTTTTTTATTTTATTTTTTTACATATTTATCTCAAATAAAATAAATTTTTTTATGGATTTCGACAGAACATATATATGTATTTCGAAATAAATAAGTTTTAAAAAAATAAAATAAGAAAAGTAGTGCAGAAATTATAGTATGAGGCGGCCTGTACATTTGGGAACTGTGGGTCAGAGGGAGAGAGACAATCTGGAAGAAGAAAGAGGACTTGCAATTGGAAGAATTAGATGTTTTTTTAAATATTTTTGGTTTGTTTTAGTATAGAAGGAACTAAAAATGGACAATTTGGTAACACCAACTTTTTCAAGTCTCACCCAACTTCTTTTGCCACTCTGAGTTGCCACCAAAAACCCTTTCTTTATCTATTAATTTATTTTATTTCTAAGTAATATTTTCAAATTTAAATTTTTTTATTTGTAATTCAATTTTTTTTTTGGTTTAACGAGATTTCAAAAATCTGTTTATAAAGAGTCGTGAGTTTTATAATTTTTTTTAGTACTTATTAATAAAATTTTAATATTTTAAATAATTTTAAACATAATTAATGCTTTTTAAGTAGAATTTATATTATATTATTAAATCATCTTAAAAGTGAAAGTTTTAGATCTAAATAATAAGCTAAGCTATCCAACAATCTCTAACTAGTAAAAAAATGATTTTTTATCCATACTAACGAAAATTATTTTTTATTTTTTATTTAATCTGAAAATATGGTTTTCTATTATTTTTAAAAAATTATTTTATTTTATTATAGAATATTTATGAATATTATAGGATGGATCACCACTACAATAAGATGGTAGAATAAGGAATTAAATAGCATAATTCTTAATAAAATTTGAGAATTAAGTACATAAAAGAATAAATAAATAAGGACAAAAAAGAAAATCAAAAAGTGGTTAAATTCTTTGCCGCCATTCAGTGGAAGAAAACAAAAAGAAAAGTTGATCAGAAAGGAGAGAAATTATGGTAAGGAAAGTGGAAATGAAACTGCAGTTCCAAAATCTCAAGAACAGCTAACAGTCTTCCTTTTTTTTTTTTTGAACCTTCCACAAAAGAAAATGAGAAAGAAAGAAGAACATAAAGTGGCGGTTCATTAGCCATCGAACTAACAAATTCCCTCTTCTATTTATACACCTAACCCATCTCACCAACTACGATAGAGTATAGACCCACTTCAATCGGACCACTCTTTCACTTCTCTGTTTACCCATCAAAGCAACGCCACCGAGCTACCAAAACATGACTCTCGGCAGTGTCCCGGTAATACTCTCTTTCTTTCTCTTCTTTTGTTGATCACTTTTTTTTTTCCTTTTCATTTCTTTATGAGAAATCACGGTTGAAAGAAAGGAGACAAAGGAGTTGATTATTCTGTTGTTTTGGTTTCTGGGTATCTGTTGTTTTTTGTTTCATCTTATTATTCAAACAACCCAAGTTAAATGATCATAGTTATGTTTGATTATGGGTTTCGATTCTTTTGAACTTTTCGAGTAAAAAATTTGCGTAACATTGACCTCTGCAATCAAGAAGATGAAACTATACCTGTTTTCCATTTTTGAAATTCTATTTCTCTTGTTGTTTGGTTAATGATGAGCTTGAGAAAAATAAATATGCAAATGGAGTATGAAATGTTATTAAAGTTTTGTGCAGTTTAATCCTTTTTTTAAATCTGGATCAGTTTAGTCCATTACTGGAGAAAAATAAATATGCAAATGATGGAGTATGAAATGTTATCAAAGTTTTGTGCAGTTTAATCGTTTTTTAAAAGCTGGATCAGTTTTAGATCTTTACATATCAATTTTGTTTTAGTTTTTGAATTTTCTTTTGTGGAAAACAGTTCACTACTGCGGATCTTCAAATTGCCGATGGAGGTCGAAGAAATTCTACGTTAATCTGTGCTCCAGTAATGGCAAAATCAGTTGACGGAATGCTGGTTCAAATAAATAAGGCCAAGGAACTTGGGGCTGACCTTGTTGAAATTCGGGTGGATTTCTTGGAAAATTTTAGTCCTATACAGGATCTTGAAATCCTGATTAAGCAAAGTGCTTTACCAACTCTTATCACTTATAGGTAATAAGTCATAAACTGATGTCCGCTTTATAGATGAGGATTGAACCTCAGGGTTTAAATTTGTTTTTCTTTTTTCTGAAGCCTGGTTTAGAATGTATTATATGGGGATTTGAATTGTTTACTTACTATTTCTTTAAATAGCTGTGTAGAAAATGTAAATCTAACTATATCACGTTTTTTTCCTCTTAGTTAGGAGACTTAGATAATAGTTCAGAGACATTACAGATTTAAAGTCAAGGGTGATAGTTTTTTTTTTCCTTTCTTTTGCCCCTACATGATTGAAAGCTCAACTTTACTAAGTCAAATAGTTAACTGATGTGTCAATTTAGGTACTCTACTAAAGTATTACATACACTTGATTAATAATTAGTTCTAATGAAGTTTCTCATCGGTTTTATCCTTTAGACCAAAATGGGAAGGTGGTGAATATGATGGTGATGAAAGCAAGCGTCAAGAAGCATTGCGTCTGGCCATAGAATTGGGATCAGATTTTATTGATGTTGAACTAAAGGTAGGGCTACTTCAAATTTTGTATGATCTATTTTGGTGTTGAAAAGGTCACCATCTGAATACTTGATCTATGTGTATTTTGCAAGTGCCAGTATAATGTGTTACTGAAATGTTTAATTTTTCCACTTGAAGGTAGCTCCTGAGTTCTTCAATTCCATTCAAGGAAAGAAGCCTGAAAAGGTGAAGATTATTGTATCTTCTCACAATTATGAAAATACTCCATCTGTAGAGGAAATTGCCAACCTTGTTGCTAAGATACAGTCTACTGGAGCTGACATAGTGAAGGTAGCAACTACAGCTTTAGACATCACAGATAATGCACGGATGTTTCAAGTACTTGTACATGCACAGGTGAGTAATCGATATGCTCTGATGGTGCTTCTATAAACTTTAAGATTTTCTTCATTTGAGCATATATAAGCTATTGTACATTGACAAATTGTGATTTTCGTGCATTAGATTGCATCATGTGTGAACTGTTTTTCTTTAATCTTAGCTGCTCAAATGTTTTCTGTTTTAAGAAACCACAGAAAAGCTTTGTTTGCTTGCTATTAATCCTCATAGTTGTCATATTTATGTTTTCAAAATCTTTTATAAGCTTAATGAATAACAGTTCAGTTAAATTATAGGTGCCAATGATAGGAATTGTTATGGCTGAAAGAGGTTTGATGTCACGGATACTTGCTGCAAAATTCGGAGGATTTCTCACTTTTGGTTCAATTGAGGCAGGAGTAGTTTCTGCTCCTGGGCAACCAACTATTACAGACTTATTGGACCTATATAATCTTAGACAGATTGGAGCTGATACCAAAGTACATGGCGTCATTGGAAATCCCATTGGTCATAGCAAAAGTCCTCACCTCTACAATTCAGCATTTAAGTCAGTTCGATTTAATGGAATTTATCTCCCTCTTTTGGTTGACAATGTTGCAAATTATATATCCACATATTCATCTTCAGACTTTGTCGGATACAGGTAAAAGGGATTTCTCTTAAATCTGTTGATGCATCATGCATTATCTATCATGTTTAGTTTTTGAGTCTGCTAGACTGTTGACAGAGAAATGTCAAAATAATTGTCCCAACATAAATTTTAGGAGGCCATTGCTCATTGGCCTATAACCAGTGCTTAATCTCATGAAGGAAATTTCTGGTTTTTAGTCTTGTTCATGAAACATGCAAAAGCTATCTTAAGTTTGTGAATGCCAGACCCTCTGCAAATGGATACTATTCAGAAAATTTAGAAATTGAGCAGTCATCTCAATGTGCTTGCTTCTCTTGAAGTTCACAAGCTTCACGGAAAGATATTGTACAAGGTTGAACTAGTGGGGGACTTTTGAAGAATAAACATGCCTTGTTCTGTTAATAAATTCATCAGTATGAAAACTTTTTAAATCCTTGGTGATCTGAAAATTTACTCCTCAGTGAATGAAGGTAGTTTTGATTGATTTGAAATGCAGCTATACAATTCCTCACAAGGAAGCTGGACTTAAGTGCTGTGATGAGGTTGATCCAATTGCTCAGGTAATTAAATATCTAATTGCTTTGGAAAATTCATATTTTAGCAATTTCACACATAATGACCACTGAAAACTTTGATCAACGCCAGCATTTAGCAATGCAAAAAACTTGTTCCACCTTTCAATATGTTTACTTAAAGGTCTGATTTTGCAGGCAATCGGAGCTATTAGTTGCATGATCCGGAGACCAAGTGACGGCAAGCTAATGGGATATAATGTTGACTACCTTGGAGCTATAGGAGCTATAGAAGAAGCACTACGAGGTTTCTAATGCATTTTAGTGCATATTCTATTTAAACCTTCTTTTAAATTTGTTTTCTTTCTTTAATCCTGCAATTTCGTTGCAGCATCTAATGGTACCCCTGCTTCTGGTTCTCCCCTGGCTGGCAAACTCTTTGTTGTCATGGGAGCTGGTGGAGCTGGAAAGGCCCTTGCTTATGGTGGATACGAGAAGGGAGCAAGAGTTGTTGTTGCCAATCGCTCATTTGGTGAGCATCTATCATTCTTTTACATCATTGTGATACATTTCCTGCTCTCTGTGTGTATAATGAATTTATTGGCAATTTGCATCTGCGTTGTGAAATTGTAGAACTGTATGTTCTCATAGATGATAGGATGTAAACAATTCCTCATTCATTGATGTTAACTGTGGTGTATTATTGTTCTATTAATAGGAATTATTGGTAGACATTGATTTGATCTATTTGCTAACTCAATAATATGACTATGTTCTCTCATGACCAGACAAAGCCAAAGAACTTGCCAGTAAAGTTGGAGGACAAGCGATGACTCTAGCTGAACTGAAAGATTTCCATCCAGAAGAAGGAATGATTCTTGCAAACACCACTTCAGTTGGAATGAAACCAAGAATTGATGATACTCCCCTTCCTAAGGTTTGCCCCATTTCTATTTGGTATCCCATTCAATTGTAACAGCTATTCATTGTACTTACACAGGTGGTAAATAAATTATTATCCAAATCCTCCTTTTATGAATGCACAAGTGGGTAATACCGATAATTTTAATATTCTAATATCTTTGCAGGAAGCTTTGAAACACTACTCCTTGGTCTTTGATGCAATTTATACACCAAAATTGACCAGGCTCTTAAGAGAAGCACAGGAATGTGGGGCCACTACTGTTTACGGGACAGAGATGTTCATCAATCAAGCATTTGTACAGTTTGAAAGATTCACTGGTTTGCCTGGTAAGTTGAACTGCAACAAAAGAATTCTAGTCAAATCTCTGAAGTATTCTGCTCTTTTACATTTTGCTTATCTTTTTCCTAATTTGCAGCACCAAAACAACTGATCAGGGATGTGCTGGCAAAAAATACATAGGAAGGAATAGTTTTTTTCCAAGTGAATCTCTTGCAGCAGAATCCATGTTTTGCCATTACAACTAAATTCATTTCATTGTCTGAGACGTGTAATCAGCTGTTTCTATTGTTCTGTTATTTCAATAAGTTTCTGTTTCTCTGATGGAAGAACTTGTAAAACTGAAACTTGATAATTGTCAATCTCATCCCAGGCTGCTTAAGATGTTGTTGTAGGAAATTTAGTATGGTGAGAAAAAGATTCATGTAGGCAACCCAAATTTCAATTACCACAATTTTAATGAAGTTTTTAGTGTTATTGAAAGGGGAAAAAGATTCAAGTTCATTTCTGTTTCTTTAGCACCCTATCCACAAAACCATCAGATTCTTTTTCTTTTTCTTTTATCAGTCGGATTGGTCTTCTCTTGTATAAGTATTTCCATGTAGGAGTGCACATCTTATGTTTTAACTAGATCAGTTGACAAACTTACTAGATAGTATTAAATTATTTGGAAATAAGGAGCTCTCTCAATGGAGAAAAACAGGTTGGAAAGAATCAAATGAACCCCTTTCAAGCCAAGTCCATTTCCAGATTAAATTGCTTTACAAAGAATAAAATATTTACAGAATAAGTCCGCCAATGTCCAAAAATTATCTATTTTGTATATGAATTTGACCCTTTGCTTCCTGAGATTCTATAATTTGACCTCCACACTTGGAAGCTCTCCAAGTGAATCAATTGGGAGATGCAAGGATGATAATCAAGGTGATGCATGCCAACAAGAAGTAGACAGTAATAAAGTTGCAAGCCGTGGTAAGGTAACTTAATCTTCAATTAATACTTATTTTCAAGCCAGTGAAAAGATTTTAACTGATAGAAACGGGAGGAAAAAGTAAATCTGTAGGAGTTTCGTTGACTCATAGAAGATCTCCAAAGAGATTTGAGCAAAAGAATTGATCGAGCAAGTAGAAGTCAGTACACAATAGAAGACATTAACAAGCAGAGATTGTATAGATGCGCATCCGCTTGATTATAAACTAAATTTACAAGTGAATGATGGAAGATTTCATCCCATGAGAGGTCGAAGTTCTTCGCATTGTAAAGAACTTAATGATTAAATCAACAAAAAGTTTTAACTTAATGATTAAATTATTTATTATCAAATATGAGGCTCGTTTGAAATTATTTTTTCTTAAATTAAAATAAAAATTAATTTTAGTGGTTGTCAAAAATAACTAACTAATATGTTTTATTTATTTTAATAAAATTTTAATTTTAGTAAAATCTAAATATTTTAAAATATTTATATTTAGTCAAATATTGAAAAATTCTTATAATTTAATCTTAAGTTATTAAAATAAGATAAATATTATTTTTTATTAGTTCTGTTACAATATAATTGTTATTCTAATAAATTTTAAATTAATAAATAAAATATAATAGAATCCATATTAAATCAAAATTAAAGAATAAATGATACAAAATTAATTTTAATTAATAATTATTTAACTAAATTCTAATAGAAAGATTATTTAATTTAAAAGTAAATAAAAAATAAAAATAAAAGTAATATCAAAAATATATATAAGTGTTATATAGATATTACCTCTAATCATTTTTTTCTCCTTTGCATTGCATGTTTGTTTACTTTTGATAATTTAACTATTGTTCTTTAATAAGAAATTCCAACTATAGTTATATGGAGCCCGTATTGTTCTTGCCTATGAATTTTGGTATGTTTATTCACTTTTAATAATCTAACTATAGTTAAGTAGGGTCGTATTCTTCTTGCTATTCACTTTTAATAATCTAACTATGGTTAAGTAGGGCCGTATTCTTCTTGCCTAGCAATTTCGCTAGCACGGTTGATACCGAGAATATTTTAATGATTAATGGTAAAATTGAACCACCATGTTTTATTCTTGGTAACCAACCAATCAGCATCAGACACTTGTTTATAGGCTAATTCAACCAAACATGATATTTTAATTTCTAATTAAGAAAAAAAATAGTAGACAAATGCTTATTGCATACGTTTTTTTTTTCAAATTAATTAAAAAAATACCTCCATATTTCAGATTCTTAGATTTTTATGCTTTATTTTTACTTTCTTTTATATATATATATATATATATATATATATATATATATATATATATATTATTGTGGTATTCTATTTTCTTGCATTACCCCAATCATACAGAAAACATTGTTGCAGAGTCTTCTATTTAACTATTAACACAAGTTCATCTTCACAACCTTCCTACCGTTGGATCTTCTCAAAATAACACACAAACCCTTTTACATGGCTCAAAAAGAATATATAAAACATTAACTAGCACAAGTTAGCAGTGGCTCCTTCAACATAGACAAACTTATAAAACTGAAATTTGATAATTATCAATCTCATGTCTGGTTGCTTATGTTGTTGTATAAAAATTTAGTACTGTCAGAAAAAAGATTCATGTAGGCAACTCAAATTTCAGTTACCATAATTTGAATGATATTTTTAGTGTCATTAAAGGAGAAAAACATTAAGTATCCACAAAAAATTATCAATTTTTTTTTATCAGTCAGACCGGCAAAGGTCAAACTTAAAGAGTTCTTCTTGTATAAGTACTTCCATTTAAAGGTGCACGTCTCATGATGAATATGTTTTATGATTTCTATTCTAGTTTCTGATTAATAGATATTTGATAAATGAAGATATTTCAATTCGAGATTTTGTTAATTCTTATAAACAAAAATACACTTTATAAGCAATGAATATACCGTATGTCCATAAAATAAATCAGTATTTATAGGTTAAAAAATAATAGGTTCATTATCTATAAATTATAAGTTCATCAAATGTAAACTCGAGATTCATTTAATATAGTACACATATTAATATCTATAGAAGAGTCATTTTGTCTCAATTAATTATTTATTTTCTATAATTAAACTTATTAAATGCTTTCTTAATCTAAATAAAATACTAAAAAATATTAATTAGTTGAATATATACTTTATAAGTGATGAATCTAAAATCCATGTTAAATGAACTTGACTCTAATAATAAATGAATATACACTTTATAAGTAATGATTACACTGTATATGTATAAAATAAATCAGTATTCATAGGTTAAAAAATAACAGGTTCATTATCTATAAACTACAAGTTCATCAAATGTATACTTGAGGTTCATTTAATATAGTACATATATTAATATCTATAGAAGAGTCATTTAGTCTCAATTAGTTATTTTTTTCCTATAACTAAGTTTATTAAATGTTTTCTTAATCTAAATAAAATACTAAAAAATGTTAATTAATATGAATATACACTTTATAAGCGATGAATCTAAAATTCATGTTTAATAATAAATGAACATGTACTTTATAAGTAATAACTATACCGCATGTGCATAAACAAATCAGTATTCATAGTTTAAAAAATATCAGATTCATTATCTATAAACAATAAGTTCATCAAATGTACACTTGAGGTTTATTTAATATAGTACACACATTAAAAGAATCATTTAGTCTCTATTAGCTATTTTTTCTATAATTAAGCTTATTAAATGCTTTCTTAATTTAAATAAAATACTAAATGACTATTAATTAGTATGGAATGAAAAGAGTAACTATTAATAAAAAAATTAATAAAAAATAATTAAAATTTAATAAAAATTTAATAAAAATTAAAATTATATTTAAAATTTAATTCTTAATAAAATTATTAATTTACCAAATATCAAATACAAATATCATATTATGAATTTTATAATTAATTAGTTTGTAATATGAGTATTTTATTATCCAAAAGACTATAAGAAAAAGAAAAAAATTATATACAATTAGAAAAACAACCAAACAAAATCCTGAATATAAAAATTATGTCAGTGTAAAATGGCCTAGAGCATGAGTCCATAACATAATTTACTTTAATGTGATTATAGAATAAAAAAATACATTAATTCAGGTATCTTTGTTTACCATTTTTTTTTTTTCAAAAGTTATATTACAAAAACAATTCATGGACACACTTGTTTTCACAATAAGTTCACTTTGATTCAATTATGCAAGAATAACGATAACAACAATATCTTCACATAATTAAACCGTAAACATGACTCACTTGATGATTATTGTAAACTATAATTTGACTTTTATGGTTTGAAATGATTCTTGTTATAAGATATCAAAATTAAGAACTTAACTCAGTTGTCTTAGGTTAATAGTTTACTAAACTAAGTTCAAACTCGAGTTAATTACATTGAGTTTTATTGTTTTTCTAAGACAAAGTCTTTTGTTGACTCATAAATCTTTTTAGTAAGTACAATTGACTTGTCATATTATCTTTTTTTTATGGTAAAATTAAAAAATTATCATTGAAAATTTATTTTTGAGAACAAGTGAAGTATTTCATAAAATTTCTTAAAACAACTAGATAATGTTGTTGAAAATATACTTTTAAAGTTTAATTTGTAAACATGCCTTTACTATAATACAATTCAACTATTGAATAAACAAATACATTTATTAATTGCATGTTTTTATTTTTTGTTCTAAAAATTATTATTTTATTTTACCTATACAAGCTTGTAAACTTTTTCAATACTTTTAATAAATAAATACTCGTATGTGATAGGTCAGTGGAATGTACAAAATAAATATAAAATAATTAAAATAAATATCAAAGTTTAATACTCCTATCCCATATATAAAACTAAGCCTTTTAGTATAAAGAATTAATATATTTAATTAAAACATAAAGCGAAAAAGAAGAAAAATCGACGTTTAACATATTAGGAGTTTATTATACAATTAGATACAATTGTTAAGGAAATATAAATTTTTTAAATTTAATTTAAAATTAGGCCTTTTCTATAATACAATTCAACTATTGAATAAGCAAGCATTTTTTTAATATGTATGTTCTTTTTACTCTAAAATTGTTATCTTATTTTATTTATAGTTGCAAATTTATAATTTTTCAATACTTTAAATGAACAAATACTCATACTAATAGGTCCATAAAACTTCAAAAGATATTTTAAAAGATGGTATTGGCAAAATAAATAAATAAAATTAAAATGAATATCAAATTTCAGTACTCGTGTATAAAAGAATTAAGCTGATTATTATATAGGAGTAATATATTAAATTAAAGTTATAAAGCTAAGAACAAGAAAAAGTCTACCTTCAATATATTAGGAGTTTACGTGGTAATCTCACTGAAATGCTAAGATTATCTCCATATTAGGTTTAAGCATCAATCGTGCACAACTTCACTCAATAATTTTTATTATTAAAATAAAATTTATAAATTATATATCAAATTTATAAATATTATTTAATAGATTCAAATTATATATAAATTTTTAGAGTATTTTAGAATTTTAATAATATGATTTCTATATATAATATGGTGAAAATATATGTTTTTACCTCGCTTAAACTTAATTGTCTATTTTCAGGTAATATTAATCAAAAGAGAAAAATATAGAGCTAAATACTCAAAAAGAGGCTTAATTGGATATGTTCGTGTAAAACCTAAGATTAAGACACATATAATTGGATATGTTCGTGTTAAAGCCTAAGATTAAGACGCATAAACTGATGTTTATAAGGCCTGACAAAAAATTACAAGGCCCAATAGATATCTTAGTCATTTTGTATAATTATTAGTATTTATATTAAAAGTTATTTATGAAATAGTATTTGGTGGAGATGAAGATGCCTATATTCTTCTCTCTCTCCCTCTCTCTCTCTATATATATATATATATATATATAAACCTAGTTTTAAAGATGAGATGGAGAATTCTCTCCTATCTGCTCTCTACATCTGTCCATAATTATTTTCTCTACAGTTCTTCAATAAACACTTTATTTCAGTTTTTATTACTTTTTTTTAAGATTTAAGGAGCTTTTCAAGAAGTAAAGAGTGAGAACCAATCATCTTCCTTACTTAAAGAAATTCTGGATCTATAATAAGCTTTTACTTTATTGTTTTATGTCTTTCTATTTAATACCATGATCATTAGATTAAATATGTTAGAGTCGTTTTCATAAGTGTTTAGTTTAGCTTTTTTACTTTTGTATGAATCTTGTTGTTTATTTATTTAATGAATGATTTCTTTATCTTCATATCCTTAATAGTTTCAGTTATTGTTGTTAATTAACCATCATATTAATTTAGCAATAGTAATAGTTATTAATATATTTAGGTTAAATGTATTAGAGACACCAACTTTGTTTCAATCTATGTAGGTATAAGAAACTTTAGTTACATTATTAGTTTGAGTGACTAAAAGAAAATGCACATCACTATCTCATTCATTAGATCTAAGGCTTAAAGGAAAACAATGAGATTACTAAGTAAATTGTTAAATTAAATACTGTATTTAACATATAGTTTTAAATTATAAGCATATGCATTTGCATTGCATATTTGTTTATTATTTGGTTACTTTACTTTATGAATATTATTCTCTCAAAAATACTGATTTAGAGTGTTTAGATTTACTTTTATTGTTTTGTGTTGATAATTAGTTTTTATAATAAGTAGTTTCATAGTTCCTTGAAGATCGACCTCGTGGTGAACTTACTCTTATTATAAAAACGGTTCATGCATTTGCGAGTACTAATTTAAACACATTATTATTATTAAACTAAGTATGAATATAAAAAAAAGAAAAAAATTTAAATGTATCTTTACTTAAAACTAGATAAATTAACATTAAGGGTTTAGAATTTATCGACCCAAACCGATTTAAGATGCATTTTAAATAATCATTAAATCAGAGCCCAATCATGATTCAAGCCCAGCCCATCCCAAACCCTGGGTGCAAGAGTTGGGAGAGTTCTTTACTCTAACTAGATATTTCCATCTAATCTAAGAGAAACTGAAATAGAAGCAAATAGTGCAATAAAATAAACATTTTTTTTTGGGAGCAAAACAAAAACTTCCACAAACTGAGGGGGCAGAAATACAACGCACTTCTCTATTTTCTCTTTTCTCTCCCTCGTCTCCAAAAATTTTCACTCTTTTTCTCTTCCCGCTGTCCTTTCCCTCCATTCACTTTCTTCCTTTCTAAAATCAGTAAAAATAACTGAAATCCATGGACTCACAGTCACAACCCAAGTAAGTAAACCTTCTCTTTAAATCTCTTGTTACCTTGATATATCGAGATTGCTAGGGTTTTTTCTTGTTCCATATGCTCAATTGGGTTTCAATTCCTTAATGTTTGCCTGCATGCCTCCGCATTTTGACTTGTTAAGTGACTTTATCATTATGTTTATTGTTGATCCAGGATTCGTGTTTTGCTTTCTTTTTGGCTAAATAGTATTGGGTCTTATCTTAAACGTGTGTTTGCGGGGGGTGGGGAATGACGTGCTTTAACCGTAGGAAAGTTTAATATTTGTGTGTTTGGTTTTGGGTATAGTTTGTTTCTTTTATCATACCAGAGTATGTTTTGTTGATATTACTTAATGTTCTGTCAATATTTTGTTTACTATTATTGCTGTTAGTCTCAGTTAACCTGTATTTGCTTTTGTTTATATACATGCAAAATGGGAATTCGTGATTGGCTTATCCGTGATATACCTAAATTTCATAGCTGTTTTTTTTTTTTTTTCTAAAGCAACCCTCACTTATGTGGTTTTGTTAAGTTGCTAAGTGGACATAATTTATTGCATCTTAATGCAAATTTCAGGTGTCAAATACTACAATTTTGTAGCAGCGGGATGATTTGAAGTTTGTTGGATAAGGGCCAGCGTTTTTCCTATCTCATTTCTTCTCCTTTTGAAGATTTTGTTTCCGAACCTTTATTTTTAAATGGTAAATCAGTTATTATTTTCAAAGAAGTATATTCGTGGTAAAGCAGGATGAGCGGAAAAATTGAGCTAAACTTGTTTGCCTTGTATTGATGCAGTGTGAAGATTTTGGATGATTTGTTGAACTTTGGTGAGATAGGACCGGGTAATTTGCTGCTGGTCTTCTAGCTATATTTTCCATAAGCAAGTGTATCTGGCTGGATTTTTGGGTTTCAAATGACCATGGAATGCAACAAAGAGGAGGCCTTCAGAGCAAAGGAACTTGCAGAAAAGAAAATGCAAAATGGGGATTATGTAGCTGCGCGGCGGATTGCATTGAAGGCACGGCAACTCTATCCTGATCTGGATAACATATCCCAACTTCTAATGGTCTGTGAGGTTCACTGTTCTGCACAAAACAAATTAAATGGGTCAGAAATGGATTGGTATGGAATTCTCCAAATAGAAAAGTTTTCAGATGAGGCTGTTATTAAGAAGCAATTTAGAAAGCTTGCACTCTCACTTCATCCAGACAAGAATAAGTTTTCTGGTGCTGAGGCTGCTTTTAAGCTGATTGGCGAAGCCAATAGGGTGCTTACAGACCCAAGCAAACGTCCAGCATACGATATGAAGTGTAGAGGTACATTTAAACCGGTTGCACCAAAGCCACCATCTGAGCAGTCAAATAAGAACGTGTTTGTCAATAAACAAAATGGGGCTGCAAAAAAGTTTTCTAATGCTCCTCAGACACAATACACAAGCTCACATGCTAATCAACAGCCAACTCAGCAAACATTCTGGACAGTTTGTCCCTCCTGTAATGTAAGGTTCCAATATTTCAGAGATTTGCTAAAGAAACTGTTACGTTGTCAAAGTTGTCACCAGCCTTTCATTGCCCATGAGTTGTTTACGCCATCTGGATCCACCTGGAATCATTTCATGAACGAGAAAAGAGTTCCAAATCATGGTTCCTCTAAAGCTTTCCCACAGAATTATGCTGGAAAGCCTTCTGGTATGAGTTTTCCACATAGGTTTTCGGGATCAGATCCAATGCCTCATGTAGGAAAGGCAACTGATGTTGGTGGGAATAAACCCAAAGAAGTGAAGGTAGAAAATGCTACTGGAATTGGTAGGGTTACTATTCAACAAAGGAAAGTTAATGGCCATGTGGATGTGAAAGCTGAGAATGGAGGTGTTCCAGTTTCAATGCCTGATGCTATGAAACCCAAAGAATCAGGAAATTCAGAAAGTGCTACTAATAAGAGATGTCGGAATTCAGTGGAGGAATCCAGCAAGAATTTTGACAAAGGAAGCATAGTTGGCAGTGAAGAAAATGTCGTTAGGGAGGAAAATGGAGGTGATCCTTCTGCTCAGAATTCTGGATCCAGTGTTGGCCATCAGTCTAGGAGATCTTTGAGGCAGAAGCAACACATATCTTACAAGGATAATTCTGATGAGGATGATTTTGTTGCCCCCCCTCCGAAAAGATCAAGGGGGAACAGCTCATCTAATGTGAATGATGTGCAGACAAAAGCAGGAACTGTGGATGGCGGGGTACCAAAAGAAGATGTTTCAGCCGGTTCTGCTGCTTCTGTTTTGAATAGAAACAGTAAAGCGGTCAAACGCAAAGCCAATTCCAGTTTTGATGAAAGGCAATTAAACCAGAATAGAGAAAGTGGAGGTTCTAAGGCTGAAGGAGAGGAAGCATCCATGCCTGAGAGGGCAGGTACCAAGTCAGAGAATGATGATGAAAGATTGAAAACTGACACATCTGAGTTGGATCTAAAACCAAAAATCTTTGTATGTGCTGATGCAGATTTCAGCAATTTCGAAAAAGAAAGGGCTGAAGTCTCTTTTGCTGTTAATCAAGTATGGGCCATTTATGATTCACATGATGGTATGCCAAGATTTTATGCCCGGATCCGAAAGGTTTTCAGACCTGGTTTCAAGCTGCAAATCACTTGGCTAGAATCAATAGTGGATGGCGAAGCTGAGCAAAAGTGGTGTGATGAGGGTTTGCCTGTTGGTTGTGGGAGCTATGAATATGGAGAGACTGAAGAAACCGTAGATCGTTTGATGTTCTCTCATAAAATGGATTGCATGAGTGGTGGACTCAGAGGTACTTTTTGTATATATCCTAAGAAGGGGGAAACTTGGGCCCTCTTTAAGGATTGGGATGCAAAATGGAGTTTGGAACCGGAGAAACATAGGCCTCCATACCAATTTGAATTTGTGGAGGTCTTGACAGATTTTACCAAGGATGCTGGTATTGAAGTTGCTTGTTTGGGCAAAGTGAAGGGATTTGTTAGCATCTTTCAGCAAGCTAACTGTGATGAGGTTTTATCATTTTGCATACGGCCAAGTGAGCTGTACAGATTTTCTCACCGTGTACCCTCGGTTAGAATGTCTGGCAAGGAAGGAGAAGGTGTCCCTGCATGTTCTTTTGAATGTGATACTGCTGCTCTGCCTAGCAATTTAGTTACCCTGGTTGATACTGAGAATATTTTTAAGAATACCGGGACTGGTCCTCGAAAAGGAACCTCCATACTTGGAAGCTCTCCAAGTGAATCAATTGGGAGATGCAAGGATGATAATCAAGGTGATGCATGCCAACAAGAAGTAGACAGTAATAAAGTTGCAAGCCGTGGTAAGGTAACTCAATCTTCAATTAATACTTATTTTCAGGCCAGAGAAAAGATTTTAACGGATAAGAAACGAGAGGAAGGTAAATTTGTAGCAGTTTCGTTGACTCCTAGAAGATCTCCAAGAGATTTGAGCAAGAGAATTAATCAAGTAAGTAGAAGTCAGTCCACAATAGAAGACATTAACAAACATATGGAAATAAACAGAGATTGTAAAGATGGGCATCCAGGTATTTCCTCGGGTCAACTTGATGATAAACTACACTTACATAGGAATGATGGAATATTCGCCAGTCCCATGAAGGGTCGAAGTTCTTCGGGTTGTAAAGTTATAGAAGTTGACGGATATGATTTCAGGAAGGAAAAATCTGAGGATAAATTTCGATCGGGACAGATATGGGCAGTGCACAGTGATAAGGATGGGCTACCTAGGAATTATGTTCAAGTAAAAAAGATCGAAACTGGAACTGGCTTTAGACTGCATGTGGCAATGCTCGAAACCTGCACGCTCCAGAAAGACAGGAGGCAGCCTGCTTCTTGTGGGACATTTAGAGTTAAAAATGGTAATTCTAAAGTGCTTCTGATCAATGCATTCTCTCATAAAGTTAAAGCAAAGTCAACGGGGAGGAATACCTATGAAATTTTCCCTAGAAAAGGTGAGATCTGGGCAGTATACAAGAGCTTGCATTCCGAGGTATCGTGTTCAGATCAGGGCACAGGGGAATGTGACATTGTTGAAGTGATAGAAGATAATAGCAGGGGTGTGAAAGTTGTAGTTTTGATGCCTGGTAAAGGACAGGACACTCTTTACATGTCTCCAACTTCGAAAAGATTAAAAAGCAGTATTATGGATATACCTCGGACGGAGTTTGCCAGATTTTCTCATCAGTGTTTAGCTCACAAGCATGCAGAAGAGAATGATAGTCGCTTGAGAGGCTATTGGCAGCTTGACCCTCCCTCTATTCCTGGCAATGTCATATTAGTTGAATGACTGGCAGAAATAGAATCGTGCTGACGATATTGTTTCCTGTTTCTTTTCCTTTTTTTTTTTTTTTCTCTTTTTCTTCATGGCTGTATCTAATTTAGGAATGGAACCTGCCAGATTGCTCCCTGTGAAAAGCGGAATGAAGTTAGCAGAAGCTCGACTAGACATCTTTGCTTCTTTATGATTTTCTTGCCTTTTCTTAAATATTATACATTTGTGTTTTTTTTTTTTTTTTTTTGTTGCTCTGCTAGCTCCTTTTTCTTTATTTTTTGGTTTTCAGATACGTATTAGCTCTTCTTGGATGATAACTTCACCTATTTGTTCAGAGAAATAAATGTCTCAGGTACTGTAGCACTTGATAGAAATCTAATGTAATGAAGAGGCCTGAGCTAGGAGACGATCGCTGTTAAAAAGAAAATACTAGTTTTACAAAAAGTGTAGACAATTTCACCAGTCAGGGCATTTGGTCTAGTGGTATGATTCTCGCTTTGGGTGCGAGAGGTCCCGAGTTCGATTCTAGGAATGCCCCATTATGTTTTGTTTCTTTCTTTTTGTTTCCTCTCTTCGAGCAATTGAAATTTTCTGTTTACCGCGTGGAATTTCTCATATATTCTTGTTACCTTTCTTGAGTAAAGATTTCATTTTTCTAACAAGTAACATTTGCATTATAATAATATATTTTTTATATTTATTTTATTATCGTGTTTCTAATATTATAATATAATTAAATAAATTTTTTTAATCAATAAAATTTAATCTCGAAAAATAGCCCATAATTTAATAAATTATTTTAGTCAAATAACAATTATTGAAAAATAATAAATGAATTATACTTTTAATACTAAATATAATAATTTAAAAGTAATAAAAGAATTTTTTTTCTTACATGATATGATATAGGATTAATTATATCATTTATTGATTTGCTATTACATATATTGAATTTGATGATATTCAAAATTTATATATATAAATATTTTTTAATGTGAAATGTCTATTTAAGTTCTAGAATTAAAATATTTAACTAAATAATAGCAATAATTATGTAATAATATAAAAAGCGTACTTAATTATATAAACTTTATTAGTTATTTAATTAAATTTTTATTTATATAATAATTATATTTGTTTTTAAATTTAAAAATATTTATAAAAAAATAATAGATATATATTCCGTCACATCGCACGTCTAATTAAAACATATTAATCATATTTCACAAAACAGTGGAAAAGAGCACTAAGAAAAAGAAAAATCTATTCCCGAAAAGAAAAGCCATAATGCGCTCCGTTTTGGCAGCGGTTCTTATGACTTAACTTTCAAGCACTGATCCTTTGCATATACACATCTCGAATTTTCGAATCAGACGTTTTTTTGGTTATCTGCATTTAAAACCGTTGTTTTAGCAGCCTAAATAACCTTCAGATTTTGATTCTCTGTCTGTTGTTCCAGAAAACCTAGAGCGGGAAGTCGCAGTTACTCAGATAACCAGGTCATGGCCTCCTGATTACCCTGAGCCGCGCGCAATCAGGCAACAAGGCAATCCAAACAATAAGCATTCAAACGATAGAATTCACCACATAAACTAAGAATTACAAGTAGGATCAATCACGAGCCGCTGAAAAACAGGAAACGAGAGAGGAAGTAAATATTTGAGGTAAACTTTTACCTTTTCTCTTGGTTTTGTTTGTTTACATTGATTGCTTATTTAGGTTTTGAGGAATTAAATCTATGAATTTTGTTATTGTTGCTTTTAATTTTTCAGATTTGAATTTAATTTGATGAAATCTTCATATCTTCTTCTCTTTTTCCCCTCAAATTTCATTTTTGGTATTTAATTCAATTTCATTTGATTTTTTCTTTTGGTGTTTCATACTTTTTGAGATTATTGTAATCTGGGAAGATTGTAACTTTCTATTACTGTTCATATTTGGACAAAAAAATTTTAGTTGGTTAAATTGTTTTAGGTGAGTTAAAGCTTTTCACTTAAAGAATCTGAAAATGGAAAAACAAAAGTTTCCTTCTTTAGAACTTTCACTTCAGTCTGCAATTTCTAGGAAGGCGCATTGTTGAGTTATGGATTTTAATTTGTTGTAACTTAATGGTATTTGTTAAGCTCCTTTGTTAGCAAGGAAATTTTACCCTGATTTACGCAGATTAACCAAATTGTAACATAGTCGAGCCAATACTGGGTTCTTTTAATGCTAGGTGGAGCTCAATTTTTCATTAATTTATTGGTGTGGGAGTTGTTGTTAGTTGACGAATTATGTTAAGGCGTTTGGAGTGACACGTATGATCCTGAAAATGGTAGCATTTTTTTATGGGAAGCATTCTATGTCAATACAAGCTGTCAGTAATCAAGTCATATAATCTTTTGCTCATAGGAGGATCTGCTCAGTTTCACTAGCTTATGGAACAAGAGAATAAGATTAAAGAAGCTGACAAGCCTGCAGAAGCGTCTGCCACGTCACTGGCATCAGAACAAACAAACGAGGAAGCTGCCAGGAAATCACAATCATCTGAAATGAATAACAGGAGAGCGGAGAATCCTGGGGAAGGACCCGTTAAAGCAGAATCATCAAAAAAAAGAACCCCCAAATCACTGAAGGCCAAATCTAAAATCAAGAAGGGATCCCTAGGTGGCATCTCTTTAAAAACCGAGAAAACTAAAGACAATCAACAGTTTTGGGGGAGAAACCGAAAGAAGAAGAATAAGAGTGCAATTAAAGAAAAGGAAGAAGATAACAAAAATGAGTCTGCAAATAATAAGAACCAGAGTTCAAGGGAAGATAAAAGACAAAAGAACAGCGCCCTTGAAGAGCATAGTGGTAAGGGCCAAGGGACCCAAAAGAACCAAGAAAATATTGCTGGCTGTAGTAGAAGCCAACGTAACCAAAAGAGTGAAGATAAGCATGGTGGCCAAGATAAGAGCTCGAGGAATCCAAAGAACAAAGGAAAGCTTGATTTGAAGGAAAAGAGCCAAGGAGATCAAAAGAAGAAAGAGAAGCTTGGTGGTTTGATCTTTATGTGTAATTCAAGGACCAAACCAGATTGTTTCCGTTATCAAGTCATGGGGATGACATCAAGTAAAAAAGATCTTGTTTTGGGTGTGAAACCTGGACTTAAGCTTTTCCTGTATGATTTTGATTTCAGACTAATGTATGGGATCTACCAAGCATCTTCTTCAGGTGGAATGAGACTGGAGCCCAAGGCTTTTGGTGGTTCCTTCCCTGTTCAGGTTATGTTTTACTATAACTAATCTAACTTCTTTTGGTAACAATTTCCGTTTTCTTTACCACTTTAGAATTTAGTCAGATCTTCACACTGACATTTCTGAAGTTCAGGTGCGGTTCAGTGTCCATAAGGATTGCGTTCCACTCCCTGAGAGTGTTTTTAAGAAAGCTATAAAGGACAACTATGACGCAAGCAACAAATTTGACATTGAACTTACCATTCCACAAGTGAGAATCTCTGATTTAATGTGCTAATTTGGTGGCATTGCTTCTTAATATTAGCAGTCATGACTTTTCCAATTTTCCCTTTTAGGTGAGGAAGCTCAGCGAACTTTTCCGACCAGTTGCATTCCAGTCTGTTAAGTTAGCTGCAGTTCCTGTCCATTCTGTACCAGTGACAACTATTCGGGAAAGGGAAGTTTATGATAGACTAAGAGAGTCACGACCCCATTCAGATAGGGAAACATTTGTGAGAGTCAATGGTGATAGTAGGAGGTATCCTGTACGCTCTCATGAGAGGGATCAGCATATTGAGCACCGGGAGGTGGTACCAATACATAGAGAGGAAGCTCCCCATGATTTATACATGAGCGAAAAGGAGTATCGTACTTATGGTCTTCAAAGAGAGAGAAGAAACTTGACTCCTTCACATATTGCTGCTTCCGCTCTAGATCGCTATCCTAGGAATCTTGAAAAGGAGCACCTTCTTAGACAGCCAGCCCCTCCGCACAGTGATACTGTCCCTGTGCTTAGAGAATCAGTTCTTGCAGATCCACTCTACTCGACTCAGAGAGAGTTCTGCACATATAATATTGGTGGTAGAAGTGAATTGCTAAATGCAGCTCCTTCAGTTTCTGCAGTGTCATCTAGTTCTGCTGTTGCAGCATTAGACTCCTATAGAAGGGATCCATTTAATTCTTACCAGTTTGGTACTTCGTCTGCGAGTGTGTATTCCCTGCCTCCAAGGAGGGAAGAAGTTTCTTTAGGTTCCTATTATATTGATGGTAGGAGAAAGACTTACCTATCCGAGGCTGATCCTTTGCATAGGAGAGAAACTGATCCAGTGAATAAATTATACTTGAAGTATGGGGTTGAACCATTATCAGATTATAAACAGGTACATGAAGAAGCCAAACGAGAAACTGTGCCTCCACCTGTTTCATCGCGGTACTCATTTGCGGGTCCATCTGTGTCTTATCGATAAGTGAAATCACATTAATTTCAATCCTTTTGAGTTGCCTATATTTAATGCATAAGACAGATTTCAGTTGTAGACAGTTGCAAGGATGCAAGCATCAGTAGGCTCTTTAGGGTTGTGTTTTATTCCTTGCACTATATCAAGATTTGAATTGTTAGTTTTAGTTCCAGCAAGTTCGGAAGGGAATTAGCTTCCACATTCATATTACTAATATATGCTGGTAACCTCTATCTGAGATGCATTTCCATTTTTAATTTGGATTCCACCTGAGTTCTGGAATTTGTTTCCAGGGGAATGAATGATAACACATCAACTGACTCGCCTTCAGTGTTTTGATCTTGAGTGGTACAAATGCTTTACACATTTTAACTCAAATAAATTCAGAGTGATTTTTCTGCAGTGATTTTCAGGGGTCCAAGAAGTCAAAATCTTGCCCATCAGTTTATAGTGGAAGAGAATGAAGGTTATGGGCTGGATCTGAACTTTGGAATGGAACAAATGAAAATAACATCCTCGCGTTCAATTTCAGCGAAGTTTCGAATCCCAGATCTTTTCTGTTCTTTTTTGAACTGAAAAATCTTCAAGTTTGAAGTCAATAATAAATGGATGTAAATTCGACGTCGCCAAAAGTTGGCTTCCAAGGAAGAATTGATGAACTTTAGCATGTGACTATCATAAAAGTTCCTGAAAACTTACCAGAAGAATTCCAAACATTCGACGCAGAATTATAACTTTCTTGCCATGAGAAAGAAGAAATCCATGCTAGACCCGTATCCATTCAGGGAGACTACTCTAGTCAACGGATTTGCTTTTAATTTTATCAATTGAGGTTTAAATCAGTAAGTACGGTTCATTTTTCCAATTCAAGCATTAATTGAAATTGTTTTTCTTTTCAGGGAAAAAGTCTTCTAGTTTTGGCATGAACCTTTTCTTTTTAATTTAATAAAAGATATAACTAAAAACTAATCAAAGAAAAATACAGAATTGTGTATATCTCCAAACACGATTTCCAGACCGGAACCTGCAGATTAGGCTAACTGCGATAGAGTAAGATTCATCTAATTTAATACATATGCTCCAATAAATGTATAAATTACACGTTATGAATATTTTATAATTAAATATTTCATAACTGATATATATTTTAATGTATAATATTAATTACATCTAATATTATATTTGGTTGAAATCTATTAAAGAATTTATTTTATTTGAAAATAAGACATTAAAAAAATAAAAAATTAAAAGATATATTTTAATATTATTAAATATATTAACTTATTAATATAAAACTCATTTAAAAAATTTATTTATCATGTTAGATTTTAGTTTAGTAATAATCAATAACATATAAATTTAATTATATATAATTTTAAATTAATTTTTATTTTATTTAGAGCAATATATAAATTTTATAAAATTATTTATCAATTTTAACCAACGATAGTAAGAAAAGATTAGTATCGGTTAGGATTTTCTTACTTAAAATGAACAATTGGAATTTGGCAGCATCATTCTTTTAAAAGTGTTCTCACCTGAAAAAAATAATTTATTTACTAACTTTATAAAAAAAATAATTTATTTCATAGAATAAAACTGCTTTCGTAATAGAAAATTATAATTAATATATATTTAAAAATAATAACCGGTGGATCAAACAATAAACTTTAATAAAGAAAAAGAAAAGACGAGGCCCATGATTTTTTTTGGGTCCCCTTCTATAACCAAATATTGGTATTAACCAACTAAAGTTATGTTCGACCAATAAATGTAAATGTCCAAGTCTCAGTTACCCTTTTTTCTTTTTTTTGCGTCACCAGGGTGTCGTCACAGCTGATTAATTATATCACAAACAATTTAATAACAATATTTCATTTCCATTCAACTTTAATGTATGGTTGAACTTTTGTATGAAATGAAAATTATTCCCCTGTATTTTTCTAATTTTGACTGACTTGATCTGATCACCGTCTTTTCAAAATCCCAACTTGTTCAAATTTGATTGCTTCACTCCAAATTCCATCCATTCTTGATATCAGATTATCTACAATGGACATAAAATTAAAAGATTATATCACATTATTATAATATCATGTCCAGTAAAATCTTAATCCAAGACTTAGTTTTTGCTTTTTGTTTTCTTCTTTGATACTGATTATAAAAACTGTATCTCATGCTCTAAGTAGTTATCCAGATTTTAGTAATAACATTATTAATCCTGCTTGTTGCTTCTTTGTTATATAAAAATAATAAAGCTTTGATTTGCTGTGGCTTTCATCTTACACAATGTACCTAATCCAATAATTATTTAACACAAAAAGAAAACCCTTGTTTGTTATCTATCACAGAAAGGTGAAGGCATCACCGGCGACATTCAATAAACACTGTGCCCATTCTCAAATCATTTCAACAATCATGAATTAACATCCCAAATTTACAAATTAGCATAGGATGAAGGGAAATCATTGTTTACTTTCATGTTGCTGCATCCAGCTCCGCTCAACAAGCATTTGCATTTTCAGGTGAGAACACTTTTAAAAGAAAAAAAAAATCATCAGATTTACTGCACTCTAATGTTTTTATTAGTATAAATTAAAATGATTAATGTAGTTTATCTTTAATTTTTATTTTTTATCATAACGTAATTTTTATTTTTAGTTTAGCCTGGATGACAACGGAATATCAATGAGAGCATGACAAATGACAAAATGAAATTGCTATTAAAATTCCAAACTCAGAGAAGACCAATAATCAGTATTTATTCATCGGTCTTTGTTTTGTTTTTCTTTTTGAGAAGGATTCATCGGTCTTTGTTAAGAATAATAATTAAAGAAACAGAATTTCCCTTCTTCTTCTCTCGATTTTCCGCTAAAAAGCCTTTTAACGCGTATATATACACATATATTATAGCTAAAGCCGCAGTAAGCGAATATATAGAAGCAGCAAATTGAAAGAGGAGCGATTTGATTTCAAGAACTTTGAGAACATTGTTTATAATAGAAGAGGAATATTATATTATAGACAAACTTAGCTTTTGAGAATTTTAAATTTTCTTTTTGTGAATACAGATTTTTTTTGAGAGATTGCGAGTATAGAAATTGAACTTGAGAGGGAGAGATGGGAGGATGTGTATCAGGTGATGTAAAAGGAGGAAAACAAGCGATTGGAGGGGCCCAACAAAGGCCCACCGATCCACCCAATAATGGTGGTCAGAATGATGCTGCCGATTTCTTCTTTCGCTCGCGTGGTCTCCATTCTCTTTCCACTCAAATCGAGGTCTATATATGTTAATGTGTATATTTTTATTTTTTTATACGTACATTTGTATTCTGTGTGTGTGTAATTGTGCCATGTTAGTCCACTGCAGAACCCTAAAATTTAATTTCAAGTACAAGCATCAAGCATAAAGTACTTGTCCTTGTTTTGTTTATATGTTCTGCTTTGTGTTTGTCACTTAGTGAGAATTTTAGTTTGTTTGAGAACTGTGTGGTTACTGTCTGTAGATTCTAATTGCTCTGTTTGTATGCTGAAGAAATATTTCACTTTTTTTTTTCTTATCGAGATTCCGTACTGGTCTTGATGGTTCTGATTTAAAGAATGGTGAAACGGAAGGAAGTCGCAATTTTTGAAATTGAACTGCTCATGCCCTGCTAAAAAATTATTGAGAAGCATAAACAATGAGAAACATATACCTTGAGATACAATAATTTAATTCTGTGGTGATCACAGACCTGGCTTAAATTTATTGCTGCTTGGAAAACTTATTACGAGTGGAATTGTTTTCACTGGAATGACTTCATAAAGAACTTTGTTACCAATTGTTTGGTGTTACTTTGTTATTTTATGTAAAAACCAGTGAATTTAAGATCTGAAGCCCTTTCACTATCTTCTTGTGCATCAATTTTGATTTTCTTATATTATTATGATTACAGAATACGATCTTAAAGTCAAATCCAAGAATCGTAATGGATTCACGGTTAATAACGCGACTATTCCACCAAAAACTCCTTTTTGTACAAAACAATCAATATGTAGAATCATAACAAGTGATTGCTGAAATTCAAGGATATAATACTCATTCCTTTTTGTTGTTTTTATATTGGGATTGGTTTTTCTAAGGATATTAATGGAAGAAAATGCGTTTTAGTATATATTTGATATATGAGTCTTGGAATTCCATGATCTTGTTTAGTTTAAGAGTTCTTATATGATGCACCTAAAAATTGAGAGTTTATATCCGTTGTATTATTATATTTAAATCTTGATTGTTAGATGAAGTTACCAGAATTGTTAAATTTGTAAAGTAATATCACCCCTCTTACAGCCACTTATTTTAAAAAATTAGAACTTTTTCTTCTTTTCATTTGCACCATCTTCTTCACAACATTATAGAGAGAGATATATTCCAGTGAGCATCAATGAATTAGATGCCTACAAATTCAAGACATTAAGACGAGATAACGGATTTCTTGGCATTTGGCGACGCTAGACAATAAAAAATGGAGGAGAGAGAGTTTTGGTTTGAATATTTCAAATGAAGACTCTAGCTGATTCCAATGACTGTTGAGAGTTTTTAGGGACAAGCTCTTTCATTTACGGGTAGCCATGTTCAGTTTAGTTGCTTATTGATGTTGTAATGAATGATGATTTTTTGGGTAGTCTTGGTATGGATTTCAGTATTTAGTATTGAATTACACAATTCAATAGATCCAACCTAACCAAAGAACCCAACACAACAAGTTAAAGCACTTTCTTATGTAACAGGTTGTTTACCCATAATTACAAGTTAGATAGCATGTTTATATATAAAGTAGGTGCGCAATAGTAAGAACCTTACTTTGATTTCGAGCAATGTTGAATAAATGGTTGTGTCAATACAAAATTTTCTTAGAATTTAAACTTGGCGAAGCTAATGTAATGCAAGTGCAGAAGTTTGTTTATTGTTACTATTTATCGTTTGATGTGACAATAAGATTTTTCACATGTTTTAAGCATTGACTGTTTTGTATCTATTTTGTCCTACATGGTTGGGGTTTTGCTCACCTCCAATTGGAGATTCCCATTGTTTCCCCAGATGGAACATTTCAAGATTCTTACTTTTAGATGCTTCTAAAGTTTATAAGCACGAGAGAAAATGTTGACTTTAATCTCATTTTTTGCCAAAAGGAAAATAACATCATCAAATCCTCACCTGTTATCTTACTTTTGCAATTCAGTTTTGGCATGTAAAGTAATTGTTCCATGACATTTTAAGATGTCTTAAATCTATCCTCTTATTCATGCAACGTTCCTCCAAATGCTTTACGTGGATTTTGCATTTCGTTGTAATATTTTATATGCTTATACTTTGATGGACTTAACGGTGTATTCAGCATTGCTATTCACATGTATGCCTATATAATCATCTTGTTACCTATCTTTTTCTTCATATTATCTTACATGTTACTTGTTTCTTTATCCTAATTGTATATTCATGTTTCTCAAATCTGCACTGTAGCTGGCATTATCAGCTTCAAAGTTACTTGATCGTGATATCACATCAAAGGTATGTTCCTATGGGCTCTAATCTAACATAAAATTAGAGTTTAGTTTCGCTGCTTTAGACTGTTGTGTTGCCTCTTCATGGGTGCACCCTCTTTTCCTCCTGTTCTTATAAATGTAATGTTGTTAGAGTGTGCTATCTTGTATCATTTGATGATCTGCCCTATAACTTCTCAGCTCGTTGTGGGTAGGAAAATTGTAGTTTAAGTCACATGTTATACTGGTGTTTCATGTCTCAACTTTAAGCTCTATGATGTTATTTGTGAGCCTGATCACTTGAACATGGGCTTTATCCAATGGTTGGTTTATTGACGAGCAAAATCTACTTTGAAAAAACAAGTTATCTTAGATTTTTGTCTTCTTTTCCCTTGTTGCTCTGCAGCTGTACGTATGTGAGGATTGTGGGTTTAATATTGTTGATAAGATTGACCAATCTAAAAACAGAAATAGAGATTAAAGGAGACTCTATATGTTGTTTATTCTCGAAAAAGAAAAGGCAGGTTTTTGCCATTATTATGTGGTTTGTTCTTGTGTGTGAGAACTAAACTAGGTTTTCATTGTCAGAGTGATCCAATGGCAGTTATATATGTAAAGAAGAAAGATGGGAAACTAGAGGAAGTTGGCCGCACTGAAGTCATTTTAAACAGCTTAAACCCTTCTTGGATCGAAAAGATTACAATTGCCTATCAGTTTGAGACATTACAGCTGCTAGTGTGAGTTTCTCATTGCTTCTTTATATACCAATGTTCTAGCTATATCTTTCATTTAGTGAACTGGCAGGACGTGGAGATCGATTGATCACTCTTTTCTTTTTTGTTTTCCTTTCCTCCAGCTTTCACATCTATGATGTAGATACCAAATATCACAATATACCTGTGAAGGTATGATGTAGTTTCTGTTTCTAACATTTTCTATAGTAACATTTCTAACTTTAACAGTTTGTCCGAAAAAGTTTAGTACAATTCTTACTTTGATAATTATAGTGCTTATTTTGCTCTCTGTAACATAATAAGGCACTGTAAGGAGAAAGACTACTCATAGCAGTTACATGACATATGCAGAAGTCAGAACTAAATGTTGAAGAGTCATTTAAAAGCAGACTCAACAGAGACATAAGGGACTTTGAAAAAGAAATTAAGATGAATAATAACCAAACAGCATTAAGCAAACAAAATCCTTGGTGATTTACTTCTAGTGGGGAATGATAATCTTACAATTTGCTAGACATTTTGTTGAAAGTGAAGATCGTACTCTGAAATATAAACTATTCTTTTATCACCATGCAGTCACTAAAGTTGAAGGATCAGCAATTCTTGGGAGAAGCTAGTTGCTTTCTGTCTGAGGTTAGTTGCTTTTGGTGTTATGTATATTGCTCATCAAGTTTAGGTGAAGTAGTTGTGATAAATCCATGATTTGATATATGGAATAATGCATTGCATTTCCCTTTCTGTTCCCTGACAATTTCACTGGGGCCATGAGGGATGACTGAAACTATATTTAATGATTGCAAAGAAAGCTTGTAGACAACCTGCAGTAATGATCACTGCTTATGCTATTATTTCATTTGTCATACCAAAATTAATAATATTGATGCTTGCCTATATTTCCCCTTTGTTCATGGCAGATAGTGACCAAACTGAATCAAACAGTGACCCTGAATCTCCAAAACAGAAGTGGGCATGGAGTTTTGACTAATTTAGGGACGCTCAACATCTATGCTGAGGAAACAGTTGCTTCTAGGACTGCCATTGAGCTAACATTCCATTGTTCCAACCTGGATAACAAAGATATATTTTCTCAAAGTGTATGTACTAAAAATGGCATCACCTTTAGAGCATGATGAAACTTACAAATGTCTTAGAATCCTAACTTTTATTCTCTTTCTGTTGCAGGACCCTTTCCTAAGAATATCTAGATTAGTAGAGAGTGGTGCTTATATACCTATATGTAAGACTGAGGTGGTGAACAATAATCTGAATCCAGTCTGGAGGCCCCTATATCTGAGCATGCAGCAATTTGCAAGCAAGGCAAGCTTGTTATATTTCCTCTTCTTCTTGTTCTTCTTCCTGGTTATGCACAAGCTTGTAAAATTAATGACTCTTGCTTAGATAGTGGCTAGAGTTTGTAGACTTTGGTGGAAAAAAAAAAGTCATTTAAGTTACCTCACTCTGTTTCAGAATAACCCACTGGTTATTGAGTGCTTTGACTTCAACAGCAATGGCAATCATGTCCTGATTGGGTAATTAGATACTTGATCTTTCTTGTTTTACCTGTTTTCTTGTTAATAGGCATTAGTGGTTTAGGCAATTGCTGATATTGTATCTTTCTATTGACATCCTCAGGAAGGTTCAGAAATCAGTGTCTGATCTGGAAAAGATGCACAGAGAAAAAGGCGGTGCGAATTTCATCTTACCATCTCATCGAGGTCATGAAAAGGTGTTGCTTTCTTACTTGGATCAAAATTTAGTATATGATGCCACTGTCTTTACTCATCATAGGCTGTGCCTTTAGGTTCTGAAGGGTCAGCTGTTTGTGGATCAATTCGTGGAGAAGGAGCAGTACAGTTTTCTGGATTATATCTCCAGTGGCTTTGAGCTAAATTTTATGGTTGCTGTTGACTTCACTGGTAATAACCTATGATGTATCTCATTATTCATTTATCTTCTCTGCTTCCCATGTAGCTTTTCAGTCTGAAATCTGATTGTTGCTTTTGCTATTAAATTTGCAGCTTCAAATGGAAATCCTCGACATCCTGATTCCTTACACTATATTGATCCTTCAGGCCGGTTGAATTCTTATCAGCAGGTAAGGCAAGCTGTGCTACTCTACACAATGGCAATGGTTGTATTCTGAAAAGATATTATAAATTTTATTTTATTTTGTTTTTTCTAATAATCATTGCTCTTAATGGTATCTTTTCAAATGTTAAAAATTAAATCAGAAGATTTAATCTTTAATCTAATGATTTGCATCAATACCATAATGATAAAACAATATGATTGTTCAAGCTAAAATGCTATGAAGTTCTCAAAATGGCTTTTAATGTGAAAAGAACTAATTTTGTTGTTCTTCATTGTGTTTGAGGTTGGATTTCTTTGTGTTTGTTTACAGAATTAAACTGAATTGGCTAGTTAAGTTAATTGGCTAAACTGGTTTGCAGGCTATAATGGAAGTGGGGGAGGTAATACAATTCTATGATTCTGATAGGTGTTTTCCTGCCTGGGGATTTGGGGGAAGGACGCCTGCTGGTACAATTTCACATTGTTTTAACTTGAATGGAAATCCAAGTGGCTTTGAGGTAAGAGGATCAGGCTTTCCCAATTTCTTGCACGGTTGAACACTATTGTTTAGAGGGTTCGATTTGTTTGACATTTATTTCTGGATGATTTCTGCTCAATTAACAGAAATTTTTTGCCTTTTTCTCTGAGTTTGTTTCGATAAAGTTCTTATTCATTGCCTTCTGAGTTAGTGACTTGTGCAAATTAGTTTTTGTTAGAGCTTGTCAGGAGCGTCCTAAATTCTTCCATCTGGTAATGCACCATCTCATATCTCACAAGAGAAATGCGATTCACTTAAGAAGCTTCTGAATCCTGGTTATGCACAAGTGTTTATGCTGTTATTTGTTGCTTGTATATTTTTTTAGTAACATAAATAAAGCACAGCTTGCCTTGGTTCAGTTTGGGTTCGCATCACATCTAGTCAAAGGGTTTATGTGCACAGATAAATATTGTGATGACATTAGCTCCATAATGCTCAATTAATGTCATTCTAGTTGATATTGGTGATTTTTACACTGTCAGTCTGAATAGTTGCTGCCTGGGTTTTTCTTATAGATGATCCTTACACTTAGCTTTTACGGTATTTTTCATTGATTTCCATGAGCAGGTTCATTCATTTATTATAAATTTTAGAATCTTTCCAATATTTTTAATTTCTTTAACTAACAGGTTGAGGGTGTTGAAGGCATCATGGCTGCCTATGCCACTGCTCTACAGAATGTTGCTCTAGCAGGACCCACTTTGTTTGGCCAAGTGGTCAATACAGCTGCACAGATTGCTGGTCAGTCTCTTTCAGAGAACAACAAGAAGTACTTTGTGTTGCTCATTCTAACGGTAATTGAGCCATGGCTTTTCCTTGCAGTTTTTATCCCTTACTTTCCTATATCTAAGTAATAAATAAGCTGCCTCTGTTTTCAGGATGGAGTCCTAACAGACATTCAAGAAACTAAAGATGCTTTGGTGAAGGCATCTGATCTTCCATTATCAATTCTTATAATCGGAGTAGGAGGTGCAGACTTTACACAAATGGAGGTGTGCGTTGTTTCTCTATTCGTTATTACACTATGCTTTTAATGTTATGGAGGAGAGAGTGCAAGTGCACCTGTTGGAAATCTGTCATTACAATAAATCTCAAATTTTACAGATTCTTGATGCTGATCAAGGATGTCGACTAGAGAGTTCTACTGATAGGGTGGCCACACGAGATATAGTACAATTTGTTCCAATGCGAGAAGTGCACAGTAAGTACAATATGCATTTTATGGTATAGCTCACTTAGTAAGGCATGGTGCCTTTAAGTTCTGAATATTGAACTGAAACGTGCCTGTTTTCAAATGACACTCTTGAGAGTAGAGTTTCATAGCATTTAGTGTTAATTATGGGTTAGGACTCAAACCGCGCATTAGCCATCTGCCGTCATTTTTTATATAGAACGAAGGCTTGTAAGCAATAACTGGGAAGCAGATGTTGTTGTTTTCCTGTGATCCTAGATGTTGTGAAGATGATCATAAGCATAGTTGGCATGAAAGGCTTTTCAAGTGTTAGGATGATTCCTAATCCTGGTCGTTTCTGGCAGTTCATCGGCTAACTGCCGACTAGATCACACTTGTTATAGATGTGCTTGGTTCATGCACAGGCACACAGAGTGATCCAATTAGACCTAGTTGATGCAGCTTACATGCAACTATACGTAAATTTATATTTCCTTTTCTCTTATGTTTTAAATGGCTTTACTCCTGCGACTTCAACTAATATAGGTTGGTGCCTCTTGACAGGTGGACAGCTTTCTGCGGTTCAAGCACTTCTGGAAGAGTTACCTGGACAGTTTTTGTCATATATGCGGTCTAGGGATATCAAACCACATGCCCGCCACACTGATTGAACATGATATTGATAGCACTATGATTCTGGGTTCATTCCAACATTACATTTCTGTAGATATGGCATACATTAGGGTTAAACTTGTACATATTCTCATGAATTGACTTTTTCTTCTTTCCGGTTATACACTGCACTTTGCAAAAAAAAAAAAAAAAATTGAAGCCGACTCATGGGTTTGACCTGTTAGAAGGTTTGTGTATAGTTTAGATTCAGAAAGTTGTTTCTGGCTGTGTCAACGTGGGCTACCTGATTAAGTTTTTAATCAATCGTTATTCAATTCTTTGTATATTTTTGTTTCTTGAACAATTGTAATCCCATTTGAAGCCTATAAAATATATGAACTTTTCACAAATACTTCAAAATCAATAAAAAAAAAAAAAAATTACTGTGTAATCTGTTTTTGAAAAATATTGTTTTTTTCTTTATTTTTTTTTTCTAAAATGCGGTGCAATTATTTATTGTTGTTGTTTAGTTATTTCTTGGTAATCACAAAACAATAAAAAAAATTAAAATTGTAATTTAAAAAAATTATATTTTTATATCAAAAAAGTAAAAAATACAGGTATTTTTGTTATATTTCTTAAAATATAAGAGATGCTTCCAGTAAGCTTTGCTAAAAAAGTTTTTAATTACGACCTCACAATCCTCTAGCTTAAAAACATAAAATTAAGTTGCATTAAGCTTATTAAAGATCAAATTCGAAAGCTTGAACATGACTTCCATCACCATCGCCAAAGAATCTTGTCACATGGTATGAAATCTAGTCAGGCAAAACTCAAATTCAAGCTATGTAGACCATAGAAAGTCAAGTTTAAGCAATTTCAATCAGATCTAAGCTCCAATGAATGGAAATAGATAAATGATAGCACAAACACCAGAAATGCCTCGAAGATCTCTTATACTAACCTCCACCGCAATGGAATTATCTCTTTTTGAAGAACAAAGGAGCCGATATTACCCATATTTGTATTTTATTAATTCAGGAGAGGAAAGAAGAACTTAGCCTTAGAAAAGTTTCTAAGGCAACCAAAATTCCCTAAAGGCTTTTAACCTAACGCTTATAAACCAAAAAACATGATATCAGAGGACGAAGAAGAAAATTCCGGCCAAAATGATCGTTCAATTCCTCTCTCCGCATAATATCACTCCGTTAAAGTCTAAAGAGGAGGAGACAATTTCCGTATTTTGATGGATTAAATTAATCCAAAAAAGTCGAAGTGAATGCATATAACATTTCATCGGCCACCATGGCACCATCCATTCCACCACCAATACCATTTGTTTCTTTAGGATTAAATCAGTCCAAGAAAATTAAATAGAAAAAGAATTACTCATAAAAATATACAAAATTAACAATCATTTACTTACCCACTATCACTAAAATCAAATTCTCCATATACAAACTCAGATGATAAACATCACTCTGCTGAAAAGTGCAACCTGTTAAATACAAAATGATTTGATGAAAATGAATTCAACAATGTTCAATAAGAAATAGTTGCAGAAAAAATGAGAAGTAATTGTTTTTTGGAACGAAAGAAAATGGGAAGTTCATATTGCTCTCCCGTACTACTTTTTATAAAGGATTAACAAATACACGATAAGAAGAAAATAATTATAAGAGTTGCTCTTTCTTTTACAGTTTTACGTCACAACCCGTCTCATCTTGGACGAAGTCTGTCCATGGGCAGAAATGTACCCAACATGTGCTAAGAGTAGGCTGCTGTACCCAACATGTGCTAAGAGTGGGCTGCTGCTGCCTAGCCCAAGTTGGCTGTTTAAAAAATAAAAAAAAGACACTAGAAAATGCTAAAATATTGCAAGACTGTGTGCTGACAAGCCAAGCCAAGCCAAGGAGCTGCCTAAAAGCTTCCCATGAAGAAGTAGGAAGACTGCCTTTCAGAAAATTCTCATACTTTGTAAATAGAGTAGCTTCATAAGAAAATCATGTACATGTGATGTTTGTAGAAAGTTCTAGATGAACTAATCCTAACCACATGTTAAGGAGGTGAAAAGCCTATATAAAGGTCACCCCACATACTTGTAAAAAAGTTTGGAAACATTAACAAAGCTCTCTATACTTTCAAGCTCAAGTGCTACTAACTCTCTGTTCTACTCTAGTCTTAAATCCTTGTTGTCTACTTTACTCAACTAAAATCACTTCCAACTCAAATTCAGACTTACTTAGTTCGACTTTCACAAAGAATGAAAGCCTTACTTTTCTAAGCTAAAGCCATACTTTCTGAACTGATCATATCTTAACAAAAGAGTTGATCAATGTTAAAGTTGACAAGTGCCTCAGCATCTCCTTGTGCTGTTCCATCAGTAAGCAAAAGATAAGTTAAAAGTTGATTTGAATTGCCCGAGGTCAATCTCACGAAGTTCTAACACAACCGGCGGTACCAGAAGAATTTGACAATTAAGAATAAGAAAATTCAGAATACCAAATTATCTTCAATTTGTCAACGTAGGTTAAATAACATCCATGCCACTTTCTTCTCTAAAGGGGCTGACGACAAAAAAAGAATCTTTGGCCCATACGGTAGAAAATGTATCTCTGTAAAGCATGAACGAATAACTGCCAACAAAATACAGAATGCTTTCACTGCTTCAACAGACAATCACATGGGATCGAAATGGTCCTTCCCACCATTTCAATCAAAAACAATAATAGGAGAATGAAAGCCCTTACACCATCTCATTAAACGAATATGGGCTCCAATTCCTGGCATCACCTATCAAAGAAATTTGGGCATTTTCCATCTTGAGCTCGTGATTTCGATGGATGGGATCAATTTTCCTCAGTATTCTGGATATTATGATGCCAAACAAAAAAAAAAAAAAGTCAAGACGAAAATGAGATTACGGATCCCCGAAATTGCTAATTCCCATTGGGACAGAAACATGACTCTACAAATTAGCATAAGCACGCAGAAGTTTACGAGTTTAAAGAGATTAGTGACCAGTACTCACCATTTTCTTTATAAAGTAGTTGTATAGTGGTATTGAGATGCTCAACCCAGCGCTCTTCTCCTGCGAAACATACTTTTTGTAGTTTCGGTGCTCTTATGACTCCCCGGGAGAAATCCATCATATTGGGGCACTGTGTCACTTCAACATCTTTCAAAGATGGGAATTGAATGGTGATACTCGCAGAGCAAAATCTTATAAGGCTTTCCAAGCGATAAAGTCTCAGGTTTTCCAATTTGCTGAAAATAATATCACCTTGTGGTTCATCTGCCTCACTTGCTACAACTTCTCTCAAGATATTGCATTCTCTCACAGTCATTTTGGTGAGATGCACGAGACTTTTGGCTACTGAGGATGTTACCAAGTACAATAGTTCATCACAATTGTACACGTCCAGAGTCTCAAGATTCTGAAAACCTGCAGATCCTGATGCCAAACTAATCAAACTGTGGCAACCCCATATTTCTAGAGTTTCAAGATTTTGAAGAGTTTGATCAGTTGGGCAATCTTGACTCCATATTTCCTTCATATCAGGAAGGTAGTCCAGTTTTAAATATCGCAGCTGAGAAAGAATCCTTGCGCTCTCATCGACAACACCAAATGAGAATAAAACTTTGAAATTAGAACATCTAAGAATAAGCTGATGCACGTTCTGGAATTTATGAAGCAGATCGCACGGAGAATCAAATGAAGTGTCATGAAAGCAATACAGATGAAGAGTATTTAGTTTGTTGAAAGTTTCTGCTGAAAATTGGCCTTCCCGTATCGCTTTGATGTCATCGCAGCTCAATGATAAGTTGCACAAGTTAGGGACAACCTGCAAAAGAAAGAGAGACAGAAATAACAAAATATTGTTCTTTATTTTTAATATTTGTTACATAGAAAGATTGCTTTGCTACAACAGAGATAACAAATTTTAGATAATTATTATGCTCGAGTTTTGCAAGCTTTTTCTTTTCTATAAAGAGTACTTATGCTGTATGCACACGCTCAAATATATTTGACTTTTAAGATATATTTCCTTTTTATAAAAGAAAGAAAGAACGGTGTTTCAGACATCTGCAACATATTTTCTTTTGGTAAGACTCTGATTTTGGTTTGGTCACTGGCAATGTATATATAAATAAGTGGAAGTAGAGCTCGTACCTTTGTAAAACAAAAAAGAGGTTGCTCAGCTTGAATCTCTTGTTGGCCCTCTGTATGTGTTTCTTGTGAGCCCTGTTCGTAAGAGAAGGTCTCCAATTTGTCACACCGATACACAATCAGTTGTTCTAGCACCGGACACTCTAAAGTGTGAATTCCAGGGTAGAAGCTCTTTAATTCTTGTAATCTCCATAGGTCAAGGAACTTGAGCCGAGGAAAAACAAACATAGGAGTTTCTTCCACTCCCACTCCATCCTCCTTTGAAACAATTTCCTCCACTCCACAACCATCCACATTAAGGGCTTCAAGTTGTGGGAGATGTTTGGCTACAGAGGTTGGGAAGATACTTTTGAGACAAGGACATTCCCAAACTTCGACTGAAGATAGTTTCTCAAAGGAGATAATCCCTTTAGGATCCTCGTTCCACACATGCTTCAAATTTGGGAGATTATGTATCTCCAAAGTTTCCAATTGGCTTGCTTCTGTAACCAGTTGTTCTTCGACTTTTATAAGCTCGCGGAGATCAAATACTTCTTCCAGAGAACTGCAATTCTTTATGACCAAATTGTCGAGATTCTGGAGTCTTAGTAACATATTCGATGAAAAAATTTTAAAATTATTCATATCGAATATTTGAAGTTTCTTCAATTTGGGAAAAGCAACCTACATAATAAATTAGAAGATAAATATGGAAGAGGACAATCAAAACAGAAATCCAGAAGGAAAGAATTAAAGATATTGCACAAGAAATATATACAACCATGTTCTATTTTATGATCTTTTGATATCAAAAGAAAAATTTATATTTGGGACCACATATTCAGGAAACGAGAAGACAATACCTTTTCGTTAAAGAGAGTAGATTTTGATATTTCAAGTTCACTGCTGAGTGCCAAATTTTCCCTTCCAAAGCTCGAGACAAATGCAACCAATTTAGGGCAGTTTTGCAACCACAACTCTTTCATGACTGGAAATTCAATTAAATTACTTGTGAAGAACTGTGCAAGTTCTGGAAGATCTTTAAGCTTCAAAAACTCTAGTTGCCGAAGCAGCATCCGACTCGTACTTTCTTCTTCAAATCCTTCTGTGGCTATTACTTCTTCCATCATTCTACAATTGCAGACCTCGAGTTTCTTCAAATGCACAAGAGTTTGAACCATTGAGGATGACAGTACATGTTTTAAATGACCGCAACCATCAACAGTCAAGCTTGCTAAATGTTGAATGGAAGCATACATTTCCAACTGATGGGCATGCCATATCTTCTCAATGTTGATAGAAAACAGTTTTAGGATTTTCAACTCTGAGAACTCAACCTGCAGATAATAACTTTTTATGTTTCATCAGTAGTACTTCTTCATTCTTTCCCTTAATATGGTACATGAAAATAAAGATTGTAACGTCATAATTGGTTTTTCATAGATAGTAAAAGATTCTTGCAGTGAAATGAAACATCGAAGAATAGATTACTGACCTTTGTCTCAATTATCTCATCAGTTGCATTTGACTCTGATTCCCTCAACAATGTACACGTGAAAGTGGCTGGGCAATTGACTATGGTAATCTCTTTCAAAGACGGACACCGCACGATCCCACTTCCAGAAAAGAAATTGATTAAGCTTGGCAACGACTCAAGGGAAATGGACTTGAGCAGAGGAAATATGATCTCATTCGGAGCTTCTTCTTTCGCTAAGCCTTCTCTGATTATTGCTTGCACCAAAGCGCAATTTCTTACTTCCACCTCTTGGAGTTGCACAAGGCCCATGCATATGGTAGGATTAAAAATGTATCTCAAACTACTACAGTTATGGATATTCAGCACTGTAAGGTTTTTGAAGCCCGAAATTTCACTAGAAATATCATCCCATATGTGCCTTAGCCTTGGTAGATCAATCAAGTGAAACTTTTTTAAATTGGGTAAATGCCCAGCATATCCATAATCGTTGGACCATTCAAAATCAAACACTTTGGCTAATGAATCACAATTTCTCACCTCAAGCACCTCCAACTCATTCAAAAAGGGCAATAGATTGGAAGGAACAGAACTAGACGGAAATGAACAATTATCCACCACCAACGATTTTAGATTATAGAAGAAATACGCGGGAAGTTGATCATGCCATTTCTCTACCAGTGTGGGAAATTCAGAAAGTTGCAAATGTTGCACACCGTTCAGTCCAACCTATACAAAGCCAAATACCAGTGTTATTAAGTAACTAACATACGAGCAAGAGAAATTTTCAAATATCTGATTTTAGTATGGAAAATTCAGAAAGTTTCAAAATGTTGCACACCACATAGATCGACCTTTAACAAAGCCAATTGTCATGTTTGTGAGCGACTAACATACGAGCAAAAATTAGATGAAGTATCCAACGTTTCTTGAAAAGATGATGAAACAAAGAAGAAAACAATTTTCTTAAATTTTCTCTGCGAAGGGTTTGGGAAAGCTTACCGAGCTAAAAAAAAAAATGAACAAATTCAAGAGGACGCATGACCAAATGGTTTAATAAACCAGAACTTACCATCTCTCTGTATAGTTGCTGTGTTGTGGTATTAAGGTCCCCAACCGATCGCCATTTGTCTCCTTCTTTTGTTAGACTTACTTTCTCTAGCTTTGGTGCAGTTATGATGCCGTGGGAGAAAAACTCCATTCTGGGGCAGGCTGTCACTATCAGTTCCTCTAAAGATGGGAATTTGACTCGGCAATTCACTGAGCAAACGGTAGTGAGCCTTGTTAAATCATCAAGTCTCAGACTTTCCAATTTGCTGAAAGTAATCTCACTTTCCATTTCATCTCCCTCATTTGCCACAATTTCTCTCAACATTTTGCAATTGCTTACCTTCATTTCTCCGAGTTGTACCAAACTTTTGGCAGTTGTGGATGTTAGTAAGCTTACTAATCCATTACACTCGTGCACTTCCAAAGATGCAAGATTTTTGAAAGTTGCAGATGATGGTGCTAAATTTATCAATTTCTTGCAATACATTACTTCAAGAGTTTCAAGATTTTGAAGAGATTGGTTTGGTTGGCATTCTTGGTTCCATATACGCCTAATATCCCGAAGACTATTCAAAGTTAAGTGTCGTAAATTTGAAAGAATCCTTACATTGTTATCTTCACCAACTAAGGGATATGGAAATAGATCTTCTACATTGCTACAAGTGAGGAGTAGAGTTTCAACATTCTGGAATCTTTGGAGGAGGTCAAATGGAAAATAGGATGATCTGTCATGAAAGCATTGCAGGTCAAGACGTTCTAGTTTGTGAAAGAGACTTGCTGGAAGCTGGGCTTGCCTTATCATCATGGTCTCCTTGTTACTGAGTGACAATGACTTCAAGTGGCTTACAACCTGATAAATTAACCAAATGCATTATATTTAAAGAAAAACATATAAAATAAACACAAAACAAATGAATGAAAAGTTTCAGAAAAATAAATAATAACAAGTGATTTTTCCGGCAATCAACTTTTTCTTTTCTTAATGTTCAGCGCAAAATAAATAGTCCTCTTAATTGTGGTTTATTGCACATACCTGTGTAAAAGAGAAAAGAGGTTGCTGAAATTCAACGTCCACTTGGTTCTCCCCGCGACCAACTTGCAAGCACTGAGATTCTAAAGTAAAAAGCTCTAGATTGTCGCAGTCATGGATAGTCAACTTTTCCAGCTTAGGACAATCTAAAATATGACGTCCTGGATAGAAATTCTTTACTTCTTCTAGAATCCAAAGTTTCATCGACTTAAGCTGAGGAAACACAAATCTTGGAGTTGCTTCTACTCTATCCTTGGCAACAATTTCCTGCAACCCACAATTTACTATTGAAAGATCTTCGAGTTGTGAAAGACTTTTAGCTATTGAAGCCGGGAAAAGATTTTTCAAACTAGGACAGTTTTCAGCAGACAATGAACGTAAGTTATCAAAGGAGAAGACTCCTTGGGGATCTCCACTCCAAACATGCTTCAAGGATGGGAGGTTTTCTATAGTCAAATCTCTCAATTGAGCAACTACTGGTAAAACACGTTTTTGTTTTCCTTCTGTGGCCATCAGCTCTTGTAGATTAAACACCTCCTCCAGTAAATCACAATTTGTTACTACAACATCTTCAAGCTTTTGCAATGCTCTCAACATTTTCGATGGAAAAATTGTCACTAGCTCTTTACAATTTTGAATCTTAACTATTTTCAATTTGCAAAAGGAATCTCCCCTGTCTTCACTTTCCCATATCATCCTCAAATTATTCATGTAGACAATTTCCAATTTTTCCAAGATCGGAAATGAAACCTGACAAATTCAAGTATTTTTGGATTTATAAATTAGACCGAGTGATTAAATATAAATAAAATTAAAGATTAGTGACAAATAAAGAGTGTCCATTTACCTGAGTTTTTACGCAGCAGATAATTGTAAAGATATTGGAAGAAAGAAAAGGAAAAGATATCTTACCTTTTCATCGAAAAGAGTTGAGTTTGTTTCTCTACCTCCTCTATTTGCTTCCATATTTGTGCTTGCAGAACTAGAGATAAATTTCAGCAGACGAGGGCAGTTTTCGATCCTTAAGGCATTGAGAGAGGGACACTCAATTAAGTTACCGAAGCAAAACCTTATCAAATTTGGAAGACTTTTGAGCTTTAGAGTGTGTAGTATGGGGAAGTGCAGCTTGCTATTATGTTTTGTTAATCCTTCTGCAACTATTATTTCTTCCATAAAACTGCAATCGCTTATCTCAAGATACTCGAGTTGGCTAAGATTTTCCACCATAGAAGATGTAAATAAATAACTTAACTTCCCACAACCCTCCACGATCAAGCTTGTTAAGTTTTGAACGGATGAAGGTGGTTCTTTGACTTGGTTACGCCATATCTTCTCCATATTATTAATTGAGGATAACTTCAAGTTTAGCAAATTGGAAAATTCAATCTGCAGGTAGATAAATTCAATCCGTTTTAGAATTCATAAGATATAGCAAGAGAAATATAATCAAATTAAAAAAATTGCTAACTTTTACCTTTTGGCCAAAAAGTACCGATGGAGTTTCAGAAATGATCTGTGCACATCCCGCATCAAGTCCTGCTAACTTCTGCATTCTTTGGGAGCAAAAGCTTGTAAACCGAGGTAGATATTCCAATGTCAATGTGCGTAAACGTATCGGTTTTATTATTTCATCTCTTCCACTATCATCTTCAATTTCCTCCACAACTATCTCTTCCATTATATTGCAACTACTGACATCTATTTCTTCAAGTTGAACAAGGCCTCTAAACATTGAGAAATAAAAAAGATTCTTTAACGCATTGCAATGTTCCACTTTTAGCTTTCTTAATTTGCTAAAAGACCCTGACATAAGCTGGCCGTAGCATATCTGCCCCAAGTTATTCAAATTGTCTACCAGTAATGACTCCAACCTTGGGAAAGCAATGTAATGATTGCCCATACTCAGACAATCCACAATATATTGTATCTCACTACTATTTTGTATATGGAGATGTTTCAATTGAGGAAAACCTTGGCCATCTAATTCATAGAGCACATTTCTTACACCCTCCAATTCATCCAAATATAAATCTTCAGTTGTCATCAACAACACTTTAACCTTCTCTATTTCAATGCTTGAATTGAGTTTCAGTTTCAAGGTTCTTGAGGCTTCGTACTTACCAAACCAGCTCCACTCTTCTCCGATAAATACTTTATATAGATCCAGCTTTTCGGAGAACACATCTCTGGGCAGAATTTCTGCATTTATGATATGTAGTTCAAGAGTTACAAGGTTTGGCAGAAGCTTCAGTTCATCTAGGCTAGCATTGTTTCTATCACCATCATGTTCTTCACTCTCCCATTGCACAAAGCTGTTTCCCATATACAGCTCCTCCAACTTTGTCAAGCATGATAAAACACCTTTTGGAATGACTTCGAGTTTTTGGCACCTGCTCAGGTCCAGAAGTTGTAAACGAGTCAACTTCCCTACTTCCCTTGGCAACTGAACCATGGTGGAGCCAATAAAGCTAAGCACTTGCAATTTCTTTAGCTCTCCAATTGCAGCTATGTCTTCCAAAGTACAACGATCCAGGCACAACGTTTGAAGATTCTCAAGACATTGAAGTGACAAAGGCATCGGTGACAAACGCACATTAGATAAATCCATAAGTTTCAGCTTTTTCATTCTACTGAAAAAATTATCTGGTATTTTGAGTGATGAATCTTTATTGTAAAGTAAAAATGATTGGAGGTCTGGACATTCAAACACTTCAGGAAGCTTAGGAATTTTGCAATCTGGTAAAGAGATTGCAGTGAACTGTTCAAGTATGTCCTTCTCTGGCCATTCTTCCAATCCCGAGTCACATGCTACTGCAAAGACATGATGATCCCTTGATGCAACCAACGTTGCAAAATTGTGAACAACATCATGCATTCTAACTTCATCATCATCGTCGCCTTCGAGCAATAAACAAGACCTTTTGAGGTCATTGACTACTTTGAGTAGTCTATTTCTTGCTGCTTTAACTGTAGTGCGTTGATTAAATAAGCCCAAACCCAGACTATACTTCAACAAGTCACTGACTACTATATAGTGAGCTTTAAGTTGTCCACAAAGGACGAACAAGGACTTTTCTTCAGCTCCTAAAAAGTTGTAACTCAACTTCAAGGCCGTGTAGCTGGCTTCATATCCTTCTTTGTCAAATTTATTCAAATCTTCCAAAGCATCCCTCCATTCACACAACTCCTTATTTTTCAATGCCGTTGCAACAGCTACAATTAGAACGGGCAATCCTGCACATTTACGTGCTATTTGAGTAGCTATAGGATGGAGAGTGGGATCTTTGACCTCACCCGCCTTCTTCTCAAATAGTTGCCATGCCTCTTCATCTTGTAAAACACGGAGCAGAAAATGTCTCTGCACGTCCATTGCCAGCAATACATTTAAATTCCTGGAGGTCATCAATATTTTGCATCCTTTATGATCATTACCATAAGGAATTCCTAACTCCTCCAATGCGATTTTATGCCAAATATTATCAAGAATTACCAGAACTTTCTCGTCTTGTTTCAGTCGTGCACGCAGCCGAGCTGCCCTTACTTGAGTGGATTCTACATCAAATTTCAGGCCTAACCAATCTGCAATGTCTTGTTGAATCTTATTCAAATCTGGATTGTCTGTTACAGTTGCTGTAGCCACCACTTTGAAAATCCCAGTTTCCTTAACTTGTGCAGTGACTTGTTTCAGTAGCGTGGTTTTGCCCACGCCTCCCAATCCATACACCCCAATTAAATTGACATCAGCATCCTTCAATGCTCCAATAATCTCTTCCAGAACTTGATTTCTCGAGTCAAAGGTCTCATAATCTTTTGCCACCTCAAACTTCTGCACAGAAATAATATAGGAAATTCTATCAAAAGTATTTTCTCCTCGGACTTCATCAACAACAGGTAATGACTCCTTCTTTGCCTTTCTACTGAGCATGTATCGCGTTTTCCAATTAGGATTGCATCCGATGAAGCAACCCTCGTTTGCTCTATCATTATCTTCGTTGAGAATAGTCTCTGCAGCTTCAATGGCCTCGTCCGCACTTGTCAGCCACTTGCTTACAATTTCCTCAATTTCTTCACCTTTAGCTATAGCCTCCTCCACTCGGTGCATCACGCTCACTTTTTCAGCTTTTAGCTTCTCAACTTTACTTTTAAGGCCTTGGATGTTGGAACTGTAGTTCCAAATATACCCGATTTGGCGCCATATCGAATCAACCAATTGGTCTGTAACTTTGCTTACAACAGCTTCGCCCACAGCAATTTCCATTCTCTATGTTCAACAACAAATAAGAAATACGTAAAAAGAAGACTATAGCAGCGAATTAAGCTAGATAACTAAGGTTATGCTTATGGTATTAAGCATCAAAGAATAAAAGGAAAGAAAGCAACAAGATTTTCTTTTTTTATGCCAGCGTCTTTGTAATGCATATGTAAAATGTTGTGATCCTCTTTTATTGTAAATGTATAGATAATTGATATAAATTTTTTAATTTTAAATATATATATATATATATATATAAATCATTTAATATTAAAATATAAAATACTTATACATACATTTTATTTTTTTATTTATTATAATTTATAAAATTATGTAAATAACTCAGTTAAGATTTAATTGCTTTAACTAAAATCTAATAACTCCATTGGCTTTTCTTAGGAATAGTGAACAGGCCAAGTGAAATATATTAGTGTATTCTTTTACGGATGAAGTTTTAAAATGTACTATAATTTGATATTCTTTCTTCAAATGGCTATGATTTGATACTTTTATATTCCGGAAATAAGTATTTTTTTGTACTAAAAAAGGACAATTGTGTTCTATATTTTTTATTTTTAAGTATACACCATATTTTTATATTTAATTTACATAATTTTATATATTAAAATATAAATTTTTAAATAATATAACATCTAACCATATATATTATATTCTTTTTAAAGTAACTACCTTTTAAATTAGATAAAAAAAAATTTAAAACTAAAGATTCATTTTGTGGTAATAAAGTGTTCAATTGGATGCTAAATTAAAAAATTTATTTTATTTTAATATTTACAATACAAAAGAAAAATGGTATATATTTGAAAAAAATAAAATACAGTACTTTCTTAACTTCTATACATAAGTATTGATTAAAAAGCCCCCTCTATTTGAAATTTAGCAATATTATTATCTGATTTTTGTTGTTAACGGATAATTCTCCATATTATTCTTTTTTTAAAGGGTGGAATTCATTCCATAATCCTTGGCTGGCAATCTTGGGATGATACAATCACGAACACCTCTGAGCCAAAAAGCATTATATTAGCCCTTCCTAATTTCTATTTTATTATAAAACGACTAAACATTAAGTTTTTTTTTTTTCATATTTTTTAGTTATTAGTCGTGATATTTTATTTTAATATTATTTTAGAGATAATTATAAATTTAATATTAAATTTTTTAATTTTTAATTCTTTTTATCTCTATTCTATTTTGTATTAAATATTCTTTTAGGACTAAAGTAATATTTCCTCTTGCAAATGAGTAACCAAACAAAGCAAGCAGAGGACACCATGAATGAAAATAGAAAGAAGAATTTTGAATAATTAAGTGAAGATTATAGAGAGAGAAGGAAAAGTGAGCGTGGAAGCTAACTCACCTCTTCTTTCTTACAGGAGTAGCCGATCAATGCTGAGAATTTACTGAAAAAGGCACTGCAATTTGCTTGGAATTCGTAAAGAACAAGAGAGATTTTCTTTCTGTGATCAACGAGATGAAGAAAATGAGTAAATGAGAAAACATACGGAAAGAGTTTAAAAAGTGATGTGCCTCAGCTGTCATTTGAGAAATTATTGGCTCATTTTTTATTTCTAAATCCCCTTATTAGCATTTAAAATGTTAAGTCAACTGTTCTGTCAATTTTATTTTTATTTTTATTTATTTTTTTCTCTTTTAAGAAAAGGATTGATGCCTTAAAGAAACAGTACTGACGCAAGCTTTTTTTTTTTTTTTTTTATTTCCTGAAGTTTTATTAGATTTTTTTTATTTCTTTCAGAAAAACTATTTAAAAATGACTCGCCAAAAAGCGTCAAATAAGGTGGCCGGTGATAGCATCAGCACCAATTATTTTTATAAAATCCTGTCTGGCATCAATATAAATTCAATCATGTCAAGAAATGCTTTAATTAATTGGACTGCGAAGAACTTGATTGCAATTGTTCATCTGTCTTTATTTGGATGGGTAATTCTTGGGTTATTGAAATTAATCCTCAACTACATTGTCATTTTTTGCAAGCCTCAAACTCCAATACAACTCTTTTTATCTAACAATTAAGGATTAACTATTCAACATGAGTTCTGATGGAAATTCTGCAAAAGCTACTGTCTCTGATGCTGAAACTATTACTGCCAACAACAATGTTGCTGCTACTGCCTCCAATGCAAACGTTGCTAGCTCCGATGCTAATTCAAGAAAGATGGAATTATGAATTCATGCTGTTAAATTATGTAGATATATAATTATTAGTGCACTTTCTAATCAACCCTTTATGGCTAGTGTTTTTATATAAAGAAGCAAAAGAAACTTGAACTCAATCTTCAACTACACTAGTGAAAATGCGGCTAAACAAAAGTTTGCGATTTAAAATTACTGTGATGAGAGATAATAGATGATAAAAATATTAAAATGCAACGTAATGAGTATCACAAGTTTTTGGAGGATTTAAAAATTAAAAAATCATACTTCAAGAGAAGTTTATTAAAAATCTTTTAATTGAGAAACTGTCTAATTTATGAAAGAACTACAAATAGTAATTGAAGTTATAATTATAGAAATCTTTTCACTTTAAATTACAATTTGAAAGTTACTTATAAAAATATAAATACTCAAGGTAAAAACGAAAAAACTTATGAAAATATAGTTATAATTAGGAAAAAAAACTTCCATAATTATTCTTGATTAAAAAAAATTTTACCGTTGAACGAGTAATATTAAGCGTTCATTTTCAAAAGATCATCCAAAACTTTCTTTCCCTCGTTCTTTTCCTTTCACCCAACTGTGAAACCCACAATGAGTCGCGCATCAGAATTCTACGATTCTCCTAAGGTTGAAATCCTCAATTTCAGTATCAATCAAAATGCCTCTCTTCCATTCCTTGTTTCTGCGATGCTATTTGATTTCTGACTCTTCTATAGATTGAAATGAAAATATAGTTCTTATCGGGAAAATGAGTTTATTTTCAAGCATTTGACATGAACTTGTTGCATACTATAGCAGTCATAGAACAAAAAGAAGAAAACAGTAACTCTAGACTTTCTAAATCTAGCATGTTGTTTTGTAGTTCTTAGTGCTTATTCTTCAATGGATTTAATGAAATTTTCAAGAATCACCTACTGCTACCCTTTAGATTTGACCCATATTAAACCATCTCGAAGAGCCGGACCTCAAGTGCAAATATCACACTAATATTATATGAATAGTTAGATAAACAAATAAATAAAGGTATAATTACTAATTACTCACGAGATTTAGGATATTATATTATACTCTCATCTTTTTTTATGTTTTAAAAATAATTTTTTTATATAAAATCGATGCACGTTTCCATCTATATGTCAAAACGATAAATAATTAATATATATAAATATCAGTTTTAATTGATAAAATTTATACCGACCATCCAATATTAAAGTGCAAGCATTCATATATACGTATGACTCTCATATTAGTTGTAATATATATATTAATTTAGATAAAAAAATTAAAAAAATATATTATATCCCTTTGATTTTACTATATTCTATGTTAAATATTTTATTTTCAGTTAGTCAACTGTACCTTAAAATGAAATGAGAAAATTGTTCTTAATATCCTTTCTTTAGTTTCTAGCAACATAAAAGGAAACATCATCGCCACTGCAATTTGTTTTCTCACCATCTCCCTTTTGTAATCGGCAATAACAACAATAATAACCTTAAAATTACAACCTACCACATCATTTCCTGCGCCACCGTGGCACAATCCTCTCCACCACCAATACCATTTGTTTCTTTAGGATTAAATCAATCCAAAAAAATTAAATAAAAAAAAAAAAGAATACCTATAAAAATTTAACAATCATTTATTTAACCACTATCACTATCAATAAAATTGTTTTACCAAACATTTAAAGACATGCTTGATGAAATAGAATTTCAATAATAATTATATAATTAATAATTATAATGACTCGACTTATTAATAATAGTTTTACTAAACTATGTTTAGCAATAATTTTATTTTTGATTATGAGAACATTAAATTCTAAGTATTATGTTGATGTATGATTTTTAGTTTATCCTATAATTGATATATTTAGTTAATAAATTATTCTTATAAGTAAATAGTAATTCTATTCTAGAAAATAATATTTTAATTATTATTAAAATAATAATTAAAATAATATTTTAATTATTCTTATAATTTTTATTTTAATATGTGCAGCTACATTTAACACATGAAATTCAAGATTATGAATAATTTTATAATTTTTTTATCAATTTATTAATTAATAAGTTACGTTCCTAATTAGACACTAACTCTCTTAAGAAATAGCGTATTAATTATATTTTAATATTATATTAACTAATAAATAGTTTTCAAATCAAATAATGATAATAGTTCTATTTTTAAAAATAGTAAATTAATTATATTTTAATAAGATATTAACTAATAAATTAATTTTCTATTTAGATAGTTCTAATTTTAGAAAACAAAATTTTAAATTAAATTTTTAATATTATATTTAATAACAAATTATTTCTTAATTATATAATATATTTTTAATCTTAAAAAATAGTCATATCAATTATATAATTGATAGTATTAATTTATATAATACTATAAAAATATCATGGTATTTTACTCAAAAATAAATAAAAAAATTTCTCTTGTAAATGACTGACCAAACATACATAAAAAAAACATCAATCGAAAAATAATATTAATATTTTGAAATGTCATGGTATTAGTTGAAATCCATAAAATTTATGAAATTTATTTATGAATCTAAAATTTATATATTTTAAATATAATAAAAAATTAATTTAATATTTTACTAGTAGAATTGATTATAGTTAAACTAAATTCTAATAAAATAAATAGTACTTTCAAATAAAATCCATATCAGTAAGTCAATATATTTCATAATATTGAAATATCTCTTTCAACTTTATCATTTCTATTTTATCTTCTCTTTCATATTTTTTTCTTAAATAAAATGAATTCTTTTAGAGATTTAAACCAAACATACTACTATTAGAGAACAACCAACAAGAAAGAAAGTAAAAATTATGTTTCGTAATTTCATAATCCAATTTTTTTCAATTAGAAATTCAAAAAATTGGATACAAATAACGAGAATGTATATTCTTCCTCGAATTTTTCATTGAGAGGTAAATGATTAAATCTTTTTAAGAAATAAAGTTTTTCACCGGAATATGGAGCCAAGGATCCCTTAACTATTAGAATAGAGTTAATAGAACGAATCACACTTTTACCACTAAACTATACCCGCTACGATGCGATTATTGTATATAAATGAACCTTTTGTCGAGTAAGACATTTTGAATTTTATTTTCAATTTTCATTTAAATTTAATATATAATTATTAAAATTAAATATATAATTATTAAAATTAAATATATAATTATAGAATATATATTTAATTTAATATATTAAATTAATATATTAAATTAAATAAAATAGTTCCATATAAAAATAAAAGTGTTTTTTAAATTTTCAGATGTTTAGAGCAAAATTATCCTCTTAAATTGTGGTTTATGGCACACACCTGTGTAGGTTGCTGAAATTCAGCGTTCACTTGCAAGCAATGAGATTCTAAAGTAAAAAGCTCCAGATTTGTTGCAGGTGACAGACAGTCGAGCTTTAATAACTAATAAACAAGTCAATTTTTCATGCAGACTGCAGTTCAGCCTGTTTTTCATTGCAAAGTTAAGCGTTTTTGTCATCCAATTCAAAATCCATATAAATGCAGTGGGGGGCTTTGCTCGCCCATTTAGGATCCTTCATCCTACACCAGCAATGCTAATATATGATATTTACTTTTAAACAAAATCAGATGTGTGTTTTACAAAAGAAATGCCAATAATTCAGGCCTCCCTATAGGCCACCAACTATAAGGAAGCAATGTATAAAATGAGACACTGCCGCATTCTATCAATGATTTGCTTCCTAGAATCAACCAACTATAAGCATGTCAGATAGCTACTATCAAGCATACTGGAGTGAACCTTTTTCTTTCATTATTCTATTAAACTTCTATCCGGCTTATGTTCCATTATGTCCAATTAAACTCTATTTTATCTTGCACTATGAGCCCGCAAGAGGATTGAAGGAAATAGCCACCTGATCAAAGCCATCGCAGCCAGACATAGATCTCTTTTGCAAGAAAAGACGATACTGAGAGCACCTAATTACAGCCTTCTCAGCCAGACTTCGATTTTTTTCTCAAAAATGATGGTCTTGTTGAGAGTGGAAAGATTATCTCACCAAGATTGTTAAATATCCCCTTGTCATACATGTTTCTCTTAATAACAACCTCAGCACCTTCAAGGGGTGATCTCCGGAAAAAGGCTCTACATTTGCTCTCCGGATGCTTTGCTTCACCACTCATCCCACTGATGCTTGCTTTAAGTGCTGCTGCACTAGTCCTTGCTTCATTCAGCTTCCTTTGCCAGCCTATGTACTCTTGCCACTTAAAGGTCTGTTGTTCCCACTCACCAAAAACAAAAAGAAAAGAAAACGGAAAAAAGGGTTAGTTTCAGTAATTAACTATGGAATAAGAGAAGTGAGATAGGGAGGTGAGAGAAAGAAAAGGACATGGTACTAATTACAGCTAAACTACCAGAAAGAAATTAAAAAAATATCACAATCAATAGATAAATGCCTTCATCTTTTAAGAAAAGCAACAGCTTTCAAGACAAGAATTCTTGGGGAAAGTGCAGAGGAAGTTAGCCAACCTAGAATGAGCAAGAAAAATTTTAACTTCACAGAACAATTCTTGACAAAATAGATAACCCCAAATTCTACCACCACCCCCACACCATAAGACCATTCTCAGATGTCCCTGATTTTCTGGTTTGTTAAAATTTAGGTTTTGAAATCACTGATATCGCAGATATGCATGGTTGAGATTACCACTGACAAGCCCAGGGGCAGGAAATATCTTTACAAAAAGCTTTCAAAATTATATGATGTTCTTTATATAAATTTGAATCAAGTAGAATATAACATGTCCAACATTCTAGCTGTAGTAGCAATTTATTGGTCAACAACACAGTATATTCATAAAAGGTCTAGACACAGGTTTTTCAAACGGCCTTCTCATACATCATAAATTATTAGCCGTATCTTGGTTTATCTTATTTCTAAGGAAAGAAATAAAACCATTTAAACAAATTATAAAGTAAATCAGACCTCATTTGTCGTAGTGTTTGTGAGACACAGGTTAGCATGGTATCCGAAGAATCCCGCCAGCAACAGAGAAACTATGGCAAGAAACACCATAAGAAGTATTTGAGTGTTATATGAGCCCAACAGCCACTGTGCAAATAAAATAACAATTACTCAGACAGATAATTGGACACATGTAACCAAAATATCAAAATTAAATAAGAAGGAATTGATTACAAGTCTTTAACCACCTGTACCACATGTGGAGCTAAACTACGAAATGAGTTTTCAATGCCATAGTAAACTGCAAGAAAAGAAAAGACCCGCCAATAAATTCGTAGATAAATAAATAAACAGCTATTAACTAGATGAACATAAATATACATTTATTTTACCTGTCAGAATGTATACAACCCTTAATTCTTTCAGCCGTCCTGCAAGAACCAAGCCTAGAGCAATTGTTCCATATACACAAAGAAGGAAATGCCTGTGATACCATATCAAATATTTAAAATGAATATATAAATAATGGTAAAACCGGAGACAAAAAAAAAAGTGCACCTTATTCTAATTGCCTGAAATGGCAAACAAAGTTGCAGACTAGAAGTTATCAATGTGAAAGGATCAATATAAAAGACACTGAAACTATATCTAAGTGTTCATCATAACTAGCAGAGCTTTTATTTGATGTATCTATTAGATATCAGCTACTAAAATGCATTTGACTTTCATTACCAAAAATGACAAGGACATCCAATCTTCCAAGAAGACAACTACATGCATTTGGAGCCAAAAACTTATATAGAACTTACCATAAAAGAAAAGCCAAAAAGTATCGGGTATTTTTCTCCCCTATACAATTATTCTGCAATAGAAAAACTCTTAAGTGGAAACTAGAAATTTGACATGTTTCTGAAACAAGACACCAATACAAAAATTAATAAAAAGACAAATAAAAAATACGCACCATCCACCCACAATGATGGTCAAAGCGCGCGACACAGCGGTCGCATATGCTACAGTGCTTGGACCTAGCAGGTCTAAATCAGAGAGAAAAGTTCCTTCTTAAAAAATGAAACTTAAAAATGCACAAGAAATGATCAACAAAAAGATCAAGAACTCACTTTCGAAATTTACAAGTGGAACATTCTTTCTCTGTATATATGATATCATCATATGGATAGGCAGAGAGATATTCTGAAACATTCTCGGATTTGACAGTGCCTGGATCAGAAAAGCTAGTCAATAGGAAGAGTACAACGCCAACAACAACTGCCAATAAGCTTATATACCTGCAAGCACAAAGAATATTTAATCAAATTAAGGATGCACACCTGATAGAGAAATATTTTTATCTTTATTATCTATAACCTTGTACATACCTATGCACTCCACTTAAGTAATACCCAGGAATATAGCTAAAGGATGATGTTGCAATGAAGTAATAAGTAGCTCCAATGATTGCCAAATATATAATCTGAAGGAAAAGTGTAATAGTTTTAGGATGGACCCTTTGCCACAAAAAGAAGAGCAACATCTTGCATGTATTGGAATTGCAGGATATAGCTCAGTTTTTTCTCAAAAGCTAATAGATGAGAAAGATAAAGAATCATTTTTTCATTTGACAACTATAACCAAGTCTATAACCCTCAAGATTCAAAATGGTAATTTTAACTTAGATAAACTGTTGGTAATGATCTGAACGTTTCTAGCTTGTATAATTGGAACTGAGTATAACTCAGTGATCTTTACTCTTCTTTTATATGTATAGATAATAGATAAGATTTTGGCTGTTATTTCAATATCTTACTTTCATTTTATCTCACTTTTTAGACGTTTAAATCTGACATCCTATAAACTTTCGTCGTATAAAACTCTGATGGATTCTCATAGACCTTGAAAAGTATTTTTAAAGTTCCATGCCTAGGTTTGCCTTCTTGTTTTTCACTTTGATATCATATACCTCACACGTGGGATTGAATTTATACAGTTTTGTGCTTCTTAATGAACAGAAATCGCTCTTCCTATATTATGTTACAAAAGGAATTTCTTTCTATTCCTAAAATTGGAAACTCATTTCTAAATTTCAAGAAAAACCACAAGCAAAGTTTTAGGCCTTTAAGTAAACCTAAACCATCATAAAGTAAGTCAATGAAGGATTTTAATTATTGAATTAATAATAATTAGCATTAAATTCGATTAAAAGCATAACAAAAGAAAAATCCATTCCAGAAATTCCAAAAGCTAAAAATCACAGTAGCAGCAACAACAAAACAGGAAAAGAAAAATCTCCTAATTCATCAATATCAATTAAGAAAAGTGAACACAAGTCTATACTTATAGTCTTATTCTTTACTTTAATATAATCACATAAAAAATATAAACCCTAAAGAAAGAGGGGAAAAAGACATACCTGTAAGATAGGGTTAGGGCGATCACAAAAGAAATGTTCAATAGAGAGAACAAAATGCGTGCCTTTACTTCCAAAAACTACAGCTACACCGCGACTAACCAATCCAGAAAAAGAAGCAGTTAAAATCAAAATCACAAAGGCATCAAAAGCAGAAATTAAAAAGAGAGAGAGGAGTGTGTGTGTACAGGAAGCGATCGTAGGCACCGAAAGTGATGAAGTAATGGAGGCGTTCAATAGGAGTGCCTTGAAAGATGGGCCATTGACCACAGAGGAATGCGACTACTATTATTAGTGTTATCAGTCCATGGCACACCAGAACCCACTCTACCTCCATTTTCTTCCTTTTAGCTGTAGTGATGACAGAGAAGACAATAAAAAAAAAAAGTGAAAAAGTGAGGGGTCTTCCTTTGGGCTTGGGAGGTGGAGGTGTGTGTTTTGCCTGTGTTGTCTTTGTTAATTTGGTAATTCCGTCGTGTGTGCTGCGGTGCAGTGTAGATATTTGTTTGTTTGATGCAACTTATTTTAGTGGGCAGTTCAAGGATCAAACTTACATTTTTTGATATAAAGACGCGGTATCATATTTCAATGGTTTTGACCATGGACTTCTTCTGCATTCATTAATATATTCAAGAATTATTAGTAACCACGGCACCAAAATAAATAGTAATTTGCCCTATTTGGGCTGTTGCCGTTACTTATATATTCCAGTCCAGCCAAAGAAGAGCCCAAATGACAAGGAACCGAGGACGTCGGACACAAGCCTATGGGGGAAGCAATTCAAAAGTAGGAAGAAAACTACTATTTCCCTTTGCAATTTCAATTTTGAGAATAGTAATCTTATTTCAACCGGCAGATAAGAACAGAACAATACAATGCAGTACTAGTCTATTAGGAAGTGAGTTCAGGGAATAGATCACTTTGTCGTCAAATGATCTACTTGTATATGGATTAGGAGAATCATCTCCCTGTGGTTCTTGTCATACATAGCAGCCTTGTTTGCGATCAGCATGCGGCAACTGACTTCACAAGGAAGATGTTATCTGCTTGATTAGATACTTCTTCCTGGCTCCTTATGATCGGACATCTCAGAGGTAAAGCTGAGCTTCATGTATATATGCTTTTAGATGCCTTGAGAAGAGACAACCAAGATGTTGGCAATGGATAGCGTCATACAGCAAGGTGCTTCATTACGAAAAGAACTCATGATAAGCTAACGTGCAGCTCCTCTCCAATTTTTGCAAATATCTCATCCACCATGTGAGCATTCAACTAGTTTCTAAATCGGCAGAGGCCTTTCAAAACAGCTTTAAGAATATGTCTCTTTGAATTATATTTTTACCTCGTTAACTATGCAGTTAAAAGTAGCAATACAATCCTAGAATAACAATAAAAATATTGTTTTCGTTATTTTTGTTCATAATTGAATAACAGCTTATTGTGGATGTTGAGAGAATAAGCTTTCAGTACAGCTCCAGTCTCACCTATGGGTATGGATGCTCACTTCTTCTGCCAGCCATGTTGTTAGATACACCTGCTATAGAATGAACTTCAGCAATTTACATCAACTAGCAAGTGAAAGCTTGGGGTGCACATAAGAAGATCACTTTCCATTGTTTTATTCAATACGATCTTGGAGTAAGTATTTGAAAATGAAAATTTTATAGGCAGTTGTCATATATATACCTGCAGAACTTCACGGTTTGGTCGACTCTTGAATTGCATGGTAGGCATTTGTACTCGTTTCCGCCGATCCAGAGGTACTGGTTTGCAAGTTTCCATCGAATATAAGTTGCAAATGCTCAAATCATCGATTTCTCCAGGATACAGCTCATTTGACCAACGTAATTCATTGACTTGTGGGCCTTCGCTGCTAAGGGTAAGTAATTCTACTACAAGCAGTCTCTGAGCCAAATAGTGTCTCGAACAATGAAGAACAAAAGTGCAATCACATGATCATCTCATCATAGTAAAAGAAGCTGACATTTACCTTCAGATTCAACTCAAATATAAACATCTGAACAAGCTTCTCTGCTAATTGCTCTGTGATCATTTAGAGCTCAGAAATTGACCAGAAGTAATGGTGAATACATCATAGAAAATTTGCAGACATGTACATACCGAAAGAAAGAAAAATAGGCCAAAATGCAATCCCCGCGCCATAACCAGTGTCATTATTAGAAAATTGCAAAACCGGACTGCTGCTTGGTCCTTTGACATAGCATCTCATCAATCTACTAGTATTCACCATGCGAGTAGCAACAGCCACCTGCAGAAAAGTTTTCACGATAAAATCTGTCAAAAGTGAAAACAAATTGCTAGGTACAACCTCAAGATGGTTGCAGCCTATGTTGAAGGACATTTACATTTATCCCTAATGTGTATGCAATGCATAATTTTGGGAATTTTTAAATTAAAACTACAGCCATCCGTCCATAATTTTTGGCTAAGATTCTTGGCTGCTCATTACCATAGTTTCATATGAAGCCCAATAAGTTGTTCCATATGTAAATGCAATCAGAATCACAGATTACGCTTAAATTCACGTACCATACATATCCTTGTACAATTATAAAAGTTTCCTCTGGTGAAGCACCTACAAAAATACATACTTATCAACATGCACAAAATTTGATATTCAGTTCATTAAAAGAAATTTTTTTAAAAAAAATTGAAGAGCAAATAGCCTGTTGTTTAAACAAGCTCTGTTTCTAATATTAGGCATGTCATCTAAGACCCCAAGCTCCATTGAAGGCACATATCTGAAACTTTTTAGAAATCAAATCAGTCTTTCTCTTTTTTTAACTGCTTTTGAGAGAGAAAAGCGTTTACAAGGGAAGCCGCGTGTGATCTGGCAGCAGAAGAGCAAGAAAGCCATTCACTTCTATAAGATGCTAAATTTGACACACTAGTTTCTCAGGTTTCTCTGCGCATCGGCAGTGCAGAGCCTCTCTCTGGAGTTCCATAGGTTGTGCTCAGTTATGATTTTTCTAATACTGTATTTTCTTCTTCATTCATGAAACAATTACCTTATCAAGGGCCAATACTTAAATAAATAAATAAAATTGTGAAAATGGTCTGATTCGAAATATTTTTATATAACACCTGATCTTTTATGCGCTTACTTGTTAGGTAATGTTTTGAATTTATACTTGCACTTCACTTGATACTTTGTCCTGCTTCTAATCTAATTAATTATGATTTATATATAATGAGACATAGATTATGAGATTTATATGCAAAAGAAAAAAAAAAGTTTAAATTTGGGTAAATTCGGAGTTTTCAAATAGGATTACCACTCCTCTCTCACGGTGAGTTCAAATCTTCAAACTATAATTCACAAGAGGTGAAAAAATTTATCAGAATTTTTCTTTTTCTAGGAAAAGGAAAAGAATACTCAAATAAAATTTACAAGGATTGTGTATTCCTAGGAACTAACAATGGCTGAGTTGGTGGAATCAGATATCTGCATCATTTATATTATCTTCTATAATGCTAATGCAAGATCCTACAGACTTTCCCATGCTCATGGCCTCTGCTAGTTTAGCTCTAGCTCCTTCATGGCGACGCAGAATTAAGATCGTGTTCAGTACAGACCATCTGACTTGAGAATCTGCTTTCTTCTGTGTGAATCCTAAGCCCTTCAGCAGCATATCCAACTGTGCATTAAGGAAAAGAGAACATCAGCCATTGAAACATATCATTGCTAGCAATTTGCAAATGCCATGCTTGCTTCGCGTCACATTTTAGGAAAAGCAATTCAGCAGAGAAAATTATTTGGACCTACACCTTGTTTATATCAGCAAGGCCTCCCTCAGCGAATCCGTAGAGGAGGTATTCAGTTGCTACACCTGCTAGTGCGATGCATGAGAATCTGTTCAAACTCTAGCAGAATATAGACACGGCATAAGCATTAATCAGTTGTCTCTATGACAAGGGGGCTTAATTTCATTGCCAATCTGTTGCAAGATTCAGCTTTTTATGTTTTATTCAAAAGTTCAATTCAAGAAGTTGAAAACATACCATAGCTGATAATTTTCCTGTATTAACCTGTATAGCATGGAACGTGCCGACAATTAGTATAGTATCATGAATCATAAGAGAAACTGGTAAGAAATTTCATTTTGGAGAGCAGAATATCAGAATTCCTTGTAATTGCAGGAAAGCCAGGCAGAAATCAAGTGCCCGACCTACCAAATACACTGAATAACAAAACACAGCAAAAACAGTGCAATGCACAAAGGTGGAAGGAGGAGCCTACTTCTTCAAGAAACTCAAAGTCTACAAAAGCAGTTCCTGCTTGAACATTAAGAGATCCTTCCTTTTGTAAAGCTTCCAAACTAGAAAGTGTATAGCCCTTTGGGAGAATGCCCACCAAGTATGCAATCAGGAAATGGCCAGCTTCATGCTGCATCAGGAAAGAAACTGAAAACCATTTAGTTCTTGGAACCAAGAACCGCTCAACAAGAGAGGAAAAAGAAACTGCTACGTGGAGTTGAGAGATGGTAGGTGGGACTAATAACAAGTAGTTACCACAAAATATGTTCTGGAATTGAATTAATTGAACATGCTAGAGATATATATATGCCATCAGATATCTAATATAAACTAATAAAAGTAAGAGAGATGTTTACTTGAATAACTCTGCTGTGGTACTTCTGGCTAAATGTATGACCGATTGTATCAAGAACCAAACTCCCAACTCCTCCATTGAAGGAAACCTAGAGAAACCATCACAATATAAATCAGCACATGATAGAGGGTCTACTATACTCGACAGAGGACACAAATGATAGCAGGCAATTTTAGCTAGCAGATTAGAGGTTGACACTTACCGAGTCTAATGTCAATAGAAACAACAATCCAAGGGAAAAATAAAATATCTGTTGTGGGCTAAACCCAAAAGTATTCCAAGCAGCAATCCCACCAAGAAGACCACAAAGCTGCAAGTTCCTTTCTATAGAACCAAGTGTGGCATCAACAGGAGATAAAAGAGAAGCTGCCTCAATTCCATTAAGTTTCAATTCATCCAATGTGTAAAGCCTTTGAGGAACTTGCCTTGCAGCACCATAACATTTAAGACCAGCAGGCTTGCCTTGCAGATCCCTGACAAGTGTAAGTGCCGCTCTTTCATCTCCCTTTTTTAGCTCCTTATCCACTTGCTCCAACACTTGCTGTCTTGACACACCAACTGATGATGATGACGAAGATGATGAACTTACTATTCTAAATGAATATAATCTTGTTCGTACAGGACATACTAAACACTTGTAACCAATCGCTGTGCCCATTCAAATACAAAACTGAAATGAAAAATTATGATAAAACCCAATTTGATTAAGGACTTTCTGATGCTTAAAAATGCCTTTTTTGTTGGACTTTCAATTTCAACCGCACAAGCAAGAAGATAATCGCCATATAGATTTAGCAATAAACGGCGTCGTTACGATGCATTGATTTGTAAACCAGCGTCGTTTAGCGCGGTTGCTATATCTTCTGGAAACCAACCAGAGTAAAAACTAGGAAAACAAATGAACTTAACGTTTGAGCTCCGACTTGAACCTTCCACTACTGGAATTATATCGCCGGGGAAATTGAAGGAAGCCGATTATGCAATACGGCGTCGTAAATCTCTACAAAGAGTGGACAGAGAGCTCTCTAAAGGCAATTTCAAGGATGCGCTCTCTTTAGTCAACCAATTGCAAGGCAAGCCCTTTGGTCTCCGTGGCTTTGGCGCTGCCAAACAGGTATAACAATTAACCTACATAGTCAAAAGATTGTCTTTTATTCTTTTGTACAAGTGTTAGTTAAGTTAGTTATTATTTAGGCGGGAAAATTGACTGGGGTTATTTGATTGTGGTTTAGGTACCCAAAAATCGATTCGCATTGGATAGATTTGAATTTGATGGGACATGTTTATCGCCTTTTCGAGCATTGTTTGATTCGGTTATGAATTCAATAGAAAACCCTAATCAGTTTCCTTTGTTAGATGGTGAAAGTAGAAGTTCTACCTGTGAAGAATATCACAATTTGTGTCTTCAAGTAAGATAAAACCTAATTTACTTGCTTAAGGCATATGGTTGTTACTTGTATAATGTTTTTAGCATCTAATATTTAGTTGTTTTTGCAGCATGAAGCTGGTCATTTTCTGGTTGGTTACTTACTTGGGTCTCTACCAAAAAGATATAGAACACCATCAATAGAGAAACTAAGGGATGGCAATTTTGCCGGAGGGAATGTAAAGTTTTTGGGATTTGAGTTTCTTAGAGAAGTAAGATTACTGTTTTTCATTTACCATTTTTTGATTGTTGAAGTTACATTCTGTTCAGCTGTCGTTACCTATATTTATTTCATGATTATTCCTGCACATGAAGGTTGGTGTTGCACAGATGCTAAGGAAAGATATTGTAAAAGAAGAAGCGTGCTATAGGGTGAGACACTATTCTTTCATATGTTTGCTCTCGAACTTATGAGAAATAGTTCATAGGTTTGCTGTGCAAGCATGCGTGTATGCATCTTGATTATGTAGAAGTACTAAGACATAATCATTCTTGTATGTTCTGGTTACTTGAAAGCGCTGTTCCATTCTCTTGTTATTCATAGGTTTTCAGACATTGCGCTTTAGTCAATTAGATGAAGATCTTATATGAATTTATTTTTGCTTGCATTATTAGCTCTGTTGTTAATTAGTACCTTATACTGTAAAGCTGCTCGAACTGTGTTCAACTCTAATAATGATCATCATAATATGATTCTATTTCAGCTGTGGTCCACGATATTGGCTGTTTACTACTTCTATATAATAACTTATATGTGAAATGACTTTCATCTCTATATTATCTCACAGATTTAATACTTCTTGCTGTTAGAATGAGTATGCCTAGTTAACTCTTGGAGCATTCCTGTGCTATTGATTTTCGTTACAAGCACTACTGGTTTTCACCTCAGAAATATGTTTTATATTATTCTCGTTCAAATTTTCTAAGGGGTCTTGTATCATGCAGGGAAATAGAGGCAAAATTTCATCCAAGGTGAAGATTCTTATTTTTGTTTTCAAACTTGTCACATGAATAGCAGTAACAGCACATAATTTAGTTAGCTGCAGGTGATGGGTTTTCGGATCACATGTGTTTTATGATGTAAAGTTCCTAACATAAGTGAAAATGTGATAGCAATTACAGGAATTACTATTCTTGAGCCACGAGATATGGTGATAGGATAATGTGTAATGCAAATGAGAATTTCGAGAGCAAACGAATATAGAGGGGAAAAGCATGAATGTGTTATATGACTAACTAAAGCAGATCTTGTGGCCTAGTGCAAGTATATGAAATATGGTTGGTTTGATTAAAGTAGAGAAGTGAAATCAGGAAAATTTAACAAAGAATGCACATGTTAGATTTAAAGAAATATATTTATGCAATGTTTGGTTAAAGTAAAATTTGAACGAGATAAAAGTAAAATAAAAATGATAAAGTTGAACGAGATGTTAGTTTGAACGAAAATGAAGTAGTGCTTGTTAATAGGCAAGAACCTATTGCACTTGCTATTTATAACAGTTATTAACATTACTGTATTTTTTAAAATAATAATAATAATAATAATAAAAAGATAGAATGCATGATCCAATTTTTCCACTTGAATAGTAATTGCTCACTCAAAATCATTGTACTAAAACCAAATGTTAGTTTCGGTCTTGTTAATAGGCAAGAAGACAGCAAGAGTATCACCCCAGAAATAAAATCTTTGCTTTTATAGCATTACTATGATGTTACTGTTTCCCAAGCATGGATTTAATTTTGTTTCCTTGTGCAGACTCTGAACAATTTTTCATGCATAACATTAGGAGGCTTGGTGGTGGAGCACCTTGCATTTGGGCATTCTGAAGGACATTATTCTGATGTTGTCAAGGTTAGACTGAGTTGTTTAGAAATGAAATGATGATGCACCGAGGCTGGCATGATTCACATTGCATAACTAAGTCTGATTGCTTCTCATTCAAGGAACAGTTGGACAGCACACTTAAATGGTTGGAGTTGTCTGAGGATGAAGCAAATTTCCAAGTGAGATGGGCTGCAGTAAACACCATCGCTATATTGAATCGGCATTATAAAGCCAGATTGAAGTTGGTAGAAGCAATGGCACGCGGGCAGTCAGTTGGCTGCTGTATTGATGCAATTGAGAATGGAATTGATAGAATAGCAATTTAACAAGCATATCAACCGGCATTGTATCGCCTGCTGGCCTCCAATTCTCTAACTAAGAGCGGAAGCTGCTGCATTATGGCACAGATGGTCGTTCAAGTAACAGCATGTGCTGCCACAACTGAACGTCCCATGCAAACATGTGTGCAGCAGACAATGTTGCTACTGCATTATAGTTCAAGTGGCCTAAGTAAAAAAGCATACTTTACAGAGGATTGACTGACTATATGTAGAAAAAAGAGTTGGCAATATTTCCAGCAATTCACATGACAAAGGCAGCCATGTTCTTGTTCCTGGTAACAGGGGGTTGATTATCCAGTTCGATATTATTTGTACTCATCTATTGGTAAGTTTTTCAAAGTGTAGTGATCATGATGAACTGTGTAATGCATCAATGCTCAAGGCCAAGAGAATTGCCTGAGATGAGAAATCAAAACTGGTTGAATTTCCTTGCAGCAGGCTCAATACCGAGCTACCACTTGAATAAAAGCATATTGGCAATCATTATTATTCAATTAATGTTCTTTTTCTGTTACCATATTAGGAACTAGAAGAGTGGACCTTATCTAAGATATGCACTTTCAAATAGCACATAAAACAAGTGTATTCCTCGTCAACTTCTGAGAGAACGGGAAACAAAATTAGTAAAAGAATCTTTGCATGTTTGACAGAAAACCAATTTGACAGTTTGAGCCTGCACTTCAATGAATTGCGAAACCACATCAAAGATAATGTAACAGGGCAACCACTGTTCAGTTCGTTCACCAAGTGAAACCCACGCCAACAATCCTTCTCCCACCAAAATATGAAATCAACTTTCAGGAAAAAAAAAAAAAACACCATATACTGGAATAGATTTGAAAAAGTTGTTTGTGTCTATTGATTAAAAAGCTAATTCACTCAAATCATACGTAATCATAATATTGCTTGAAGATCCAGGACAAGGAAAAAGAACCCCAAAAATGAGAAGCATATGTTACAACTAATAAAACCCCTAGCATAGAAAACAAAACAAAACAAAAACACTAAAACTCCTGAGAAAGAGAATTCATATCTCCTTTGCCTTTCCCGATCTTCTTAGGAAGCAACGTCTGGTGAATGTTAGGCAACACACCACCATTGGCAATAGTAACAGATCCCAACAGCTTACTCAATTCTTCATCATTCCTCACTGCTAACTGTATATGCCTTGGCACTATTCTATTCTTCTTATTATCTCTCGCTGCATTCCCAGCCAATTCCAATACCTACATCCACAATATCAAATATCAGAATCCCCAATTTAACCATACATAAATCGAACATAAAACAAACGAGGACCAGACAAAGATTACCTCAGCAGCGAGATACTCGAGGACAGCAGAGAGATAGACGGGAGCTCCGGCACCGACACGCTCGGCGTATTTTCCAGCCTTGAGAAATCTAGCAATTCTACCAACAGGAAACTGCAATCCGGCCTTCTGTGACCTGGACACGGACTTTGAAGCCTTTGGCTTTCCTCTTCCTCCCTTGGTTGATCCTCCTGTTGAACTCATCTTTCTTTTTCTTACAAAGCCCTAACCCTAATTTATTTCTTTTTTCCTTTGATTCGAAATCTGAAGAAAGGAATGAGAAGATATGGGTGTGTTTAGCCTTTTATATAGGAAGTGAAAGGGTTGATAATAGCGTTCCGCGCGGATTGCCAACGTGGCACTTAAAAAAATTCGCGGCGGGAAAGTTTTTTCTTTTTTTATTTAGTTTCGCGCTCTCTCTGTTGACAAAGAACGTCGTCGTGTTAGGCGCATTTTAATTATTCGAGACTATTCGTGAGCTTATATTTATGGTCCCTATCCATTTTGTTTAATGGGCCTTTTAACAGCTGAAAAGACCCTATTTACTAGCCCAATTGATTGGGAGAATAAAGGCTTTGTACAAATCTCTTTGGCCCAAAGAAAAGGGTCATCGAGAAGTTTCCATTTTCTACACTTCATTTTCAACACCGTAGTCAACAACATACTTATTTGAGTTCTCTTTTTGGGAAGAAAAAAGTTGACCCCTCTCTCATTCAAAATACATCTCTTCAATTTTTCAATTATTAGCTGAAAGGTAACAATATTACTCATATAGAGATTTTATTAATAAGATAAAAAATCTTTATTTGTCATTAATATAATAAAAAAATTGGTTTGACCGCATTTATAATATATTTAGTATACGTTTTGCATCGCAATATGACTATAGAAATGCTATATTATTTTTTTAGAATTTTAATTAATTACGACCATATTTTGATTAAATAATTATACTTCAATGATCTTTTAAATATAATTATCAAAATATCGGTCAAAAAATAAATCTTAGAATATATATATATATTCATTGAAAATTTCATGATCTTCTAGTTATAATATCTTGAAATGATTTGGTGGTTTTCTTTTCTTCTTTTTTTTTTTTACAGAAAACAGCTAACTGGAAAACATTGAATGGACTGACAACTTGAATTGCATTTATATAAGATTATTGTTATCATATAAAGGAATTAATTAGTACGGATGAAGAATTCATGCATAAAATAACTTATAAGTAACATTAATAATTCATACCCCACGCGTTTGATTTTAAATGTATGAAGAGACTGCTTATGGGGTGGCCACAAACGTATCAATGATCTCAAGAGTCTTACTGTACACACGTTTTCTACACACACTTCCATTTTCCTTTTTTTTTTTTTAAATAAATAAATAAATAAAAATAAATAAAGTCAATTTCGCAATCATTGAAAATACTGAATCATTTTTTTGTGCCATGATTATCATAAAATCATAACCAATATCCTACCAAATAATATACTAACTTTTCTAATGTGTATTTATGTACCAAATGTTATTGTAAGGAAAAAATAATTATTATTATTTGAGACGCATTAAACAGTAGTTATTCAAGTATTGGTTTAATTCTGCGATCACAACTTGAGGCCAGCCCATGAAATACTAACACTGTCTGGGAGAGGGCACAAACACAAGAAGAGGGGCAAGAAAATTACTTTGAAAAATAGAGGGGGAAAAGTCAGTCGTCTCTGTTTAGGGTTGGGGAGGAATGGGACGAGGGTAATAAAGAGAGGGGGAAAGTGGGACTTGAAGTGAAGAGAGGGAGAGCCAAAAATGCACAAAAAGACAATGGAGCTTAAAAGCAAAATGGAAAAAAGAGGATGAGGTGTTGGATTTTGGACCACACATTGAAGACACATATAAAAAGATGACTGCAACTAAGGGCAGCTGCTTGCCTAGAAAAATGGAGAGTGAGCGAGGGGGGAGGGGATGATTATTTTATTTTTTATTATTGGGTTTGATGAGAAGTGGCTAAGACACAACAATCCAAAAACTGTTCCTAGTTGTTGACCATAACAATAGTGAAGTCCCCCAATTTTTGTCCCATTGATAGTGATGTTCATAGACAATGACTCCATATTAGAAGTTTTTGCCCAATGCGCTCTTACTTTTTCATTGCCATCTATAAAGATCTCAGCATTAATCACAACAACACCTCCCCCCAACGTTGTATTTCAAGTAACTCCCCTTTATTTTTTATTTTTTTTTAATATCGGTATTTTTTTTTCTTTTTTATATTTTTTATTTATAATTTCTTTTTTTATATTTTCTGTCTTAAAAAATTAAACATAATCAGATCAGTTGTATTTTCTTAATACAATTTGATGATAATTGATTATAAATATTTTTTTCTTCATTGAAGAGTCAATAATGAATTTTAGAATACGATATAATCATTTTTTGACATTCTTCATAAAAATAAAAATTTATATAATTTTAAAATTAAATATTTTTACACTTAAATTATGCTTCCAATGCAATTATAAATATTTCTAGACATTCTATACTTTATGTAAAAAATAATGTCAAAAATTTAATGAAATGTACTTTTCTGAATCGCGCTTGACTTTTAGTAATTCTTATTTAATCATTACGTTTGATATAAATGATCTAATTTATATAAAATTAAATTTTTAAAAAAATTATTTATATAAATTAGAAACTAAGAATATTTGGTATATATATAATTTGATTTTTTAAAAAATAAAAAATTGATTATTTCATCATATATTCTTAAATGCAATAATATTAATAACAAAATTAGTATTAAATGTTCTAAGTATTTGAATAAGAATGTATTGTTTAATCGAGCTCAACTTAATTATAAAAGTTGAATTTATTCCCTCAGCGTAAGTAAAATTAATTTATACTAATTTGTTTCATTACTTATCCCTTATTAGATAACTCATGTTTTAATAGATGGATCCTAAATTAATTTTGATACAATTATTCTAAATTTTTCTTTAATTAAATGAGAATTAGAGATACAATATCTATGTCTAAACAAACAGCCTATTAAATGAAAGAAATTCTTTCGTAATTTGATAATATAAAGAATACCCATTTAGCAATTAAATTAATAGTTTTTGTCTTTTTCAAAGAGGGAAATTAGTGTCTCTTTCTCATTTTGTCCTATTAAATTGCAATGATAATGGGAGAAAATGAAAAAAATATCCAGCTCAGTGACAAAACAAAATGGAAGCTGAGCCAACTGGTTTAAATGATAGCCAATTTGAAAGCGTGGCAAAGGGATAGTCCACAGAGCGATCCATAAATCATAAAAATAAAGGTCTACTCTTTTTCTTTCATTACATATTTTACTAATCAATTGCAAATAATATCCCCCCATTTAAAAAATAAAAATAAACATAAAAAGAGAAGAAATTCAACAATTGTTTGAAAAGACCCTTTTCTCCCTGTGATTTGAAAGTTCCAATTATACGAAATCAAACTCTCATTTCTTTTACAAATTTTTTATTTTTTTTGTAAAATAAAATAACAAATTTTAAATATATATTTTTAATTTAAGTAAAATTCGAAGTTTGAAGTATTTTCTTCTTTCAGCATGACTATGTCAGTTTAAAAAATTGATATTATTCTTTCCATTATTTTGGGCTATAGAAGGGAAAATTTGAGACCGTGTTTGGATGGAGCTGTAAAAGCTAATAAAAAAACCAAAGGAAATGGTCCACAATTTTCGTGGTGGCATTGTATGATCTTGATTTGTGCAAGGCTGGAGAAGTTGTAACTTTCTTCAAGGTACTGTACTTTGACGTGCAAAGGACAAAAGTACTTTCTCTCTTCTGGAAATATCAACCCATTTTAATTTTCTTTTTTCTACCAAAAATAAATACAAAATCAACGGTGGATATCATATACATGTATCCAATGCCTTCCTTTTTTAGGGCTACCATTTCTCGTTTCAGTCGCAGGGCTCAGGGTAGGGGTCCCTTAAAACCGGACCGAAATGGATACCCCGATCAAGCCATGGTGATGGACGGTCGATGTAATTTGCACGTGGCAAAAAGGGTGGAGAGAACATATGCTTTTTGTGGGTCCAGTGTTCGGATCAATGGGTTTTGTTAAAAGAAGAGAAGGGAGCATTTTATTTTTACGTGGATTGGCTGTTTGGGGCATTATAGATTTTGCTCCTTCCTTTATGGGACCATTTTGTGGGACTATTAGCCATACTGTGACTCACACGTGTTACTTGAATAGTATGTAATCGTTTTCTATTTGAGAATGACATCTCTTAGGTAAAGGGGAGCGATGGTTTGGTTCGGTCTTAATGAAAAATTAAATAAATTATTAGATTTTCTTAATTGAATCAAACTAAAATATTGTGAAAAACCAAATTGAGTTGGTTGCTTTTTCTTTAAATTTTTTTGTTTTTATAATTTGAATAATAAGTATTTATATACGAATAAATACATAAAAAAATATTTATTGAATTGTACTTTTAAAAATAATTGAATTAAATTGAACTAATTGGTTTGATTTGACTTTTTTTTACTTTTTAATCGATTTTGGTCACCTCCATTTTCACATGTAAAATTAGAAAGATCCCAAATTAAGATTTTGCTATATGTTTTAGCTTTGTAACATTTTTATTTTTTTTGGATAAGTACGTTTTATTAGTTTTAAATTATATATTACTGTCCTAATCTTGAATGTTAAATTATTTTAAAAAGAAAACTAATATAATATATTTATATATATATATATATAATATTTATTTATTTATTTATTATACAATAGACCAACTTTTTTATAAAACTCTACTTGCCAATATTTTATAAAATTACATTATACAAAATTTTAATAAAAGAATAAATGTAATTTTGATGTAGTTATATAATAGTTTATTAAATGATAATAAATATTAATTGAATAAAAAATAATATTATTACGTACTTATTAAAGTAAAATAATAGCTAAATATAATAAAAAATTAGCGATTATATAATGCCACTGATATATTATATATTTATTATGTCTTTTATTATTGTTTATAATTATTAAATTTTAAAATTAATAAAGTAAAATAATAATCTTAAGTGCTTATTAAAATAAAATGACAATTAAACATAATTATTTTAAAAAAATATTAATATATTTATAGTTAAAATAAAATATTTTAAATTAAGAAATTATGAATAATTTTCCATTGTTAATTTATACATATAAAGATAATAATTGCGTTTCAAGATTCTCCTTTTAAGATAGTACTGAGCATCATTTCACTCTTTGTTTGTGCAAGTGCTTCAATATGACTTAGCCATGAAAAGAAACAAAAAAAGAAAAAGGGAAAGCAGGAAAAGAGGTGGATTGAAGGAAGAGATTCTTAAGCACTTGTTTGGATCCAATTTTCAGCTAAAGATGTAACTTCACTTTTTCTCACAATGCAAATTCTCTTATTATGTATGTTTTTAGGTTTATTATTTTTAGTTTGAAAAATACTTATTTAAATATGATATATATATTTTCATATATTAAACTGTAATAACACATATTAGAATATTATTCGTATATATTAAAATTTTTATTTTAAACAAATTTATATTAATATTAAACAATAGAATAATTGGTAATCAAACATTCTAATATAAGATACTTATAATAATACTATTCACTTGTTTAGCATAATGGATAATTTTACTCCTTTAATTTAGATGTAAATTACATTACTCCCTTAAATATGTAATATAAATATTAGTTGAAATTGTCAAATACATTAAATAGTATTACGGACATATATTAAATTAACAAATAGATAGTATAGGTTTATAAGCCAAAAAAATAGATAAAGAAAAAAAAAGAAAGAAGAAGAAGCAATGCTGGAGCTGCTATAATTAAGCTCCTTCGATTCAAATTAACAAATCGAAATTAAAATATAAAGAACTAAAACATAATGGAGTTAATGAGGAGTAAGAGTTGAAATAAACAAATTTCAAAAATTATTTTATTTAAATATTTAACTTTATTTTAATGATTATTTTTTATATAATTTTACATTATGAACTAATTTAAATGATTTATATATTAAATTTTATAAATTATAATATTAAAAATTAATTTACTATAATATTTAAATTAGTTTTTTATTGTTATTATTTTACATCAATGTTTTATATGTGATATATTATATACTTATATGTTTGACCAACTTATAATTACTTTAATTTAATATGCACAGAATAAGAATTTCATTCTATAAGAATAAAAAAATAAAAAATTTTAATTTAATTTTTAGCAAACCAAATAATAATGATTGCCATTAGATATTTTTAATTTTAACTTTCACACTAGTTTTCACAAATTAAATGCTATTAGTTAATTTCTTTGATTAGTGATCGTATTCTTAAAATTTGTTCAAAGATTCAGTTAATTATTTATTTTATTTATGTTTTTAAAGAAATTAAATTTGTTTAAATTTCTTTTATTAAATATACCAAATTTGAATTTTAGAAAATCTAATTATTTTAATAAATAAAAAATATTAAATTTTTTTAAAATACATTAGATAAGTCATATAAAATATGAGAGCAAGTTTGGATAAAATAATTAATAAAAAGAGTGAATTTAAAATGAAATAAGTCTATATTTAACAAGTTAAAATTTGATGAAACACAGTATGAACCTACTCGATCCATAGATCGAACATATATAGGTCTTTGGAAGAAATCAGAAAAAATAAAATATTTATGTTTTTTATTTTTTATCAAAGTTTATGATGTAAATTTTTTATTTTTTAATATACACTATTAGTTGTTTTTTTAGTTATTTTGATAAAATAATAAAATTAAAAATTAAAAAATAATCCAAAAATAATTAAAAAAATTTACATAATAAAAACAATATATTTTTTGATTTTAGAGTATTTTTAAACAAATTTCTAAAAATTAAAGTTCAAAATGCATGTAGCTAATATTTTACATGTATCTTAAGAAACAGGTAAACTTGATTAGAAAACTATAAATTTAATATTAAAATTTAAAAGTGAAAACAAACGACTCCCCTTATTCTAGATCTATATGTATCCGTCCACACCCTCTGCAAAAAGCGTCAGACGGACACCGTTTGTCTTAACGTGCCTTGGCGCCGTCCGCACGTACGGAAGCTTTTGTTTCTTTCTTTTTCCTTTTTAATCTTTTCATATTTACTATTTATTACGTCAAAACTATAAAAGAAATTAGAAGAAAAAAGAATATTTCAGAAACTAATAATTTTATATCATCGGGCCCCACTTCACAGTTATCTTTCGGCCGATCACTTTGTCGTTCTCTCGTCTCATATCAAATCTTCAGCGTATTTTAGTATTTTCTGCTCTTGCATTTGATATCTTGCGCATTGTTTTCTTATCGTACGCCCTCTCCCACCATTTCTACCTTATTTGTCTCTCTCTCTCTCTCTCTCTATATTTCACACGCATAGTTTTATTGCAGCGAGATTTACCATTTATGGTTATATCGTTTCATCGATCTTTCTGTTCAAAGAAACTTGGAAGAGAAATAAAAAAAAAAAAGATTTGTAAAATTTAATGTCACCCATTCCATTTTGAGGGTTTCTAATCTACGATGATGCATCAAAGCAGTGATCTTTATACTAAAAAACACAAATAGATCACTTGGTTTTGTGTTTGTTTTCAATATGTGAACTGGGTTCGGTCTCTAAAAAGATTTATTTTGAGTTTTCTTTTTGGCGAGTTATTGTGGTTGTTTTTCTTGAATCTTTTGAAGGGCATAATTTCATGGCTGGAAGTAATGAAGTTAACCTCAATGAAAGCAAGGTACTTTTCTTTTTATTCTTCTTCTCTACTTAATTCTTTCTCTTTTTGTATGTAATCAACTCGTGTAGAGATCAAAGATGGAGTCTTTTTGATGGGTATGTGTTAGTTTTTAAGAAGATGCTAAAAACTACAAAATCAGCTGGTTTTAGTCTGTGGATTTGGTGCCAACTGTGGTGTATTGATTGGTTTTGTGTTGTGAGTTTATTGTGAAAAGAATGTGAGTTTGGGTTATTGTTATGGTTTTTCATCACGAATGTGTTTATGCTAATTAATCCCTTTTTCCTCTTTCCGGGTTACTTGAGAGTTGGAGTTTTTATTTTTGGCTCCATCAAGATGTTCAAGCTTGTCGGTCAGTTTTTGGGTTTTACTTCTTTTGGAGTGGTTCTATTTTTTGAGTTTTTCGATTGTAATAAAAGATCTTGTTGTAGGATTTGATGACAGGGTTCTTATTGGCTATTTAATTTCTTTTTCCGAAGTTTTGATTTGGTTGTCAAAAGGTTGAATTTGCTGTATTTGTCTTTTGCTGTAGGATTAATTTGACTCGTATAATATGATTTGATTATGACTAATTATATTGCTTGTTGGGGTATTGTTGTTGACTTTGTGCTACCTTGTAGAATATCTATTAATTCAGTTTTGGGGTTCCCAGCCTTTGTATGTTCGTCTTGTTATTAAGTCTGTATATAATGCATTTAATCAACTGTAATGCAAAGAGGTTTGTTCTGAGAAATTAGTGTTTATTGTTCATGCCATTCTGTTACACGCTGTGTTAATTTGAGAAGTGATTGTTTCTTTTATGCATAGATGGTGGTTCCACTAAACACTTGGGTCCTCATTTCCAATTTCAAGCTGGCTTACAACCTTCTTCGTCGCCCTGATGGCACTTTCAATCGCCACTTGGCAGAGTTCCTTGACCGGAAAGTTCCACCTAATGCAAATCCAGTTGATGGGGTTTTCTCGTTTGATGTTGTCATTGACCGAGGGACTAGCCTCCTTAGCCGGATATATAGACCAGCTGAAGGGGAGCAATTGCAACCAAATATTGCTGAACTTGAGAAGCCTGTGACCTCTGATGTTGTCCCTGTCATTCTCTTCTTCCATGGTGGAAGTTTTGCACACTCCTCTGCAAACAGTGCTATATATGACACACTATGTCGCCGACTGGTGGGCATTTGCAGGGCTGTGGTGGTTTCTGTGAATTATAGACGTGCGCCTGAAAATCGATACCCATGTGCTTATGATGATGGATGGACAGCTCTTAAGTGGGTTAATTCAAGAACATGGCTCGAGAGTAAGAAAGATGCCAAAGTTCATATGTACTTGGCAGGGGATAGCTCTGGTGGTAACATTGTACACCATGTTGCTTTAAGAGCACTGGAGTCAGGAATTGAAGTATTGGGGAACATACTGCTTAACCCAATGTTTGGTGGACAAGAAAGAACAGAATCAGAGAAGCGATTAGATGGGAAATATTTTGTCACAGTTCAAGACCGGGACTGGTATTGGAGAGCTTTCCTCCCTGAGGAAGCAGATAGGGATCATCCGGCATGTAATCCATTTGGTCCAAAAGGAAGAAGTCTTGAAGGAATGAAGTTCCCAAAGAGCCTTGTTGTGGTGGCTGGTTTGGATCTTATTCAGGACTGGCAATTGGCTTATGTTGAAGGGCTCAAAAAGGCTGGCCAAGTTGTGAAACTTCTATATCTTGAGCAAGCAACAATTGGCTTCTACTTGTTGCCTAATAACAATCACTTTCACACGGTCATGGATGAGATAAGTGAATTTGTGTGTCCTAACTGTTAGTAAATTTTACCGACTGGCAGATATACATGACAGAAGCTTGACATTCTGCTTGATGGTAATTAAGGGTGGTTTGCTGTTTATATGATTGTGTAGTATTACTACTTACTGTTTCATTGATCATATGTTGTTGGGTTCTGCTACTCTGGAGGGCCTTCACAGCTAGGCTCTGTTATTGGGTGCAGAAGGTGGTTCAGCATCTAGCTGGCTTGAGAGTTGGTATGTGTTCTCTTATACATCCGAAGTCTGGGCTTGAATGACGTAGTTTGATGAAGCTTTTAAGGCAGCAGGGAGCTGTTTAACTAAGCTTAGCAGACCCACCAAATTTATGGCTACCCATTCTGACTTCCAGTTTCATCAGAGAGGAAGACTGGAGCGCAGGGTTGCATCCGGTGGCCGATTAATTGGGTCGGTGCCTTGCTAATGTTATATAGCTAATTTTAGAACATGGATGGGAGAAACATCCATGGTATTGTGATCCTTAAGTTTATACATATGCTTTTAGTATGTATAAAGGTGTTTGCTTATATTGTCATTCAATTTTGTCTTCCCCATATTGTTATGTTTTTCTCTTTGATTTCTTCTTAGTTTGACTCTCTATCAGCAACTGTAAATACTATATCATAACTATATATGTTTTAAGTTCTTTTGTTGTTCTGATATGATATGTTACTCTAACAAAGTTTTTAGTGCTTGGAAATTGGAACTGTCATTGGTGCATTCTTTCATTTTGCTCTTATTGATATTCTGAAGCTTTGAATTTTGACAAAAGCTTTTGGCCTGACAATTTCATTTTCTTGAGTGGCCATGTATCAGACAGAAGATAGGCTCTTTTATTATTCAACTTTCAGAAACTCCCATTGTTTCTGGTTTAAGTTTTGAAAGGAGTTACGGACTTGGAGTCCCCTATATTGCTTAAGCTTTGGAAATCTTGTTCAATTACAAGAAGAAGCTACTTGAAGTTTGGTAAGGCCCAAAGCTTCCTGTCTTGCATTTCTTGGAATCAGTTGGGCAATTCTGTTCACTAGCGGAATCTGGGACATGATTTATTTCTCTAAGCCACCAGTTGGTATCTTAAGATACTAACTTCCATTACGAGTCTGGATAAGGCGAGTATGATTGTAGCTAAAGGCTGCTGACTAATTGGAAATGTCTCACATCAAGTCTTATTCTTTGGCAGGTTACTGTAAATTGTTTTCATTGATTTAAGGCTCTAATCCAAGAATTAGTACAAATCATGGATTGCTCAAAGTTACAAGATAGTGACCAAAAGGAGGCAGCAATACCTGCAGTCTTTTCGTCCACTAAATTCTGTTATCCTTAATAAACTCGAATCAGGCCCCTTTACAAAAGGATTCAAATGATTGGAGGCAAATTCAAGTACTCCATTTCTGTTCCTGATGAAGATTGATTTGATTTTTATTTATTTATTTTTCTTTCCTGGGCAAGAGTTGCAGAAAATACAAAAATTGGCAGGTTTTTGAAAAATGAAAGCCACATTTAATGGTGGTTGGAATATGTATGTGGGCAAGAACAAAGTATGGGGCCACATTGAACACCAGATACAATCATTTTAAGCTGTTGGGATTTGCCATCAAAGTGATAAAGAGGAATATTTGCATAATTGCATATAACAGCTAAGCTCTTGATGAAGACATTAACTCTTATTTAATTGACTTTTGTCACCTAAAGTAGAATTAAATTTGTTAGCTTGTGTATAACAATGCAAAAAGAGAAAAAAGATAATAAAAAAAAAAGGTTAAGCAAGATGGGGTTTTCAAGGTGTACAAAATTAGTATTTGTTTTGTATTAAGAGTTAGAAATGTGTGTTTAATCTGTTAATTAATTAATTAATGCAAGGACAATTTTCATTTTTCAAACAGAATTTAAGTACCCACATCTCTGTAGATGAGCTGCAACTAGAATAAGAACACTTGCTTGGAAACTTTAACTACTACTACTACTACTAAAGTGCCTCCTATGGCACAGTTTCTTTCTTTTTTTGTTTTTGTTTTTTTGTTTTTTTTTTTGAGAAGTTTCATGAAGATTAGGCAAAATCACAATTTAGCCCCTCAACTATGCAGTCCTTTTCTATAAGAAGTTTTATTATCAAGTTCAGGCATTTCAAGTTCATTTTTGTATATTTAGGCCAAAAGGAATATTAAAATATTTATCACAAAAAATGTAGAGTTGATGGGTTTAAGTATGCTTTTCAATTAACAGTGATTTCTAACATTTAATAAAATCATGAAATTAACTAATTCAGTAGACATAATTAATATTTATGTTATCTAATAGTTAATATTGCTTATTGAGTTTGGTATGGTCCAGTTGATTTCAGAATAATTTATCATTTTTTTTATATATAATATTTTTCAAAAAACTAAAAACTATAAATTCATGTCATGATGTTATTGATTGCGAATAATGGAATGTTAACGATTGGGGGTTAGTTAGACGCTTTTAAAAGGTGTAGAGTTTAATTGACCATTTTAAAAAGGTTTAGGAGTAATTGAGATAAAAGAAAACTACAAGTATTTCATTGGCTATTCTCAAATAGTTGGAGGATTTTCTTTTTTCTTTTTGTTGGAAAAACTCTCGCCTTAAAATTCTTTTATAAAATACTATGGACTTGATAGATCGAGTAGTGAGCATGTGCAAGAAGGAAATCCTGCCTCTTTAGCCAGATTCCCAGTTGAAGCAAAAATTATATATAATGATGAGAGATTATGATTCATATACAAGTCCATCTTCCTTTAATTATTATTTATTTTTTTTATAAATTAAATGAGAAAGCAATGGCACTGCTCCAGTCCCAATGGGCTGCTGACGTTCCCTCTCTAATCATGCGAAACTACTGTGCCTGATATGACGGATGATGCCCCATCCCGAATTCTTTGAATCATATTTTTTTTACCTACAAAGTTATAATTATTGGTGGAGCCAAAGAAATATTGGCATCAGAACCACATAAGAGATGCGAACATTATCTTCACAATAAGGAAAATAACTATCTGAAAGAACCTAACAAGACAAAAAGAAATGGAAAATATAATAACAAGTTCGCTGAATTCACTTGGTGTTGCCAAGCAACATGGTCAACAAATGCCTGCATAATCATTGAGGCCAATGGCCATAACTTTCCTCTTGAATCCACGGAGATGAGAATATTGGCATCCAAGATAATAACAGTTCCTCTTTTAACTGTTGCCATGGATAATCTCTTCCCAACCTGACCTGACTCTGGACTGCACAGAAGAGTTATCTTCTAGCTTACAGATGTCAGATACAACTAGGAAGGGCTACAACAACCCTGGAGAAACACTATAGGGCAACAGCATATGCAGATGTCCAAATAATTTTGGCAGAAAATGAATAACAGTCTCATATGCATCCACAAACACCATCAGGATAGATGTTCATCGTACCAACGATCCAAGTCTATGTGATTGCAAGGTTTAATTAAGATGGCTGGAGCCTCAATGTTTTCACCTTCACTGATTCAGTTTGTTATTACTACTGATTCTAGAATTCCCTTACGCATTCAAAGAATCTGTGTGTAAAATCGCAACAGGAGGGAATAAACAAAGGAAGAATCAAGCAAAGCACATGACTACAATATAGAATAATAGATTCTTATCATAGACAAAAAGCAGTTAAAAGCTTCATCAGAGGTGACAACTTCAATTGGAAAACATTATTATTTTAAGCTGAAGTTACGAGAGTGCCAAAATGAGGACGTTTTGACCTCAGTTAGAACTTGATAAGTATTACTTAACCTAATAGCGAAAAGCAAGCTGCCCTTAAATAAAAGGTCGACGTATAATACCAAGGCAGTCAGCGCATTCTAGCAGCATAGGCAAGAGAGGCTGCAGCCAAAAATGTTGTTGCCGAAGACACTACAGCCCAAATGCCCTTCTTCTTCTGTGCCTCCGCCTCAGAGTTCTGAAGGAACTCTACTTGCTGTTTCATCTCTTCTACGACTGTCTCCCTGTTTCTGAATGCGTTTTTGATAATTTCCAGCTCAGCTACAAATGGTTCAATTTCACCATCAAGTTTCTTTTCTGTAATGGAAGCCTTTTCCTTTCCATCATTAGATGGACAGACGAATGCCACAGTTTTCTTCAACATGGCAAGTGCTCTATCAGAGTTGATGCCAACTGACTCCAGTTTTGTTCTCAAAGCATCAATTTCTCGTTCTGCATCCAGAAAATTCTTTTGCATCATGTCTTTTTCTTTCATAAGTGAACTAACTTGGCCCTCCATTTCTTTCTTTAACTCCAGCAGATTCTCGTACTCGGTCTTCATCTTTGCAAATTCTTTTACAGTCTCTTCTATCATCTTCTCCATTTCCAGAACTTTAGACGTCAAGTTAAAGCCATTCTTTTTCTCCTCATCCAAATTCCTCAGGGCATTGTCCCTCTCAAGTCTCGCTTGCTCATATTCATCTCGATAATGGTTAACTTCTGTTACCAATTGCTTGTTCTTGTCTTCTTGATTTTTTATGGAGTCCTGCGTTACAAACACAGCATCTCTTAATCCGCACAACTCCTTATGCAACTGCACAATTTCGCTCTCTTTGCTAACTTTTACATCCTCAATCTCTTTCTTCTGTCTCAACAATTTCTCAATCAAACCATCCTTGTCCATCATTGCAATATTCAAATTCTTCACAAGTTTCTCACTAGAATCTGTTTCCTCCATCAACATCTCAATAGTTCTTTCCATCTCTTTCTTCTCTTCTGCCAAAGCATCAATCTCCATTGCCATTACATTCACCTTTTCTATCGCCTCACCATAACTCTTCTCCAACTCCAAGACTGTTCCACGCAAAACATCCTCCTCCTTCCGCAAACGCGATACAATCTCATTCAAATTAGAAACATCTTTCTCCAACTCACTAATTCTGACCCTTTGTCCACCTTTCTCCCTTTCAATTTCATTATTCTTCCCTACAATCTCCGCCATATCTCTATTCAAATCCTCCAACTCTTTAACTTTCTCTCCCAATTTTATCTCAGCCAAATCTCTCAACTTTTTAGCCTCCTCAATCTGTTTCTCTATTTCCTGATTTTGCTTAATTAACTGACTACAATGTACCTTCACTTTCATAATTTCCTCCTCAGCATTTTTCTCCTTATCCTCCATGTCAGTCACTTTCTTTTTCAACGCATTTGCTTCATTCTTCCAATTATCAAGATTAATACTAAGTACATCCCTCTCTCTGCAAGCCAAGCTTAATTTCTCTCTCTCACTCTCAACATCAACAATCAACTGATTCACTTCATTCTTCAAGAGCCCAATTTCATTCTCTCTCTCTTCCTTCTCTTTCACCAACTTCTCAACAACAAAACCCATGTCATCCACCTGGGTCTCAATAAAAACACGAAACAAACCCTTCTCTATCTCCAGACTCACTCTCTCCTCACTTACTACACTCAGCTCATTTTCCAAATCCATCTTTTCCTTACCAATCAAACCCAACTGACTCTCTAACACTTTCTTAGCTTCCGTCAAAGACTCGACTTGCTGTCTACGTTCAATAGTCTCTTTTAGAAGCATTGCATTTAGAGATTTCAAATTTTGAAGCTTGTCTTCAGGGTCTTCCATAGACGAATTTTGTGGGTGGGCCAAGTTTGGATTTTGATCTTGTGGGTTTTGTTGTTTAGGATGCTGAGATTGATGGGTAAGCTTCTTTTTGGCCATACTTGTGGTGGTGGTGGTGGTGGTGCTGAATTAAAAAGACTTTTAGGGTTAGGGTTTTTGGTAGGGTTTCTATGGTAGAGAAATGAGATTGGAAAATAAATATGAGGCAGACGCACAGTGGGAGAAAAGTGGGGGGAGACAGAGAGGTTCTGTGAGAGTTTAAATTTTGGGCCCAAAGTTTTAAGGCTTTTTGGTAAACTGAATGGTTTCAATTTAAAGAAGCAAAATCGGATGGGATTCTGTTATAGTGACAGAACAGAAGTATAGGTATGTTGAGCAATTACATTATAATTTTTAAAACTCAAATCAAACATATTTACAATTGAATCTATCACTTTCTGATTACAGAGGCTCAATTTTAACCACTAACATAAAGTGTTCTGAGCTCTACAGGCACATTGCTTATTGTTTGTTGCTGTTTTCATATAAAACATTTGCTCGATAAATTATTAAAACATTTTTCGACTCAAACAAAATAAACTTTTCTTCTGTAGTGTATATGTATCTAAAATTAATTTTATAGCATGTCGAATAATACTTTTATAAATGTCAAAATATTATTTTAAAAATTTTAAAATATTTACATATTTAAAATTCAATTTCGAAACTTTACTATTTCATCTATATGCTCTTAAATATAATTTTTTTTTTTTTAACACTTAATTGCACTTGACATTAAAACTACCACGTAGTTTTTAAGATTTTGGTTTCAGCATACTAATCGATACATTAAAGGAAGGGAGAAGAACGTAATCCAAGAATGACAAGGCACCAATTTATACCATATTTACTCTAACATGGAATCGATAATATGATAAAGAAAATATCTGCTAGACATGTTAATTTGCTAAATCCTATGGTACCTCTTTAGCACAATCAAGTGAATGATCATCTTAATCATTTTGCGTACTGCAGGAGCAAACTGGAAGATTTGATTTCAGTACACATTTTTGTTACTACCAGGAAGTTTTTCCGTAGACCGAATTTCCTAGTGAATTCAGATGGAAAAGCTGTTGTTTTTGACATGGATATGAGTGCTGGAGATTTTCTAGCCTTCTTTATCTCCAAAAACTGCCTAAGCAATTGGTCAACGTCAAGGTAATGCATGGAACTTGAAGAAAACAGGTTAAATTAAATGACTGATACACCAGCGAATACTTATTAGCTCAACTGGCTGGGCGGCCTCTGCAACAGTTGATGTTGTATATGATGTACTGCATATGAATGGCCGCGATTGGATACCTGTTGGTCTTGGAGATGCATTTGCTGTTAGCTGAGCACATGCCAAGACCATCATATTCCTCATGGCAGTTGTGGTTTCTTGGATTCAGATACACTGTATGGGCTTGCTCGTGAATATGCCTCGTAGTCCTAGAAGGTAATTCTTTATCTACAGTCTTATGCCATTAATCATTTTGTCCTCTAATGATCTATTTCCGAGTTAATGTTTATTTTCAGATACCCAGCTGAGAGTTCTATAAAATTTGGAGCTCCGCGAGACACTGGTAACCCTGAACTTAGGCTACCCTGCACAGGATGTTGGAAATATCTTGTAGAATCACTGGTTGTAGGATCATAATTAAGCTACTGTATTGACAAATGGACCATACAAAGTCGGCGCAGATCACTCCGTCAGAGAATACGATGATTCAGGAGAGAAGGGAATTGAATTCGGTTAATGAGGCTGAGTTTAGTTCGCTGCATGGCTCATAGCATTACAGCCCCACAACCCTTTGAATGGGGAAAACTCATTGAGATAATGTCTGATGCAGGAAATTTACATTGTACGAGGAACGCAGGCAGCGCCAACGAGAAAAGGGAATCTTTTTACTGTTCCTTCAAATGAATAAGCTAAATTCAACATCAACATGTATCTTGACCCTTTAGCTGCAAAGGCAGTTTCAGAGGCTGAATTGAACATTACACTCGCTCTGTTGAACAAGAAAAGGAAAGTTAGTTCTTTCCTTCAAACGCTTAACAATTGGCATTCATGAAGCTGCATTTATCCAGAATCTAATTTCCAGGAGAAATTCTTGGTGCAATAATCCTATGTTGAAGCATTGAGATTTTCTTATGGTACCTGGAGCTAATGAGGACAGCCATACTTTCAAGATTGTAATTTTTTTTTTTTTAAATGTTTTGCTTCTGAAACTATGTAAATGTGTGCAAGTCCTTAAAATCTGGAATATTGTCTACCTAAAATATGATGCTTTTGATTTACATTTTATTGCAGTAGGTATTGACTTGTCTTTAGCTTTTGTATTTGCTGCTATATTAATTAAGCAGCCTCTATTTTGAAATATTAGTGAGAAGAAGTGAACTCTGTCCATTATTTTATGTTCCTTTTTCTTTTCCTCATATCTCATTGTTCATATCTCTTGTGATTCTTTGTAGACGTACATTTAACTTCAAGCGTCTTAGATTCCTGGCAGAAGGAGATGTCTCGAAAACAGGACAGATAATTATCAATGAAGGAAAAGAAAAACCAGTAGAAGTCTTGGAAAAAGTTAATCCTGATAAATTTTAGACAGGCAATATGCTGTTATATATAGATAGGAGGCTTCCAGGAGCAGAAAAGAATACGGAGTACATCCCCTAATGGCTAATGCAACCAACCATCATCTGAGCTGAGCAAGTGTTAAAAGCTGAACATATTCAAACACTTGCACAGAAAATCGACAAACAGATTGTTCCAAGTTGTCAAAGTACGTATGATAAGTAAAACTGATGTTTCTTTTTCTTTTTTTGGTTCTTGGGAATTTTTCTTTTGAGAAAAATATGAGGCTGTCAGCAGTTGAGCTCCTGACCTCTTTCTTACACGTAGCCCATTCTGTGACAACCAAGACACTACACATCAGTCTATTTCTGCATGCAATAATATATTGTAAATCCTGGAATCTGCCTACCTGGAAAATCACACACACTATATATATATATGCCAAATATCTTTAGGAATTTTTTAATTAAATCAGAGGTGTTCTTGGTCAAAGTTCACTTCTTTTTCTCACCAAATTATTCTGAATTTCCCCTACAACTTCGCCTTACCGTTGCTATCCGTCTTTGAGAATGAACTTGCGAAAAAGAAACAAAGTAAAATGATTAAAACTGATATATGTATTACGCCATTAGAGTTTGGCCTTGATTGCAGATATCCACAGACAAGGAGACATCCCGCCCCATATGAAAGCAGTTGACCTTATAAAAATAATAAAATCCATTCATTGAATGTAATAGAGATTATGGAAATGTAATAATAATTATCGCACAGCTTAAACAAATGGTTTCTGCAACGTGGGGATTACTTATTTGGGATACCCATTGGACCTCTTTTAAAGAAATGTTTAGTGTGTGTGATAAGTATCTTGTTGATAAGGGCTAATGGTCGGTGGCTCCATTTTTATTTGCCCAATGTATATGTTCCTTCTTGATACCTCCCTACCTACTTTCGCAAGCATCCAAAGTACTTATTCGTTGCACCGGGTAATTTATTAATTAATTAGTTCTGTAAATATACTTTAATTGGAATAAAATTTTATTTTATTTTTATATATATACATATATAGAGTTAATTTAGAGTCCGTCGGTTAAAATTTTGAATAGATTTTTACGGATGACAAGACACTCTCTCAAGAATTTAAAAGTAATTGTATATTTTCAAATTTGAAATTCTAATTAAACTAGAAAAGATCTTTACTATTTTATTTATATATTTTTAAATTATTTTTATATTTTCTTAATTCGGACGGAAAATTATATCAATTTATATATGTCTATTTATAATAATTTCAAAAATTTTACATTTTAAAAATTGATCAAGAGTGGAATTCTTTCTCTTCTACCCTCTCTTTTTTCTTTTTTGTTACACAGAAAATTCAACACTTTCATCTAATATTTGCAAAAAAAATAAGTTCAAAGTGATTCTTTCTTTCGTAGTCATTTGGGAACCACCACAAACTTTAGCTCCAATGCTTATAAATTCATTATCATGTGTAATGATTATGAGTATATGAAATTATTTATTCTGAACTAATCAGATAGAAAACACTGAGCCTAGAGTCTAAACACAATTTGCTTAAGTTCCAACTAAAACATACTCATTTGCTAAAAAGTAGAAAATAAAGTAAATTCTTTGTGTTCAAGTTAGCAATTTAAGCCCTATTGTGCCTTCTTGCAAGTATACAGGAAAACCCAAAATAAAAGTTCAGGACTTTGATACCATTGATATGCAATGCAAGCATGGCTTTACCAAGACAAGGGAAAAAAAAAAAGAAATGGAGAAAACTAATAAAGAAAAGAGCAAAATGCAACAGAAAGGTTTATTCACATATTTCATCATTGCTCATACATTGGGTATGCTACAAAACTTAAGCTAACACAAGTTCAGAAAGAACCTTTCATAGCTCAAGTACTCAAATGAAAATGGAAAAGGAGCAATGAAGAATGCAAAGGAAATCTCCTCTACATATCCAAAATCTCATCCTTCTTAATTGCTTTCAGATGCTTTTGCACTTCATCACATAGGCAAAGGAATTGATCCTCCAGCTGCAAGGACCTGCCGCTCCAGCTACAGTTATATATATAAGCAGAAATTAGATCAGGTTGTTAGGAAACAATTCTAGTTATAAAGAAAGCATCATCTTCTACCTTGAATAGAGTCTCGAGCTTGGTTTTTATCAGGGAATACTCATGTTTCACTTGTTGCAGACATTTTAGGCACCTGGAGCCAGCCGGTTTGCATGAGAACATGTAGCCATTCATAGATAAATGTTAAAAGTAACTTGTCATATATATCAATTGTGAAGAATGTTACCCTTCGGCATTCCGCTCGTCGCAGCAGTTGCGGAAGGTAATGCAAAACTTTTGAACTCTTTGAGCTCCTATGCTGTTATATGAAGACATCTTTTTTATTAGAGAAACAAAAAAGTGATACAATAATAATAAAGACAACAGATTTTTCTCTATATAAACTTGTGAGAAAAATAATACTTATTATAAAAATCTGACAACGTTTAAAGATCAATTAACCCTGAAAAATATTTACTGAAATAGCAGTCTTGTTTCAGTATTAAAAAGAACTGAATGAAATCCAGAGAAATGATGCCGTTTTGTAAATATCTGAGAAAACCAAGTTTAGTACCTAGAGCTGCTGCCTTTCAACTGGTGAACATGAGCATCAATTCTTTTGAAATCTACACTTTTCTGGTCTCTGCATAGTATATAAAGATGTAAAATGTTTTATTTTCAAGAAAATATGAGGAGAAACTATATGGTGCTGATTAAATTTCTTACAGAGCTTTGGCCAGTTCATTAAGAAGCCTTTCAGAGTCTTCAAAGAAAAGAGACACAACTTCAACAACAAAATCTGGGTTGCTTTCATCTTGAAGTTGCTGAAGTTGATTAAACTGATCATCCAAGAATCCCTTAATTCTCACACGAAAAGAATACACAACATCAATAAAACCAGAGAAATATACATACAAGAAGAGATAAAGATTACAAAAAAAGAAAAAAAGAAAACTTCTACTTTCTCTTGAAGATATGAAGAATCGCAGATATTACTGACCTCATGAAATAGTGAAGCTGTGTAGTCAACTAACTGTCTTTGCAACTGAACAACAGCATCCATTAGAGCTATCTGCTTGAGTTTCTCTAGTTATTTTACCTGCAGATCTTGTGCAATAATAATAACAATAATCACACTCCTTTGAAAAGTGTAAGAACCAAGAAAAAGGATTTTTGATAGACTTTTTTATGGTCTTTGCAGCCAAAGATTCTTGCCTTTAAAGAGTAGACTAGATAAAAATAGAGAATGTGAAATCACCCTTTTCCCTCTTTGCTCTTTACTAATTTTCCCTCTTCAGTTTTCTTGTATGCTTTCTCTCTCAACACAAAATTATTTAAGAGCAAGTTGAAACTCTATACAAACAAATTTTAAACCATCACAAGATCCAAAACTTGGTTCCAAGTACCATTTACCTTCCTCATTTTTCTTTCTGTAATTATTGCATTCTCTCTCTCTCTCTCTCTTAATATATTTATTCTTTTACTTGTTTTGGTTTGTTTTTCCACTTTTAAGGTCCAGAGACAAGAATATGGAAATTCCAAGCTATGATCCTATCTCTTTTTTAAGTAATTTCTCTACTAATATACCTTTTTGAGTGATAAACATGATAGAAACTAATTTAAGTAGATTCGTCAAATTTTTTATTTTAGAAAATGTTTTTACTAACTACACCATTAAAGGTTAATTATCAAACTTATACAGCTTTGTAGCTAAGATTTAAATTTCATATACGTTTCATTGCAGCTAAGAAGTCTCAAAAAAGTGAACAAAATCTATTTATTAAATGCCATTTGTTAAATTCATAGTTGGAGTGAACAAAATCTATTAAATGCTATTTGTTTTTTCATTGAAATAGAAGATAGTTTATTTAGATAGTTGCATAATAAAAACAATCATACCTTTCAGGAATACAAGTAAATTCCAAGAGAAGGGGGAGCTAACCAAATAGAAAGTGATTTCGGATCAGGTTACGTATGCATCTATCTATATCTCTCCACATTTTTCTTTAGGGTAAATTCTTGTCTCTTCTAAAATTATATATGATGTGTTGGCAGCTTTGACATAAAAGCCAATGGTATATAGAATGACTCATTATATGAGATAATAATGTATTGAGTCATGGAATATTTATTTTCAGGATCTATTTTCTTGTTTATGTAGTTAATGGGTAGGGAAAAAAAAAAAAAGTAAATTTCTATCTAGGTCTCTTTTGAATCCTACGTGGACTGTAACGATATGATATATAAGGCGAGCTATTAATTTAAATATTAAATATATAATTGTATTAAAATTTTTAAAATTTATCATCGATGAGGGTATTGTTAGATACACTTAATAAATTAAAAAAAATATATTTTCAATCTCTAATTCTAATACAACAAATAAAATATAATAATAATTAGAATAAATATTTAATTAGCAATTACAAATCTATTAGTGGAATAAGTGAGTTATTTACTCTAAGGTTAAAAATATCCATATCACTTTCTTCAAATATGTAATTGTGGGATTACAGAATGGGATCGGACTTGTGTTTCAAAGATCATATCTCTATTTCCATCTTACCTACTCTCTCCTCTTTTGGCTTCAATGTGTGGGTTGTTGTCGTTGTTTGATTGGATACTATAATATTCGATACATCGATTTAACTCGAAAGGGACAATGTTGCAAAGAATATGTTCATTAAATCCTATGAGTTTTGGCCTTATTCTAACAGTAAGGTGTAGGGTTGGTTTTCAGTTTTATCTTTCTTTAGGATTATCATGTGATCTTACCAATTTATCATCTTTGTCTTGGATGTACAATTTTTACATGGATAATTCTTTTGGATGCTATGTGTCAAATTCTGAGAGCATCAAGTAGGGGACATGCATGTTTTCTTCTTTTTTATTTTATTTGTTTTTGGATTGTTTTTATACTTGAAAAAGAATCATAAAGCAGCAAAATACACAAGGGAGTAGCAACCCCATAATAGAGATATAGATAGACCTGTATAAAGTGGGTGAATCAACCCAATCAGCCACATTGTTCCTTGATGTTCTTTAAGAAAAAAAAGAAAAAAGCAGAGTGACAAATGTTTTTAATTTGTAGGAGGCAGGCAGCTACCTGGATCCCATGGAATGCTTCCTGGTTTGAGAAGTGAGACAGCATTATAAGCATCCAGAAATTCTTGCATATAGCATTAGCTGCTCTGTTCTAACCATGCATACATGTCACAGATAGCACTATGGTTGTCACATGTTCAATGCCATTCAACTGAAATATAATTTGGTCATGGAATTGTGGAACTTCAGTCCACTCCAATCTTATCCACTCTTTAAAAGAGATCTCCTTTTTTTTTTTTTTTTTTTTTTGTGACTATCATTTCAAGTTTCCAGCATTTGATATAGTCTTCAAATTCCATGAATCAATTATAGGAAAAAGAAAAGTATTGTGACATGCCACACAATTTTTCTTTGAAGATTAATTTCTTTTCTAGAGCTGGATAATTATCTTACAAAGCTGATAAAATATAGATTATCAGGCGAATTAATATTTACTCCTTCAATTTCTCTTTGGTCTTTGAGATTTTAGCCTGTTATCTATAGCTCAATTATTACTTCGGAGGTACAAATGCAAAATGAAATTTTATTTTAAAAAAGACCTAATGATATTAAAAATTTTAATATTTATTTTTTTTATAAATTTAGTTTATTTTTAAAGATTTATTTAAATAATTTAATCTGGCTAATTAATTATAATTGTAATCAAATCAAAATCTCAGTCAAAAATAGAAATTATCCTCTTAACTCTACATACTTCGTTTGTCTCTTTAAAAAAAAAATATAAATCTATTTTAACCAAAATTTTAATTTAGCTATAATTATAATTAATTAACCAAATCGAACCATTTAAATAAAAATTAAAAAATAAACCAAATTCATAATTGAACATAAAAATTTAAATTTTTAATATCATCGGGCTTTAAACAATTATTAGGGATGTATAGTAATAATAATAATAAAGTCCAAAAAAGATTTGCAAATGGTATAATGAAGGTACCAACCTGGAATAGATATAAAAATAAAAATAAATATAAAAAGGAAAGAAAAAGAAAAAAAAGATGAAAATTAAGTGGTGAAATTATTGGTGGGGTTGTGGCGTGAATTACAAGTCTTTTTCCCTTGAAAATGATATTTGGGTTTCGCGTGAATCGAAAACTTCGGCCAACTATGAGTTAACCATCTACCCTACATGCATTCATGAGACTCCTTTGTTGGGCTGATCTTCATTTTCATTTTCATTTAATTTCCCTATGCATCCCTTCCAAATTAATCCCTTTTTCTTCTTTCTTTACTATATATAAACCCTTTGGTTTTATAATTAAGACACCATCATGACTTTTAGATATTACTATTGCTAGTTCTCATACATCATTATATTCTATACACATCTGATCTAAGAGTTTTTTTTTTTTGTATTTTTTCTTTTTATATTTTAATATTATGAGAATTGAATTCATTATTATCTTTAAGAATTTTGGCTATTGAATTTCAAATAATATCTTATCACTCTAAATGGTTTCTAGTTTTTTTAAATCATTCAAAACTCATCAAAATTTGACTAAAATTTTTTAAAAAATCGAAATTGTAAAGTTATTTTGTCTCTTTGATATTTTTCTCAAAATTCTATAAAAATTGACATGATTAATTTTGGATAAAAACTAAGTTGATAAGAAGTTGAATGGTGATGAAATCGCAAATAATTGACACGAAATGAATGAATCACACCCACCGAATTAACAATGTTAATAAATTTAGATATAAATTGTTAACGATTTAATTTTTTTTAAAAAATAATAGACACTTTTGTATTAAGAGATTAATTCACAGGTCAAATTTTATATTTTTCAATTTTATGTATTACTAAACTAAAGTTGAACAATATTATATGTATGGATGGCCGTAGGGCAAGATTGATTCCTTCATGACATTATGTAGTTGCTTACCTTTCTATTTTTTGGATGTTTTGGGAATAAAATTGTGAAGGTCAGGAAGAATTCAGCAATGCACATAAAAGAGTTGGAAGTATAATGTCGTTTCATTTGATAATTATCTTTTAGACAAAACAATTAGTTATAGAATAGATATTTTTGTCGTTGAAATTTCAAATTGGGAAAGATACAGTCATTTTTACTTTGATTGTTTCATTATTACATTGATTGTCATTGGATTTGAGGTTGAACCGCTCCTCATATTGTTGTTTGGTCGTTAAATTTAAATTATTTTATAATTTAATATTTAAAAAATAACTTTTAGAAGCTATCGAACTTTTAGTCCACATTATTAAAGATAGCTTTTAATCCACATTATTAAATATAAAAATAACAATAATAATAGTTAATCGAAATAGAATATAAGTAATAAAGATTTTAATAGTTTAACATATATTTTTATAACTAATTATCACTATATCTATTTTTCATAAAAAAACAAACATAAAAAAGAATAGTGAAACCATTTACTATATTTTGTATGTTCTCGTAAAGTATTGAAGTGAGTGTTTTAAGAGTGTTACGTTGGAAGGACCACTCTAATGTATACCTCTAAGCTTGATATGATCGGCATCCAAGTGGGGGCCAAATAATTTGATAGCAGATTTCCTGCCATGAATGTAGCTACCATTGCAGGCCACAAGATTACAAAAATGTGGGATGTCTGGGTATCCAAAGTCGAGCCTTGAATGAATGTTTCTATCTCAGTACCCACACAACACCTTCCACTATCATCAATTTTGTTCTTGTCTTATTTTTGACTCTTACCTCTTTTCTCTTTCACCCTTAACCCAACACATATTCAGTCCCATCTCGTAGACTGATTTAGTGAGTTTTCCCTTCTTTCTCTTTCTCTCTTTTGTTCCTTTCTTTGTTTTGTTTTGAGAGAGAGAGGTATCAATGAGGATATATATGCATTTCTGTTGTGTTCGGAGCCATCCTTGTCACAGTCGTTATTATTGGTTTAGAAAAGTTAAAACTGCGAAACCACATTTCATTCCATTATTGAAGAAGATAAAATATAAAACTTCTCCAGAAATAAATACTTTTATGTTAAAGATGCTGCTGACTCCCGTTACCGTTCAAAATCCAGACGCTCATCTCCAGTAAGTATGACCCTGCAGCTTTGGTTAAATCCTTGAATCCTTTTCCTAACTAGGTACAACTGACGGTAAAAAGAAAAAGGGTCTCATAATACAGTTAAAAATCCTTTTGCCCAGATGGATAAATGTTCCATCTGCATGCTACTGCTCAGTCCTGATGGCCCCTCCTCAAGAATTATTCACCGCATAGGACAGTTTTCCAGGATACTGCTGGCCACAGACGTCTTGACCGCATGCCATCAACTCATACAATATTGCAACACTATTGCACCTCACGTGCATTTTTCAAGTGCCATGCTCTGACATAACTTGGCAGAAAGAAACCACATGCTTCTCAACCCCTAAAGAATGCCACACAAGACACACAATTTTCCTGTCACAGAGCGTCACTTCTCTGGATGAGATAACATTTCAGTTCAATTAAAACAAACATTCAAACAAAGCTTGGAAACAGAAACAAAAACTTCACTTCCAACCCACAGGAGAATATGAACACTCTGAAGACAGGTGTTAAAGAAGTATCATGTTATCGTGACAGGTACCTGGACAGACAAAGAAAAGATATGTGTAGGAACAGTAGCATCATTCAAATTTTCTTTATTCTATTTTCTTTTTCTTTTTCTTTTTTGCCCTTTGAAGAATGAATACACAGAATAGAACGACTTTTCCACACAAATCATTTGTTTTATGGATATCAATTTACAGCATGTACATGAGAATTAGAAGAGGAGAGAGCCAGGCATTTGCACCGGTGATGATCCTTGCATTAATCAGCCGGTAACATTCCCAACATTGTCAGGATATTACACAAAGCTTTAATCAATTAGTATCTAATCCTCCATTAGGCTGAACTTTGACCAACCTTTCCCAATAAACTAAATGAACTGGAGGGTGGCAATAATTCAGCAGAACTTGGAAAGCAGGAAGACAGACATCAACCTGCAAGCCAAAAACAGAAAGGAATTTTGATTTAAGTCAAGCGTGAATAAAGAATACAGTTCAATGTATACTTCTGTGCAGTATAGGTTTTATGTTAACTTTGCCAAAATTGGTTTACAAACTCTAGCCAGTAAGCTGGATAAAGCCATTCTCAACTGATAAATCACTAGAATGCAACAAAGCATAAACAACATTAACACAATAAGGAAATCCAGCGAAAACAGCATATCTGGTGAAGCAATAGTATGTCATGCTAAAATACAAATTCAAAAAGGGAAGCCACTCGTAAAACTTTATAATATTAGAATCAATAATAAAGTTGACTTGTGCAGGTTCAACTTTTACCAATCTTTTCACAAGATCCCTAGAGAGCTTACTGTACACAGATCTCCAAAAAAGATGATAAACAATTACTTCAGAGGCTTCACAACTAACCTCATTTGGCCCTTAAGATTTCTTCATATGTCAGAATTATGATAAACACAATGGTGAAACTTCTGGTTACTCTTAACATTAAAAGAACCTTTTAAGCCCATATCTACTTCTTTGTTTCAGAGAAAAGATTCATAGATTACTATCTACTTTTCTTGTATAAATGCTGACTGATGGACTTTGAATGAGTAAAGCAATATAAAGACACAAAATTCAACAAGGACAGGACGACTATCATCTAATTTCTTCTGATACTCTAAATACTAAAGGATTTCATATAATACTTCCAGCATCCTACCTTCTTCAGAGAAAGCAAAAACACCTCCAAGCATATCATCATTGTCGCCATCTTCCTCAAATTTTTCTAAATCAGGACTACAGTTGTTGCCTGCAAAACTAACTTCTGTTGATTCATGACATTCATTTAAGGCCGATACTTTACAGTAACCCTCTTGAAATAACTGCTCAAAATCCAATGAGTCAATTGTTGGCCCCTCATCTATGATGTTCATGCTCAAGTCAGAGCGATTGGAACTTGCGTTTGAAGCATCACTTGTCAGGCCACTGTTTGACGACTGGACTTCTTTTGTTATTGCTCTTCCAGCAGAAAGCGAGCCACTTGTTAAAGATGTTAAATTACTATCCATAGAACTACTATCCTCGGGGGAAACGCCCATTTCAGATTTCTTGAGAGAAACTGAACCACTATCTTTGTTAAGAGAACTCCTATACAGGAAGGGTGATGCCATAGCAGAAATCTCTTCTTCATCAACAGCGCTGTTACCATATTGGAGAATAAGCGGATAATGTTTCGTTGACAATCCTAATGAAAATGCCAATAATTGATGAGCCGCATTATTATCAGAAAAAAGAAAACAAAATATACACACAAAAAATCAACATACCACTATCAGAGTTAGCAACTGAGCCCTCTGAAACTGACTTAGAGTGGGAAATAACAGCATGTCCCCACTCTTTAACTTCACGAGAACCAGTCAATGTAGTTGAGTATCTTTCACCATTGAGACACCTAAACAACAACAAATGTAAGCAATTTCTGAGGAATATCTTGGTAATAACACTGAAATGGATATTCCATACTATCTGCTAATCCCCCTCCTTCCCAACCCCACAAAACAACCACCACACAATCTAAGATGCCATGTATGATGTCCCCCGTCACAAAAACAGTTCAATAATCTTCCGGCGTTTCACAGAAAGATAAGAAAATTGATAGGTGAAAGCATTGTATTCTTGAAAAATTAAAGTTAAATGAGTAAGAAAAACCTTGTTAAAGACTGAAATTATTTTGCTAAGGTTATGCATATTATTGATAAGCATAAAGCAGCTTTATAAACATTCAAGCATTTCCACCATGAAACATCCAAAATGAGGATGATTTAAAAATAAAAGCCCAGATTAGAAATATTTAGAATAACCCAGCCTGAGAAAAATCAATTAATAGCCTTTCCAACCTACAGATGCTAGAATCATAAACCACCAGTAATTCTGAATAAAACAAGTGAATGCACCTGTCATTTCCAGTAGAGAAAGTCCTGTGAAAATGGTCAAAAACAGGCAATAAATCCTTCCGCCTGACTTCAACCTCTTGAACGGGAGCATTCTCTACTTCAAACTCCCCACCAGTATGATCCCCAATGTCTATGGTCTCAAGATCATTAATCACATAGAAAGACATCTAACAATGAACGAATCAGATATAAGCAAAGGTGAAACATCAAACATGACAAGTCAAGGCATGTCAAAACTAAACAATGACCGATACCTTAGATTTCTGCCAAAGTGATATCCTCCATGAACTCATTTGCACCTCTGCATTAGAAAGATATAAGTGAGACTGTTCATGGAACTTTAATGACTCCACATGCCCAGTATCATTATCTTCACAATCAGATGTTTCCATAGGCATATCAGTAGTTTCTTGTCTACCTAGAGTAATTCCAGAAATACATTCCTCTCTTTCTGGCCAATCTGCTCGACGGCAGACATCCCACCACTGAACAGATTCAACATTGACACGTAACTCCTCATCTTGTATCTGCGCAGAAGAACCTTGACCGATCCTTGTAACAACTTCAGTGGCATCTGCCCCTACCGTCGACATCAATTTGTATTGAACTAGATGACCAGAAGGAGTATAAACCAATAGGTGGTCCAAAGCATTAACATTTTTCAAGTGAGCAGGGTGCAAATTTTGAGGTACACAGTTATGGAAAACAGAAGCAATAGCACCAGATTGCAATGAGGTCTTTCCAGAAGATGCAGCATTGCTAACTGTGTTGAGCCAGCCAGTATTATTATTTTTAATTCTGCTCACCACGGATAAGGTAACAGGTGATGGCGGTGATGCAGAAAAACATTGTTGATTTACTGTTAACAATGAAGTGGACCACCATGGTAGGGATAGAACTGGCAAAAGACTAGGCCCATCTACATGCGAATTGTGAATTTGAAGAACATTCTCACCACCAAAAGGAGAAAGGACAAAAATATGACAAGTGCCTCTGGATGAAACAATGGCAATCCATTGACTATAATGACTAAAGCAAATGTCTTGTATAACCTGCATAATAATAAGCATTAAGAAAAAAAATCTCCATGAACATACAGAAACATAACAACGTTTCAGAAGACAGAAGAAGCAAGAAACCATGAACATACAGCTGATGTAATGCCACGATGGAGCTTATAAAGGTGTACATGAGAAGAACTCCAATCATAACTCTTAGTGCCTGATCCACTTTGAGAGGAGGATGGCATAATCCGGAAAATATTTATATTGTTCCCATGAATTGAGGCAGTAACCAGCAGTGTACCACTTGGATCAAAACAAAGAGCAGAAATTGGACTAGTATGAGCTCTAAATTGTGACACCACAGCTCTGGAAACAAAATCTTTCACAACAACCTGCAATAAAGCACTTGAATAAGGAAAAGTAATATTGATGTATTGATTACTAGTACTAAAAATACATTTAACCTAGTATCGTTAGAAATCAGCTACAAAATGCTAGAAGTTTGTCACGCTCCTATAGTACTTGGTGTGTCAAAATTACAGAGTCACATTAAAAACCTCAGAAGATCCTTTGCCAGATGCCTTTAGCAAAATGAAACGTGTAAACCAAGAAAAATGCAATATAAAATATCATTTCCTAGTCACACGATCTTCATGGTTCATTTAAAACTCGTCTTCTCAGCTAGCTGAAAACTAACCATTCCAGCATTCTCTGTTTCTAAAGAATGTGTTGCACTCCGGCCAAGTTTCCAACTCGAATTTGAATATACAGGAGAGCTAGAACCATCAGGGATAAGATCTTGATAGTATCTAGACAAAGTCTTGTAGCCCATGTCTCCCAAATTTATTAAGCCAGTAGCTATCTGCTTACTAGATTCCATGGCATATCGTGCCATCAAACTCCCACTGCCTGGCGAAGTTGATGGACTAACACCCATAGGAGGAGTAAGACTTTGTGGACTCAAGCGGCCTGTGTTTGACACCAAGGGATTGTCAGAAGCATAAGCTAACCACCTGGGACCCACAGCCATTGGACCATATCCAATATTAACCCCACCCATTGCTTGGCCTCCCAGCTGAGGGACAGGATAAGTGAGAACACTGAATTTGTTCTCAAGAGTGAGAGCATCAAAGCAGTATATCTGCCAGCATAATATAAAGAAAGGCATTAGCAGAGTTTAAAGTGCTTTACCTTAGTCATGTTAAACTAACATAATCATCAATTTAGACAGCATAAACTTCCAACAATACTATCTTGATTAACTGGCACCAGTCCTGCAATCATCCTAATCTGACCTTATTATTTTTCAAAGTAGCCAGTCAACATTCCACAAAAGCTAGCTTTAAGTACAGCTGCATTAAGATTTAAGAGTAACTTGGAAACATCTCAAACAATCTTATCCTTACTTGTGATGCAAGGCCCACGGCCAGTATATGCGGACTGCATCTAACCATATACACTATCGAACGAAATCTCAGAACATGAACATAATTATGAGATCTCAGTGAGTAAAACCGCACAGTAGTGGGAGAGATGGAAACATGTCCTGTTTGAGGCTCGTTATAGCCATCTCTGACCGATCCATCTCTCCCGCTAAGCATTGGAGCCGAGCTCTTTGCTTCATCACATGCAACAACCAATAGTAAAGGATGTGATGCTCTAAATCCTTCACAGTCCTCAGATTTGGCAGGGCGGGGTTGCATCTGTAGAAATGTAACTGGGTCATCTCGCTTTGAAACAAGTTCAAGTACATCAGAGGCATCTTCAACATCAATGACTTGAAAGCCATTGGAGTAGCCAAGTAAGAGAACTTGTTTGAAGGAAGATGGACCAAGCTCTAGTCTGTCAAAGGAAGCCCAAAGTACCTGTTTGGCCAAAAATAGATAAACATCAAGCTCCTAAGCACAATAGTAACTGATGCACATTATATTCAAATAGGAAGCAGTGGATTGAATTAAAGATGCGAGGGCTCATAATCAACGTGAGATGTGTTGAATGACAGAACAGTGGACTTGCTGAAGACAGACCAAAGATGTGAGATGTGTTGAATGACAGAAAAGTGGACTTGCTGAAGACAGACCAAAGATGTTGCCATACGAGAGGTAAAATCCCCCAATTCATATCTTCAACTAAACTATTTTTTCGCTTCTATAAATAAACCTTAATATTGAGTCAACAATCCTTCAACAAATTCAAGAAGAGGGGTTGAAATTTTCTCTATGTCAATTGAACTCGACATTTTCTAAAAGCCAACTAAAGGTTGAAGATGCATTTAGTATCAGTGGCACTGACTTCACAATTAATTTTCTTTCCCTGAATTTCCAACAAAGTGAAATCATATCAGACTCAAAGTGATTAGCATTTCTATTAGGCACAGAAATCAATGCCTATGCTATGGAAAATTATAAATGTCAAGTCCATAGGTCAACTAACTAAATACAAGTTACTAGATTCTCTTAACTAGTTTGTCATACAGTAAATTCATCACAACTTCGTGATTAAATTGTGCTTATGTATAAGTATATATTGTCTCCAACTGAAGCAAAAATAGGAGAAATGAAAAGAGCTCAATTACTTACTTTACATTATAACTAAAGACAAAAGCTTCCACTTAACGAAGCCATCAGCGACTATTTCACTTAGTCAGGACAACAATTCTTCACACATGCAAGAAACTCATTCCATTTGTTATTATTTTTCTTTGGTTCAACTACCTCATTAACTATTTCAATTAAGAATCTAAAAATCTCTATTAAAAAATTAACCAAAACCAATAAAAAAATTAATGAACTGATAAATAACCTGGTCCTTATGGGCTTGATTATCACCAGAAATAGAGGCAGCGACGGAAGCGCTGGCTGACCGGACACCGGAAGAGGCAGTTTTAATACAGGAAGAAATGAATTTTAAAGAATTTGGAATAAAGCCATTGCTGTTATTGCTCTTACTATTATTATTTCCTTTTCCGTTATTCTTCATAATATATCAAAAACTCTCCCGAAAAGAAAATTTCAACCGGTCACCGGGAAGTTACCGGGAAAAAACGAAGCGTCGCCGCGGCGATCGATTATAACATAAAGATGAATAGCGGAGATAATAAGGGAACTCCTGCCGGAAATTCTGGACTGATGATTGTGTTTGGTCCCGTGCGGTGGTGGTTTTGAGTTTTGACCCTAGAGAGAGAGAGAGAGAGACGGCTCTTTGCTTTTTTGCTTTGTGTTTTCTTGTTGATGGTTTTTTTTTTTCTAGTTTGGAGATTAAAAAAAAAATAATAATGTATTTTTTAGTTTGGGGATTAGATTAGAGAGTTGTGTACATTATTTTTGGGTGTTGATTGCAGTGTAAGTAAATTCTGAGAAATGTCAAAGGCATCCTTTGAAGTTTATTGAAATATCATTCTAATACCTAATGTCTTTTAAATCATATGGAGGCCACCATTGCAAGTGTCTTTTATTATAAATTCTTTCTATTTTTTGAGCTTGCTCAACATCAAATCCTGCTTCTCAAATAGTCTCACAAGACTACTCGATAATACAATATAAATTAAATCAGAGTCAAACATCAGTTGCCACCTAATGCTCAATCTTAAAATTGAAATTTTAACAATTTTATAAGAAAAATAACATCTAATGCTCAAGCTTCGAGAGTATGGCCATTAACTAAGGAATATATTTATTGATATTAGATAATCTAAAATATTATATAAATACAAATATTAAAATTGCATATTATTTATGTATAATATCGATAAAAAATAGTATTTATATAGTTAGTAAATAATATATGGTTAAATTAGAATATTAAAGAAGAATAAGTAGGTAAAAAATATAAGATTTGATTAAATAAGTTGTTAGGAGATTGAAAATATAAAAAGGAGGAAAGAAAGAAGGAGGCAATTGATATTAAAGAACAGCAAGCACAGAAACAAAAAGAAGAAATAAAAAGGAAGGACTTGAAAAACAGGAGACAGTAGTTACGTTACGACAGTTGACGAATATCTTACATCTCGCGTTACAGATGCCAAATTAAAATTACAGCTTAAAACATATTATTTATTTATTTGTTTATTTTAAAATATCCGATTTTACTGAGCCGTTAGATTCGGATTTGTCCGCCGTTACAATTTTGGGAGAAAGTCAAAAATGGGGCGAGTCTGTCCAAAATTTAGCAAAAACACAATTCGTAAAAATTAAAAGAAAAGCGCAGCAAAAACAATACTAAAAGTGACGTGTCAACGTCTACTTCCTCAAGGCACCCGCCGTTTACGTGTCTTTCTCATTTTAGCACTTTTTATCCACACCTCATCATTAATTTTTCTTTTCAGATTGCGATATCGATCGTGTTACTTACAATTTTTTTAATTATTAAATTTTTATTTTTATTTAATAAAAAATTACTTATATTAAATATAAATCTATTCTCATAAGCTTTTATTCGGTTATAATTTAAAAATAAAAATTATAAACATAATTAGTCATTTTTTAATACAAATATAAAAATCTGAATTTTCATTTCAAGACTATTAATTACGTAGTTGTTATAGAGCATAGCTATCACTTTCTCTTAATTATTTATTTAATATAATTAATAAATTTAACAGAGTTTTTAATATTTAATATTTTAAATATTATTAGTCTATATTTTAGAATTTTTTTATAAATTAGTAGTAAAGAAAAACTCTCTTAGAATTCAAATTATTATTTACTTAAAAATAAATCCATTACTACATATATGTTGCTTTCAATGTGTTGTGTGATTATTTCTACTATTAATTATAAATATTTCAACTCATAAAATTTAAATTAAATATTTTTATCTATAAAATTTTAATTAAAATAAAATAAATACGTACAATAATAATTAAGTAAAGATATAATATAAAATAAATCTATTTTGTTGATTTCTAATGAATACATTAATTATATAAAAATATTAATGTTACAAATATAATTAATATATTATTACTTTTAGTTCACCCATTACGCTTTTATATGTTTTACAGATTATTGCTTTCTATAAAAGAATTATTTCAAAAATTACATATTATTGAAAGATTATAATACTATAAATTATCTAAAATATATTAAAAAGATTAAGAGATTAATAATAAAAATATAATTGATTAACTAAATTTGACTCATTAACTAAAATTTTATAAATAAAATTAAATTTGAATGATCGATTCAATTAAATTATCCGATTTGATTTGATTAATTATCACTGCCAATAACATCCACTCGACTGATTAAGTTGTGTTGCACTTTGGAGTATGGATTTGATTAAAGACAGGAACAATTAGTGGATAAAAGAGCAGCTTATGCTGCTAATTACAAAGTAACTTCATTTTTTTTATGAAAAATTAATATTCTTATAATTAAATAGAAATGAATATCAATGCTATAGAGACAATAACATCATTAAGCCTCCTATAAATAGTAAAAGAAAAAAAGAAAGAGGAAGTTCTGCAAGTATTCTTATCATTAGAAAAACAAATATCTCGCACGAATACTGTTATTAGAAGAAAAATCAAGTAGGCAAGGTCCATACGACTGTTCAGATCACCACCCATTTCAAGACATTTCTGATAGGCCTTTTAGTAAAAATTGGGCTGTTCTCCTTCACCAGATTTGCTGTTCCTATTTCAGTAAAAAAAGTGGCAAGGTGCCATGGAATACCTGACCAAGAAAATGAAAGAGAAACTGTAGCTAAACAAATTCTATAAGTTTCTGTTCTATATAAAGCTGAAACTTAATCTTCCATACAACATCTCAAGTCTGGAAAAGCAGCTCGTATATACAGAGTCAGAGTAATGGAAGAACGAGAAGGTGTTTGTTCCACCTATGGAAATACAGCTCACTTCAAGATGTTTTACATGGAATTCATGCACCCGACGAAGTGCCTTCAAATGCCAGGGAAAACAGATATGGTATGTGATTTTTTTTATTTCCATAGGAGTTCCAAACTCCATTCCTGAAACTGCTAAAAGCTAACTAACACTAACATAGCTACTGGGTGGGTGCTGGTTTCTCTTAAGAGATGCATTTTCAACAACCCAAAGCAAGCTCCTTGTGCCGTTTGAGATCATTCAAATACTTGGTTGAATTGTATTCTTGGGCATCCAAGAGCTCTTCCGAGTAAGTTCTTTGCAGGGTCTTCCTCTGGTTTTCTTTTGCACACTCCCTCACATATTCATCACCTCTTAGCAGTATCACAACCTGCAAAAGAAAAGATTTTGCTTTCCTGTGAATTTGATTCTATATGAAAGAAAATACATATTTCTTTTTCTTTTTACCGATAAAGGGATAAATCATAATCAACTTGAATCGGGGATAGCTATTTGAAATCTTAGTCGATATTCGCTTTCGGTGAAAAGGATAGCAAATGATGTATGAAAGGCCTATGGTTACCTGATTCATTCGAGGACGTAAGATAGGAGATTGCTCAATGCACAAAGATGCAGTCAAAATCACACGTTCCATCTCTTCTATATCATAATGGTCGCCAAGAGAAGGATCGGCAAGCTCTTTAATGTCATTGTTATCAAGCAAAGGCTTAGCCTACAAGAGATATAAACGACCCAAAAAGGCTAGCTCATCAATTCCTAATTAACAAATCTAGTAAAAGTATGATAAAATTTATGGAGAAGTGGAATTACCCATATCACAAGGCTCTGCTGTAAATGATCCAAAGCCGGACGGCCTGTTATGAGCTCCAAAAGCAGCACCCCCATCGCATAGGTATCAGTCTTCTCATCAACTATACCATGCATGAAGTATTCAGGAGCAAAATAGCTGCAAGTGAAAAATGGAAACAAGGTAACATCAAGTCACAGCTACTAATTAACTTCTGACCAAAATGTGATAGGTTCACAAACCCGAATGTGCCTTCGAATTTTGATACATTGCGATGAGTCCACTGTCTTGGTAGCCACTTAGCAAGCCCAAAATCACAAATCTAGAATATAGTATTGTTAAGTGTGTCAATGAACAACAAACTAGAGGGTAAACAGAGGGACTTTTAATGGTAAATCATACTAAAGATTATTATGATTTTTGTTGGAAAATCGCAATCAGGTTTGCAAAGGAATGACTTAATAATATATGGTTTACTATATAATGATTAAACTTATTTAAGTCAAACAATAGCATGACGAATTCCAGAAATAACTAAAGTTTGCCATTTGATATTCTATGGTCGAACTTAATAGTACCTGAGGCTCAAAATCCTCTGTAAGAAGAATATTATCAGCCTTTATATCTCTATGGATGATTCGCTTCCGACAATTCTCATGAAGATACAGCAGTCCTTCTGCACTTCCAAGAGCAATTTTATATCTCTTACTCCAATCAAGTTCGACTCCTTTGGTACCTGAAAATTAAAGAGAGGCGGATATAGTAAATCAAAATGCAATAACACTTCAAGTCGAAAACTAATTAAGAAAATTCAGCGCGAACCATGAAGAACGGATCCTAGACTCCCCAGTGGAGACAATTCAAAGACAAGGTGCATCCCTCCTTCAATGCCACACCCGAGCAATTTAGCAGTGTTAGGATGGTCGACATGGGCCATAATGCCAAGCTCAGACAGAAAGACTGTTGTCTTTTCATCAGCAGTTCCTTTACTAAGCCTCTTGATGGCTACTAGCTTTCCATTTTGCAGACGTCCCTTGTAAACCTCAGCAAAACCACCCTTTCCAATAATATTATCTACAATAAGATCATAAGTCTCTTAATTTCCAAAACCAACAAAATAATTTATTTTCATAGAACACTTCCAATGGCAAGTAAGAATTACTATTTGATTTGCAGATTGAAATTCCTAGAATTGTCACTGACCACGGCTAAAGTTGTTAGATGCAGTTTCTAGCTCAGCAAGTGAGAAATCCTTCAATGAAGACTTGAACTTAAATAAATCTCTCAGCTCTGGGTTCTCTCTAGTGCTTCTGCTTTTTCTTGTTGGCACATTTGGTACAGGGAGAGGAGTGAAGGAGGTTAAGCGCTTTATTGATCTTCTTTTCCACAACTTAAAGAATCTACTCCAGTTGGAATGTGCTCTCACATTAGAATTTTCAACTTCTGGTTCTTTATCGGCAGGTTCCGCAGAGCCTGAGCCAGATTCAAAATCGTTTAAGCAGGCTTCTATAACTCCTGTTGGAGATGAACCATCTCGTCTATTCTTATCTGTCACCGAATGTCTCAAGTCTACACAGGATGGAAATAAAGCACGAGAAATATTTAAGCACCCATGTCCATGCACACGATAATACACACAAAGAACTGATGCCTAGAGGATCTTAAATAAGAATTGAGATTAAATACCACTGGAAGATTGAGAGAAAGAAAGCATCTTGCCAAATTTCTTTTGTTTTGGAGGAACTTCTGCTCGTTGGTTTCTCTCTGATAATAGGCAAAAATCCTTTGCATCCGCCCTGAATTGTACAAGAAAAAGAACCAATTAAAAACCAACAATAAGCTGGCTCTTGCTACCAGTGAATCAATTATTACTATCAGAATCAAGAAAGGTAAAATACAGTGTATGCACACACACATCGATTGAGATAAAGTCATACTGCTAACATGGGCTTGATTAATTAACTGAATCAAGACAAATAAAAGATTGAATTGGCAAAACATACAAGATTAACAATTCTAAAATGAAATCATCTTCTTGATATAAAATATCCGGATCCATAATCAAAGAATGCCAAAAAAAATGATGGAACAAAAGCAACTTATAGTTAGCTTAGTTGGTCAAGCAACACGATTGTCCTAAAAGAATTGAGCTCAAATCCTTGGAACACCTAGCATGGGAAGAGTTGAGGGCGCTGGAGGGTTACCATTCTAATAACCCAAGTGTGCTGCCTGTCTGACCACTGGAGACAGAATAGATCCGGAACTAATTTCACCAACGAAACTTGGACAAAAATAGGACCACATAAGACCCAGGAAGCTTCGATGTCATAACAACAATTAAAAAAAAAAAAAAAAACTACCATCCAAATTTCATATCATATTCTTGAAAATCAGGCACATATAAGAAATTAAGAAGTTACAAGACAGCAAAATCTTGCTGGGATTTATATTTAGTTATCAAATAACACAATCTTAAATACAGCCAATGATTCAATGAACATTAAAAGAAGAAAGGGCTTTAGCACAAATCGAACCAGGCATATCATAAAGAGAGGGTTCTTCCCAATTTTAGTGCTACCGTCATTGGGTCCCTGAATCTATTAATCCCTTAAACCAATTCTTTTAACGAATAAAAAAACATCATAACCGAAAAAGAAAAACAACAACAACTATTATATATATGTATACGCAATCCAGTACGAAATGGAAACAAACTAACAATTCCATATATGTAAAAAGAATTCATAGAATAAATTATTATATTAAGTAAAAGATGTAACAGACACACAAACACCTAAATGAGAATAAAAAAGGAAAAAAAGAAAACAAGGAAAGTTTCAAAACAAAAGATATTAAGGCATACCCAAACGAGAGAAGGTGACACTCATACCATGTAGTCGTAGCAGTGTTGCTAGAAGCTGTATTATGGTCTCCACCAGCAACAGTTGCCATGGACAACAACAGAAATAAAAGAAAAACCAGAACTTTTCTCTAACACACAGAAACCATAAAACAAGAACGGGAGGTACAAAGAACTACAAGAAGAAGAAGAAGACGACCAGAAACAGAAAAACAGTGGTTTGTTGTTGTTGTTGTGGTGGTTGCTAAAACATTAAATATTCCTGATGTTGTTTAGTGCTTTTCTGGTTATTTCTTCTTTGACTAAGATTTATCCAGACCCTGAAAAGAGAATCAAGAAAAGCTATAAAAGGAAAAGTGACATTGTTACACACAGACACACGCACACTCTCTCTCCTTCCATTTGTACGGACACTTTCTGTTTCTCTTACAAGGGTCCTTGAAAGTCGCTGTTATTAGTCTACTCAATTGCTGACATGTGTTTAAAGCTCCGCTGCAACTTCTGCTCTCCACCTCTGAACCCAACTCAACACAACCAATAAATGCAGATTTTTGAAGAGAATAATAGTGAACATTTCCGGTTAAATGAATAACAAAATAAGTTTTTATATATATATATATTTTTAGGAAAGTTTGTGTTATTTCCCATATTAAAACTTTCCTTCTTTTTTTTTTTTTCTTTTCTTTTCTTTTCTTTCCCTTTTTATTCTATGCGACTATGACTATACAGCAACAATTTATAATATTAGTAAAAAAGATATTATAGGTGAACTTGGAAGAGAAATTTAACGTACATATACTTATTAAATGATTGAAGTCTCTAATAAATATTTAAATATTAGAAATATTAAATTATCATATACAAAGATCATCAAATAAATATTATAATATATGAACATCATTAATAAAAAGTGAATACGATTAAAAACCATTATAACATAAAGATAAAATATGTAGTATTAAATAATTAAAGTCGCTAAATGAATATAAACTAATTAATTATTAAAAAAATATAAAATTTATTGTATATAAAAAATATAGATAATGTACGGCGTCCACTCGAATAATATATAACTAAAAACTGTTATAATAAAAAGATAAAATTTGTCATATTTAATCATTAGAATAATAATAAATAGTTAAGAATCTTTATACTGTAAAGTAAAATTTGTCGCATACGAAGATTGTCAGAGTAATAAATATAAATAATAAAAAATTTAGAATGAAAAATATGATTTATCGTATTGAATAATTATGACTATATATAGTGAATATTTTCATGTTAAAATTTATAAATAAACAGTTTTATCATATATAACTGATGAATATAGTATAAAAGTAAATGTGAAGTATAAGAATATGATTATTTTATATATATATATATATATATATATATATATATATATATGTGCAAGTAAAAGCTTGAATATCGAAGAAGGTAATGTCAAATTTTCAGATTATAATGTATAGTTGAAAATTCTTCTTATGCCCAGAGTTCTTAGCAAAATAAAGGACACTCATTGTTTATATAATACAAAAGCAGTATAAACGTAAGAGCAGCTCATTGTTTTTTGTATATAACTTTTCCATCAAATGTATTTACTGAAATTGCATGGAATTTTTTTATTATTATTTTTTGATATATAGATTTTCCATAAAATGAATTTGAAATTAGATGGTGGGTTGAAGTCTTTGTACATGAAGTCACATCACATTAGTACTAAGCTCTGTTGAGTGCCTTTTCGTTAGAAAGAACAAAGATCGTGATTGAATCCATTGTCATATACTATTTGGTTAGGATGGCAGGAACATTAGGTATTAAAAATTAGACATAAAAATCATATTTTGTGTGCTGTGGTGGCTCCGGGGGAAACGACGGATGAAAGTGAACTGCCGGGTAAGTCACGAAACAGTTCAAAATGTGGATTCCCGAATACTTGGTGTCTATCTTACCCATTGCAAAAAGGGACAAGACAACATTCTTCATCTCTTTTTAGGGACAATGTCAATCTATCAGTAAAAGTTCTTTACATGTATACTATTCCTATGTACATTACAGAAGAATTTTATATATAAATAGTTGGTTTTATTTTTTAAGTGCATATGCTTTGATTCCTGTTGCATGTCTTCTTTATCGGTATCTTTGGAATTGAGATTTGAGGAAATTTAATGGGTAATCTTTACCAATCATATTTTATATTTTGATTTTGAATGATTGACATATAATTTATTATTTAAAATTAATAAATATGTATCAATTATCTATTGATTTGATATATAAATAATAATATTACATTTGGACAAAAAAAAATTTTAAATTCGATTACGAGGATTCCATCAACATGGTATAACTTTTTTTATTAGCAAGTGTTATAAGTGTTAATATTAGCAAACTAATAATATTATTAATACTACACCATTTTTTTTATTAATAGAGTGAACACATAAATTAATCTATTAAAAGAATTACATATTTAAAATTAAGAAAATTATCAAACTGGGAGTACTTTTTCTTTCCAACTTTTCCTCAATTATAATATAACAAAATAGGATGATTCTTTTTGCCTCTTATATTTGTTAAACACTTTTATTTTATTTTTTAAAATTTCCTCTTCTTCTTTTCTTAGAAAAAGAAACTTGGAAAGGATGAGGGATGAGAAAGAGCATTAATAAATAGCTGGTGTTAGTTATATATATATATATATATGGTATTGTAAAATCAGAGTTGGATATGTGTCACGTGAGTTTTGTCCGGAGAATTCCGCACTACTCTAGCACTCTCGGCAAAATTTTTTAGATTTGAAACTCCTCGGTGTGACATATGATCTTGGCTTCTGAGGCTCTGCCGGGTGCCACTCTAACAAGATTTTAATGGTAGCCATGCCTAAAAATACATTTAATGCCCTATTATTCCTTACCCAATTGGAAAACTCTTTACACTCTAAACCACAACTATACACATATAAAATAAAAATTTAAATTCAAATTCTAAAATACTTATATGATTTTTTTGAAAAAATGAAATTTCTAAGTTTAAAAATCCAAACGCACTTCCATACTAACTGAATCTTTTTCAAACTAAAAAGTCCTAATTATTTGTCATTTTTATATATTCGATGCATCATTAATATTCTTTTTTTGTATTGGATTAAGTGTGATAAATTTTATAATATCTATAAAAGAGTAATTTAGTTAGTTTTTCCGTATAATTGAATTTATTAAATATTTTTCTAATTTAATTGAATTACTAAAATATAACAGTTAGCATGAAAGGAGTAGTAATTAAAATTAATTTTGAAACAACTAAATAAAAATTAATAATAATTCTAATATTTACTGAAATCCCAATCACTTGTTAGCTATATAAACATTTTAAGAACCATGACAAAAGAAACTATTAAGCCTGTTCTTCACTTTCTTGATTGGCATTTATAGATTCACAAATTATTGCTAATGCTTTTCTCTAGAAAGTTATTGTTTTCGAATCAGCTTAATATAATGTCACTATCTGTCTATCTTTTAGAGTACATTTTCTCTTTAGAAACTTCTATTAAGAATCTATGACCAAATCGTACCATTTAAACTACACAATCCGACATTAATTTCTTAATAAAATTTCCATTTTGATCTTAATCATTTGTATTTTGTTCTTGAAATCATGCACTTTAGGCTTTATCTGGAAATTACGTTGTTGGATTAATTGTCATTAGGGCCCGCTGGTAGATTAATTAGTCTGTTTAATCATGTTCTAAATGAATATAACTGATTATGTTTATGATATTAACTCTTCAATTTATTAGAGACTGAAATTAATAAAAAATTTGATGGTAGAAAGCATATTTGGGCCCCTGAACTTTATCTCTTTTCGGCTTTAGGTTCTTTAAGTTTAAATGAGTGTATTTAGGTCCTTTAAATTTGCAATTTGATGTATTCGTGATGTTTGTGCTTGGTTGTCACTTGCTACTGATCGATCAAATCGCGTGAATCATATTCTAAGGAGTAAAAACGAATTTTAATAGATAATTAATAACAAAAAGTTTTCATACTCTCTGTCTCATTTCTCTCTCTTTTTTTTTTTCTCTCTTTCTTTCTTTTCAATCTCTTTATCAAAATAAGAAGAAACCATGGAAGAATAACAAAAAAACTCATAGATCCAGTGAAAGAGTAGCACTTACTTTCTCAAATCCCTAACTCTGAAACTTCTAATTGTAATCCTAAGCAAAATGGTTTTCAAAATACTCTTTGTTATGTATTTATTTATTTTCAATTGATTAACTCCTTCAATTTCACTTGATTCTGCTGCAATTGTTGAATCTATGCAAATGGGTTCATGGATATTTTTCTAGATTTGGTGGTCCTCTCTTTCTTCACTATACATTTCATTATTGTTCCTTTTCTTTTAGTTCTTAAGAGAAAAAAGAAAAAACATAGCAATCTTTATGGGTAGTGGTCTTAATATTGTATTTTACCATATATGTATTGATTGTATGATTTTAGAGATAAATCTTTTTTAATTTTTAAGAATAATACAAATTTTATTTTTCAAATAATATACTTAACGACATTAGGTTAAAATAATATTTTTTTACGAAATCGTCAATATAGAGAGTTCGTGACACCAAATTGTCACCTAAAAATATTAAATTCCGTCATTTTTAAATGTGATGAATATAATTATATAAAGAAAAAGGTTAAAGTTTAAAGCTCAAATTATGGTTTTTGCCAATTTTAAATTCAAAAGTTTTGGAAAGTAAAGAATTGCTTATTTGGAAATAACATCTCAATCATTCTTCTTGAATCGAACAATAGGGATCACGCACATAACGAATTATGTTCATCAAAACACTATAAGACTTGAACTCCATCCCTACTTATTACAAGCTTATACTTTGACTTCTTAATTATTTTCTAATATTGCAAGATTCTGATATCTACACAACCCAATCAGAATATACCATTTGAAGAACCTTACAAGATGTTATTGTCAACACTAAGTGAAAAAATAAATAAATAAACCCTATTTTATGATAGCTGAATTAGTATTTGTGGATAGCTAACTCGGACGAAAGTATATGAATAGTTATTTATGGAGTTGGAACGGATTTAGATTTTAAATTTTATAATTCATATAAAAGATTTAAATTTACACTATTAAGTACCTGTGATCGAAACTCACTTATTTTATGGAATATAAATATATGACATTCAAACTATCTGCTATCCATTTATTTAACTAATAATTTATTTTAATTTTCTTACATTTTTTCCTAATTTTTAGAATTTCTCTTATAAATTATCACAATTCATAAGTTTCTTTAATAAAATATATATATTTTTACTTTAGAAAAAAGAAGAAGATTAATCATTAAAATAATAAATGAATTTAGCAAGTTTAGATAATATATAATAATTTAGAAGGGGTACGAATGATATAATAATATTTGGTTAAGAGTTAAAACATCCTTCTAAGAATATTGACTTATATATCCCATGTTTGGGTAAAAGGTCAAATTCATCCTCTGTTTTAAGGTCCCTAATTTTGTATTTTTAGAGAACGATTCAAAGTTTCACCTAATTAATCTTTGCTCTAAATAAATTAAATATATGATTACTACATTCCTCAAATATAAGAAGAGTGACATGTTTTATTTATTTGTTTTATTCTGTCACATGACAACTAACATATTGAAAGCTCATTTGATTGATTCAAACATTGTTATACCATAGCAGTCATTTTTACTTTTAGTTTTGGTAAACCCATGAAGTCAAACTATAAGGGTTCAATTTGGTTGGTAAAGAAATTTACTTTTTCTTTTGTTATTCAATCTTGAACAAGATTTTGTGGAGGTTTTGTTTATTATTGAGATTGAGGCCTTTTTTTAAATAAAATCTTAACTGTTATTATTAAAATTTAAAAGTTAAATTATAAAATATAAAAGTTATATTTATATAATATAAATATGAGAGAATCTGAAGTTTTCTAGCTTGAAATCGATAAATTTAATATTGTAGAAAGAAAAAACTTAATATTGTGCAAGAACAGAGAGATTACCCCCAGAAAAAGTAAAAAGACATAGCTCAAAAGGATGTGCCCGTGACTTAGTAGTCCGTATATAGACAAACAATGATTCTTTTGCTGTTTTAAAAATTAATTCAAGACTCATTCTAACTTCTAACTCTCACTTGCCGCCCTCTTCACTAACTGTCAAAACCGGCCATTAATTATTTGATTGGAGCTCAGACATTGAGAAGGTTAAGATTAAAGTTAAAAAGTTGAGGGTTTTCCATTTCATGAAGTGTTGATGCCCCAACAATCATGTTTTTCAAATCCTATGAAACCTTACTTTAGACATGTCCCCTTCTCAATCCAGTTTGTTTCAGTTGGTATTATTAGTATTCTTGTTAGCATTGTTTTCCAACCTCTCTTTTGCAACTGCTAGTTTACAGAAACTGTCTAATAGAAGCCTTGCTGAGTCTTCCTGTCCATTGAAATATAATGTTCTTCGTGATCTTGCCAAGGAAGCTCCACCGAGGCTTGCGCTCGTCGACGTGCCTACTCAATGTCAATATATGCAGAAAGGGATTCTTCTCGTTCGATCGGAATATCTTCGAACTCATGGCTACTTTGTTCCTCCTCCTGACACGGTCCAGCCATGCTGGGGGTTATATCGCAAGTTAGTTGGCCAGTACTTGCATGACTTCGATATACAAACCACTTGTGGGTATCATCCTGAATGGATTTCGAAGACTTTTAATAATATTACAACGCGGCAACAGTTTGAAAGCAAAATCCCATTTCCTGAAATGCAAGAAATGAGGCTTGCTTGTAACCATTCTTTGGAAAATAGCTCTGTTTGTCAATCTTGTTTGCAGAAGCTGTTGAGTCTTGAGAAACTGTACCTTCAGAATCCAAAACTTAATAATGTATCTAATGCTTCTGATTATCTGTTTATGTACGCAGCAGCTTTTAGCAGTGAGCTTGGACCGAGTGATCCAGCAACTGCCAATTGCTTGTTCAGGCTTGAATTCTCGGGCCGGCTCACCTCCAATAAGAAGCACAAGTCTGTAATTTCTGGTGTTGTTTTGGGTTGCGTTATCGGTGTCGTGGGTGCCTCTGTTGCTGTGTGGTTGTTCTGGATGCTGCACAAGAAATTTGAGAGAAAAAAGAATATTTCTGTTACTAAAGATGAGACTAGTTTGGACTTTGGCTTTGGACTGCACAGAAGAAGTACCAATTTAGTCAAATTCAAGATCGATGAAATTAGGAGTGCTACAATGAATTTCTCCAGGAATTATATTATTGGGAAAGGAGGTTTTGGCAATGTTTACAAGGGGATATTACCTGATGGATCTGAAGTTGCATTCAAGAGATTCAAGAACTGTTCTGCTTCTGGTGATGCAACTTTTGCACATGAAGTGGAAATCATTGCAAGTGTTAGGCATGTCAATCTTGTTGCTTTAAGAGGCTACTGTACTGCAACAGTTCCCTTAGAATGTCACCAACGAATCATCGTCTGTGATCTGATGCAGAACGGAAGCCTACATGACCATCTATTTGGATCAGAAATGAAGAAGCTAAGCTGGCCAATTCGTCAGAAGATCGCACTTGGAACAGCTCGCGGATTGGCTTATCTACACCATGGAGTTCAGCCTGCAATCATCCATAGAGATATAAAAGCAAGTAACATACTTCTGGATGAGACATTTGAACCCAAGGTAGCAGATTTCGGCCTGGCAAAGTTCAATTCACAAGGTATGACACATTTGAGCACTAGGGTAGCAGGGACTCTTGGCTATGTTGCTCCAGAATATGCCTTGTATGGTAAATTAAGTGAAAGAAGCGATGTTTACAGCTTTGGTGTTGTGCTTCTTGAGCTTCTGAGTGGAAGAAAAGCATATGTAAACTGTGAAGGAGAAGTTTCTCTGCTGACAGATTGGGCCTGGTCGCTAGTAAAAGAAGGGAGAGCATTGGATGTTATTGAACATAACATGCCTGAAATGGACTCGCCAAAAATAATGGAACAGTATGTGCACATAGCTGCCATTTGTGCTCATCCAATATTATATGCCAGGCCAACAATGTATCAGATTGTCAAGATCCTGGAAACCAACCTGCTGCTAGTTCCCTCAACTCTTGGAGTTTATATCAGCTCGGGTTATATGTCCAGTTGTCCTTCCATCACAAGTGATGAACAAAATTCGGATAGTGGGGATAGGGACACAGAGGGAAGCTTAACAGTGCCCATTATTTGACAAGAAAATGACCGTCTTTTTCCTCTTGCATGCTTTTAGTCCATTCAATTAATTATTTTCCCTCATATAAATCTTTATTAAAGGAAAGAAACCAAGAAATTAAATATTCAGTTCTTTTATTTTTTTCCTTTTTAGTTTTGACAGGTAGGGATGTTATACATATATAAGTTGCTTCCCATATATGCAGATGCACAGGCACTGGTAGAGGGTTCTTTTTATCCATTTGTCAATATACTATTCCTTTTTCCCAATGGCCAATACTTGCTTAATTTTATCATTTACTATACAAGTGATTAGCTTTCCACTATCTTAAAATGTCTAGTTCAGTCTAGTTAAGCACAGGAAAAATTGGCATTTGGAATATACAAGCTACCGTCCTACCTAAATATACAATGAACTACCTGAAGACAAAGCTCACCATCCTTCACATTTCCACTACTGCTCATCACTTTGTCATTGATGAGCTGATATGCCATCCAGGCTGAGGTAAGAGAACTTTTGGTGACAACATTAATCTGAGGTACTGAGCTCCCGAAGCCTGAATTACCTAAGCTGCTACCACTACACAAACCTGAATTGCTCGAGTCACCGAAGCTTAAAATGCCCCAGTTGCAAGAACTCCCAAAACCTGAAGTGTCAGAACTGCCAGACAAAGCCTGAAGTGCCCCAAGTTTCCTAAATTGCCACCTTATCCGCACATGGCTGATCTGCCAAAGCCTGAATTGCCTACTATTCCAACATTCTATCTTGCGGTGAAGTTTCGCTAGTTAGAAGACAGATCATAAATCGAAGCCCATTGAAAAAAAAAAAAAACCCAAAAATTCCAATTCTGACGGAAGCAAATTCAGATATATTCAAGACTTCAAAATCCTCCCTTCTAAGAGACGGCAATTCCACATATAGCGTTCCAACGTGTCGTACGCATCCCCAAAACCAACATGTTGGCGGGTCAAGATGAGTTAATTCTATTTTATTTGTTGGCAGACATATTTTAATCGCATGCTCAGTTGAAAATCATGTAAGAGAGTTAGCAGAAATTAAAGCTGTATGCTGTTGGCTGTCGCACAAAAAAAAAAAAAGAAAAAAGAAAAAGAAAGCTGTGTTTAAAACAACAATCACAAAGAACAACCTGACCAATTTCTTTCGGCGAAAACATTGATCTCATCGCTAGCTCTTTCGTGACGACCTGCTATACTATCGGCGTTGACAAGAATTCGCCACTATATTTTAGCCCAAAGAGGAAAAAGCATTAAACTTCATTGGTCGCTGATGCGTTTAGGTAACGGGTAACAAAGTGGCGACGACAATTATTTCGTCACTTTTCAGCAGCGATTAAATTTCGCTCACTATATTTAGGCAACGATGGATGTGTTGTCACTGAATCAAAAGAGATAACCCATCTCATATCAAAACCCAAAGCAAGCAGCTTCTCTAAGAATTCCTTGAAATTATGGGAAGATTAGCGAATCTGCCGTTTCCAAATTGTTTTTTTTTTTTTATTCAATATTTTATTTGCTTGTGGGATCAAATACACCGATCTCTTAAATCACAGAAATAACAAAATAAAATCCAAAACGTTAATAAAATTGATGTTTCAAAATAATTGACAGGTAAATAAGTGTCAAAAACCAGTCAGCTCGACTCATTTCCAACGTCATATGAGCATATCCAACGTTGCATATATATAGAAACTGAGACAGGATTAGCAATGATTTGCTGTGCTTTGGCTACCATATATATATATATATATATATATATATTATAATAATGTATATCCATCTGGATTTTCCCTGCCACCAAACACAAATTATGAATTTGATGGCTCTCATTGGGTAACTATTCATTTCTGGATTTTAATCCCTTTCAGATTAATAACCGCAAAAAAATTAGACAAAGGTGTGGGTTGATGCTAAAAATGACAAGCTACGGTTCACATTCAAGTAGAAATTGCCTTGTAATCTAACACTTGAAATAGTAACGTGCATGCACATCTTTTTCTCATTTGAAAAGGTAACGAGTCTCTTATATTTTTCATTTTTCTTGATTTTTTTGTCTCTCTCTAATGTGCATCAGTGTTTAAAAGTGAAAAGATCATAAAGTGAAAAGATCATTCTTTTTCTTTTGTTGGGTTTCTTAAAGATCGTTTTCTTTTGCAAATTTATAGAGAAGGAAAGAAATGGCTATCTCTGAGGATATAGAGAATTGTGATGGTAGCTTAGTGGAGCCATTTGTTGGGCAAAAGAAAGAGATTGGTAGAAAACAGGAGAGTGAAAAGAATGGTGGTGATCTTGGAATGGTTCTTTTCAGCACCGCTATTGCAATCTGTGGTTCTTTTGTGTTTGGTTGTTGTGTAAGTACATAACTCCATTGCTGGTTTATCATTCATCCAAGTAAAGAATGGTTTAGGTTCTTATAGTGATATAAAGGTTTTCTGGAAATTTGCAGGTTGGATACTCTGCGCCTACCCAATTTGGTATTATGAATGACCTTAGCCTTTCCTATTCTGAGGTGACAATTTAATATTTGTAAATTCTTCCTGTCAATTTAGTTGTTGAAATACATAGCATTCTTTTCATTCCGTGTCTAGTCTTCTCTTAGTACTTGATTGATAAAATTTACAGTATGATGGAAAAAGATACGTTGCCATTTGCAGTACTCAGTCTTTGGATCCATCTTAAATATTGGCGCTATGATCGGTGCAATCACAAGTGGGCGAATTGCAGATTCCGTTGGCCGGAAGGGGGTATGGATGGGAGCAATCCTGTTTTAAGATCGTATAGATAAAGCTTTTTGATTGTGCAAGACTGGTCTTTACTCAAATTTGGTTTGATTGTTGTTGCAGGCTTTGAGGATGTCATCAATTATCTGCATAGCAGGATGGATTGCAATCTACTTATGCCAAGTTTGCAATTTTGCTACTATTAAATTGACTCAATTGATGTAAAGCACTTTTAAACAATTTTCTTGCGGAAAATGTTTAACCTGCGAATGATATTCTTGGCAGGGACCTCTGTTCCTTGATTTTGGCAGATTTTTAACAGGATATGGCATTGGTGTTATTTCTTATGTGGTAAGCTTCTGTTTCTCTGTAGCTTCAGCTCACTAATCATATTCATGAAGGGTGTGGGCTTAAAACCTTCTCTATCTTTTCAAACTTGAATAGGTACCTGTATTTATTGCTGAAATTACTCCTAAAGAACTTAGAGGAACTCTAGCAGCTGCGAATCAGGTATAGATGACAATGAGACTCGGCTTAGTTTTTATTTTTTTCAGGTAGAATGACTTCTAGTTAAGGTGGTTTAAATGTTTTCATTCTGGTTAGAAAATCATGCAAATAGTTTACGTTGGAATTGATTTAAGTACCTTAACATGGTCAATTGAATGATGTCTGGTTATATAAGAACTTCAAAAGTCATCTTTTACAATATATAGTTGCTCAGGCCTCTTAACTTCCTTCCTTTATACATCTGTTGTCACTCTGCAGTTCTTTATTGTTGTTGGGATAATGGTAATCTACTCAATAGGGGCACTTGTTAACTGGAGGATCCTTGCCATAACAGGTATTGTCAGTACACTCGCACATGTTTAGCATTACACTTCGCCATTTAATCGATTCTTAAGTTCATCAGAGTATTTCTTACGTTTTAAGATTTTGAAGTTACCGAAGGCTCCATCATCTAATACTTGACCATAAGACTCACATGAATTATATATCATTACAGGAACCATCCCGTGCTTGATTGTGATTATTGGTCTTTTCTTCATTCCAGAGTCCCCTAGATGGCTGGTAAAATTCAGTTTCTTGATTATTAAGAGAATCTGTAGTTTCCCTTTTCCCTGCATTTTCTTCTGTCATTCTATGAATATCAATACCTCAAAATGTCAGCATCCGTTTAGAATAGATACTGAGGAGTTAATGAAGGATATGGGAAGAAACTGAGGTACTTAAGTTTAAGACTCTGAAAAACCGAATATTATCGCATGAAAGCAAAATGGGAGAGGCTAATATTAATCTTTAAGTTCTCACTTGGTTGCAAAAGAAGCTAAAAGTAGCTCTGTGTTCTAATGAAGCAACTTATATGCCACAGGCAATGGTTGGTCGCCAGCACGAGTCCGAATCATCACTCCAAAGACTTAGGGGAGCTAACGCTGATATTTCTCAGGAAGAGTCTGATATTCAAGTAAATCAATTCTCCTATCCACTTTATTAGTTGCTGATATGATCAGTTCAGCAATGTTTGAGGGCACCTTTTTTTTTTCTTACAGGAATCTTTAGCGCTCATTCGGAGACTTCCAAAAGTAACCGTACTAGACTTGTTTCACAGAAGAAACATCCGATTTGTCATTGTAAGCATCTCGCGTTTTGCAAGAATTTATTCCTGTGTAAATGAGTTTCCATTGGAAGGGTAGGTTTCTTCTCCAAGTCCCTTCTTTATTCATCATGTGAATTGTAGGTTGGAGTTGGACTGATGGCGTTCCAACAATTTGGTGGAGTTAATGGAATAATTTTCTATGCTAACCAGATTTTTGCATCAGCAGGTGACCTCGCATGGCTTGAAATTATCATTTTTTTTTAAGAAATTAAGTCAATTCAAGTTTTGCCTGTTGATTGAACATTCATTTTGTAACTCAGGAGTTCCCCCAAGTGTTGGAAGTATTCTCTACTCTGGTCTGCAGGTCCTTATGACAGCATTTGCTGCAAGCTTAGTTGATAGGGCTGGGAGAAGACCACTTCTTATAGTAGGCACCTTATCGACTGTTTTTTAAATTTGCATTTATTTAGCTCATAAGAAGATAGTAGAAGAATTAAACTCTTTGATTATGCTAAATTTCTATCTTTCAATTTCAGGTTTCTGCTACTGGATTGCTACTGAGCAATGCTCTAATTGGAACTTCCTTCTTTTTAAAGGTGATCATCAAGCTCACATGCGATTATTTGCATTCAAGTCATATGCATATTGGTCCTGATCTGTTCATTCCTTACACATTGCATTTTCTTCTCAGGGAAACCATTTAGCTCTTGAATTGGTTCCAATCCTGGCAATCACCGGTGTCATGGTAACCTCATAAGGCAACCGTAAAAGGGTCACTTTTGGACCTGAAACTATCAAATTGCTCATTTCATCTCAAATTAACAGTCTCGTCTTATTTTCATTTCTTCAGTTTTATATAGCCTTCTTCTCACTCGGAATGGGAGCAATTCCTTGGGTTCTAATGTCTGAGGTAACATCAAGATATATAATATAATACCTCGTATCATAAATACAAAAGCTCTGACTAGAAGACTGCATCTAATCTGCTGCCATTATGCAATTCTTTGAATTACAGCTATTCCCATTGCATCTAAAGGGAATCGCTGGGAGCCTGGTGACATTGGTAAATTGGTTTGGTGCTTGGTTTATATCCTTCACTTTCAATTTTCTTATGGGCTGGAGTTCTTTTGGTAAGCTAATTACTGAATTCCATATCACAATTGTTGCATGTTATAGCAATTGACTTATTTTTTATTTATTTATTTTGGTATTCGTGTGATTTTACAGGTACATTTTTCTTGTATGCTTGTATTTGTCTCTGCAATATCTTTTTCATTGTCAAAATGGTGCCAGAAACCAAAGGCCGAACACTCGAAGAGATTCAAGCTTCTGTAAATTAGCATTGAAGGACCAAACATATGAAGGTGAAGTTCCATTTTCTTATAGGGAAGATAAAAGAGAAGAAGAAGTTTATCCCCTTTACTGCAAGTCAGAGTGGCAATTGGTGGCTGATATCTTCACCAGGGCACTGCCTGAAGGCAAGTTTGAGGTGCTGAAATTGAAAAGCTTGGAGTTTCAAGACGAAGTCTTAAGGAGGAGCGTTCTGAATTTAGACTTTGCCTTAGGCGAATCAATGCTAGTTGATAGCCTGCTTGTTTTAGTTTGTAAATTGAAGAACGCAGTGGATGTAAGGATAACCTATGCTTTAGTAGGTAATAAATTATGGGATATCCTGAAATTTAGAAATTAGTTACCTTATACAAGTGATGCAGTAGTTAGTTGTTTTAAGTGTTCGACTTGGATTAATGTTGTAATATTCCTGCTATAAAAAGCAACCTTTTGTTGATGGTAAAGTGTAAGAGTTCAAGCTCATATTATAATGAGCAGCCGAGTCTGAAATAAATTTAAAAAGAGTTAAAAAATTTACAATAAAATCGAATTTTAAAATATATATAAATATATTAATTTTAGCAATTTAAAATTAACATATATATATATATATATATATATAATGTTAATATTATTATTCAAGAACAAAAATTAAAAATATAATTGATTATAGAAAAATGTTTAGGTATTGTGGGTATGCTTTTGATATGAAGATAGGTGATAATGAAATGCTAAAATAAACTTGCAGGTTTCTGCAGCTGGATCATGCTTATTTTTGTTCCTCATAGGATTATCATTCTACTTGAAGATTCGACATAATTTGCATATCCTTTAAATTGTCGTTTATATATGGAAAAACCATTGTCAGTTATTTTTCCCCTGCTTCTTTATGAGCAGCAACTAGGCTATTTGAAGGAGGTAGCTTCAATAATGGCAGACAATTGGCTTAGAGGTAACAATTTAATCATATTATGGCTTTCCTCCTTGTGTCTGTTCCAAGTTAATATCAAAATTAACGATCCAACTGACACCTGCAAGCTGAATGCAAGGTTATGGTTCATTTTATGGAATAGGCGTGTCAGGAATACCATGGGTTAAAAAAAATTAAAGGAGAAAATGAGATTTGGGTTCCATGTAATTCATCTTTGAAAATTCAATTGAAACTCTATGTTGGGTATTTAAATATAAATAAAAATTCATGTAAAACTCTATTTCATTAAATCCCTAGAATTGAAATTCTATCTCATTAACCAAACACACCAAATTAGCCTTATAGAAAAAAGAAACCCATTAACTGTTCTCCCTTAAAAATGTTACCCTTATAATTCTTTACCCATATATGTTTTTACTTTGATAAACACATTCAAAGTAGTAAATTTTAATTGGAGCTGTCTCAAATGGGCAACAAATATTATTTGTAAAATCTGGTTAATAATTTGTACAAAAGAAATAAATATCCTCCTGTTCATAAATGTCTTGCTTTTAAGGTCCTGGTCCCTTCCAATTCCAGAATCTATGTATTATTATTTTCTTTTGCAGTGAAGAACTGCATATTAATCATTAGTCATATTCATAGGTATACATATATATTATATATTGTGCTGTTGAGCCACCACCAACCCCTATGTCTCAACCAATAGTCAGACATACCATATTTTTGACTTAACATGTTGTTTGAGTTCAGATAATTATAAAATTGATGATTTTAACAAACAACATAACTGCCAATATATATTGGTAGCAAATTAACAAAAAAGAAAAAGTGGCACCCAATAGTGCCACTGCCCCTCACAATTATCAATTATCAATTATAGTATGAAACTTCTATTAATTTTACTATGTAAGTGAATACCGACTGTATACAATTTCTGAATATTAAATCAGATATGAAGTTTATATTATATTAAGAGAACAACGAATTTAAATCGAGTATCAAGCTTAATAATGTCCAAGTCTTTAGTTATGTCTATTAGAATTGAACTTTATTTTTGGACCAATTAAAATCGTTGATAAATTTTAATGATATAGAACACTCAATTGAGTCATTTTATTAGGTACAAATTTAAGTAAGTTTTAAATAGTTGGGTTGGCAAAACCTGGAAAGTCAGAATTTCTAATTTAGGGGTCCAACTTTATTCTATATTGAATTTAGCATATTATATATATATATATATCAAAATTTTCAAAAGCCCTCTAGCTCTGTGATCGTATAGGGTTTCCCAGAAAGATATTAATGGATTTTCAAGCCTCATTTTGTGGTAATCACTCTTCAGAATCTACAATAGTGATAAAAGCAAAGTTCATAGCGTGGTAGCTGGTTTGCTGCGATGCTCAGTTCTGCCCGTAATCATGGTTGGTAGCAGGGAGGAGGAAGAAAAGGGAAAGACAAAAAGATATATATATATATATATATTAATTATTTTACTTGCACGTTTTATGAATGAAATGTTTTTTGGGCCAACTATAATGTTAGTTAGATTGCAAATCCCAGCTGCTCCAACCAAATGTCAGCCTGTTTGACCTGTTATAGGACCTTCTAAATTAATGTTTTTATTTGAGATATTCATATGTCCATAATGTTCTACCACACCATTAATTTTACTCATCCCAATGCTTTGATTCGTTGAACATAATATTCTAACATTATCAGAGACTGGATTGAGGAATTTAATTCATGTGGTGAAAAAACCAAAATGCATACTTGTACCAAAACTTAGCGGCAAGTCGTACCAAATTAGAACAAAAATTATATATACCACTAAACACTAATACTCATTTTGAACTTCTGCTTGGCACTAATCCGCCATTAAAACATAGAAAGAAAGTTAACAAAAGGAACATTGTAACACAGCATTCTTGGTTTTCATTTCTCCTATATCTTTCTAGAAATTAGAAAGATATGGAAATAGCAAACATGAGAGAAGTAGAAGAAGAACTACTACCAAAGTCTACACTTGCTATTCCCATCAGTGGCTCATTACCGCAAAATGAATCTTCAGTCACTCCTGCTGTTGTTTTCAGCACCATAATTGCCATTTGTGGTTCTTTTGGTAGTGGTTGTGCTGTGAGTGCACTGCTCTTTCTCTATGTTACTCATTTTTCTATTGGCTATGTTTTCAAGTTTATTTTTAGATGTCACTTTTTTTCCATCACTTGCCCATCACTCAAGAAAACTAAGCTATTAGCTTCTTTGTTAGTGTTACTGCACATTACTGCATGCATAGTATGGTTTATTTTTATTAGTAAATTTCGAGATCTTTGAAAGCAAGAAATCACAGCCCAAAAGCTGGAGGTTACTATAAAGCAAATCGTACACAATAAACTAGTCTTATGATTAGTGTTTTGCAGACAGGATATTCATCACCTGCTGAGTCTGGAATCAGGGAAGATTTGGGCATGTCCGTAGCCGCAGTAAGCACTAGTTAATTACCCTTTTACAGCGGTCTTTCAACTTAGCCAATAAGTTGTTGACTAGAATGTTTCAACGTGCAGTACTCCGTTTTTGGTTCTGTAATTACAGCTGGAGGAGTGATGGGTTCATTAGTGAGTGGAAAGATGGCAGATGTTATTGGTAGAAGATCTGTAGGTGTCTCTGTTCCATTCTTTAAGATATATATTGGTGGAGAGTAAAATTTCAATTACAAATTTGCCTCAGTTGAATTTTCTCACCTTGTATCGCAGACTATGTGGGTTTCTGAACTTTTCTTCATCATTGGGTGGTTTGCAATAGTTAGTGGACAGGTTTGTTCTCTTTGCTTCATATTGTCATTTGATAGCATTCCTTATTAAAGGATGCAGCTTTTTTATACTTTGGGGCTGGAGTTAACTTTTCATATGCTTGTTAAAAGGCTGCTTGGTTGCTGGATCTTGGAAGACTTTTGATGGGTATCGGAGTAGGGATTATTGGTTTTGTGGTAATCATACTATTTCTGCACATTATATTTTAATTACCTTGTTCTATGCAATGACCCTAGCCTAAGTATATTTTTTGCACTTCTTTTTTGTGTGCGTAAAAGTGCAATGTGTGCGTAAAAGTGCAAGCATTCTTCTTGGCAAGCAGGTACCAGTATATATTACAGAAATAACACCAAAGAATGTTCGTGGAGCATTTGCTGCTACCAACCAGGTAAACTTATGCTGCCATGTCTTAAATTTGGACCTTGTGTTATATTCTCTATCTAACTCATTCTTCCTGTATATGTTTTCTGCAACCTACAGTTCATGATATGCTGTGGAATTTCACTAGCATTTTTCATTGGAACTGTCGTTTCCTGGCGCACATTGGCTCTAATTTGTAAAATCTCTTACCCTTCAGTAATAATTACGTTTATGTTTCTAAAGTATGAGCATTTACCAACTTTGCCTGGTTGCATCTGAAGGTGCTGCACCATGCGCTCTGCATGCTGTGGGTGTATTTTTCATTCCAGAGTCTCCTAGATGGCTGGTGAGGCCTCAAACTTTTGTTACCATCTGTACAGAATGCATTTAGCAATCAATCATATGGTGACACTCACGACTACAGCTTATTACAGGCGAAGATTGGTCGAGTGAAAGAGGTAGAAGTGATTCTGCAGCGCCTCAGAGGAAAGAAGGCTGATGTTTCACAGGAAGCAGCTAGCATTATAGTAAACTGCCTTAAGATGTCTCTTCATATTTTTTCTTATTTGGATGTGTACTCTGGTTTAGGATGAAGATAAGTGATTGACTACCATTGTTATGCAGGACTATACTGACACCTTTCAGGGTCACTCAAAAGCTGGACTCTTAGACTTGTTTCAGTGGAGATATGCTCATGCCCTCACTGTGAGCCTTATGATATTAATTTCCTAGTTTGGCTAGTCTTTTCTTTGTGATTAATCTGATATTCTGTGATCACTTTTCTTGGTTCAGGCAGGAATTGGGATAATGGCATTTCAACAATTTGGAGGGACCAATGCGATTGCATTTTATGCCAGCTCCATTTTTGAAGAGGCTGGTAATAATTAAAAACTGAGATTCCACCATGCATTTAACTAGTCATGAATGCAAATAGAAGAAATGACAATGTAATGCCTTGTTGATGACAGATTTTTCAAGTAGCGTTGGACTAATATCAATGGCTATTATCCAGGTGGAATGCATCATTGCATTACATAAAAACTACAGCGATTGTTGGTTCTGATTCATGAATTTCTCATCAGAATAGACTTTTCTTTGCAGATTCCAGCTGTTGCTATTTCCGTGCTTTTAACAGACAAAGCTGGACGAAGGCCGCTTCTCATGGTGAGAATGGTACAGATATTGTTTTAAGCTTGTGATAAATACACCAATAAGGTTTTGAATTTCTTTTACATGTTTGCATTTTGCAGGTTTCAGCCTCTGGGATGTGCTTGAGCTGCCTCATTATTGGACTGGCATTCTGTTTGCAGGTCCGGCAACAAAAGAAAGTAGATTCTTGGAATTATATTCATTTGTCATGCTTAGAATATTCTCTTTACATTTTAAACTTGTTATGAGCAGGGCTTGGACAAGGCAAAGGAGATTACTCCAATTCTCGTGTACATAGGCATTATGGTAATGACATGAAACAGAAACAAAATATTGCTTGTGTTAGAAAATTTGTTGCTTTGAGCTAAACTTTTCTTTTAAACAGGGATTTAGCATAAGTTTTCCATTTGGCATGGCAGGAATCCCATGGATAATCATGTCTGAGGTATTAGCTCTGGCTTTATTGATGCACTGTAAAAACAATGACAAGCAGCTTCATACATTTGATAGAAAATATTTCATTTCAGGTATTTCCCATAAACATAAAGGGTGTAGCTGGAAGCCTTGTGATTGCAATAAACTGGACATGCTCCTGGGTTGTTTCGTATACATTCAACTTTATGATGGAATGGAGCTCTTCAGGTAATTTACTGGGAATGTTCCTATGAACCCCAACTCTTTGACATTTTGTCAGATGCTCACCAGTTTGCAATATGTTTTGATGTTTTAGGAACATTTTTCATATACGCTGGAGTTTGTGCTTTGGCTGTTCTGTTCATTGCAAAGGTAGTGCCTGAAACAAAGGGGAGAATGTTGGAAGAATTACAGGCTTCAATTGCTCATTTCCTACAATAACACACACACCCACCGAGAAAATAAATAATAAAATCCACCAATGTGTGACCACATTTGTCAAATCAACTGTTCGGTGAACAGTTTATAGTTTGAGAGGAAAATGTTGAATTGCAGTTAGATAAAGAAGTAGTGAGTTTGCTCCTCAATTCTTTTTCAGGAAAGATCCAATTTAGACATGTATATCGTTCCCTATAACAAAATGGTAAACCTTTTCAAACGACAACATTTGCAGCACTCACCAAATTGATTCTCTTTGTTACTAAATAGCAACAACTGCTGAGAGAGATAGAGAGTATACACTACAAATAATGCTATCAACATCTTTTTTATCTTGTTATTTTTCTTTGCTTCTTAATAAAATCTTAACCATTAACTCCCCAACCCATTAATAGTAAAAGATGACTATTAAAAGATGAAGTCTTAGAATACCTGTTTACCTTAAATACACAAATTTAAAAAAAAAAATTATAAATCACCATTTAGCTTACTAAATTTTAGACCTGATCATGGGCCGGGCCTGACTTGATTTTGGACAAGCCCGAGCTTGCCCAGGCCCGAAATTTTTTGATATCTCTAAGTCCAAGCTCGAGCCCGAAATCTTTTGAAAAACCCGGCCCGACCAATTGTTAAACCTGTATAAGGCCTGGGCGGATTGGGGTCGGATCTGGGCGGGTTCGGGTCGGACCTGATCCGGTTCTGTAATATAAAACAAGATTGTCTAGGGTTTGATATTATTAATAACATGAAAATTATAAATAGCAATAATAGATAGTTAAATGGTTTATAACACTTAATTATATGCTAAGGTCACAAGTTTAAGTCCTAACTATGACATTTCTTTTTTTTAACTAAATTAGACCTCGGACGGAACCGGGCTTGGAAGGACTACGGGCTTGGAAGGACTACGGGCTTTTTTCAAATTCGGACCGGGCCGGACTTGTATAAAAAAATTATCGGAATTCGGCTCGAGGAGTGCGAGCTTGGGCGGGCCGGGCAGGTACCCAGGCGCATGAACAGGTCTACTAAATTTCAATATCCATTGCTATTTTCTCAGGAAATAATACTGAAAAGAAGAAACAAAAAACATACATACAGACGACGCAGATAAACACACATGCATAGGGAGAGTAAGCGTTACTTTGTTTAAATCGTAAATCATAGTGTTCAAATAAAAAAAAAAACAAAATGAATAAGAATTAGTCAAATTACAAACTTGATAGATAGAGAAAGTGGAGTGATTTGGAGGTGGTGAGATGTTACAGTCTTGATCAGCAGCGATGTGGCGTGAATGGCAAAGGTAATTGCTATCGATTTGGTAATGGTGGCGTGTTAGATCTCAAATTTGCAGCGATCTCGATTGTGTTGATTGAATTCGCGATAGTGATGGTGGTACTGCAACAATGGTGGGTACTTGATAGATATACAATAATTTGAGTTGTTGGAGCTGAGGGTTATCTGGGTAATTTAGTTCGGCAGTGATAATAGAAGACAAAATGGAGAGAGTGGTAGCTAAATAGAAGAAAGAAAGAAGAGAAAGTGAGTTACAGGTCACACTTGAAAAAGAAAGGTATTTGATTTAAAAAACACTTAATTTTTAAAGTTTCTTTTGTTCAATAGATCCACTTCTCTTCACATCAGTGCTTCACTAACGGTGTTAATTCTTCAGCTAAAAGAAGGGAACAAACTACAGCTTTTATCAAATTTAAGGGTTCAATTGCACCCAACAATGGTTTAGGAGCAAACTCACTCCTCCCACTAAACGTTAGGGCAAAAATTACAGTTATTCCTTTACAGTGATGTATACTTGATGATATCTTACCTACCGAATATTCGTTTACCTGAATCTTAAATAACCAAAATAAGTATCCTACAAATTATAAATGAATTCTCCATTTCCCTAAACACAATTATAATTCCCTAACATAATCTACGCAAAGAAACACCCGTCCATCCAATCTTGCAGAATTCGTCATCTTTTGATTTATAAGTCTAAATTTTTCATTTCAGAACAGGAAATCTGCCAACTGCAATAATCTATTGGACATGCAAATAGGGTGTCACCGACTAATAAAAGGAAGAAATATGGAACAGCTACAAGCATCAATTTGCTTCAACAGTATATTGTTTGAAGAATGGGGAAATCATCAACGGAATCGTTCTGATTTTTATCTTTGATATATATATATATATATAACTTGGAAAGATGAAGTTTGGACATCAATATCACTATAATTTTGTTAACATTAAACGCAGTGTCGTTGAAATGGTGGTGGCTCTCTCAGTTGCAACTCCTTCAAACGACAATAACCTACCAGTTACCAATCTGTTTTTCCTTTCTTTTTTCTTTTCGGAAAATAGATTCTGCAAATTCTTTATTATCAATCATGCTGTGCGGGCATTTTTTTTTAATTATTACATCAGACTGTACCCAATCAGAGCTGTCTGTTTCTCCAACAACCCATACACATGACTTTGCGGTTGGCTTTTTCTTCTTAAAAATAAAAGAAAGTCGTCCTCTTTATCTCTATCTCAATTAATGAACTACAGAGGGATTATTAATTAACCATGGAGGAAGAAAAAAGAGAAGAGCGGCGGCAACTGCTACAGCCTGTTGTTTTTGGTAATGGCATAAGCATTGATGATGATGATTCTTTAGTCACTCCTTCTGTCGTTTTCAATACCATGGTTGCTATCTGCGGTTCCTTTGGTACTGGCTGTGCTGTAAGATATATTTATACCCTCTTTATATGGATCAATTGGCTTTTATGTATCTATTTATTTATTTATTTATTTATTTTTGCATCTGTGAGTAATTAGTTTCTTTTGGATGGGATTCGATTAGTGGATATGTTGTGAAACATTAAAGTTTATCACTTTTTGAGATTTTATGATTGCCGTTTTGTATGTCTTTTCTGGGCATGCAGACAGGCTTTTCCTCACCTGCTCAATCTGGAATCATGGAGGACTTGGGCATGTCAGTAGCAGCTGTAAGCACCATTTGTTTATTTCCCCCTCCTTTGTTTTGTTTCCAAAAGAAAGAATCTTCAATTATATTTTCTGTGCACGATTTAATTTTTTTGCTAAAATGTCCAATATACTGATCTAGATAAACTTATAGTCTGAAGAAGGAAAAAACTCTCAAACCAGTCTATGCAGAGACATCTGATACATGCATTTTATAGTACTGAGCAGGCCCTTTTCTTTGATTGAATTACAATTATTTGAAAATATCTATTCTGAGTAACATTTTCTTGTTTTGTCATTCAATCTCTCTTTGTTTGTTTACCATTCTGCAGTACTCCGTTTTTGGTTCTGTAATGACAATTGGAGGAGTGATTGGTGCATTAGTAAATGGAACAATGGCAGATCTCATTGGTCGTAGATACGTAAGTTCTTCTGTTACCTCAAACTCTCTCTTCAGTACCGTATCCAATTTCTACTAATACCAATTTGCTAGTCGTCATAATGCAGACAATGTGGGTGTCAGAATTTTTCTTCATCACTGGGTGGCTTGCAATAGCTTTCACACAGGTTTTTCTATCTTCTGATTCCCTAGAATACCTTTCATTCTCTATTTAATTCCTCCCCTCCGAATATAGAAGTTTTTCTTCAAATGCCATGCCATACTTTCTCGGAACAATTTCATCTACCAGAGTTAATTCTCAGTGTTTGTTTAAAGGTTGCTTGGTTGCTAGATTTTGGAAGACTTCTGATGGGGATAGGAATGGGGATTACTCTTTATGTGGTAATTATGCTATTTTTGGGTTTATAACATTAGATTTCTCGTGTAATGCTTTTACCCCAATCCCCAGGGAACATTTAGAATATTTTCATTCTCACAAGTTGTTACACACACTTGAATTTTATTATTGAACAGGTACCAATATACATTGCAGAAATAACACCTAAACATATTCGTGGGAGATTTACAGCTGCTAATCAGGTAAAAGCATACTGCCATGCATTTAACTGAACCATTACATTGTATCAACTCATTTCTTCTGCACCTCTTTTTCAAGCGAACAGCTCTTGACAAGTTGTGGACTTTCACTGATTTATTTTGTTGGAACTATCATTTCTTGGCACACCTTAGCTCTAATTGGTAATTATTTTTCCCCTCATATTGGATTGATTGTCATGTCTGAAAACTATGAAAACACTTACATTTATTTGGTTTAATTTAAGGGGCTGTTCCATTTGCATTGCAAGCTGTAGGAATTTTATTCATTCCAGAGTCTCCTAGATGGCTGGTGAGTCTTTTTCTTCGTCTTCTCTTTTTCCCCTTTTTCTGTGATAGGTAAAATGAAAGTTTGTTGTTTCTTGTGCTGTATATAGCATTTTCCTTCGTCTTATTACCATATTTGAAATTATTGTAAAAGGCAAATCCATAGTCCAGTTCACTTCTTTTAGAGTCATGCAGCAATGGTATAAGAAACATTCATCATATTGCTGTGCTAAAGAGTATAAATTATCCAGGCAAAAGTTGGTCGAGAAAGAGAGTTGGAAGGAACTCTGCAGTATCTGAGGGGAAAGAATGCTGATGTTTCTGAAGAAGCAGCTAACATTAGAGTAAATTTCCAACTTTTTGTTCAACTAACTGAAAGGATGTATATCCCTCTTTCTTTACTGTCCTTCTTACTTGAGGTAATCAGAATATGAGATGAACTTCTTTATTGGACAGAACTACACTGGGACCTTTCAAGGGCATTCACAAACTAGATTTCTAGACTTGTTCCAGTTCAGATATGCTCATACTCTTATTGTGAGCTCTACAAACAAAAATTTCTTGTTTTGCTTAAATCTCAATGGTTCTTATCTAAAGTTGTATGGATCCTCTACTCGGTGCAGGTCGGCATAGGGATACTGCTTTTCCAACAATTTGGAGGGATAAATGCAATTGCATACTATGCCAGCTCCATTTTTGGAAAAGCTGGTAAATTAAAAGCATCTTAGTTTTGCCTTATGTTATTAATTATGTATGAATTATACAAATGATAATACAAATGTCTAAACGAAGGCAGGTTTTTCCCCTAATCTCGGGCAAATATCGATGGCTATTATCCAGGTACAGACAGTTATAAGCAGTGAATGCAAAATCCTGTTTTACGCGTTTCTCATTGGACTAGACTGTCTTTTGCAGGTTCCAGCTACAGCTATATCAGTAATCTTAATAGATAAATCTGGAAGGCGGCCACTTCTCATGGTTAGAATGCCACAAAATTTGTTTCAAGCTTTTGATGTGGTCGATAAATCAATAGGCAGTGAAGTATTTTACATGTTTGCAGGTTTCTACATCTGGCATGTGCTTAAGTTGTTTTCTTATAGGAATGGCATTCTGGTTGCAAGTGTGTCATGAGATTAGATGTGATTTTGTAATATTTCTTCTTCAGAATTTCGTTGTCATTCTTATAAATTGTCAATCTCTTAAAGCCTATTTTGAACAGGACCTCCACAAGGTGAAGGAGATCACTCCCATTCTGGTCTACATTGGTATCTTGGTAATTAAATGCATTTGCAATGAATATTCCCCCTTGTTCTGAAGAGTTTCTTGACTAATATTCCTCATTCCGATTGGGCCTAACTAGTAACTACCAGTAAGCATGTGAGAATCCTGAAGGCCTGAAACTAAGATGTTTTGCTAATATTGCATGGAATTTCAAATCTTCATGTATTTCAAATACTCCAATCTATGGCCAAGGGTCGCTGACATGTGCTTCTATTGGAGTCAGTGTGCATTTCAACTCAAATTTTAATTGAAGAAGGACTCAGTATCTGCTGATACTTTGAAAATGTTGCTTAATGCTGAGCTTTAATGGATTTATGCATCTGTTAACATGCCCACTGATTATACTGTCATTAGGGGGTACAGTATTTTTGTATCAGTAGGCATGGCGGGATTACCATGGGTTATAATATCCGAGGTATGGTGCTCTATTCCATGGATTCTATTTCTGAGGTATGCTGCTCTTTCTGACGAGAGCTCTACTTATACTGACCTGAGATGAATCTTTCATCACAGATATTTCCTATAAATATTAAAGGCAGAGCTGGGAGTCTGGCAACTCTAATCAAATGGTTATGTTCTTGGATCGTTACGTATATTTTCAACCTTTTGATGGAATGGAGCTCAGCAGGTATCTGAAAATCCTCACCTGGCTTCCTCTTGCTCTCTCCCTTTGATACTTAAACAGGTTGACTTTGTTATGGTCAAATGCTTTCAGGAACATTTTTTATACTCTTTGGATTTTGCGGATCAGCTGTTCTGTTCATTGCAAAGGTGGTCCCAGAGACTAAGGGACGAATGTTAGAGGAACTACAAGCATCAATTACCCACTTCCCGCAACAGGATAAATCAGAAGTGATTTAGAGAACCAGATAGCTGAAAACCACAAAAAATAAAAAATAAAAAATCTCATTTTGTTCATTGTTTTTTTATTTCAAAGGTCTTGTATCTGCAACAAATATTACAATGAAGTACTTTATTAATTTGATTTTAGCTAGAATGATATGATATTCCTAATGGAAAACTTAAATATATGCTTGTTCCTAAAAGATAAACTATCAGAAAAATATACATATTAGTTTTGTAGTTTAGCAGTAAAATGGGACCACCTTAAAAAAGCTTGTCGATTTTAATCTCATTGATTAAAAAAGAAAGTTATCAAAAACTGTAATTTGGTTTTTTAGAAAAGAAAAACAAATTGAATAAGCCAAGTATTTAAAAAAAAAAACACCAGAAATAGAAGAACAGAGGAAAAACCGGACACACGGTGGGTCCAACTTTGGTCCTTGTCGTCTTTGCATTAAATTTTCTTAAGGGAGAGATGATGGTTTTTTTCTTAATTTGTACCGGGTACAACTGGAAGAATACTAAATCTAACCCAAAAAGTTCTCTTTCTCAACGCCTATACTTTACTTACTCGAGCCTTTTTCCTGGACGCACGTACTCATCATTCTATACAGCTTCTTTGGTCTCGGTCGCTCAAGAAAATGGATAGGGGGAGCATAGAAGAAGGAGAAACGTCGAGCCCTTTTCTTGTCAAAGACAGAACTCATGAGATACGTGGAGGAGATGATGGTGGTGGTGGTGGAGAAGGGCAGAGTGGAGATTCTTCTTCAGCAACGTTAGTGGTGGTGATGAGCACTCTGATTGCTGTTTCTGGTTCATATGTTTTTGGGTCAGCTGTAAGTACTACTCTTACTCATTAAAGCTTGTAACTTTCATTTGCTAAGATTACAGAAAGTGAAAGCTTGAAACAGTTGATGACGCCCCATTTTGATATTTGACAGTTTGGGAGTTGCACTTTGGAGTCCTCTCTATTAAATTTGGAATCAAATTAGCATCTTTTGTTGAAATATGTGTATAATCATTAACAAGTTACAAGTATTTTTTCTTTGAGAATAATTACAACTTTTTGGTGCTGAGACAGTGTGATCTTATTTATAACATGGGTTACCCAAATGCTATTTTATAACTTCCCTATGGATTAATTGTCCATTTGATGAGGTGATTTCTGGACTAAACTAATTAGTGGTTTGATTTATGCGCACAGGTAGGATATTCATCACCCACTCAATCTGGAATCATGCAGGATCTGGATCTCTCTGTCGCAGAGGTGAAAAATGAAAGAAATTACAAGTTACAGAAAGCCTGGAACTTTAATTAGTGATCAGGATTATTAAACAATATGCAATTGGCGGAGTTGGTGAAAGTACATTCTTATTAGAAAATTTAATATATTTTGAGGAAATCTGCTTCATGTGCTGTCTATGCGGACTACAATCCAAAGTTATAATGTTAATGTTCTTTTTTCAATTTGGTTTCATTACACAGTACTCACTTTTCGGTTCTATATTAACAATTGGGGCAATGATAGGCGCAATAATGAGTGGCAGGATAGCAGACTACATTGGTAGAAGAGGTGTAAGTAATTTTTTGTTAATTATTATCATTATCTATTACTTGCTTTTCTACATCGAAGTACTTCAAAGATTTTCACCATTTTGATTGTGGTGAATTAGACAATGGGTTTTTCAGAAATTTTCTGCATCATAGGATGGCTTGCAATAGCATTCTCAAAGGTTCTCTTTCCTTCTCTCCTTTTGCATCCCTCAATTTCATCATTTTATTCATGCTGTCAGGTTGCAGGAAAAAATACATTAGAAAGAAAATCTAATTAGTATTTCTTTCTTCAGCTCAATTGATGTCATTAACATTAAGTTTGTGTTGGAAGGTCTCGTTGTGGCTTGATGTCGGAAGACTGTTGGTAGGATATGGAATGGGGCTTCTTTCTTATGTGGTAACTTTTTTGGAAGGTCTCCAATACATTCCGTTAATTACTATATTAACGTGTGGGATTAATCCATTTATATTCCATCAACAAAAAGGTACCTGTCTACATAGCTGAAATTACGCCCAAGAATCTTCGAGGGGGATTTACAACAGTTCATCAGGTAATTATATAGCATAACTATGTTGGTGGCTGGTGTAATATAGTTTGCACTTTGCATATCCACCTACTTACCACTGATTCTGCAGTTCATGATATGTTGTGGTGTTTCAGTAACATATCTTATTGGAGCTTTTATTTCTTGGAGAACATTGGCTCTGATTGGTAAAATAGCCTCTTTTTTTCTGTGGTGTTTCAATATAAAGTGAATTTAGTTCCATAATAATTGGTATTTCCATGGTTTGACTCCAGGAACTATTCCATGTCTTATTCAGCTTCTCGGTCTATTCTTAATTCCAGAATCTCCTAGATGGTTGGTAAGCATTATGATTTTATAATTAATTTATGATTGTATGGATTAAAATGTTGCCATTGGAGAAACTAAAAGAATACTTGAGATTCATTTTCCATTGCTCCCAATAAAACCTTAAAAAATATACTGCTTAAAACATGAAAATGAAACGTCTTATGAATGTGCTTAAGAAATTTGAATAAATGGCTATAATCTCTTATGTAAATACCCTTCAGTAAGGTTAGGGAAGTTTGCAGCTTAAATATTGGACAACTTTTGCAGGCAAAGATTGGGAGATTGAAAGAGTGTGAAGCTGCTCTACAGCGTCTTAGAGGAGGGAATACTGATATTTCTGGTGAAGCAGCTGATATTAGAGTAGGATTTTAACTCTATTTGCACAAATAATTTGAATCTTTTTGTTTCTATTCAATTTATCTTATTTCTTTTTCAAATATCTTTTTATGTTAGAATAAGAATTGGATTGCTTTATGACTTTGACCTTTTGTTTTGATTATATTTGCTTAGGAAGAAGTATGATGTGGTTTTATTGTTTATAGGACTACACAGAATTCCTTCAACAGCATAGCGAAGCTAGCATATTTGAATTGTTTCAGTGGAAATATGCTCATTCACTCATTGTGAGCTTTCTAACTTTATCCTGAATTCAGCATATTACTTTTATGTCTCATTGGGTTATTAGAAATAATTTAATAAAGAACTGAAAATTCTTTTAAGGTTGGAGTCGGCCTGATGGTACTGCAACAATTTGGAGGGGTGAATGGCGTTGCATTTTATGCAAGTTCTATATTTATTTCAGCTGGTATATAAAGACTTGCCATTACAAGTAAAAACCAGAACAAGAATAGGAAAAATGATGAATCTCTTGGTGTATGACAGGTTTCTCTGGTAGTATTGGGACTATTGCAATGGTTGTTGTTCAGGTAATTGACACTAGCTATAATACAAGTATTGCATTCTGGTAAAGTTCTTTTCCAAGACAGAAATGCTAACCAATTTTCTGCAGGTTCCAATGACAGCACTTGGAGTTCTGTTGATGGATATATCTGGGAGAAGACCACTTCTTTTGGTAAAACTCTTAGGAATAGTTCCAAATTTGTGATGTAGTATAGTGTAAGAAGTCTGCAATAAAGTCTAAAAATTCTTTTACAGGTATCTGCAGCCGGGACATGTTTGGGTTGCCTTCTTGCAGCAATGTCATTTTTGTTGCAGGTTCTCAGAAATAAACTATACTTGTCACTTGAAATACTTGTTTAACTATTCATACTTGTTTTTATGCACACAAACCTTTCCATTTCAGGACCTTCATACCTGGATGAATTTCTCTCCATTTCTGGCACTTACTGGTGTACTGGTAATGCTAGACTAACTTCTAAGCCAGTTGTCTATTTCTTACGTACAAAGGAAAATCAGCACTATAAGGAAAAGCCCTATTTGGCCTGCCCTTTGAATTTTGATCTAATCATTCCGCATCGTGTCAGTCTATATACCAATGTAATCTTAATCTTATTGTTTTTCCTTTTTCTTATGTTCTATTCTTCATCTAGAACTATTTGATTATTGATGTCGAATTGCTTGTTGATCTTCTTGTAACTATGGATTAGATCTAGAAAAAAGAAAAATATCTACTGCATCATCAAATAATGTTTTTGAAAATTCATTATATTCTTTTAACGTTACAATCTTCTACCCTAGAAGGGCTCCTTAGTTACCATATCCATCTATTATTAAAACCTTACCTAGTGTTGTTGCCCCCCGATTTTCTGGTAGATTTCATGATTGTATATAGTAAGTTGAACATGAATAATATTAAACTTCACAATTAGATTACATATGACTAGATGAATTGGTTTCTAAGTTGATTTAGTTTTGGAATCAGATATACACAGGATCATTCTCACTAGGCATGGGAGGAATACCTTGGGTTATAATGTCTGAGGTAGGTTAATTTTATCAGGCCCAAACTACGCCTTTCAATAGAACAAGAACACTTGCAGCCTGAAATGGTTTCAATTTCAGGTATTTCCTATAAACATGAAGGGCTCAGCTGGAAGTCTTGTTACACTAGTTAGTTGGTTGGGTTCTTGGATTATCTCCTATGCTTTTAATTTCCTAATGACTTGGAGCTCAGCAGGTAATTATGATATATAGATATGCATATAGTGGAGTTATTTGGATAAAATCTAAGGCTTTTTTTTTTTTTTTACGTAATATTATGTGTTGGCCTCCTCAGGAACATTCCTTATATTCTCAAGCATATGTGGGCTCACTGTTCTGTTTGTGGCAAAGCTGGTGCCAGAAACCAAGGGACGAACACTGGAGGAAATACAAGCATCCATGAATCCAGTTTCAGGAAATAAATAATTTTTCTTGGTTTGAAATCCTTTATCCTTGCCAATGATTTTACTTGGAAATGCATTAGCTGTAATGCTGGAAACCACCTACTAGTCTTGCCAATTTATTTTTGTACTATGCTATTTAGACATGCATGTACTTGCACTATACTATACAGCCAATGTTGGGCTAAATTGCACTGAAGGTCCCTCAAATTTGGCTCACATATCACAATAATTTTTTAATTTTAATTTGTATTACAAAATTTTCTGAATTTTAACTAAGACTCTTTCTGTTATACTCCGGCCGAAAAGTGATATGGCAGTCCAATTGTTTTTTTTTTTTTTAAAAAAAAAACTTACAATAAAAAATGTATTAAATCAAATAATCAAATTTAAAAAATATTAAAATTAAAATTAACGCACCACTTTCTTTTTCATTTTCCCGTCCACTTTCTTACCGTCCAAACAACCTAAATCTAAAAAATTTCCAATTAAGCAGTACTTGGTTGATTTCCTCTTTCATTTTTCTCTTCTCCTTCTTAAACTCCCTGATGCTTGCTTGATTTTGGGAAGTCGCTATTCCCCCATCTGGGCAGCAAAATTTCCCCCCGACTAGAACTGGTATGTGAACGACTTGTTTCAATGTTCTGAAAATCTCTGTCAATCTCTCTTTTCACAGTAAATGCAGTCCGACCAGATTTATCCTTCTTCTCCCTAATTGCATCATCACTATATTTCATACTCATTTTGGAAATTAAGTTGCTCCTCGTCTCGGAAAAGGCAAGGCAACATCACTAATAAGAACGGAGCTACATCAACAGTAATCAACTAATGTATACCATTCATAAATAATTGAGATTCAAGACCTTCACATATATTTTTGCTACTGTTAGTCCTAAGCTGCAATGGCTAAAATATGAAATCAAGAGAGGAAAAGAGAGAGAGAGAGAGAGAGCTCATGGCTGCATTAACGGCAGACGTTGAAGGAAGGACTGGTTTGGCTGGAAATTTGGGGGAGATAGAGAACGAAGGATGACAAACTCATGGCAAGTAGCGGCAACAGTGAACGATGAACAGCGGGAGGGAAACACGAGAGCAATAGAAGCCCCTTCTCTCGTTATTCATAATGTTTTCAACCACGACAACCTTCCTTTTTTATTTCAAAAGAAAGCTCATCGCTTGTTCTGAGCTGCCATGGCTTGTTCCGGCTGTTGCAGGCGTCATCGGCGTGTGGGACTGGTGGAAATTGACTCTCCACCCTTGATAACACCTACCTGGAGAGTCTTGGCCGTCGACATCGTTGGAGGAAGGAGAAGGCCGCTCGCCAGAGCCGAAACTTCAAGGGGCTGATTCTTGCAGGGAGTTTTCATTCTTCGTACTTCTGAAACCATGAGAAGTAGATAACAATTTAGTTGTGTCATTTGGCATGCCGTGTTCAACCTCAATCAATTTATTCTTTTAGATTTAGGGTGTTTGGATGGTGAGAAATTGAGGGGAAAAAATTAAAGATAAAGTGTGTTAATTTGATTTTAATTTTTTTTAGAATTATTATTTGATTTAATTAATTTAGTTTAACGTAATTTTTAAAATTTTAATAAATGTTAGATATTTTAATATTATTAATTTTAATATACTCGTATGATATTTAATAATGACATGCGAATCTTTAAAAGAAAAAATTAACAGTCGGACTATCATATTATTTTTTTTATCGAGCTTTTAAATGAAGACCGACGAAAAAAAATAAATAATATTTCAATTAAAATTCAAGAGATTTTATGATATAAATTATGAGGGATAGTACACACCAATATTTATGGATTCGAAAGGTAGGTCCGGAGTAGAAGGGTGGATGAAGGCTTTCAACAGAAAAGAAAAATATAGGAATTGTAGGTAATTAAATTTAATGATGAACTGAGGGTAGATGTAAATTTTAAGAACCAGTGATGATCCATTAATGGTGAAAATAATAGTATCATGGATGAATATAAAACAAAACAAAAATTAAATTAATACTCTTTCTTTTGTCTCAGTTTGATCACTTTCTATTTTCAGTTGTTAGTTGCTTCTGATTAAATTTTTATTTCTTAATTTTAAAATTTCAGCTTTTATCAATAGTTCACATCAATATTTAAAAAAATTAATATCATCATAAAAAGTGCAAATTAGTCCTTATAGGTAAGGTCTATAACCACCAGTTTCATAACCTATTTGACTTTCTTAAATAATAATTATAGACAAGAACTTTTAAAAAAAATATATTTATTATTAATTTAATAAATAATTACAAGAATATCTTTCATCAATGCCTACATATGTTATCATATTTCACATTTTATAATTTAAAATTGTAATTTTATAATTTAAAATTGTAATTTTATAAAAAGTTGAGTAAATTTTTTTGTTGAAATCATAATTACTAAAATAAATGAAATTAATTAAAAATTTATATTTTTTTAATTACATATAAATAAAATTTTTGAAAGAGATAAATTAGAAAAGTACATAAATAAATAAATAAAGCAACAAGTTCATTTATTTAAAGAAAAAAGGAGATGGAAAGAGAATTGAATTGCAGTTAGAGAAGTGCAGGCAGATGAAAGCGAATCTAAACTAATAATTAAAGGGGAAGACAATAGAAAGGTCTGTGTGGGACCTTCCATGTATCCATCTTTTGCACATGGTTATTATTCTTATTCATTTTACTCGTACCTTCATTTTAGCTTCCCAAAATGGAGGACGAGACTTCACTATTAGACAACTCTCTCCTCGAACACGGCAGCAGCAATGGCCACCACCACCCTCCGGAGACTGGTGGCTCAGCTGCCGGCGCCACTTCTATGTTAGTTTTCACCACCTTCATTGCTGTTTGCGGTTCCTATGTCTTTGGTGCTGTTGTAAGTACTGCATTACATTATTGCACTGCCCTTGGCTTGGACTCTATATATAAACAGATTAAAATATTTTGTTGCAACAGAGGATTGTCATTTATTTATTTGAGACAGTTTTTCTCAATCATTATTTATTAGTTTAGGACCCGTGTTTCAAATATTTTATAGTATCCTTAATTTGGTTGCTGTCGTAAACATGGTACGTACGGACATCAAGAACCAATGTGCCTATCAGCTTTTTCTTATATTATTTTTTCTTAAATCTTGTCTTTTCTGTTTTCTCATCAAGATCTGTCTGTTTTTGCAGCTTGGATATTCATCACCTGCTGAGACTGGGATCATGGACGATCTTGGCCTTTCTTTGGCAGAGGTAAGGGAAACATTGTGAAAGCATTTATGTGTATATGAACAGTTCCTGTATAATCTTTAATACTTCAAGTATTGTTTGATTAACAGGATACATATTTAGCCAATGGAGTGATTCTTTTTGGGTATTCTTCAGTTGCAAGAATATTTTATTTAAAAGAAGTATTAATGAGAGTTCATCAAATGAGTATTAGAAAATAGTTAAACTTTCTATTACGTAACAAAGAACTTATGGAGAGTTATATCACATGAATCATTAGGTCCAGTTTATTGTGCTCTTGTTGATAATAAATATTATTTATTATTTGCAATATATATAAAAAGAAGCACAAAGAAAAATATTTTGTTCATTTTATATAAGTTAAACTTTTATGTTGTCATTATTCAGTACTCAGTTTTTGGCTCAATTATGTCAATTGGAGCAATGTGTGGGGCAGTGTTTAGTGGAAAGATTGCAGACTTGATTGGTCGTAGAGGTGTAAGTTTCTCAATATCCATTAGGCACATATTTATCAGTTCTCCTCTATTTTCTTAACAATAATATTTCCGAAACAGGCAATGGGGATTTCACAAATATTGTGCACCGTAGGATGGCTTGCAATCATATTCTCACAGGTCCCTTTTCTTTTTATTTTTTCGAATATTATACTCAATGTCGTGAAGTTCAGGATGACAAGTGCTCATTTCTCGTTGAAAGGGTGCTTGGTTGCTTGACCTTGGAAGACTCTTCACAGGATTTGGGGTTGGCCTTCTATCTTATGTGGTAATTTTACAGACAGACTGAATCCTCTTTTGTTTTCCTTTTTTGAAAAGATATAAAAAATGAACATTGTGCTTTCGTGGATTTTTTGATGTTGACTTCATATATATATATATTACTTACTTTAGATATATTCATCTTATATCACGAGTAATTGCTGATATATTTGTGAAACAAATTCTAACTCTCAAAATGAAGATAAATATGAAAATTATTATTATTCAAAAAAGATAATACAAAAAAACTGAAATATGAAGTGTTGCACTGCTTCTACAATTTACTATCAGTAAGACATCTATTTAAACTAAAATAATTTATATAAAGACTCAACTAATTTGCCCAAGAGTAGCTAACGTACAGCTGATTTATTTACACAAATAAAGGACCAAAATAAGCTAACAGACTCCTATTAAAAATGAATAACTTGACAAGTTTAAACCAGTAATAAATTGCACTAAATTCTGGCAGCCTCCCTTACTGCAAACTTATTTCTCAATAACTCCAAGAGCCTGGCGAAAAGCTTCAAACTTAGTTTTGGCAAGTGCTTTAGTAAATATGTCTGCAACTTGCTTATCAGTTCGTATTTTCTGCAACTCAATCTCCTGAGATAACACTTTCTCACGAACAAAGTGGTAATGGGTTTCGATGTGCTTGGAACGAGCATGAAACACTGGATTATCTACAAGTTTTATTGCACTTTCATTATTATAATAAATTTGAATTGGATGACTGTGAGTAGTCACTATTTCTTGAATAAGTCTCCTTAGCCACAAACATTCTTGAGTAGCCATTGTAGCTGCTACATATTCTACCTCACAACTAGAAAGAGCAACTGTAGATTGTTTTTTACTACACTAGGAAATCGCAGCAGAACCTATTGTAAAATAAAAACCTGATGTGGAGCGTCTATCATTCACGTCATCGGCCCAATTTGCATCTACAAAGCCACTCAAGGAAAACAATTTAGATTGCTCATACATTAATCCATAACTTAGAGTGCCCTTGATATAACAAAGAATCCTTTTTGCTGCAGTCAAATGAATCTCACATGGCTGATCCATAAATTAAGAAATAACTCCTACCGAAAATGCAATATCAGGTCTTGTGATAGTTAAATAAAATAAACTACCAACAATTTGACGAAAAAATATTGCATCTTCAAATGACTTTCCTGCATTTCTAGCTAACTTGAGATTAGGTTCCATGGGAGTAGTTTTTACTCTTGAATTTTCCATACGAAACCTCTGCAATAAATTGGCTGCATATCCTTTCTGAGAGACAAAATAACCATCACATTTTTCAATTTCCAAACCAAGGAAACAACTAGCTTCTCCTAAACTTTTCATTTCAAAACGAACCGACAAAGCATCTTGAAGACAATTAATTTCAGCAATATCATCACCAGTAATAATCATATCATCAACATAAAGCAAGAGCAAGGTGCATTCAGTGGGTATTCTCTTAATAAACAGGCTTGGATCAACACTTGCAGATTTAAAACCACAAAAATCAAGATATTGAGCAATCTTACCGAACCAAGCACGAGGAGCTTGCTTGAGACCGTATAGCGCCTTCTTAAGTCTGCACACGTAATCAGGATATTCCTTAGAGACAAATCCTTGTGGCCGCTCCATAAAAATATCATGATCCAACTCTCCGTAAAGGAAAGCATTTTTCACATCGAGTTGCCATAATTTCCAGCCTTTACTAGCAGCTAAAGAAATGATTGCCCGAACTGTTACCATCCTTGCAACCAGACTAAAAGTCTCATCATAGTCTCGGCCGTATTGTTGAGAAAAACCACGAGCAACAAGACGAGCTTTGTATCTATCAATCGTACCATCAACCTTTTTCTTCAACTTGTAAACCCACTTACAAGTAATTAAATCAGCATCATACGGCTTTAATACAAGCTCCCAGGTGTCATTCTTTTTAAGTGCTGAAATTTCGTCCACCATTGCATTTTTCCATTCTGAAATGCCTTTAGCTTCACTGTACAACCTCGGCTCATTTTCACAAGAATCTCCCATGAAAAAACAAGACAAAACAGAAAATTGATTCATTTCAACTACAAAATCAGACAAGTGACCTGGTAGCTTTTTCTGTCTCAGAGGATTTTTTTCTTGTGGCAGCTTCAATATTTGTGATGGCCTTTGTATTTTCCTCAGCTTGAATGCCTCCCTCAATTGAAGAATTACTTATTCCTAATGTAGAGTCATCAGGAAAGAGTGCAAGAGTAGTTGTACTTCTGCTGCCATTTGCATCATCTTTGTAACATGAAACTTCATCGAACACCACATCACGAGAAATGATAACCTTCTTTCTTTCCAAATCCATACATCTCTAACCCTTCCTATGAGTATCATAGCCAACAAAAATATATTTCTTGGCCTTTGGGTTAAGCTTAGTTCGATTATGTTTCAATACATGAACATAACATATAGACCCAAAAATACGAAAATAACTCACATTGGGTTTACAATGATAGAGCAGCTCAAATGGTGATGATTCTGTCCCTGGCCATGGAGGCAGCCGATTTATGACATGGCAAGCAGTTTGAAATGCCGCTGCCCATAACTCTCTTAGAAGACTCCTCGCATGTAACCAAGACAAACAAACTGATGTAAGATGAGCTAACTTGCGCTCAGCCACCCCATTTTGCTGCGGGGTTTCTGGACAAGTCATTTGACGCTAAATTTCATGCTCTCTACAGTAATCCATAAAATCTTTTGATAGAAATTCCCCTCCGTTATCCATCCACAAGCACTTGATTTGCAACCTAAATTCTTTTTCTACATCATGCTTAAACTGGATAAATTTAGAAAAAGCTTCACTTTTGTGTTCTAAAAAGTATATCTAGCTGAAACAAGAGAAATCATCCACAATTACCATCACATAATGAAGGCCAGTATAGCTTGCTGTCCTCGTTGGTCCTAAAAGATCGGAATGAACCAATTCCAATGCTGCTGAAGCTCTACTTTTTGAACTTGAGAAAGAAAGACGATGAGATTTTCCATATTGGCAACCCGGACAAATCTCGTCATGCTGAATATCTTTAAAAACAGGAACACCATCAAGAAGTTGGTTTGTGGATATTTTCTGCAGCAACTGAAAACCCACATGACCCAAGCGAGCATGCCAAAGCATTGTGCTTGCATTATGACCAGCCTTTTTGACATATTCATCACTTGCTGATAAAATATACGAAGATTCTTTCCTTTTTCCACAAAACAGAATATCGGCAGCAATGTATTTTACGTTAGAAAGAATTTGAACATTTTTAGGACCAAAAAGAACATATCTTCCTGAATCTGTTATTTGCGATACAGAAGCAAGATTTTTCTTTAAACCAGGAACATGATAAACGTCCTTGAGAAGAACACTCCCATCATTCAAATCTCCTTCTTTCGTCACAGGATGCAGTGAATTGTGCTTTCGTGGATTTTTTGATATTGACTTCATATATATATTACTTTAGATATATTTATCTTATATCACGAGTAATTGCTGATATATTTGTCATGCAGACACCTGTATATATAGCAGAAATAACTCCCAAAAATCTTCGAGGAGGATTTGCAGCTGTTCATCAGGTAAAGATATAGACATTATCTATCTCAAAGAAAGAATTAATTCATTGCTACTGACCATTTGTATAACTGCTTCCTGTTTTATAGTTCGTGCTGTCTGTGGGCACAGCCTTAACATATTTTATAGGAGCTATTCTCTCCTGGCGAATCTTGGCTCTTATAGGTACCTTGAGTTGAGTTCGTTTCTATTTTATCGACTTGATCAAATTGTAGCTTTATGCAATACAATTACATCTGCAGGAATTATCCCTTCTGTAACACAGCTGGTAGGCTTATTCATCATTCCAGAGTCTCCAAGATGGCTGGTAAGTATACTTTTTGACTATGTCAGAAACTGTATTGTCTTCAAGGTTAACTGGTAATATATATCTATGATCACTTTCAAGCTGTTGATAAGAAATATAAGAGAAAGGATTGCATATATTATACCATGCTTTAAAGAATTTTCAGAGATTGAATGATGAATGTCAACTTTTCAGGCCAAGATTGATCGAGGGAAAGACTCTGAAGCTGCTCTGAGGCGCCTGAGAGGAGAAAATGCTGATATATCTGAGGAAGCAACTGAGATCAAAGTAACGTCGAACCCTTATACATAAATCAATTGGAAATACATGACACTCGAAATGATTAATTTTGTTTACTGTATTTGGTTTCTCAATTTTTTTTGCATGTGAAAGTTCAATTGATGCTCTTTTTACACAGGAATATATTGAAACCCTTAAACAGCTTCCAGAGGGTACAGTTCTAGATTTGTTCCAGAGGGTATATGCTCGCTCACTGATTGTAAGTATTACGAGATTAATCTCTCTCATCCTGCAGCAGTTTGATGACTCACCTCATCTGATCCTTCTTCAAATTATCTGGTTCTGTAGGTTGGAATTGGGATTATGTTACTGCAACAATTTGCAGGAACTAATGCAGTTAATTTCTATGCAAGTTCTATATTTGAATCAGCTGGTACATAACAGATTACCATTTTCTAAGTGCATTGTCATCTAAATCCTGATGGTCACTGCATTAAAATACTTATAGACAGAGAAGATAAATCAAGCTAATACTCCGTATTGGATTGCAGGTTTTTCAGCTGATGTTGGAACAGTAGTAATGGCCCTTGTTAAGGTTATTCACTTCAATGTGAATCCAAAATCTTCTTTTTGCTTTCTTTTCCTTTTTTTATGTAATTTTATGAGATCTTTTGCAAATTTTCTTCACAGATACCAATGGCCTTATTGGGTATATTCTTAATGGACCGAACTGGAAGAAAACCACTTCTCATGGTATAGATGAAGTGCCATCAATTTGTGATTGTTTTTTAATTGAAGAAAAGCCAAAGCTGAATGTTATTAACGTATTGCAGACTTCTGCAATGGGGACATGCATAGGCTGCTTTCTTACGGCATTGGCGTTCGCATTGCAGGTACCTTGTCAAATAATTTTCGAAATCTAATTTCTCAAAAGATATTGCATATCATTACTTCAATGTCATTTTTGCCATGACTATAGGACCTTCAGCAACGGAAAGAGTATTTCACACCCATTTTGGTATTTGCCGGTATAATTGTAAGTCAATTTAACTGAACATATTATTATTCTTTGTTAACTAAACCGATTGGATCAAATGAGTAATGAGTTGATGTATGTAACTGGGCAATCAGATATATAATGCGTCATCAGGACTAGGACTTGCAGGAATTCCTTGGCTTATAATGTCAGAGGTTTGTTAATTAAGCCTGGAATTCAAATACCATGTCAAAGATTTCCAAACTATATCAAACTGAATGATGAATTACTATTTCAGATATTTCCCATAAACATGAAAGGTTCAGCAGGTAGTCTTGTGTCTTTGGTCAACTGGCTTAGTTCCTGGATTGTTGCCTACTTTTTCAATTTCTTAATGGAATGGAGCTCAGCTGGTGATCTCTCTGTCTCTTCATCTCTTCTCTATATGTATGCTTTTCTTCGATTTTGCCATAGCCTAAAGCGAGTTACCAATATCTTATATCTCCGTTATATCAGGAACATTTTTCATATTCTTCGGCACTTCTTGTCTGACTGTTGCATTCGTTGCAAAGCTTATACCTGAAACTAAGGGACGAACACTAGAAGAAATACAGGCGGTGATGAACCCGGCGACAGATATAAAATAAAAACCTCGTATACCTGTATACAGTAAATTTCGAGTTTAAACATGTATGGTGTGTACTTATGACTATATTATGTCTTACTGTTAGTCTGTATTATTGGCCATTCACTGAGATCAAACGGGGAGGAAATATTATCTTTTATTAGAATGCAGGCATGGCCTTTTTGTGAAAAGATTTGAAAATGAAGGCTTGAGATGTTTGTTGATCAATGATGTATAATTGTATTGTTTCTGTATTCTGAGTTACAAGATGAATATGCATTCTGTTATATACAATATGAGTGTAACGGTCCTATTGCTAATTTGTTCAATTCCAACGTTAATTTCCTAATAGGGAGAGGTAGAAGCAGCCTTTTCCCTTAGGGGAGAGGTGTTGCTCCTTATTTTCTAGCTAGGCCTGTGATGATCTAGAAGTTTGAGGCCAGTGACCATCAGTCAAAGACCGTCAGTCCTTACGGGTGGTCTTTGCCTGCTGAGCTTTGCCATTGTGGTATGATTTGGTTCTTCAACATTCCCCCTCAAGGTGGGTGCGAATAAATTGATAAAACCCATCTTGCTTAGAAGTCTTTGGTGGCTTGCTTTGTCTAGGGCCTTGGTGAAGACGTCTGCCAGTTGTTCGTGGCTTCTGACAAACGGGATTGTGATTTCTCCTGATTGGACTTTTTCTCTTATGAAGTGGCAGTCAACTTCAATATGTTTAGTTCTTTCGTGAAAGACTGGGTTTGATGCTATGTGTCTGGCTGCTTGGTTGTCACAGTACATCTCCATTGGATCCTTGCACTTTACTCCCATGTCAGTGAGCACTTGCTTAATCCAAACAAGCTCGCTAGCTGTTGATGCCATGGCTCGGTACCCAGCTTCAGCACTAGATCTTGTTGTTACTGATTGCTTTTTGCTTTTCCACGTTACCAGATTTCCTCCTACAAAGACACAGAACCCAGAGGTTGATTTTCTGTCGCAATTGCCTGCCCAATCTGCATCGGAGAAACCAGCAACGATGTTAGCATTATTATTATTCTTCATCAAAATACCTTGGCCTGGAGTACCCTTGAGATATCTTAGGATTCTGTCGACCGCATCCAGGTGGGCAGTACGGGGAGCATGCATAAATTGGCTAATCATGCTTACGGCATAGCTAATATCAAGCTTGGTGACGGTTAGATAGATCAATTTTCCTACCAACCGCTGGTAGTGACCTATGTCACTTAAAGGGTCGCCATCCTCTAGATTGAGACGGTTTTTCGTTTCCATTGGAGTATCTACAGGCTCGGCTCCTATTTTTCCTGTTTCTTGCAGAAGATCTAGGACATACTTTCTTTGAGATAGGAATAGTCCTTTATGAGATTTGGCTATTTCTATTCCGAGAAAGTAAGTTAGTTGACCGAGATCCTTGATATCAAATTCTTCCTTTAGAGCTTGTTTTACTTCCTCAATCTCCTTATTACTATTTCCTGTAATAATAATATCATCCACATATACTTAAATAATTATGGTGTAAGTGTGCTTGTGTTTAACAAACATAAAAGAGTCAGAGGTACACTTGCTGAAATTAATTTTTAAGAGAAACTGACTAAGCTTGGCATACCATGCTCTCGGTGATTGTTTCAGCCCGTAGATTGCCTTTTTTAATTTACATACCAAGGAGGGCTCAGAGGCTAATGTATGGCCTGGTGGAAGTTTCATGTATACCTCTTCGGCTAGGGATCCTTGAAGAAATGCATTCTTGACATCCATCTGAAATAAGCTCCACCCTGAGTTAGTAGCAACAGACAATAAAATACGAACTGTGCTCATTTTAACTACTGGGGCAAAGGTCTCTTGGTAATCTACACCATAAGTTTGGGTAAAACCCTTTGCTACTAGCCTGGCTTTGTACCTTTCAATGGTACCATCATGCTTGTATTTGATCTTATATACCCATTTACAGCCAACTGGTTTTTTATTTGATGGTAGGGTAACAAGATCCCAAGTTTCATTTTTTTCAAGGGCTTGGAGCTCTTCTTTCATAGCCTTACACCAATCAGGATCGGTGTTGGCATCATAGAAAGAGGTAGGCTCAGTGTGTGATGTGAGAGTATTTAAATAGGTCCTATATGAGGATGATACAGAGTTATAACTAATAAAGTGATGAATAGGGTACGATACTGAATTGGACACATAGTCCTTTAGCCGAGCAGGAGGTCTGGTTGGTCTAGTAGATCTTCACAAAGCGAGTTCTTCTATTAGTGACTCATTCCATAGGGCAAGTTCTTCTGTTAGTAACTCAAGATCTCCCCCTGAAGAAATTGCCACAGGAATGGAAGGCATTCCCCCTAAAGGGTTAGGGCTAGGGCCAGCGATGGGCACACAGGGGTGCTCCTAAGCGGAAGAAGTATCCTGAAGAATGCTGTCAAAAAAGGAAGAGTTAAAGGGAAATAGATCTGCTGAGGGAACTGTGGGAGGAATGGGATCACAAGGAAAGTAGGGGGTGGTTTCGTGAAAGGTCACATCTTGGGAAATGTAGGATTTGTAAGTGGTAAGATCATAACATTTGTAGCCTTTCTTTTTTGAGGAATATCCTAGGAAGATGGTTTTGACACAACTTTTGTCCAACTTATGATGACGTATGATGTGAACAAAGGCAGTGCAACCAAATATTCGAATATGACTGAGGTCAATTTTTCTTTGTTTGAGAAGCTCTAGAGGGCTGAGATTGTTAAGAACATAGCTGGGAGCCGGTTGATGAGATAAGCGGCGGTAAGGAGGGCATCCGACCAAAATATGTGAGGAACATTGTTTTGAAAAAGGAGAGTACGAGTAACTTCAAGAAGATGTCTATTTTTCCTTTCGGAAACCCCATTTTGTTCAAGGGTATAAATGCAAGTAGTTTGGTGCAAAATACCGTTTTGAGAAAAAAATTCAGAAAAGTTCTTATTGACGTATTCAGTGCCATTATCTGAGCGAAAAATTTTAATTTTGGCGTTGTACTGATTTTTAATAAAGGTAAAAAAGTTGAGGAAACATGTAAAAATCTCATTTTTGCCTTTTAGTAAATAAACCTAAGTAAGTCGTGAGTAATCGTCAATAAAAGTGACAAAATAGCGGAAATGATTATGGGAGGTAATGGGAGCAGGTCCCCAAACATCAGAGTGGATTAAATCAAATAATTTTTCTGATTTGGTAGACAATGATGGAAAAGGTAATCTAGTATGCTTTGAAAATTTGCAAACATCACAACAGCTTGAATCTATTTGAAGTTGGAAAATTTGTTTCAAAATTTTGTCGGACGGATGCCCAAACCGCCTATGCATCAATAAGCCTTGGTTAGAGGAATTGGTGGTGGTCAGACATTGACTAGAAGTGGTGAGATAGTATAGGCCATTTTAAAGGTATCCTTCACCAATCGTCTTCCCGGTGAGTCTGTCCTGAAAGATTACAATAGATGGTGAGAAAATAACATTGCAATTTAAAGTTTTGGTGATTTGACAAACAGATAATAAATTAGATTTAAAAGTAGGCAGAAGAAGAATATTTGGTACTGTTTTATTAAACAATTTAGATGAGCCAAAACCAGAGATTTCAGCTCAATTTCCATTAGCAATGATCACATGTTGGGAATTTGTCGGGATAAAATTATATAATTTGGTCGGATCCCAGGTCATGTGATCCGTTGCACCGGAATCAATAATTCAAGTAGAGTATTTATTTGTAGCATGTTGCGATACCAGACCTGACCCCCTTGAATTCTGAGGCTGTAGAAGAGACTGGAGCTGAGAAATTATTTGGGAAATTTGAGAATTTTCGGTTTGATGAATTTCTAGGCGGGTTGGTGGGCTGGGCCGGCTCGGATCCGGGTTGGCCCAGGCTGCTTCTTGGTGTTGTTTGGCCATGAGGCCGAGTGAGCCCATGACCTCTGGCTGGGCTGGTCCAGATTGCTGCAGCTGTGTCGGGTCGGGTTGGAAGGTCCGACCCGCTAGCTACATCTGATCCAGTAAACATGTCGAAATTTTTAGGTTTCGACATGTTTACTCCTATGCCGCCAAACCTTTCTCCCTTCCTCTCTTCTCTATCCCGCTTGTTGCCTTGTCTCCCTCGCTCGCCTCTGTTGTGATTCGGCCTGAGGTGAGGATGGAGATGCCAACACCGTTCGGACGTGTGACCCTGCTTTTTGCAGTGGTCACACCGCTCAACGTGAGTAGGCATCCCCTTGCCTTGAGCCGTTTCACGTGAGTGCGAAGCGAAAGCTCTCCCTTCTGTGTCCTGGCCCTGTGTCGTCATTCCCATGGTGACCCGTCTCGTTTCCTCTTGTTGTATGAGGGCGATGACAGTGTCGAGCCGAGGGAGGTTGTGAGACATCAAAATCTGGGACCGAAGAGCTTCATAGGTGGAGTCGAGACCACCCAGGTACGTGTAAACTAAGTCTTGCTCTACCCTCTTCCTTGCTTCTTCGAGGTTGGCAGTAGGTGGGAGGTAACTCTGGAGTTCCTCCCACCGAGTCAATACCTCAGTCGCGTAGACAGAGCTGGACTTGGTCCCTTGTTTGATATGGGCTAGTTCTTGTTTCAGATTAAAAATGTGTGCGAAATTCTGTTCTTGGCCGTATAGATTTTTCATTTTTGCCCATACTGCCTGTGATGATGCCAGAAGCATACACAATTTGGCAATATGAGGCTCCATCGTGTTTGTTAGCAAGGACATGACCAAATGGTCAGTGGCCTGCCATTTTTCCTGTATTGATATTGCATCGATGAAATTTCAGTTCCGACTTCTATCCAATTTTGCCCTGCCCTATCTGCTATCTCTGGAAAATTTGAGCACCTGTTTGGTCTATTACAACTGTGCTTCCACTGATTCACTCTGCACCATTCTTTAATTTGGAATTCGTGGCGACCATGACTAGTTCTGTACTGAAATTCATTCTGTTGTGTCAGATTCTTTCTGAGTTTAGTGTAGTCCCTGTGGTTCATTTCTTATGCTTTGATTGGAGGAATAAAGTTAACCTGAGAACAAATTAACAAGACTGCACTATGAGTTCAAAATAAAGGTAAGAGAAATTCTTATATGATTTCTGTCTGCCACCTTTTGCAAATAGTTTAAAATTGAACTCAACCAATCCTAAAATGACTAAGACTATATCATTTGACTATTAAATTTTAGTAATGGCCGAGACTAGAACCCCGTGGTTCACTCATAAAGGGTTCCTCCTCATCAGAAAAACAAATAAAATTCAGTGCTATTGTGAGGAATTCGAAATTAAGCTTGCTTAAAAAAAGATCTTGAACTTGAGCCAAAAATCTTAATTAGTTAATATAAATTAGTTATTGTATAAAGGTTTTTGAATAACTTATGATCACATAAAGGGTGTCTCACATGAATTAAGAGATATTAATTAGTTTGTCACAAACAAGAAAGAGAATAAAGGAAATATTGCATTAACTTAAAGAATATCTTCCACAATCAATGGCTCGTAATTTCCAAAAAAAAAAGGTAATATATTCAAGACAAACGTTATGTCATTTTTTTATATATAAGAAAAGAAAAAAAAAAAAGCGAGAGAGAAACATTATGTCAAGCAATCACTCTCTCTCTCTCTCTTTCATTCTTTCTCTAATTTTTCATTGAGATTAATTAAGATAAATGAAAAACAAACAAAATCTTCCTTTCCTTTTTATAAATTAGATTAGGATTTAAATCTAAGATTTCATTTTAAAAATTACTCGGATACTTATATTCTCACTTAAAAAAAGTACAATTAAAGCGAGGCATGCAAAACACAAATTAAAAGCCTTATTATATTTCTTGTAGAAAACAAATTTGGCCACTTATTAGGATTCCCTGACGCTACGTACCCATCTCATCCACATGCATAGATGCTGTCCTCTTTTCTTTTTCTTGCCCAACTCTCACTACCTATATAAGACAACCAAATTATCACATTTTTCGAACAAACACCGCTAACTTCTCTCTTTCTCCCTCCATGGCTAATCAGGCTTTGATACCACTTAACCAACACCAGCCGCCGCTGCCGCCTCCATCACCGCCATTAATACCACAACCAGCGCTACTACCATCAGCACCAATGGGTCGTGGGAAAACCTTAGCATCTACTGCAGCCAACTTAGCAAACCTTTTGCCAACAGGAACCGTACTTGCATTCGAAGCCCTTGTGCCTTCTTTCTCAAATGATGGCGAGTGTTTTGCAGCCAATAGGTACCTCACCTTAGGCGTGATTATTTGTTGTTCGCTAGTTTGTTTCCTCTCCTCCTTCACTGATAGCTTCGTCGGTCATGATGGCAAGATTTACTATGGTATTGCCACCTTCAAGGGCCTATATGTGTTTAATGACTGTGACTGTAGCGATGGATGTGGGGAGGAAGAAATAAAAGGCAACAAGAAGACTAATTACAGAATCACTTTGATAGACTTTATTCATGCCTTCTCGTCGCTAATTGTGTTCTTGGTTTTTGCTATTAGTAGCTCTAATGTGCAAGAATGTTTCTTTTCTAAAGCAGGACCTAATGAGAAACAAATTATCATGAATTTGCCATTGGGAATTGGTTTGTTCAGCAGTTTTCTGTTCACAATATTTCCTACTAGACGCAGAGGAATTGGATACGGAGACATGACACCAGCCCATGACCAAAAGGTCCACAACCCCTCCAACTCGAAAGCTTAAAGTGCTCAAAGTCCAATAATTGACACTTGGATTGGATGATAGTCAATGTAACTTGTAAATGGATAAATGCTATCCAATCCAATAACTTTGGAAGACATGAGTGTTATGCAAAATGAAGAAATTAACTAAATTTAAAATAATATCAAATAAAAGTTAAATAGTGAAGCAATTATGTTCAGTTTTTCTTTTCTTTTCTTGTTAATGTTTAATTTGGTTTAATAAATAAAAATATGAATAGGAAACATTTCGTATGTACACCCAACACTTTGAATGCAAGAAATCCCCTACACAACAGAGCAATTTGCATCTTTGCATATCTTCTGGTAATTAAGAACCAAAGTAAGAACTGAGAACAAAGTCAGCTCTCTAAATACTTAAAATCTAGGTTAAGTGGTAAAAGATATTTATTCTTAGAAGCAGGGATCTGCTTCCCATTAAATGAGTTATCACTTTTACGATGAGTAAAAAAATTATTAATAAAATAATTAATATATCAACTAATTAATAAGTTGCTTCCCAAATTAAATTTTTATTCTAATATTAACTATAAGTTCTTAAATATTAAAGAAAAAGTCTACTAAACTATTTGAAATCGTTATTATTCTAAAATCTTATTTATAGAAATATTCAAAATATAAATTTTATTTTAAAAAGATTAGAAATATTTGTAATTCTTTAAATTTTGTGCATATAATTTTTTTTAAATGAAGCTATACGATCTTAATTTCTCGAATTAAAAAGATTATATTAAAATAATAACATCAAATGAACCAATAATTAATACTAATTTCTATCACTGCCACCGATTGATAAATTCTTTATTTCTTCCAATATACTAAAATTTTAAATGAGTTGCACATGAGTGACTCCTTGAAACATAACCCCTATTACTATGGATGTTATGTGGTGGAATCAGGCTATCATGTAAAACTGCTGCATATTAGGGCGTACACAGATCATGATTCAAACCAATAATGAATAAATTAAAGGAGTTAACATCATTTTCTACTATCAAATTTGGAACTCCGAATTAAGAATCTTATACCATTCACTGTTTGATTTGGCATCTTTCTTTTCTTTTCTTTTTTTAATTGTTGGGTCGATTACTTGTCTCCAGAATCAAATAAAAGAACATTATATTTATATAAATCTATTCATAAGAATTTTCCTATAAGCAACTATATCTTTTTGCATCATGTTTAAGAGAAAATATTGATCAATGCAGGCCCATCAAGAAATTCCAATTTCTTTTGCCCTACTTTTATTTGAGTTTGTAATTTATTAAATAATTTCTTTCACGTTTTTCACGTAAAGAAAAAAAAAAGTAGATATTTACCAGTTTAATTATCTTGTTATGGTATCAATTTTCTTTTTTCTGACAAAATAAAAATCTGTAAAGTTGTTTTTTTGTGAGAAAGAATATGGCAAAGGTAAAAAACGAAAACTTCACCATTAATAGACCTTTCTCCAGGTATTCATGGCTCAGGGAGACAATGGCGTGGCTGCAAGTTACACTTTCATTGAGGATAAGAAGGATGTGGTGGTGTTTCCGAAGAGAGCGAGAGATGTATGCCGCCTGCCTAACTCGTCAAATCAAAAAAATAAAATAAAATATATCGGCACACTCGCAATTACTAATATCGATATCTTTTTAATGTTAATTTGTCTGGGAGTAATATTGGAATGACCAACTCAATAATATATATAATTAGGATATTATAATTAAAATTGTAATTAAATCATGGTTATATATGGATGTCATTAATTAATGATAATGATTGGAATGTATGATTAGCACCCGAACAGAAAAGCATTCCGGCGATAAAAATGCATGGACTAGGAGTAGGACAGCCCAAAAAATAGACTCATCTCACTCGTCCTCTATGCTGGACTGACAAAGGTAACAATGACATTTTCAAATGCACGACAAGAATACTAGAATTAGCGGCACTCATTGGCTGCCAGAATAAAAACAATTGCTGCTATAAAGTATGCGGTAGCGATAATAAGAGTTGCGTCATGTTGCTTTCTGAAATTGTAATCGCTTGTAATTTCAGTTCTATCAATTCTTAAGTTCCTATTCAATAATTGGCACTGTTTGAATCATGTCCAAAAAAGAAACATATAGACCGGTTTGTTTTTGGTTTGAATTAAAATTTGAATTGGTAATAATAAAATTATTTATCCTGGTTAATTGTCGATTTTCAATTAACTTATAAGGCCCGCTTGACCTAGCGGGTTTTTCTATTTTTTGAATAAATATGTTTTTATAGAAATATACTTCTATATATATAACAGTACAAAATATTATTTTCCATCAGATATTAAGAATTTTTAGGGTTAAAAATCTGAAGTTCTTAGGATTGTGGAAGATCTTGGGCATCAATTTTTGTTGCCAAAAAGACCAGTTTACAGCTACTTAGTTATTTATGAGTAGTTTGTAGCATCCTCAGGCTCAGCAGTCGGCAATTTAGCTAGAGCAGCAGCACTGCTCCAAATAAATAAACCCTGAGGCTGTGACCAAATATTATGAAAGCCTCATTATGTACTTGACCTAAGCAATATTATATGATTGAAAACGTAACGGAAGTTTGCTTCATTTTCACGACCAGACAGAGCGGCTATTTGAAGGTATCAGACCTTCAATTTATTGAGACCCGTGAAAATGGTGAGACCAGAATTCACCATGATATCTCTGCCGTGAACCTCTCGTAAATCTACAGACATGTTGTGACAAGGACATCTGCTCCCTTCATTATTAGAAAAGGTCAAAATCATGGCTGCTAATTCTGCCGATATATTTTGTTCTTGGTGTTTACAGGGATAGATGTCTCAATCACTCCGAACTTATTGACCTTTTACTATATATCAAACCTGCTTTTCAGTCAACAATGGCCACTCCGAAATATATTTACAATTCTTTTGATTGGTTTTTCAAAACATTTAAATTATAAATTTGAGTTTACAAGAAAAAAAATTCTTAAGATTAAAACTCAGAAAAATAATAAAATGAAAAGCACTTTCACCTACTAATCTCAAATGGGTGAGTGGCTTTGGCAGCCTAGGATATTCGACAAAGTCCTGGAAATCTCCCTTCTCCAGACGATGCCTGTTCCAAGAATATCCCATTATCGCCTGCCTCCACTTATTTTCGATGCCCAAAGTATTCCAAATTAAATTACAGGTTTTCGTAAAAATGATGATTGTTTTTCAAGAGAAGAATAAGATAATTTGAAATTTAGACTCTTTTCATTATTTAGTGTAAGACATAGTTACTTTGTTATCAACTCGTTCTGGGTTTCATAACAATTTTAATAACAATATTTATAAAAAAAATATTTTAATTTTATTTTATTATCTTACCCAGAAGGTAAAGACAACCCTACTCCTTTTTTTAAAAAAAGATAGAAATATAGGACAATAATAGACGTCCATAATTCTTTGACAATCATCCGTTGATTATAATAGAATTCAAATTATGAATAAATTGGCTTGCTTCTAACACGTCAAAATTTATAATTAAATAAATGAATTCATATGATTCAAAATGATATGATAGAATCAACGTAGTACTTCATTATCCGAATATAATCTTACATAAATAAAATATTTATACTATAATTAAATTAATTTTCCGTTTGTAATACTAATAATTCATTTATATATATATATAAAAAAAATTATAAAGTTAAACTTTCTATATAATCAAAAAATAAGTAATATATAATATATAATCTTAATAAATAAATGATAATAAAAAATTTAAATATAAAATTTATGTTATTTGAAAATTATAAATTTTTGTAACACTATTTAGAAATACTATCTTTTCTTAATTTTTGCATGCACTTGTATTTTAATTATATTTGAAGATAAAAATAGAATATATGAAATATAAATTTAGTCATTTATATAAACTGACTAAAGTAATAAAATAGTCTAGTGCCACTTTTGGATATAAATTATTTTACACGAATAAATTATTTATATGAATTAGAAATTAACATTCACATATACAGTTTTTTAATTATAAGTTTTTTAAAAATATATATAAATTCAAATTAAATTATAATATTCAACTTTCTTTATGAATCGAAAAAAAGGATAAAAAATAGATCAATAATTTTAAAATAATTCTTATGATGAGAGAGTTAGCAAAAGAATTCAGAGTAATAAAATATTTGAAAGGGAAACTATAGAAATTCTTTTATAGGAATTAAGATTAGAAAAATAATTTAAAATAATTAAATGCTTGATAATAAAATTTAATTATTATTTCTAACAATTATTTTCATATAAATTCTTAAATTTGTCACAATTTAAAATTTTTAAAAAATTTATAAAGAGAGAAACAAGTTACAATCATATCTTCATATATATATATATAACTATGCACTACATTTGTTATTTAATATATGATGCAAAATCTACCTATCACTAATCATTAATTAATACACTAAATTAGTTAGCGTGCAGATGCATATGCTGCCTTATCAACGAAGTTGGCAATCAATCCTCTTCATTTGGGCTCTATAATAGAGTGCTTTCTCACTTCCTAACACATCCTTAATTGCTAAGTATCAACTCTTCGACTTGCTCTTTTTCTTTTTTCATGCACTTAATTCTCTGTTAATTTAGTATACTAAATTAATAAATAACTAACCTCTATTTATTAATTCTAAATAATATAATATAATCGTTTAATATTAATATATAAAATATTTATATATTTATACTATTTTTTTATTTATCATGATGTATGTTTAATAATTTTTTTTTTATTGATAGAATCTTCTATCACAGTTTGATAATATTTAAATCGCCTAATATTAGGGTTGAATTTTGATTTATTATATTATTTAGTAAACATTTAAGATCAATATGGTCTAAATTATAATTTAAAACTAAAGTCAATGCTTACGTATTCCTATTTATATTAATGTTAGTTGAGGTTGCAATTTGCATGCGAAAGAAAACAATAACTCTCTCTGGCTCGGGAATGTGAAAATCCAACCGCTTGCACCGGTGGTGGCCTCAGTTATCGGAAGAGGTCGGATTTGGCGGTGCCGTGCCATCAATTGGCTGCGGCATGAATAATTATAAAAAGAAAAACCACTTTTGGACAACAAAGACCGCCCATATAACACATTCACATAATTAACTTAGAAGCCACACTTTATCAAAACAATTTAAAGAGAGAAAAAAATCATTTCTCTATTTTCATTTCTAATTAATGAATGAAAAGAATTATATAATACGAAAGAACACTAACTTTTATTAATTTTCCATAACTCAAATTCGATTTTCATAATTGATATTTAAAGAATATATTTTGTGAATAGAGATTATATGTTCTGACAATAATCCTATGTCAAGTGCTTATCAAAAGAAAACGAAGAAGTAGAAATAAACGAGAAAGATGACAAATTGAAGGAATCCTGCTAGGCTAGTATTTCTCTCTACAAGCTCATCATGCATAGGAGGAGCTTTTATTAGTTCAAAATCACAATTAAAAAGCAATCAGAATCACAATCGAGATGAAGCAATGGTCATACTACAGAATGTTGGAGATGTTAAAAAAGGATAAGTTTCTGCAGGTAACCAATAAACAATGGGTCGCGATTCTCTTTTAAAATTTGGAAATGTTATGTTCCCGAGAATAATCCCTAACTTCTTTGTAATTGTGTCACCTTCTCCAACCGAACCGACCATGGCCCCCACTTCAGGATTATAATCCAACAGAGAGGTGATAGTTTCATCCTCTCAATATATATATAGATATAGATATGTACATGATGGTCATTTTAACGTTTGTTTAGTCCTTTGTAATGATTACTAAATTTATAGCAAAAATGGCCCTATATGAACAAAAATATCTTCATGTTTCAAGTGTTCACCAATGATTTATTAATTGATGTCATTAATGGCTTTCCCTTTTTACTTTGTTTTCTTGTACCAGCAACAGCTAGCTACCACTATATGTATTTAATATGCTTATGTCTCCAGTTCATCTAATTGTAAGATAAACTCTTCCAAATCTACCTTATATCGGATCTTTCATATATTATGCAAACAGAATTTAAAAATTTAAGAAACTATCTTCTTTTATCCATGGACGTAGAAATATATTAACAATTACACCTTATATATATTGTTAGAACTCCATAATAATTCTAGTAAGGTTTCGGTTTAAAAAAATTAATCAGTCTTACTGTGACTTTATTTGTCTAATTTTTAAGTGAAGTTACGTAAATATTGCATCAGTATTACATTCATTAAAAAGTATTATATTTATCTGTATTTTGTTTTCTTTCTATATAAATCATGTAGTCAGTCAGGGTTGGCAAGCTGGTGCGAAGATTCAGCCATTACCGTAGGCATCTTATCCTGTTATATATCATATGCATGTATCCTCTCCGTAATTCTGAGCTGGACCCCTCTCAACTTCCAAGGAGCCTTCTTTAAACAACCCTTTCCTTGTTGTATTTCTTTTCCAAGGAGCTTGCATTTCACTATTCTCTCCTTCTTGAAGCTAGGTTTCTACTTTTTATTCATTGGTTTCCGGTGGAATTTGACGACTCCGATTGCGTATGCCTGATTACTCATGTATGTATTTTGACTAAAAATGATACATAATCAATTTAATTAAATCCATAATATGATATAATTATAAATATCACCTCATCGATGCAGTTGCTTTCTTCTAATTTTCCATAAGTATAAATAAAATCAATATTTAAATTTTAGTATGTTTATCTCAGTTTGAGCTTTCATCTTGATCAAATATTGCTCCTTTCTCTACTGCTGATGGAATGTTTCATCGACTGCCCACCAACTACACACACATATTATTGCCAAGTAACTGTTATGTTAAAAAGTTACGTTCTACTTAGCTAGCAATACATACTGAAAGCTTATTTCGTTTGATTTGAGTATCGGAATGCACATTTTTATTAACAATAACAATTTAAGAAGAAGATAGATGTGGGTCACTCCGAAGGCACAAGCTCCCTTAACCTATAGTCCGATTTTTATATGTATGCTTTTACTATACAATGTAATCCTGCCCACTAAAATGAAATAAAATAAAACAAAGTATTAACGAACAGCAGTGCAATGAGATTTTCAATATTTAAATTTGACTTGCATAAAATTAATCAATAAACTAAAGTCAAGCTCGTCTTATATATAAATTTGTATTTAAATTTCAACTCAAATTTAAAATAAAACTTCTTAGATAAGTTTGAGCCCATCAAATATATAATTGTAAAATTTATAATTTAAAATAAATTATATATTTAAATTTTAGAATCTAAATAATAATCAAATCAAATTTTTATATAATAAATAAATTTAACTCATGAACGAACTGATAAACGAGCTATCTCGCGAATTTACACAAATCAAACAGTACTAAGCTTATTTATTAAATAAATTTAAAAATAAATTTTGAGCCGAATTTATTTATCTCGACGAATGAATTTGAATGAAATTTTATGGAGTCGAATTTTGATCAATTTGTGTACAGGTCCGCTCATTTACGGTGGGGTTAGCAGATGAGATCAATTTTGAAGTATGTATCAACTTGTCTTCAAAGTATCAAGTAACAATATATATTATTTTAATTCATTTTTTTAATGATGAAATTAGAGGGATTAGATCACTGGTTTTTCCGGCAATAATAAGTTGATTAATTTTTATATATACATATATTATCTTAAGTTTATTTTATTGTTCCTCATTATTTAAGCTACTTTCTTAAAAATGTATTAATTTTGAGATTGATCATATAAACCGTTATATAACAGGAGTAACCATCTCCTTAATTAAACCACCCGCATGCAAATTGAGATAAATACGAAAGAAATAGAAATTCAAATTAAATTTTCAGTGGCAAAATAAAGAAGAAAGAAAAAGAGTGGAAGCAAAGGGCGATCTGAGCGAAGTCTTAGGCCATCTGACGTGGGACCCGGCACCGTTTCCTCTATCACTCCAGCTCACATTTTAACTTTTTTTTTTTTTTTTTTTGTATATTTGCTGGCACTCTGTATACCATAACATACCACCACAATCCTCAATTTCCCATCTCTGTCTCTCTATCTTTGGTGTGAGGATATTATTAATACCCTCATCCCCTTCTCTTCCCTTTCTCCATCCCTTTTTATTATTATTATTATTATTATTACATTTTTCTTTTCAAGATTCAACAGCACAAGAACCTTCTCTTTCTTTTTCTATATATACCCACACATGCTTCTCTGCACCTCTTTATTCTTACTTTCTTTCTTTGTACCATGATGAGTTTCTGCAAGAAGAGTGTTAATTCTTTTTTAGGTCTTTCCACCGTGCATACTTCTAATCTCGATGCTTCCCATAATCTTGAAAAGCCTTTGTCCTCTAAATGCCTTCCTGTCTTAACTAGTAGCGGCTTAGGTTTAATTACTGCTGCTGATATTGATGCCTATAAAACCCCACCCAACGTTCTTGAATCTACTACTTTCAAGTCACCGTCTCCCCCACCTTCCCCTTCGCTTCCTCCAACGCCTCTTTCCTTTTTCAAGAAAGACCCTGGGGGTATTGGTTTCGTTGATGATGTTGGGGGTGGTGTCAACGGGTTGATGTCTTGCACTGAGAGTTTAGGATTCGAGAGTTGCGATGAAAGAAGAATTGATGATGAGATTGATGAGCTGTGTTCAAGGACTCGATCATCGACGACGAAGGTTAATTGGAAGAAATTTGGAGAAAGAAGAGAGGTGAAGAAGTTTCCACCACCACTTTCTTCTTTGAATCATAATGGTCAACCTAGTTTCTTCCTCAGGCCAGTGAGAAAAGATGGTAGATTGGAGTTGACAGAAGTCAGGATTGACAGGCCTGAGATCTTACGTGCTTCTCGTGAAGATGGAAGGTTAAGGCTTCATCTTATTAGAGATGATGAAGAAGAAGAAGATAATGATAGTAATATTGAAGAACCTCAACAACAAGAATATGAGCTAAAAGAAAAACGAGAATTAGAGGGAGGCCAAGAAGATGGAAAAGAAGGAGAATTTCAAGAAAATGAAGAAGAAGAACCACAACAACAGCAAGAAGAACAACAACAAGAAGAAGAGATAACTGGAGAATGGAGGTTCCCAGTGACGGGAGAAGGGTTTAGAAGGTGTCATGAGCTAGGAACAGGTCACCAACATGATTATCACCGTCATCATCATCATCACCACCACCACCATAGCAATCATCACCACAACTTGCATGTATGGAGCCAGCATTGTGTGACAACAACATGAAGAAAGAATGATGAGGTGGGGTTAGTGTAAAAGAGATAAGATGGTGCATGTGTGTCTGTATGTAAATCTGGGTGTCATATGTTGGACTGGTATTGTTTGTTTTTCCAGAATACCTGCTATAGACTTCAATTTAGCAGGGATCTGAAAATCGGTTGAGGTGTCTCAACTAAATTTGAAGGAGTGGATAATGGTGGAATCTTTTGGGCTTTACAGCTGCTTGAAATGGCCTGTAGCTAAACCACAAAAGAAGACAGAGAGAGAGAGAGAGAGAATCACTGAATTTAATTTAGAATTTTTTTTTTTTCTAGTAAGTTGGCAAAATGTCAAATACCATTATACTTCTTCATCCTCAAAAATTATATGGTCAAGGGAATTGAACATGTAGAAAGTCTTAAGCTTGTCTTTATACCTAATTTTGTTCCTCACCAGATCAAGAACAAATTAAAACAAATAAAATAGATATAATTATGTAATTGTATGAATTTCTAAAGGGTTGTAGCCACCTTTTTCTTCCTGGAAATCTTTCTTCCTCTGTCTGCTTGTAATGTTGCTTTTACCCTTTTGTGAATAAAGTTATGTACACTAGTCATGAGATTCTTGATAAAGGCTGCACATGTGGCTTGATTAGAGTGGTTAATGATACAAATGGTCAACAGAGAGGAGACTTTGAACTGCAGCCCAATTGGTCTTTGACAAATTTATTGCAGCTGGCTGTATCATATATGTATATATATATATATATATATATATATATATAATATGACCACATGAGGCTGCACAGAATTTAGATCAATAATCACAAGTCGGTTCCAAAAAGCAATGGAGAGGGACTTCAATGAAGCGACACAAAGTTTTATAAGGAAAAAGTAAGCATGGAAAAGACCTGTGCAACTTCTCGACTCCATCAATTGAAAGGCAATGACAAATCTGACAATACCTTTTATTTTTCTTTGTTGCAGTGCACCCTTAATTTGTTAATGGACATAGAAGCTAGAATTAATTGGGGCCAGAAGTTCATAACTGTACAAATATTATAATTCCCCAAAAAGGACTAATTAATAAATAAAGGTTAACATGCTTTTTGAGCCAAAGTCTCGAATTATAACTTTATATTTAAGAGATGAGAGCCGAACAAAATGAAGCGCCCATGGCCTAATGGATAAGGCGCCTGACTTCTAATCAGGCGATTGTGGGTTCGAGTCCCACTGGGCGTGTCCTTAGTTTGAAAAAAGTGATTTTGTTGTTTAATCACATTGTCACAGAAATAACTTCACATAAAACTTGATTTATTACACATAACATCTTTCATATGTTACATATAAATATATATCAAGGGCATCTATATAATATATTAATTTTTGAGATCTAAATTTTTTTTGATATGTGTGCTTAAAATTTTAATTTTCATATGTGTACTATTTTTTTACACATAGAATTTAAGTTTATGTGTAATTTTATAGTTTTTTTTATTAATTTATTGATTAATGAGTTTTAAATATATATATATATATATATATATATATATTAATTTTGAAATCTAAATTTTGATGATTTTTTATTAATTTATTAATTAATAAGTTATATTCTTAATTAAATACTGACTCTAATTCTAAAAAATAACATATTTATTATATTTTAATATTATGTTAATTAATAAATAATTTTCTAGTCAAATAATGATATTAATTTTATCCTAAAAGATAATATGTTGATTATATCTTAATATTATATTAACTAATAAACTAGTCTTTTTAATTAGAAAATAACATTTTAAATTATATTTTTAATATTATATATAATAATAAATTAATTTTTTAATTATATAATATAATTTAAATTCTAAAAATAGTAATGTCAATTATATTAAGTTATATAATACTAAAGTTAATTAATAAAATTTTTAAAACAATTTTTATATTATTATGTTAATAAAATTTTTAAAAAAATAAAAATAGTTAATTTGTTAGTATTTTTTAAATATTAAAAATTAAATTCTTTTATTAAATTGTATCTATCAACTTAATTTTTATCTTGACATTTGTACTTATTTTTTACATATGAGATTCAAATTGATGTGTAATTTTAATTTCTCTATTAAATTATAGAATAATAAGTCACATTTCTAATTAAATACTGAATATAATCTTAAGAAATAACATATTAATTATATTTTAATATTATATTATCTAATAAATAATTTTTAATTAGATAACGATATTAATTCTATCATAAAAAGAGTATATTAATTATATTTTAATATTATATTAATTAATAAAATAATTTTTATTTGAATAATAATTATAATTTTATAAAATAACATTTTAAATTATATTTTTAGTATTATATTTACTAATAAATTAATTTTTAAATTATATAATAAACTTTTAAATCTTAAAAAATAATAACATCAATTATACTAATGGTATTAACTTATATAATACTAAAATTAATTAATAAATAATTTTTTTATTATTGTATTAATAAAATTTTAAAATTTTAAAAAAATTAAGAAAGACATTTTAAAATAACTAGTTTACTATTATTTTTAAAATATTATTAATTAATATTAAATATTAAATTATATATATCTATTTAAATTTATAATCAAAATAATAATAATAGTGCACGGATAAACGATTAGTTTATATTATATTGGAGAAAAATAGACACTGTAGCTCTAGTTTGGCAACTTTTAAGAACTTTTACTTCACTATTTCTAAAATTCAGGCTCTCTTTGTTTCACAAAAACAACTTATGTTTCTTTTAAACTAAATTAAATTCTATGCTTTTAACTTCTAACGGATATAAATGATAAAATTTCTAGAAATGACCAAACTTAAGAATTTTACAGTTACTTGATCGCTGTTGATTACTAATTTTCTATGGTCAACAGAAGTGGTTATCCATAATTGATATATTAATTAATATATGTATATTTATTTATTTTATAATCAATTTTATTCATCAATACTACTAGTTAACTTTGGAAGATGAAGCCAGAATTCATACAATTTTCCCCAGTAAGAATATACAGGTTTTTCCATTAGAAAAAAGAACAAAGAAGAAGAAAGACTATGCAAGTTTAGAGGTAGCATTGTTAAGCATAACAGCTAAGTGGACTGCAGAAGCTGTTATACTAGATGGTTTATACATCTTTCTGCTGTCTACAACACTCGAGTGCTCATTAACCAGTTTCAGGAGAAGGGAAATAAAAGAAATAAAAATGATAATGAGAGCCTTCCATGGCCAATTGAATCATTAACTCCCTTTAATTATCACATCTCTTGGAGAGCTTTTCCAGTATAAGTCAAGTCAGTGCTAGATATCAGCATTTAGGCTTGCAAGTAGCCAGTGATGACACCTTAGTCAGGCTTGGTGTATTCCAGCAGCATGTGTGGAGAACGATAGATTTTCACCAGTGTCCAATAGAGGACCTCTTCAACTTCAAGCTCACCCTCTGCTCTTGCAGCATAGATATCCTCGCAGATTGCTAACAACCTGCATTCACCATGTAACCGCGTCGAATATTATGTTTGGAAGAGGTTAAGACTTAGGACATGCATCTGTATCTGGAGATCAGAAATGAATATAAAGAAAGCTTCTACTAATAGAAGGAATATTTTGTATCTCAGCCAGAAAGAACCATGGCTTAATAATACTACTGTCTATATGAAAATGCTAAATTGGATTGTGTAACACAGATCTTGATGATTTCTGCTTGTTAGCAGTTTTGAGTATGTCAAGCATCAAAAACCATAGAAAGCAATACAGAATGTGAGATGAAAGGATCACAGTACGCGTTGGTGCTACCTTGGTGAAATTGAATGAAAGCATCAGAAACTATTCAGAAAATTAATTTATGAAGTATGAGATGAACATCCACAACAATAACATACTTGCATACCTGTCACAAGAAGGAAGATTCTCAAATGGTATCCTCATTCTCAGGTCAGAACATTGTAGTCTGATAAAACGGCCAACTGCCAGCACAAAGGTAATGTAGAGACCCCAAATACTGAATTTGCTAAGTGTTTCACCTAGAATTCCCTCTGAAAAATAACAACAATCACAGTTCAACAGACAACAGTAACAGTGGAACTTTCACCAGCATACTTTAAACTATAGAGATCACAGAAAGATAAGTACTTACGTGGTGTTTCCTCGGAGACAATAATGGCCATTGGACCTGCAAACTCACCACATCCAGATGACACATCAGTATCATGGAAAGACCACCATTCTGAATCCCCATGGTTGAGAACAAGATCCCCACTAACCAGACCTACCTGTTAGTTTCATGGTAGCTGATCAATTGAACTGTGGGGTTACATTAGGGTAGGGAATAGGGATCAGCACAAATCAGATAGATCAATTTTTTAGAATATAAAGAAAAGAATTTGAGAATTTTATATCCAAGTAGTATAGAAGATTTTTCTTTTAGCAGATTGCGTACCAAGTTTCTTAAAAAAAAAAATGATTTCAACTAAAACAGCATAATGTCATTAAGCAAATATTTAAATCCAGTTCTCCAATTGAAAGCACCAAATTTTCTCAAAAGAATACAATAGGAAGACATACCAACTCTTCCAAAAGCCTCACTTCACCAGATCCTGTGACTCGAAAGTATCTTGGATAAACATTATATATCCTGAAGCTATTGGTGGTACCATTTAGCACTGCCATTACTTCTGAATATGTTGGAAGGTCCTCACCTTGAACGGACAATTCATATCTCACAACTTCCTTTCCTTTAGGCCGATCTCTAGTTAACTGCCAAGAAAAGATGATGTCCATGCTCCACCTGAGGGATTCCATGTATCTGGCCTGGACTACAGGTGGAACAAGCCACGGGGAGCTAGCATCGGCTTGGCAGCATATCAATTGAATGTCTTTCTTATCATATGCACGTAAATAACCTTGAGGATCAAGATCAATATGGGAACCAACTTCATCCCACGAGATCTTTTCACACAATGTTGTCTCAAATAATGTTAATCGCCCGCTAGTCGTCCTTATATCACTCCTAATGCTGGCTTCTTTAATTGGGTTAGCAATGTTTGTGGGGTTACCACTGCTATACATCTGTCCAGGAAAAAGAAGAGCATGCATACATTCTTCACAATTATGCAAGAACAGACTTGTAATTTCCATCTTAAACTAGGAAGTATAGATTATCAATACTTCTGAAAATGCCGATGGAGCAGAAGTTTGTCTTTATTAAGAGCAGTTTCAGAAAATAAGTGTAACGCTGCTTAAATCGGATAATTTACTGAACTTGAAATTAGTTGCTAACTGCTTCACTTATCTATGCAGAAAAATGAGACTCAAAATTAAACTTCAGTATTGACTCAATTCCCTGCTAGTTGCGTACTATTATGCATCAGAGTAGACACCCACCAATTCCTGACCCATTCGGAATTTGGAGAAGTCTGTTTTCCTAGTTTATGAGCTTCAACGGAGGCCAATGTTACGGGGAGATGTCATATTTTATGTCCTACTTTTCTTTCTTTTTTAAATTTCTTTTCCTCCCTGGTAATTCCTCTGTATTAGGATTACTCTGCAGGAAACATTTTCTATGCCTATTAATGAAGTACTGGTTTGTTTACATAGGTTTAGTGGTTAATTAGCAGTATTTATCACTAATTATTTAGCACAAGCAGGCAGAAAATTCTAAGGCTCAGTTCAACACAGCACTTGATTCAAGTACAATTTTCTCCGTCTGTCTGTTCTCTGCAAGTACTGGTTCTGCAGTAGAGTCTATTGAATTATATAAGATTTATCCACATTCTTACATATTGAAATTAGCTGTTAAAGGCCAAGTTGCCATTAGGAATTTGACCACGTGGTAAACCGTCCAACCCAGGGTTTTTAATAATGGCCGACGTCTCCTGTTTCGGCCATTGCATCACGAGTTTTTGGGGGGGCGATACAGGACAGGACAGGGGTGGTACAGATCGGAGATTTTAAAATAGAATCGGTATCGGTTCCATATCGTCCGTTTTAGCCGAGACGGATGATATATACAACTTCCGGCTAGGAAGAAAGAACAAAGAAAAGCCTTTCATTTATTTTTATTGCTTTTTCCTTTGATAAGACAAGCAGACATCAATATGCAATCGTATTTCTTTAGACAATTGGCAACAATAGGCACAGACATTATATTCTGAAGTTAACTTCCTTATATTCTTACACCAACATTCCTTCATTCTTCTTCTTCTTCTTCTTTCCCTTTCTTCTTCCTTGTACTTGCATTCTGAAGGTGATTTTCGATTTTACTGTTTTAATCTTTCTAACTTAGATTGAATATGCATTTAGGTTTATAATACAAGTTCTTTTATATTATATGGATATTGTTTAGTTAGTGATAGATTAAATCTGAACAATTTAGTGTTCTCATTCAAATTAATTGAATACTGGCCAAATGTTTCAAACTTCACTAACACGGTTCATGATACTATTATTTGAAACCCCAGTCCACGCCCAGCTCGGAGAGAGCTAGGGTTCAAACTTCTTGCCAACCAAGTGGTAATAGTAGCCACATCAGTGGTCTGGGGACGTCAATGCTATAAGACATTACTTATAACTATTAATTGCTCCCCTTCCTTTTATATTGATGTGTAGTTCAATATCAAAGAAAAATAAAAATAAAAACTACAGAAGGATGATAATAGTAATAATAATAAGCATTTTAAATTTCTTACCAGCATAGGAGTCCACATAACACACATCAATATGAAGAACAAGCATATCCCATTGCAAAACTTGGTCATTTTGGTTTGCTTTTCTCCTTGCTGGTGTTTTGCTCTGTTCAGATCCACATCGCATTTGACAAGAAACAAGCTGGCATGAATGTCTTCCAACTGTAATCAGAGCTAATGTCAAATACGCAAACAAACTCTACATTGCCCATGATAATATCAGTATCTGCATGATGATATCGGTAGACAATGACAATGACAAAAACAATAACAATAACAAAGATGATGATGTAGATGATGTTTATATTAAGACAGCATTAAACATTACCTTCAGCCAGTCATACATAGTCAGAGATGTAGTCGTGCAAGACCAATCAAGCACACATCGCAGTTCGTAAAGGAATGGCAGAGCACGATAAAGTCGGAAACCCAGATAATTAATTTGTGAAATGCTACTAGTCAAAAACTGCCGATATAGAGTGCTTTTGTGTGGAATTCCAAATCTTATTTGTGTGGCCTGAAAAGCTAGAGAAATTGCCTTTGTGAAATAGATAGCCCGGAGTGCAAATCTTGCAGCATGTCTGTCTTGTAGCTCCATGTTCCATGCATACTTTGTGATCGAGTATGTGAAGAGGACAAAATTGAAAAGGTAGAAGATGACTTTCCCAGTGGCAAATGAACACAGGTATATAATACGATCAAGCACTATCAAGAAAAAGATCACCTGAAAGAAGAAACATCTTATCTACTTCAGAAAACTAGCCTGACATCATTGATAGATGAGGATGGCAAGCACGTGAAGGGACAGATATCAGCATTGCTTAATATGTTCTGGTATGGAAGTTCGTTCAATAGTTAATTTAACTATAGAGTATAGTACAACTTGAAAAGCAGTATAACAAGTGTTTGGGGACATTTTACAGAAAAAAACTTCAGAGCACTTCAGATAGAGTTCAGCATATGTGGACATCAAGGAAATAAATTAATTAATAGGATTGTAGCTTTTCTTGAAATAGTTAAAGTTATTAAATAAAAGAGAGTCTCATATATGTCATTGGATGGTAGTATTTTATTGGTTGTGTGTGTGCGCGCATAGAAATAGCTGTTCTGAGAAATAGACTTCAACCTATCAAGACATTGAATCACTAAAGTTTGTAACCAAAGATTCTACAGCACTATTGAGTATGCCTCAAGGAAATAGGTCTATACTTTACCATTAAGATAAATACAAACTCTTTTGGGAATTGATCTTCAAGCTGATAAACTTCGAGGAATTCGGTGTTGTTTTTCATGACTGATTGGTAGAACATGGACACCAAGAAAAAAACAGCCAAATCAGCACAAAATGTGTAGGCATAGAGATCAATATCTTTCTTTCCTCCACCAATAACTGAGATTATTGGGTAAGGGAACCATATCTTCTCAACAACACCAGTACGTTCAGCTTCTAGAATCTCATATGCTACATCTGCTGCTGGAGTTAGCGACTTGTAAAACTCTGCTTGGATACATTCTTTTAAAGGAGAGGCATATAACACTTCTAAAACAGCCAGAGCAACATTATCATTTTCTGGACTTTTGTCGATACTTTGAACTCGAACCCTACTGATCGAGTGGAAATGGCTTGTGCTCCTTTGCTGACATCTTCTGTCATGCATAATCTTGAGTAGCTTGTTTATTCCTGATTTTATTCTCTCTGGCTGAATGCCATCCCTAGGCCACAAATCAACTTTCATAGACACCTGTACGAAGTAAGGTGGAGTTTCTGCTCCCTGTGTCAGAGATTTCCAATATGTATGGAGGCCTCTAATGAATCGTTTCACAAAAGTTTTAGCAGATACAAGCAATGCCTTTATCCTCATCTTGCAGTCCTTAACAGCTTCTTCTTGGAACTTGTTTCTTCTCTTACGAAAGATGGTTTCATCAATTGTTGCCCATTCACTGTCTCTAGCAGTTATGGAGGTTTGCAGGAGAGTAAATAAGTACACCATAAAAAGAGGCAAGTTGCTGATTACAAAAGATGACATGATTTTATGCAAAGGAAATCCTAGTTCCTGAAGAAAACTGATATTGATGATCAATCCACAATGTTGGATGATTATTTGATATACATACAGGACCAATATTGCCACCTCTGTATAAATCAGCATAATAACCCAAAACATGTTATTTGGACCTGTACTTACACACAGAGCATATAGAAAGAGAATTGCAGGATAAACCATCGACAGCAAACTGAAACTCCACATGAAGATTAGAACAAAGCAACAATAACAAACAACGTTGTTGTTACATCGCATTTGGGCCCACATGTAGCGGAGGATCATCCCAATTTGCAAGCATGCACTGTCAGAGGTGGCCAGCTCGTCATCAGATTGCATAGAAAATGTGCGGTCCATAGGTTCATACCCCGTGTTCTCATTCTCTATCTCATAGTATACCTCATCAATAGAAGAGTCATCATCGAGATCTGGAACTTCACGTTTTATATTAAAGAAACTCACTATACTGGCAACTGCCATGGTACTAAGAGATTGAACTTGAGAAACTCCGTCATTGAAGAAATGTACAGCTGAGAGTAGTGGCCTTTTCTTGGCTTGAGGTTTTGCTCCATCTCTCTCATGTGAACCCAGAAACTCAAAACTAGTGGCTTTACCTTTTAGCCCATTAATCTCATTGAGAATGTCCATTGAATGCTTCCTCGAGTGCACTGCTGAAAGATCTTGCGAGCTTTGGTTTCTGGGAGATTCACTCATGTTCACATCAAAAGAAAATAATAAATCAGTGTTTAAATCAACAGATTGCTTCTTAAAATCCATTTCCTCATTTCCTGTGATGCTTTTAACTATTTCTGTGCTTAGAGATGAGCTTCTTCTCCAATTGCCTTGACTTTGAGAGGCATTGATATTCTGAAGCTGAATTTGGAGGCTAAGCATTTCTGATTTTATCTTTTCCACTTGTAAATTACGCAAGCGCTTCTCCTCTTCAGATTTTCTTATCTGTTGCAATTGTGAAGTTTTCCAGGAAGCCTTCTTCTCCTGCTCCCGTACTATAGCACCAATCTGCTCCGCTTCAAGATATTCAGACACATAATCAAACTCCTGTGCTGAAAACATATATGATTGTAGTGATACCAGCTTAAATATGATAATCTCAACTAATGCTGATCTTGATGTAATTCGGAACCCGTAGTCATATTTATAAAATCCCACCACCTCACTTATGTTGTCTATCATTTTACATTTCACCGTGCAAAAATCCCCCAGAAAAGGGGATTGATAAGCAAGAGAAAGGACAATCACAGTAAAGTTGTACATCCTCATGAACCTGAAGATTTCATTCTTCTTCTTTAGCACTTGAAGCCTCATTCGAAAGAAAATCAGAGCAAAACCAAGGTATCCAAGGTGTAGAACGTCAAATTCAAGTGTCCCCGTGATTAAAACCAAAGTCAGGACAAGATCTAGTAAGTGGCAATAACTATAAAGCCTTAGGTAATCAAGAAATGTCCACAGGAATTTCCTTTCAAACAAGAGATCATTGAGTGACGCCTTCTTATATTGAGACATCATGTGTCGATATGTCTCTGATGCTGGAAGACTGGACAAGCGATCAGCGCGGTATTTAAAACAGGAAATCATGAAAACCACATAATAGCTGATAAGCATTCGCGAATCGTCAACTATGATTCCTGCAGAAAAGTAACATGGTTTCTGAAGTCAACATCTGGGAGAGATGGCTCTACTGGATGTTCTGAAGACAAAGGATGAAATCAAAACGATATAATCTCAATATTCTTGGCAATTAAAGATGCGAGTTGATAGGCCAAAGTGATTCATCAGAAAAGATTAAAAGGCCACATTATTAAGATGCAAGTGCAATGCTAATCTCAGAAGTTGAAACAGTGCAATATATAAATTCAGTCATATGGAAACAAACTTTATATATTTGTACACCCAGAATGCACAATGTTGAAGGACATACCTAGCCAACAGTTTTTGCAATAGTCAAAGTATAGATCAGAATTTCTCCAACAGTCATTACATGAAACTTGCATGTCAGAACCAGCATCCTGCTTCCAAAATGTCTGATTCAACCAAATGGCTAAGTACTCGAGGATAATAACAGAACCAAACAAGAATACGAATATGGGCCACTGTTTTCGCATGACATTCCGAGGTAGAATAATGCAAGCAGCAAGTGATGCAACATAAAGCAAGGAGATAGAATTAAGCACAGCAAAGCTTGCAAGAAGTAATACAATCATGTTAATCTCAAGCCCAAAGAGATTGAATACATTCTCGATCCAAAACTTCATGCATGCTTTTAAAGTAATCATCTGCAGGTGAAGTCTTTCTTTTCTCAATATATGAATTCGTTTTCGATTCCACTTATTTGTATTCTCTCTGGAGCTTCCACAGGTTTTTGAATATTTTCCAGTGTTGCTGCCTTCAAAGCCTCCTCCTTCAGAGGAGATGCCATCCGAGCCTTGGGATATAAAATGGCTAAACGAAGGCCATGAAAGACTTCTCCCTTCCTTTTGCTTTTCTAACAAGTGGCTGGCAACTATTGTGTGCTTCGTTGGGGTTTCTTCTGATAAGCCAAACAACGCACAAGGCTCTTTCCATCTACCTCCATTTTCAAAATTGCTTGGCATAATCTCTAACCAACGGAAGACATTGTACTGAAGAACACATGAAGTAATAACCAAAATTTTTGCCCTCAAGCCTGATTCTATACCCAAGAAGCCAGGCTCGTAGAGCTGCAATCCCAGGAAAAGTGCAAGAGAAGAGTGCTTTTGACTGGGGAACATTTCCGCCTGGCTACCCCATAACTGGAAAAGATATTCAAGCATCACAAGAAATCCTGAGTAAACTAGAAACAATTTTGAAGGGATCCAAGAAGACTTTGGTAAAGGTGAACAGACAGCCAAACCCAAAAGGTACAGGAAACCAAATGCACTTATAGGGGAGAGAGACGCGTAAAACAAAGCAACATATAATATCTTCTCACTGTGCAAAATAAGAAGACGTTTCATGAAAGAGAAGGAACTCTTCTGTGGTGCATCAATGTCCTTTGGCGGAGAAAACTTACTCTGTCTCCTCTCATAGCTATAAAGTTGCATTACAACTAATACAGAAACGGACTGCCAAATGTTTTCCAACATGGGAGCTTCTGGGTTATATCCGAAGGCAGAAGATAAATAAAAAATCCTGGATAACCACATCCGGAAACTGTAGAAGATGCTGAAGTTATAAATGAGAATAAACACTGAAACTGCATAAATTTTCAATGGTAACCAAAGGCGCTTTTTTGTCTTCCCCAGCAGTTGTCTTCCAGTCATCCATAACAGAAGGAAGAACAGGTAACCAAATGAAATAAAATTAGGCTTTACTAGGTATACAGTGAAAAGAATTGTCAGAAAGGCTATGTAGGTTCCATGTGATCGGTACACTGAGAGAAACTTCTGCTCTATTGCTCTCAGATATGATACTATCCATTTCTCTGAAGACAAAGAAAAACGTACAAAGTTAAATTTCACAAATATCATTAAGCTTTTAGTTAGTAATCAAATTAATTGCACAAACCAACTCCATGAATGACGTCGACATAGTTGCATATGTAGACTATAGCCATCTTTAGAGACACTTGCATGTATCAGGAATTAATTGGATAAAATTCAAAAGCATATCAGAATACATTCAACCTTCAATGAGTTATACCATGAGAAGAGTTGCTGTCATGGCTCCTTGTGGATACTGAAGTAGAAACTGACAAAAGAACTGATTTGATTAAACCAGCTCTCAATATGCTAAACCCAATTGGGGGGCTGGGAGTGTGCTGCAGAATTGCCGAAAACGAGGACACCATATCAAATCCATGATTATGAATAGCACAAGAGCAAGCAAGCGCTGCTATCTTCAAGAGATCCCCAGAACTTGCATGATTAAGAAAACCTATGGCAATTAACAAAAATTAAGAAATAATGATTGTTCCAACAACAAATAAAGAAAGAATCTGCATGTCTATTACTAAATAAAGATTAAAAAGCCTAAATAACATTAATTTGGTACCTATATTTACCTAACTGAGAGAGGATATCCACGAAATATGAGCCTTTCTTTTCCAAGGCTTTAGAAATTATGTTAAGCTGAAAAATATACAACAGGGCAAAATGTGCCTCACATAAAACAATCAGTGATTGACGAATCTTCCAACTGATGCTGTGGCTTAACAGATATATTAGAAAGAACACCACTGATGAACCAAACAAACATCGGCAAGTCAGTACGTTATTTGATGAAATGTGAAGATGAAACACAATGCAGAAAAGCATTTAGAAGGCTGCAGTAAATATTGCCAAAAATGTTAAAATGCATTCCAATTTCCAAGCATTTAATATGCATGAGGCAATATTTACTACCTTATGAATTTAATACAATAATATAACTTGGAAAAAAGATTGCTTCAACTTACTATATATAGCATGAATGATGCCAGGTTTCAATGCAATAAGAAATATCAACACCAGAGCTATGGCGCGAGAGCTTTTACGCAGTCCCCATGCTATTGTAGCTACAATCAATACTTTGGTCTCTTCACTCTCTGAAAACAAAGGAATGTGAATTGGGCCCCCAACAATACTAACGTTCCAAAAATGACTAAACTGAAAACTAGAAATATGATAAAAATTCAAAAGTTGTTTAAACTGCAATTATAGGTGTATTACCCGAAGATTTAATTGCTTCTAATAGGCTTCACCAGAATGACTCATAAATCTGAACTTAGACACAAGTTAATATATTGACACTCCACAGATAGATGATTTGGCAAAAGCTACTGCTATTAGAGAACCTAGAAAACAGGTCATCAGAAAAAGTGCGTGTATATATGTATATATAGCCTTATAAACATCAAACTGCAAGGAGCACCCACGCTCAGCAGGAAATGTTAACGGTCGTAAGATCGTGAATGTCAGCATACCTCCAGCACATGTAAAATTAATTTTATGCATTTATTCCCAGCAAAAGATTTCTAGTTCATCAAAGTTCACTAGAAAACTGTCTTAGCATTCTATAGGAAAGTATACAAATGGTGAGCGAAATATATTTCATGGACACTTCCTCAACAAAGGAAATGGGGAAAAGAAAGGAGAGACAACTTCAACAATCTGGCCTTAAGGTTAAATAATAAGACAGCTTCACAAATTAAAGCATGTTAGATAAACCAATTATTATTTCTAAATAAATGAGATTAAAAATTTAATGGTGATTTTGTCCCAATGATCAGTATCAACTCTGATTACTTTGTATCTAGTCATGGGTGTTTCAATACAAATTGGTTGTCATAGAGAAGCCCATGTCAATAATGTTCCAATCAACTGTGAGCAAAATGCATGAATTTATTGTTAAAAGTCCCATAGACCAATTGCAAAAATTAGAGGAATGAAGAGTGATATATAGTTTATATACAGTGTTAACTGCCATGAACATGGAACTATAACCAGCTCCCATTGTTGGGGTTCAGAAAAGAAAGGAGCGTAAAATAGCGCCATCTGTAGAATACAACGATCAGATGCAAATCCTCCATCAGAGAGTGAACCATCAAACAACGAAGTCTTGGTGCTTACATCCATTAAGGTTAAAGATTAAAATTTGGGCTTTCCCCAAGATTTTTCATTCATATTAACCCATTATTGCACCCATGCGAATACCACAATTATCATCGGATGCTATGTGCAGGAAAGAAAACTACAATAGAAAAGAACAGAAAGAAAAAAAGAAGTTAAATCAATCCAGTAGTTAGAGTATTCGAGTTACTCACCTTCTACTGTGAAGTCATCGCAGGACGACTCTCTATCTCCATCGGACAAGTATAGGAAAACAGAGTTGTTCACAAGATTGCCCAAAGCCACAAGGACACCAAGACAAAACTGTGCAAGTAGATAAAATCCTGGAATAGGATAATGCCATAAACCAATAGTTTCCCATATTTCCATATCCTGCAAAAGCATTCTAGACAATTGGATAATGAATCATGATAACTAAAATTTTTAGACCATGAAGCACACAGCAAAAACAGAATACCTTCCACAATTTCTTATTTTGGAAAGTGAATGCCACGTTGAAGATGTAGGTACCAGCAGCCCATAAGAGAATGAAGACGAGAAGCAAACCATTCAAGTGGTGCAAGTGGAACAGTGAAGGGAAGGAATACAAAATGTAGCCAACATAAGCAAGTAATCCAAATGCGCAGATACTTGCAAAATGGAAACTCCAAAACGACAGAGCAAGCAAAGAAATCTGCCATACCAGTAACAGGCACAATTAAGTAAATAAGACATCCTGTCCTAAATTAAAATGTTTTGAGGATATTAAAAATAAGGGCAGGGCATACAGCATGAGACAACATAATAAATCAATTAAAGAACACAAAGCTACCAAAATGTTGAGAAGTTCATTGTGAATGACTTGGGAAATTAAGGAGCATTTATATTGTGTTATAGTGAATGCATGTGCTTCTCCAGTTTTTGGAACATCAGCAGAAAAGCTATCAAAAAATTTGACATATGAAATAGAGCAAATTAGTTATGAATTGTTAACTTACAAAGAGAAGAAAAGAGAAAAAAAAAAAAGGAATTGAAAGCAGTTAATATAGTGAACATACTGGAAAACCATAAGTGAAAAAGTTCACACTAAAAGTCCGAAAGACTGCTCCTCTCAACATAACATTTGTGTGCCTTGCACCAGATCTGCACAATGATAACAACAAAATGATACAATAAAAAAGCTTGTGTTGTAATTTAAAAGAGATAAGTTTACAATTGGGAAAGCTTTTGATACGTAATAGTACCACAATGAATTACCTTGATTTATGAATAAAAAAAGAATGCTTTTGGGGAAGCAGTTGCTCAGTCAAGCTGCTTTCTCTTGTGGACATGATAAAATTCATTTCTGTAAGATCACATCTAATCCAAGATAACTGTAAAGGAAACGGCACAATCAGTCCTGGTGGAATATGAAGAAGGAGAATTCCCACCATTAGTAGAAAGAAAAAAAGGCATAGTCAATTATCCTGTTTGCTGCACTACTCAACTTCATAATTTACTAAAGCAAAATAATGAGTGGCTTTGAATTTATTAAAACCTTTCACAAGATTTCCATACAATTTTTCGTTTATAATGTTGCACGGGAAAGAACCTTGATCTAGATCACCCCCATGTTGAGTTGCCAGTTCTAAATAAAAAATGCTTCAAAATATTTTAACTATTCAGGGAGAATCAGCAGCTAGGAACAAGCCATTATAGGTTTCTGACCATTTACTAATTTTTAAAGTTTTTCTTCCCATATCTTTGCAAATGTCATAACATCCCAAAAGGGACTTGAGAAAAAAGAAAGATTCAAGAATGAGATATGATTAGTTCACTTTGCAATGCATATTCGCATAAAGGATTAGAAACTTATTCACTCACCATAATGTAGAAAACTAAAAGTGCGAGGCAGGAACAGATTTCAGACCACTCTGATTGTGCAGATATCTTAGAGAGGCCAATGAAACCAGCAACATATTGGACCATCCCAGAAAATTCAATGGGAAGTTGATAGACATACAAGAGGACAATGTTTAAGCCCGCATACCACAGAAGATACCTCCACCACCTTCAAACTTATATAAGTTAGTGTAAATCATTCAAATTGGCATTTGATCGTAAAACAACCAGTATTAGTCAGCTGATAGCAGGTATGCAGGAAATACAAGCAAGTTACTTACTGGAAGAGGCCCAAGAAATTGCTTGTAATGGACCAATAAACAAGTCCGACACTGCTGCATATGAAAAATGGTAAGGATGCCCAAGATGGATGACTAATTCCCACAACCAGCTGTACAGCGGGCAATAAGAAGCAGCACAAAACCCTGAGACGAGAACCTTCCATGGAACAGAAGGATAAAATATAAAATAAAAAAAATGAATTCCAAGGCAGAATTAAGTAGAAAAGTAGATAAATTAATTTCACATCATTCCATGGTTATCAGAATGTAGTTTCAAAAACAATGGAGGACAATGCACAAGTGATACTAGGACTGGACTTTGGAGGAAAGAGAAAATTCTGCAAATACTTCATGCCTCGATTGCGATGATTCTGTCATTTCTTGTATTTGGAGAAAATTTCGCCGAGGTTAACATCTAATTTTGGTAAAAGTTTGTTTCATAAAATTTATTCTACCATATCTACTCGCACAAAAGGATTGTATAAGAGAAAATGAGAGGCATTTTTAAGGAGGAGAAGCATAAAATGCTGGAGCATATTTTATTAATTTCTTTACCATTGTTCATATAAAATGAGCTAGGAACACTTAAGATACCAACTAAATTGCTTATTACAGTTTAGTGAATATTACAACTGAAAGGCAAAACAGTTATTGGATCATTTACTGATTTAAACCTGATAAACTCTATGACAAACCTATGCGTATGATGGAAGAATAAAGATGCCCCAAGCCAGAATCATTCTGTAAATCCAGACCAAATCTGCTTCTATAGATTTCAGTTGCAGCAATAACAGCTGCAGCTACCTGGAGGACCAAAAAACATACTACATACGGCAACCTCCAAGAATGAACACTGCATAACCAATACAGAATTGCTTAAGAAAGTATCCATGCATCTTCAGGAGACTTCTGTATATGCATATTAACATAAAGTGAACACCTTAGGAAACCGACTAACTTAGCCCATTGAGCATCAGATATACTCCACTGATCTCCCTTAACAGCCCATACAAAGTGAAATATGGCATGTGAAAGAACGGCCAGTGAAGAAAAAGTAAGCGTACACCATGATAGTAGAGATTGTCTTTGATGATGAAAGCCTATCAGATGCACCCAAAAAAAAAGACAAGATTTAGAAATATAAAATACCAACAATAGATAGCAAATCACATTATATAGGTTCTCAAGTTTGATATGCCTTTACTGCAAGAGTACATTCTTACTTCTCATTTCGGACCTAATTATTAAGCTTTTCCTTCAACTGAATGGTACACAAACAGAGTTGGAATATTTTAAAAGAGAAACAAAGAGCATGCAGAAGTTTTTAATGCACGATTTTATTTAAGGTTGCTTTCTTTGAATATAGCTTCAAGATGAAAAATAGATGGAACTCAAAGGCTGCTTTCTAGCAGTTCCATGCACCTATAGAAAGCCAGATGTAACAACGCAGACATGCATATTCCTGCCATTCACATCTTACAGCAACAATTCTTTAATGAATAATCAAAGTTGAATATAAAAGTGAAAACCTTATCTAGCAAATATGGGGGAAAATAAATTTATGTTGGGAAGCATTAATTATAATACAAAATAAGCCAAGAGATAATTAAGGCATCAAGTATAAGATGAACACTGTACCAATTTTTGGTGCAGAATACTGTATGAAGAGAAAGGCTAACAAATCGGCCAGAGACATCAAACTCCAATTGACTAGAGCAGCTGGATAAACAGAGCAAAGAATAGAGGAAAAGAGAAAGGGTTATAGCTGGTGCAGAAGTTTACAGTCTAAGCACTTAGCATAATCACAACAACAATCACTATCTATAGAAAAGAGCTAAAGATTATATTAGAAATTCAAGTTTATTATGCTGCATTCATAGTCCCACAATGATCATCGTTCAATCAAACAGAATGAGGAGGAATTCCTGAATAAATATTTTTGCCTTCATCTCTCTGCTTTACAAGGCTGTGACTTCACACAAATACATAAATAGAAATCTCTAACTTAAACACCATATCATTATGCATATAAGCCTCACTTCATACAATAGAATGGTGCTAACCTGTCAAAAGCAGTATAGGCAATGCAAATCCAATGAGGAAACTCCCCATTGCAAATGACTTCTTCAATACCAAAAGCCACTATAATTGCACTATTCTTTTGATCACAAACTCATCATTCTTATCAGATCCTTTATCAAAATAACTAATACCCATTTGAGTAATCTTTTTTTCAACCAAATCAACAATTGGGTTTGTTCAATTACACCAAAAACCAATACTCATTTCCAAAGAAAATGAAAAAAATAAATAAACGAATGTTCTTTTTTATTGCCAAAATCAGAAAGAATGGTTTTTGGAGGAAAAAAAAAAAAGAGAAGAAAAGCACTTGATTCTATTGAGCAATTTGATAATGGCTGGATTGAATAAATTAAGAGATAATGGATGCAATGGGTTGAAATTCTATTGTTTTCTACTTCATGTGTTTTGATCCGTTCCAGTGCATAATTTGCAAGAGCAAAGCCATTGTTACATTAATGTTTACCAAGTGACAAGTGGCATCCCATTTCATGTCTGCAAAAGCGCAAATGAAAGACTAAAAATTTTGTCTCTCTATCTAAATGAGGAAGTTTCCGTGGGTGAAGTTAAGAAGGCCCACCAAATCTAAGGTTTTTTCTTTAAACAGAAAATTATATATAATTCTGACCTTTCTAATTGGTATAAAATCTCCTATAAAGTATTAATTATCAGAAATTATTAATTCAGAATATATACTAGAAAAAATGTTTCATATTTATGTTATTATATATTTTTAGATGGTTTAAATTTTTTTGTCTTATATGTTTATTATCATTAAGTTATTAATGATTTTAATACATATCTCTAATAAAAATATAGATGTGTGATTTTATAATTGAGATTAGGTCGAGATTATCCCTATTTTATTAAGGGGTAATTACTATTTTTTCGTATATTTTTCTGTATTATACTAGTTACTTTTTAATATTTAAAAGTATATTTTTTCATCTTTTTATTTTATAATTTTATACTAAATATTAATTTCATCAAAATTTCTATTAAACAATTGTCAATTAGATTTTATTTTATACTATTTTACCTTATGATTTTGGTGTAATATATAAATTGCCCATTATAATTTATTTATTATATTAGAACTTTCTTTTCTGTTTTTTGTACAAAAAATCAATTTTAGTATATATAAAAATAATTAACTAGTATTATTTAATTATTTTAGTTTCTACCATAATTAAATTTTAGTAGAAATTAAAAATTTTAAAAAGTATTTATGTTTATCAAAATATTAAAAATTTGTATAACTTAATTTTAAATTATCAAAATATAATTAATATTATTCTTATATTAATTTTGTTATGCTCGACTTGTAATTTCATAAGAAGTTTGATGGTCAAATTATATTTTTTTATCAATTTAGGTTTTTAATTGTATTGACTTTTAAAACATAATAAAATTTTAATGTAATAAATAAAATATAGAACAATTTTTATATTACATAGAAAATGAGGAGACAAATAGTATAAAACTAAACCTAATTAATGATTCTTTAACAAAAATTCTAAAGAAAAGAGTTTTAAGTATAAAATTATAAAATAAAAAAATTAAAAAATATATTTTTTGAATATTATGAGATAGTCAGTATAATATAAAAAATATATAAGGGCGAATAGTAATTACCCTTTCATTAATTTAGCGAAAGGTAGATCCGGTAGTTATAAATTCAAGTTAGAAATTGTTTTGCAGTTATTGTCTTATTATACATGATTATTTTTGGGATAAACATAAAAAAGATGATGTTACTGTTTTATAATTTTAATATATAATTTTTTTTGTCAAATATATAGTTATAAATCGTGATTAAAATTATTATTAAAAAGTCTTGATCTATAAAAATTCAATCACTTTTATTCTGACCGGTCATTATTGATAACATAAATTTAGAGTTTAATAACTTATAATTGTATTATTTAACTGTTAAATTACGGTTTAAAAAATTATTAATTAAATGTTATCAATTTAACAGTGAAACAATAACGCTTTGAGTTGTTAAACTTTAAATTCGTACTATCAAACACAAAAAATATAATAATAATGGTTGATCAGAATAAAAATTTGATACTTTTTAATTATAAAGTATTTTTTTATTACAATTTTTGATTATGTATTTTTTTTTCTTTAAAAAAAAATCAAATACTAAAATTCGTCAAATGGGAAACCACAATCATTTTCTTTTATTTATTTTCTAAAAGGAAGCAAAAGCAATTTGATTTGAAAATGAACTTAAGAAGGTAATATATATAGGCAAATTAAGATGTACTCTTATATGAGATGACTCACCAAACATGTCTTCAATGGGACACTTTCCATATATATATAAAAAGCATGACACTCTGTTTTTTTAATTTTCTTAAAATCTCATCCAGCCTATCATATGAAATATTTGTAATAAAGGAAAGAGTTCATCCTAGTTGCCTCCACCCCTTGTGCAGCTCATTTCATAAAATATAATAAATAAACAAACATTAACTGAACAATTTATAAATTATTTAATAAAGTTAATTTTAACTTAACAATCAGCGGCTTGGGGACGTAGCTCATATGGTAGAGCGCTCGCTTCGCATGCGAGAGGCACGGGGTTCGATTCCCCGCGTCTCCAACCTATTTTCTTTTTCTTGATTGTATTTTAAAGACTTCTTAAACTTTTATTTTTGTAAATATTAACGTTATCACGTACTGTATATATGTAAAATACTGCCAATAAAAATGCTGACTAGGAGAGAGATCACAGTACTAAATTAAAAGTAATGGCAATATTATAAATAATACCCATGACTATGGTCCATTTCTCAACCATCATTTTCTTCTTTCTTCTTCCCTGTCGATTCTTCTTCATTTTTTCTCTTAATCCAGCAAATGACCTTATGCCCTTTCTTCCTTTTTTTCTCTTTATTAAATGGCTCACTTCTATAAATGAAGAAGATTTTAGTATTTTGTTTCCTTCATTAGAAAAATTACGAAAAAAATAAAAATAAATAATAGCAGTAAAAAGATGTTTGCATGGAAATCTAGACACCAGTTTACAAAACAATTAAACACACAGACAATCTTTTACTCTAATGCGACGATTTCCAGGTTATCCCTCTCTTTCTCTCTCCTTCTTTCCTCTGTTCTTCGTACAACGTTAAAATCAACCTTCTTAAAAGTTACTATCTATACTACGCTAAAATGGTAAGATTTGTGAACATTTTAATATGTTATGGGATCTCAATTACCAGGTGCAGCTCAAATTGTGTTTGTTGAACCCTACAAAAACGTAATCGATTGTGAAGAACCAATTATTAATGGGTTACTTTATATTAAGGTGCGGGCCTGTTTGGATGGAAGTGAATTAGGTGTGAAAATGTGCAGGAAAGTTGACACGCTACGCATCAAAATTCATGGTCAAAATGGAAGGAAAGAAAGGAATATTGTATTTGCATTGATGGATGGCTAAGAGGGGTTAACAATGGCATTTGAAATCTCTTACACGTTAATAAGGCAGTCTAATTCAAAGTTGTTCCTTTTTTGACAATCTTCAAAACTTATCCATATTTCATTTCTCACGCCCACCTGTGTTTGTTAACTTCAATCGCACACTTTGAAAAGTATTTATGAGAAACATAAGTGATTTAAAACGGCGCCGAGTCTTCCGTATAAAATTCAAATTTTAGCAATAAATTTGACATGGAATGAAGCTCCAAAAGGAATATACTTTTATTTTAATGAAACGTTATTTTAACTGAAATTGCTAAGCTTCAAAATATAATTTCTATAAATTAAAATATTTTAAAAAAACTGCAATAATTCTAAAAGAAAATAGAAAAAAAAAAAAAGTTGCAAGAGGACATTATCCACGAACTACGGTTACTCGGTTTTCTTTGAAAAGATAACTGCCATATCCGTCAAATTATTATTTTTTATTTGAAAGAAAGAAAGAAATAATTAAATAAGGGTAAGTTATGAATTAATTCTGAGAGAAAGAATATAAAAAGTGCAAACACCATTATCATTGTTAAAAAAAGAAAAAAAAAATAAAGTATTTGACAAGACACTATAAATTGATAGGCAGAATAGAAGTGGAGCATCACCATAAACAGAGAGTACAATTTCTATCTTTTGAGAAAGCATAGAACAAGATTTTAGTCTGAATATACTTTGCTGAATTAAAGAATCAAGAAAGCAAGAAGAAAGAAAGATTCTTTTATCAATTTATTGACATCCTGCTCTTAAGAAACTTTCTTTGAATCAAGAAAATCAAGAAAAGCATATAGCAAGATCTAGTCTCAGAGAAAACCAAGATTCCAAAACAAGAACCAAATGCAGCAAGAACAACAAGAAGTACACCAACACCACCACTACCACCATTTCCACCACGGCCAAAATATGATCAACAACGATCACAGCCACCACCCGTACAAGTTCCTTCCAAAACGTATAATCTTGGTTCGACACGGCGAGTCGGAGGGCAACCTAGACACAGCCGCATACACCACCACACCAGACAACAAAATCCCATTAACCCCATCAGGTCTATCTCAAGCCGAAACGGCTGGGATTCACTTACACAATCTAATATCTGAGTCTAATAACCATGCCCAGAACTGGAGGGTTTACTTCTATGTATCACCTTACCAGCGTACCCTATCCACGCTCAGAGGGATCGGAAGGTCGTTTGAAAGAGAAAGGATTATTGGGGTTAGAGAAGAGTGTAGAATTAGAGAACAAGATTTTGGGAATTTTCAGGTTAAAGAGAGAATGAAGGTGATTAAAGAAACTAGAGAAAGGTTCGGGAGATTCTTTTATCGGTTTCCTGAAGGAGAATCTGCTGCTGATGTTTTTGATCGTGTTTCAAGTATGATTCTTTTTGCTTTTTTTTTTTTTGCCTTGTTCTTACGATGTTTGTTTCATTCTTTTTTCGTTTATGATTATTTTATTATGTTTATTAGATTGGAGTTTTAATAATGATAATTGGAAAAGAAAAAAAAAAAAGTACACGGAGTCTTTAATTGGGGAGAAAAAAAAAATCATATGCTTTTCTTTTCTTGAAGTATTAGTTTATAGATACTTCTGCTGAGTTGGGTTGTTGGAATTTTCATAGTTTTGTTTGTTTGTTTTTCCCTCTCTCTTTTAAACTTAAATGATGTATTGGCGTTTTTGTCTTGATTTGATTTTCTAAGCAAAAACACCAAAATGTGGTTTGGTTGTTTCCATGATCAGGTTCATACTTTGTGTTTTGCTGTATTTGTATTAAGCATTGTATTCTGCACACCTGAATCGATTACCGTTTGCCAATTGGTTTTGAGGGGAAATCAAAGGATAAGCAGAAAGAAAATAGTCTGAGGGTTAAAGCTCAAGTATTTTGTTCTTAATCTGTTTCCTCTAATATTGAAACACAACTTAATATAGTATTGGCGTTTGTGATGCTGAGTTATTGTTTAGTATAAAATGCAGAATTAATTAGCATTGTTAGTCAGAAGTGCTTGGGCTAATTTCCTAACAAGTTTTTTCGTGCCAAAGATTGTGTCTCTGTAAATGCTCAACTAACCTGGTGCTTTTAGGCTCTGATACTTGACACTCATAGAAAAAGGTGTTTTAAAAATGTTAAAGTAGAGTAATTGAAATGGATTGAGAATTACATGGGATTAAATTGCATAATATATGGCCATTATGGGTGTTGTTTATATGCAGAGATGCGAGCTAAAACAACAGGGAAACTTTTCCCACAATTTATATCTATTAGGAGAAGATGCGTGATATGATATGATAAATGATGCACATTAAATCTTGTCTTCTGGCAGGTTTTCTTGAATCTCTATGGAGGGACATAGATATGAACAGGCTTCAGAAGGACCCTTCCAGTGACCTAAATCTCATAATCATATCACATGGTTTAACTTGTCGTGTATTCCTCATGAAGTGGTTCAAGTGGACGGTTGACCAATTTGAGCGTCTAAATAATCCTGGCAACTGCGAGTATCGAGTGATGGAGTTGGGAGACGGTGGAGAATACAGCTTAGCAATCCATCACACCGATGAAGAAATGCAAGAATGGGGACTCTCACCTGAAATGATTGCTGATCAAAAGTGGCGAGTCCATGCCCATAGGGGCGATTGGAACGAGAGCTGTTCCTGGTACTTTGATTCTTTTTTTGATCATCTAAAACTGGATTCGAACAAAGAAAGTGATGACAAAGCAGATGATTGTTCAAGTGTATGTGAATGAATAGCCTACTTAGATACTAGATACAAAATTCTTATTTTTTTTAATCTGTATGAATTCCTCTGATTTCACAAATCAAACTTTCATTTCGTTATCACTTCATTGACAAATACATGGAAGCCACGGATAGATTATGTAGTCAGTAGGATTGTAATACTTATTAAACATTTGCTTCTGAATGTATGATTGACTGCTCTCTGCAAAATCCAAGATCTAATGAAAACAGTTGTATTGCTGGAAGTAGTATGATTTACAGAACCATGGTATATTTTATGCATATTGTTATCTGATTATATGTTGTCTGATTTATAGTGGAATGTCTTTTATCTGCATTAAAAGTAAGCCTATCCAATTGATGGTGTCTTTCCCTTTCCTATGGTACACCTCTTTTAATTTTTCAGTATAGTTGCAGCATAGTTGTGTTGTACAATGGGTCAAATTTCTCTCCCCATGGCAGTTTTCATTCATTACAAGAAGGCCACAAAGTAGCAAGGACATTATAATTTAAAGCATAAAAGCACTTGTTTTGGCCAGGCAGTAACCTCCCCAGTGAACAGGTTTAAATACAGCATTGATGATGCAGTTGATACATGTAGAGGCGTAAGAGGGTGCAGTGGTAAGAGACAGCATGGTCGAGTGTTTTAGTTCTTTTGCTAATGTCTTAGGACACATCTTTAACCCAGCACTTTCTAGAGGCCTTGGGCTTGAGAGAGGCTATCCAGATGTGGCCACTACCAATGGGGATACTAGCCATAACCATGGACGATATAATTGTTTTAACTAGCAATTTTGTCGTACTACTTTTGAGTTTGTTAGCAGGAGGAAATTCAAAGGGGCATCCCCCAGTCTGGCTAGGAAGGCGTCTTTGATGATTAATTTTGTTCTAGTGTTTCAGGCACAAGTGATATGATATGATTTAAGGATGTATTCCTCCAATATGCAACAAGCTTACTGGTTCTTTCCATAAAACAAAGTTTCCAAACAACTTAAGTGGATAGCATGACATTTATGTTAACCACTGACCATTTCCTATTTGTAATATTCAATTTTTGGCAAAAACAGAAAAAAAAAATCATATATATATATATTTTTTTTTTTACTTTGAATTGAACTAGCTCTTTATCAATTTAACATAAACAATAAGATGAAAGATCATTTAAGACTTTGTACACTCTCTTAATTTTATTGTATTCTCTGTTTCTTAATCAATGATTTGATCATATAGACTCTAGTTTCTTAATGTTAGACTACAAATCTAATTAAATATAGCCAACATTGGCTTAAAAAGTAAATAACAGACAAATGTGTATCTTATAAAAGAGGCTCATTGCTTGCAAACTAATGTCTCAATTTTTGTGGTGACAAATGACAATGTTGCCAATAACTTCAACACTGACAATTACTATGCTTTGTATGGTTCAGAGATCAATAAACGGTCATCTTCAAATTAAATCGAAAAAATAAATAGTTGCCTAGCCAGATTGGACACAGAGGGAGCAACCAAGACATAGACATCCCATGTGCTAGTTACAATCAGATAACTCCAGCTATCTACCTTTACATTATATGGTTTCGTCTAATCTAGATGTTTATTATATACTTAGATAATCAAACAAAAGCAACAAACAGAATCATTAAAGCAAGCTTTTTGTACAGTAACTCAAAACACAAGAAAAGACTAAGTTTTTCTCTCACTTTTTCTTTGTTCTTCTCTCACCATAACAACAACTAAGTCCACATGTAAATGGTATAAATCTTTCTTCTGCACGTTCTGGGGATCTGGGTCTCCTTTACTTTTACTTTCCCAAAAAAAAAAGAAAAAAGAAAAGAAAGGTTCTTAGCTGACATTGCTTTTGTATACACATTTTAATTAAAAGAGATTCTACAGCCAGTTAAAAGTGTTACAGTTGTTACTGTTATAGTCAAAAAAAAAAAAAATGTATTTATGACCCAGATCTTGAAATGGGTGCATTGTAAAATATTTCGATGGTGGGGTTAGCACTCAAATTATGTGTCTTTGTCTTAGATCTTGAAATGGGTGTTGCATACTTTTGCTAAAAAAAGTTGGGTTTTGTTTCTTCTGTACTGGAAATTTGATATTTGGTACTGGTTGGCTTTCATCTCTTGAAATTCAAGCAAAGTTGGGATTTTCGGTTTGGGGTTTTGTTTCTTTTCGACCGTGGAAAACTATGGCTTATCCATCAGAGCATTACGGGTTGTGTAGTAATGGTGCTTTAAGGATAGTTTTATTGTTGGTGGCTACATTCTTGGTTGGGTACAATGTGAGACCGCGATTGTACTCGAGGGAGAGTTCAAGTACTCAAGTTTCATGTCCTTGTGATTGTGAGTGCCCTGAAGAGTTTGCCTGGTTCTTACCATTAGGTTAGCTTTTTACCTCTCTGAAAATGGTAATGTTTTGTGTCTGTTTCGATACCTCAAATCGTGTTGTTCATTTGATCAGGCTTTAGTAGATTTTAGCATATAAGCAATTAAGCAGTCAGTAGAACTTTCCATTTTTGGCATTTCCTATTTCTTTATATCAAGAAATAGTTATGTTGGTTAGTCAGCATATGTGGATACCAATTATTAGATTGTAATCTCTTCGAACTCCATGATCGCGTGAAGTAGAGTTGTACACATTGATGTTGTGTTTCCTTTAGTTTATTTCCCCAAATGATGAGATTCTCTGAAGCAGAGTTTCCTTTTGTGAAATTAGTCTAATTCTTTAATATGTTTGGTATTGTACACTGATATTATTTGCAGCACTATGTCTCCTAACTGGATCCACAAGTTGTTGTGACTCTCATTTGGTTATAAGTTATTCATAATTCTCATATTAGTTTTATAAGAATGGATTTTGTGCTTTTGGCAACGAAACAAGGTTTATTTGGCTATGAATGCCATACCAGTTCAGAATCCAGCTTGTTAAGCAGATTTTGCAGTAAGACATTACAAAAATGATTAGGATCAAGTTACTCTAATTTTACATCTTGAGCTTATGGATTTATTGTGTAAGCATTATATGACCAATTAGCAATTGAAGAGCAACACCCGAACTTCTTTATTGAACAGGGTTTATTTAGACTACTAGTGGGTTTGCATTAGTTGATAGCTGGGTATTCCTGTAATTTGGAAACTGAACCTTGCTGACTAGTTTCATAAATTTGGTTTCTGATCATAAGGTGGAAAGGAAAACTATTTCTATTCTAAAATCAATAACTGTCCAGAAAATCAGAAAATGACGCAATAGGTGTACTATTGTCCCTTTACCATCAATTCTATAGCATTTCTAGGATTGCAGCAAGAATCTTAGCTTCTATCAAGTTCATGTGCCGAATAATGATTTAGTCTCCCGAATGCTTTCTCACTGTGGTTGCTGCTTGCTGATGATGTGATAATAGAGGCAACATTAAACACAGATTGCTGGATTGCAATGCAGTTCAAGGCATTCGTCTGTAAAATGGAAAAGCAGATGACATTTTAGGACAGAATTTGACCTCTGCCTATACAATGTGAAATTATTGCAGGGATAGTTAATATCATATATGTTGAGAGATTTTACTAATGCTCCTCTTGAGCTTCATTTTCTGTTCTGTGCTCCTTCTGTTGTTACTACACATTTCGTTGTCATTATTTTATCCTTCCTTAAAGACATTACTTCTTTCCTCTAATTTTTCTCTGATGCCTAATATTCTGCAGGATTTATCAACACCTCATTCACAGGTCAGTTCTGACTTCTGTGTGTATTATGCTAGTTTCTGCTTCAAAACATCCTAACATAGAATCACATGAGGAACTTGTGAATCAACTGAAGGTCTTCACTCAAAACTGACATATAAAGACCTTGTGGAAACGAGTTTGTTTTGTCACAGGACTTGCATATATATGTATATATATATATATATATATATAGATTACTTCTAATCCTCATGACTAATTGTCTTCCTTGTTATAATTTTCTCTGTGTGCAGACTGCGGCAATCATGATCCGGATGTATACGAAGAAATGAGAAAGGATATAATAGCTTTACTATCAGAAGAAATTGCTTTGCAGAGGAGAGTGGCTAATGATTCCTTGGAGCACACCAGGACACTAGTAATGGATTCTAAGACAGCTTCCTTACACTATCAAAAAGAAGCAGAAAAGTGTAATGCACAAACAGAAACTTGTGAAGAAGCAAGAGAGCGGGCAGAAGCAGAACTAGTAGAGGAGTATAAGCTTTCAGCATTGTGGGAGAAGCGAGCACGAGAACTTGGATGGGAAGATAGCAGAAGAGTATATTCATGAATATGGATATTATTGTAATAGCTTTTTTTCTTTTTGACTTGTGATAGGGTTTGAATTATAAAATAGCTTGTACAACTAGTCTTTGTAATGCCCTTGTGAATACTAAAACCAATGCAATGGTTGTGTTTCTCCAATCTCTGCTTCAAATACTTATTTTTCTGTTTTTCTATGAAAACATAGTTGCTTCCTTTCAGCTTGTTAGGGAATCACTCAAAGTCCTGCAAGGCTGGCACTTGAGCAACCAGGATAACAAAGAACGAGACAGATTCTACCATGCCTAGCAAGCTGAAAAGTTTACGTTTTGATTTCTAAGTCCAGATTTTCACCATTCGACATCTGCATCTAGAGAAGTCTCTTTCCCAGAATCGTGCTGCTCAATGTGGTCAAGGTATTGATCAAAAGAAATAACATTCTGGTTGAGGTGAACTCCGGTCATCAATTAAATCATATACAGTAGTTGCAGCAGGTATAGCCGACCTCGCTCAACTTGTATTTACTTTGTTCATCCTTCCATGCCAAATTCAGATTGATTACAATGAAAGAAATTAATGGATATTGTCACACAGGCATACAATTCTTGCAACCCATTAGCCCATTACAATTATGCTAATGGAACAAGTTCTCCACGTGAGTATTTCCTTTTCAAGAATATTTAGAAAAACCCTTGCTGTTTCAAAACACTCAGTTCTGGTGCTGAATAACTTGATGTACATGAAAGCTAATTGCGACTGTTTGAGCTTGAAACCCACTTGAAGAAAATGAAACCTGCTCCATTATCTCAAGTATACGCTATCCAAGACTGCAAATCCAGCCGCAACTCCACCTTCATCTGATGAAGCTACCTTTGTTCGCATCAAGTATCCACTTTGGTCATTTATAATCACCTTATCCTTGTTCCTGTTCATTGCAGTCCAAGAATGTCAGTTGTCAAGGCCGAATACACAAATATTTACATTGCTCGTTTAAATGATTCTGTTTAGATTACTTGTTTCCAACCCCTTATCAGTAACCAACCAACATATCAATAGAGATGCTTCTTAGAATAACTTCTGTTGATGTGCAAGTTATGTACCTCAAGTAAGCACCATACACTCCAAGTTCTGAGATTGCATGATCTCTATAACAAATGCCTTCACGTACCAAAAGAGTAGGGGAAACAGATGGGAATATTCGTTGCATGAGTATGTAAGCTGCATCTTCTTCAGTTCCTTCCTTCTGCAATCTGAAAAGGTTTTTTCTCACATCATCACCATAGATATTGTTCCCTGAAAAGATGACGACTCCTTGTCAGTGAACACCAAGGCAACAACTATATCAACCATGACAACAAGAATGCAAAAGTTCAAGTATAGAGATAAGAGACCTCCGCCTTCTCTTTGAGGCTTCATCACAAATAGCTCAGGTCTTTCAATGGCTCTATTAATAATATCCAAGTCATCCAAACTCCAAAGACCAGCAAAGCATTTCCGCAGCTTGGAAATGTCATCCTTATTCTCAAGAAACCTGCATGTAACTGCTCATATTAGACAATTAAAACCTTTATTTTGGGTCACTTCATAGACCAAGTACCAAAGCCAGAAGAATGTGGGGCCATTAAGAAGTGATCATCATAAAGAATTTACTACCTCTCAAGCACATTAGGTTTTGCAAGTTCTTGCTGAACCTTCTTGGTTCCTGCTAAATGATAAGATATGGACGGACACTTGATTGCTAGAGACTGCTCCATTAGTAACCTAGCTCTCCATTCCTACAATGAAACAAGAGTGAGCAGTAAAATACCATGAATACAGATCACAGAAGCATTATAAGCACAGCGAAACTAGATACTTGAAGTGACAAGTAAATACTTTAGTAAAACTGGAAAAATCTCAAATCATATAGGTTGCAGCACAAGCATTCAGTCAAATACATTTAATTATATTTCGAGGTCAAAGTTAATTTTCACCCACCACCATCTATATTTTGGTGCTCAAAATCAGAGATTCATTTATTTTGGGGCAGAACAGAATTAAAACTGTAAGTTGCAGGAAAACAAATGAATGGGAAGAAAATGCTTACTGCTTCTGAAGGATAATCAGTCGGTGCATATCCAGATCTAAAATAAACCACTGCAATTGCTTGGCCACCTCTGAAAGTGTGCATCTTTCATACATAAAAAATTGGAAAGATAACAAAGGAAACCCACATATCTAGAGAGGAGATACTAAATTTCAAGGCAGGTAGTTACATACACAAGCAATGTTCCATCTGGTAGAAGTTCCCCTTCTTCATCAATTTCTGCCAATGTTTTCCGAATAGCTGTAATGTTATGTGTGTTATAAGGCTAAGGTAGAACATTTATAATTTCCTCTTAGAAAAGCTTCTGAATGGAATTTATATCCAAAAAGTGGTTCCAAAAAATTCTTCTCCAAATATCCAATTAATTAGGCAACGTAAAAATTTAATCATCTTTCCAACATTACAATGCACGAGAATACCTGCCCTTTTGACCATCCATAACAACATATCAAAAACAGTCATGAGAAACTATACTGAACATGAAAGGATATTGTTGCTTCAGAGTAACAGAAAGCCAATGTTGGTCATACATGTTGCGCTCCTCAGGTTGAATAACAACCATTACTACAGCCCTGTGCAAGTATATCAAGAATCATCAACCAATATGACCACAATGAAGACAACAGCAGAAAAGAATGAAGGAGCTGTAACTCCAACCTACCTAGGGCTATTATACTCAATCCAAGCTTTAGCCAGCGCCTCTGCAAATTGATTGACAGCATTGTTGTTTGGTACTCTTTGGGGATCTAATCCGAGGTGTTTTCCATGATGCTTCAGCAAGCTCCTGCAGAAATGAACAGTTAGAGCTGTAATCCTTTGATGTTAATGTTTTGTCATTGCATCAGACTACATATAATTACAGGATAGTCATGAAAGGACTGGACTATTTTCTAACTACCAATTATAGCAAAAACAACAAAAGTAGCCAAATATAGGCTATGCTCATTCATCACACGCCACCTGTATTCATTACTTACATGCAAAACTAACCATAAAGGTTTAGAAATTTAACAGATTCTTATAAATTTACTAGCCTAATAACAGTAACATAGCTTATGTGGGAAAACACTTACATGCGAACCATAAGCTAACTGATTTTGCATGTAAGTTGTATTTAAATGGGTTTATGTTGCTTCAGTGCGGTAGCAGCAAATAACTAAATATATGTGGCTGCTGGTAATTTCCAGTGTTCAGTCTATAATTGCTAATAGGTAAAAAAGGTTACTAATACGATTATTTGTTTAATTTTAATTTCTAAATTATGTATCCCAAAATATCACACTTTAGTTTTAGATTTATCATTTCAGGCAGGAAAACAGTAACTGCAGGTTGACTGGCACTTGATAATAAAACAATAGCAATCTGAAACATCACATGATTAACTCTGTTTCTTTGCATGACTTCTATGCATGAACGATTTTTCATTCTAGAAAGTAGCCTAATATTATTACAACCAAGCAAACTTACAACAAGAGTTGAATTATTCTCAAAAAGATTTCAATGATGCAGACCAACTGAGAAGAAAGCACAAAATTACAAAGTTAATATAAGTTTTTTAACCTGTGAAGATTGGTGATAAGAGGGCTGAGGCCAGGAAACGAAGCTGAAATTGTATTTAGTTCTATTTGGAGAAGCAATTTAGTTTGTTCATCAAGCATGTAATCAGAGCGATGTAAACCCAAGCGTATCTCCTGTATCAGCATGCAACACAAAACGATGGAAAAAAATTCAACCAAATTATATAATTCCCATCAGCCCAAACAAAACTGAACCAAATACAATGTATTACTTAAAATGGATCCAAAACATCCAGCTGAGACACAATTACCTCCATCTTATTCTTTTCTAGCATCTTGGAATGAATATCCAGAAGTCTTGATGTAAAAACATCTACTTTCTTTGTTCTGCAGTATCAAAACAAGATGAGACATCAATTTACGCCTCCTCAAATTTATCAAGTAAAAGGCAAAAAATCACGGCCAATCCCAGATGAAGCTGGAAAAAGCACAGGAACCAATCAAAAATATCAAAGGAACATTGTAAAACAGATTAGGGCTCCAATTGGGCAGAACCATAAATGGCAATGATTATTTTGGGACTATTATCCTAAAGCTTCAGAGGATGAATCTTTCTAGCTTTCAACTACTCATGACTTTTTCCAACAAAGCTATCTCCACAGTAGACGAATATTGGAACTTAATTTACACATTTTTCAAGAATAGTTCCAGCGCTTAACATAAGCAATTGTCAAAGTGATGATAGTGTTATTGATAATATCCCAAGTTCAAGCTCTGAAGTCACTGGAATACATAGGCAAATAAAAAGACGTGATAGTTGTTCAAGTATCGAAGAAACGTGTAACAGTCTTTTGGCTACATTTTTCGGTGAAAAAGCAAGGTACTAAATTGTTTAGGAGTCTAGAAGAGTACCTTGATAATGAGTCCTGCAGAAATTTTCCATCCAGACTAACACGATCGATCAGTTCATTAAAAATGGGTGCAACCTCACATGCTAGCTTCCATTGACTTTCAGGAAATGCTACAGGCAGCAAGGAAAATGGAGCATGTATCATGCCCACACCAGGTACTTTTCCTGATCTCTACAATACAGACAACTCCTAATATTTATACCTCTCTAATAAGCAGACTAACGTTAATCAATCCAGACATCTTATGATCATGTTCAGAATAAAATAGATTTTCTTTTAACATAGATCATCAGAACAAAAGAAAGAAAGAAATAATCTTTATGCACAGACCTGAACATTTTTGTCACCAACAACAAGACCATGGAGAGAGCACCAAACAAGAGCATCATAAACCATCTTTTGAACCAATTCATCATCAATTCCATGAAAATCTATAATGGGTTCTGTAGAACTTCCTTCTTGGGGTGTCTCCATCATCAACCTTATTCTGCTACAGCTCAAAGGCACAATCTTTGAAGATGAAGAAGAAGAATAGTGATGTTGTAAAAAGAAATTGTTAGTGGATTTTATAGAATGAGTATCAATGGTTGGAAATGAAATAGAGTTCAGGTTTGATTTTGATTCTGATTCTGATGTGAGAGGAAAAAGATAGCAACGACTGACGCTGACAGTGGCAGCAGTAGAGAGAGAGGAAGAACAGGCAACACCCATTAGATTAGAGTCTTTTTTCTTGGTGGCCTTAAAAAAGATTTAATATACAAGATTATTATATTGGCAAAAGAAGATTATGACTTGAATTGGCATCTCCCTTCACTTGGATTTGAGGTTTTGTATTTGGTAATCAAATAAAGTTGCAAACTTGTCAATTTGTTCTTAGTAGACTGTTTTACTTTGATAAATGTTATTAATTATTCTTCTTAACATTATTTAAATTTATTTTATTTGGGTAGATGTATATATTCAGCGTTTCCAGCCAGAATCTAGTCCAAAAATGTAATTTCTGCTGGTAAAGCCTCAATTATATTATTTCAAGTGTCATTGGAATATTTGGCATTGTTATTTATTGGTAGCCTCCAATTTGAATCTTACCAGCGTTTAATACTGAAGTAATATTATTGTTTTTATAGATAGATAGATTGCCCAATTCAAATATAAAAGTATTATTTTAAAAATAAATAATAATTTTAATAAAAATTTATTTAGAGTCATGTTGGTTAAGAACTCGCCCTCCAAAATTTGTCTTCACTATTAACATACTCGATTATATGAATTATCATTTTACACAACTATAAAATACTACTTTCAAAAAAATTAGAATTAGCGTTTCTTATAATCCTTAAAACAACTCCGAACATATATAATTAACATTTTTTCTATGAATATCTATTAAAAACATCATTAAAAAAACACTCCAACCCTATTTCTAAACCCCAACCAAAAGCAAATTTATTTGTGTTACTTACATCAATTCCAAATATAAAGGAAGAAAAGAAGTGAGAACTTTATTTGCCAATTGGGTATGTGGACCATGGTGTATAGTGACCATCCCACATAAATATAGGGTTCATCACTTATGAATTTCACAATTTTATGTGGGTGGTGTACGATGACTATGGTCTATAGTATAGTACAAGTTTTAAAAGCATCTCTAATTAGGGTCAGCAATTTAGAGTATTTGATATGATATGCCTCTAATTAGAAAGGTTTGAGTAGGGGATAATAGAATTTGGGATGGCTATGAATAGTATAATATATTAATATTACTACATATTTTATTTAGTTTACACTATTTTTATAATTTATTATAATATATTGATTTATGATTTTTAAAAAAATTTTGGTTGCTTGGATTTTATGAATAAGTTTCTTTTTTCTTGGCGCAATTGTCATGAAATTAGTTGTACGGCTATATTTTTTTTGTATTCATGCATTTTTTTATATGTAATTGTGAAAATTTTAATTATGTGGATTGTTTGTATATTTATTTTAATTGATTTAAATATGCAGATGAAAAATATATGAAATGTATTGTATTAATACAGTTATTTTTATTTGTATAATTATTAAATTATAAGAATATAGCATAATAAATAAATTAAATGAATATAAAATGAGTGCAGGTAGTGAAATATTAAAAGAGTATAGGTATTGGCGCAATAAATGGGAGGGGATTTGATCATTTGACATCATGATTTTAAGAATCACTCCTTATTTATATTATAAATAATTTAATTATTTATTTTAATTATTCTTGAAACTTATGTATATTCCAAAGCCACCATATTTTACTCTCTTTTTAATTCTTTTTATTAATAAAACTATGGTTCTATTTTTGAGCTAATTTATTTTTTTAATAAAGTTAAAATTTATTCTTTTATTATTATTATTAATAAAGACTAATGTAAGGGTCACTTTGGACTCTTAAGATTGAGGAAAGAGATTTAATCTTTTAAGAATTTTAGAGAAATGGGGACTGATAATTTAAGAGTTTATGGAAATAAAGAATGAGAGGAGTTTAAGAGCCTATTGAGCAATAGTATGCTCTAAACCTAGTTCTTCATCTTGTTCATTCTCTTTTATTTTATTATATTTACACCTTAATAAAATTAAGAAATTCTAAAAAATATATAAATTAAATAAATAAAGAAAAAACTCTAGCAATCATGAAATAAATTTAATTTTCTTTTTTAAATATATACACTAAAAATGGGGGTAGAATAATAATAGTATCTAGCAATTATAAAATATGGGCTGTAATTGCAAATTAAGGAGAAAGTTTTGGCATTTTAAGTAATTAACGCTAAGAAAAGTATCGGATATTTATTAATTAACAGGACATTGTTATTTTCTTTCACAAATGATCTAGTGACTATAAATTCAGCATACACCACCACATAATATTAGCAACAAACTTAGCTTGTGAAATGAAAGAACATTCTATTTTGCAAGTCCTCTCATCCATCAATAGTTGGATTAACAAAAGAATTTGATTTGTTTTCACCTGAATAGGAACCCACCTTGAGAATTGATCTCAAAGGTTTGGGCTCTTCTTCTTCTTCCTCAACCAAGATCAGATTTTCTTTTGATTTCTTTCTTCTTATCTTCTTTCTTGTATCAATCTCCTCTACCCTGTCACTAATGCTGACAGATTTCTTTGGAGGCTTTGCTTCAACAGCTTCTGGTTCCTTTCCAGGTTCAATGACGTTATCATTATTATCTTGAAATGCAGTGAGCTCATCGCTAAGTTGAACAGAAGGGTCAGAATTGTTCATATTATGAGCTTGATCTTCTGCAACTTCAGAGAGTTTTTCTTCTTGAGGTTTTGAATGCGCCATATGATCATTCTCATTGGCAGCCTTAGTCTCTGTTTCAGCCGAATCTCGATACAAAGGATCGCCTAATATGACACTCTTGTAGGCATGCATCAATAGTAATTTCTTGATGAAGTTGTACAGCCTGTTGCAAATGCCAAGAGTTTGAAGGTGGTCCTTCCTTTGATCCACCATTTTTTTGCACTTCCTAAAACTGGAAAATGGTTATGAACTAAATGGATATGGTAAATTTTGATAAATGGTGAAATTTATGCGGATGCTTTTCTTGCAAGTAGAGAGAGATGATTCTTTTCTTTCCTTTTCTCGAGAAATATTTATAAACCCAAAAGAAAAGTCACTGTCAATGTTTCTGCTTCAAGCAAAGGTAGCTTGAAGCCTGTAGAAATATCAGAAGGTTGAGTACACATTTCAATGATACAAAAAAATGAGACAAACGAAACGGATCTAATATCAACTTATTTTCTAATTCATCAATAATTACAAAATACAATCGTACGTTATCAGGATAATAATAATCCATCAAATGCAACTGAACTTCTGCATACTTTTAATCCATTAAAAAAAACACCAAGTATCAAGCCCAAGATCTATGCAACTTTATTCATCTAGAACTCAGTAACACAAGTAATTCGTAAAGCAATGAGCTTACTACGAGATGATGACCAAATAAACTACCATTCCCTTTGGTTTGCAAAATTGGGTATGGCTAGTTATAGAGACCTGGCTTAAACTGAAATCCGCCCACAAAGACGCCAGTAAGCTCCCGGGTGAAAAAGGGATTTCTCAAATACCCAGATATCACGGACAAGGACCTGAAAATAGTGTAGGCAACAAATAAGTTGGAGGACTTTGAAATAGCATGTTTGAATTAAAAAACTGAATTTTTAGAAAATACATGAGCATGAAACAGGGAACTGCAGGTTATATCTACCCAGCTTATTCAAATCAGAGAAACCTATCTATAATATCTGTCGACCAACCTATTCTATGGTTTCTAATTCTATAAATCAGAGGAATACAGAAGAACAGACACATCAGTGTCCGTTTTTGTTATATTCACATGAGCAATTCTGCCTCTCCTTGAACCTCTTTGATTTTATATGTGAACAAAGATAAGCTTCTAAACTCTGGAAACATATCCTACAGTCCGCCCCTGTTAAATTTGATATCCAAATAATTTCCTTGAGAATAGAAGTATGCCTCCGATGGTAAATTAGAATTCTGAGCTAATGAAACTATTCTACACCCAGGACTGACTGATTTCCTTGATTACATAAAGGAAAAGAAAAATGAATAAGGTCCAGAAAAATTATGCCACTTAACTCCAGCTTAGGGAGTGCCTCTTGGGTCTAAACCACAAACTACCTAGCCAACTCCAGAAATGTTGACGCTCATAAAAAAAGAACCAAGAACTATTCAACAATTTTGACATTCACGTAGCAGTAATCCCTCAATTTATCACCCATTACCAAACCCCTTTCTTCCATTTCCTTCAAAACTAACTTAGCTTCCTCGAACCTCTCCAACTTAATCAGCTTACTAGCCAGTATCCCAAAAATCTCTGTATCAAATGCTATATCTCTCCCTCCAAAAATCATCACAAACTTTGTAGCCTGCACATAGCATCCCAGCCTCAATAATGCATTGATAACATGCACATGTGTAGAATACAATACATGCACTCCATCATCCACCATTCTCCTCAGCACCACCAAAGCCGCCTCCACTTTCCCTGTCCTACATGCGCCCAACACCAATGCATCATATGTACGTGCATCAGCACCTAATCCCTCCTCTTCAATCCTCTTCATCACCTTACAAGCATCCACTAAATTTCCATTATAACAATATGCAGTTAACAAATAATTGAATGCTGTTAGGTCAGGCAAAACCCCGATGGCCCTCATCATCTCTATTACTTTCCAGGAATCCTCCATCTTCTTCTTCTGTGTGAGAGAACTCAGTATAGGATGAAAGCTACACGTGCTTAAGCCATACTGTTCATCTGCCATGATATGCACAATGTGCAGTGATTCCTGAATTCGGTCTAGTTTGCAGAGGCGTGCAATGAGCATGTTGTATGCACTCATGCGAGGAATGCCTTTGTCAAGACGGGCTAGGGTTTGAATGAGATCATCCAAGACAGAGAGTGAGTTATCAGTGTTGGTGATGAATTTGAATGTGTTGGTGGTGTTAAAGCAATGGTCTCTCACACGCTTGTTGAGGAGGTGGTGAAGTGTCTTGAAGTCTCGCTCATGGCCAGCAGCATTGACAAGACCATCGTAGTAGGCAGCAGTCGGTTTGTCAGGAAACGAATTAAGTTTGTCGTTTTGTGTGGTAAAGCAGCGAGTCGTGAGGGACAAGATAGATTGGGAATTTAGAGGCATGTGATGCAGCTTGCGGAAAAATGGTAGTACTGTTGTTTCAGAGTTTAAGTAAGTTGAATGAGCAAGCTGCCAATTAATGTCAGTATCAATTGCAATCCATAAGAAAACAGAATATACAAGTACAGGATATATACAATTATCCTCACCTCCTTTGTTTTGTCTCCAGCAACAACAGTATCTTTTGAGTCGTAGGCTTCAAACTTCTGCAAGGAATAAGCAAAGTATAATTCAACCTAGATGTCAAAGGATATGTTTTATAAGCAAAGCAAATGAATACACGAATAGTGGTAAACTAAGTGCATATATAAATTAGTAGAGTGAGTCAGTCAATAATGCAGTCAGTTACTCTATTGCCACAATAAAGCTGCCTTTGCCAGCCAAGAATTTTTCCACCTGAAAGGACGTATAAGGATGGATGTTAACCTAAAACTGCCTTTCCAAGCAAGGACACATTCCAAGACCCTCTCAAGGATGACACTGCTTGATATTTAAGGTAGCTACGCCAGGTCATATTTAGTTGTGCTAATGCCGAACTTAAAGGCATGCATTTGGCAAAAGAAATATACCTATAGAACACAACAGGAAAACAAAGTGAATAACGGCAGGGTCACTTAACCTGCTTTGTCAGTAACTCAAGGGTTAGCTGTATAAAAACCTTGCTGAAGTCACTTCGATCAACACCAATCTGACACCATATACAAAAAGATGAACAAGCAACGTGCTTTAGTAATTAGTATGAAGTAACAGGAGAAATTCCTATCTGAAATTCAAGAATATCCATGTCTGCATATTTCTACCTTGTTTCTAGATAAATTAAAATTTAAAACTGCGCATTAATATTTAAAAAATTCCAAGTATATAGCATTTATATGGTGCAGTCCAAAATTTAAAGCCAAGACGAATACTTGCCAGTCGAGCTCGCAGAGTTCGTATCTTAATCACTGGTTCAACCAATTCCCAATAAACCTTACTCCACATAGACTCTCTTTGTTTAATTTCATTCTTGAGTTCCTGTCAACAAGATAACAAATAACAATTAGTCAAGACATAATTTATATTTTCAACAAGACATAATTCTTATGGAGAGGGCCAAAAGATGAAAAAGAAGTATATGATTGAATTTGAGAAAAGTGACCCCAAAGACAGCAGGTAATAGCAGCAAAAACATACAGAATACATTTTTTCCGTAACAGCTTTCCTCAGTGAATTTTTATCACCATTCGCAATCATAGTGCTTATCTGGAAAAAGCAAAAGGGGGCAAGGAGCACAAAAGGCAAAAAAGCATGTAACTATAAAATCAGATGAACATTAAAAATTCAATATAATACTACTGAATGTTTAAAACTGGAACACAAAAGAAGAAATAAATAAAGATACCTCCTTGTACAACTCAATGGCCTCTTTGTACAATTGATGTTTTGAGTATCCAGATTTTCTTAACTTAGATACAGCATAGGCACTTTTGAGCTGCAAATTTCAGAGGAAATTGTGATTTTGGTGACTTAGATATTCACTAAAGATTGCATCGTAGAAAACATGAAACATCTGTAGATGGCAATGTCATTGCCAACATGTATCAAATACATGAGACGAGTGGAGGGGAGAGCAACACCATGTGATACTATTTTTCTTCAACAAAAAGTCAAATATAGCATGCTTGGAAATAACATAACAAGTCTAAACAGATCCAATTACTAAGTGGAATTGTGGAAAATGAAAACTAAAAGCTAATAGAAATAAAATTACCTCTAAGATGATGTCATCTTTTGTTCTTCTCCAACCACTTTTTGTGAACCACCTGAAACAAAGAACATAAAAAGTCCATGTTGATGGCTGAAAATTACGCAATACATAGGATTATATAAGAAGTTACTTGCCCATAAAATGGATATAGTGTTGCAAGTGCATAATAGTTCTAGCATGAAGCAAAAATTAGTGAAAGCTAAAATGGGATTGGCTCGAGATTCTTTGTAATTAAGTCTTAAATTAAGATTCACATAGCATATGTAGTTAACCTTCGCCAAAATGGGATTGGCTCACGAGGTGCGTAAGGTTCATAGATGAATCCTGGACTCGAAACGGACACTTTAAGAGCTCCCTGCAGAAAAAATTATGCATGCAGTGAAGTTATTATTTGAATAAAAAACAAGATAAGACAACAATAAATCATAACAAGTCCATGTATGCCCTTAATTAAGAGTATGATAGTCGCGCAGATTCCTAACATTTTCAACTGGTTCTGGAAAACCAGTAAAATTGAATAATGATAGCCTTTATTGCCACTAAATGCAAAAAGAGAGACAATATGCAACCAAACAAATCAAAACACACAGATGTTCTACCCCCTTCACAAATTAGCAGCATTTCAAAATGTTTCATAACTACAAAGCAATGAAATATGTGTTATGGTAGTTGTCTGGTTTTTGGGCTCCCCTTTTCTTTTTCCTTTCCATCTTGCATGCTAAAGTAACAGTAACAGGCCCACAAGATAACTAATATGGATGCTTGATCTCAACTTTAAAATACAATTTGATAACTACAAAGCATTTGAAAATCCTAGAAGTTAACAAAAGAAATTTACAGTTTAGCCAGTAAAATCTTGGACGCTGTATGTGGCTACATCAAGAATAACAATTCTATTTTAGTAATCTTCAGATGAATTAAGTGTGAAACTGACCAATTTACTACAAACATCGTTTCCTGAGGATGTTGAGTTGAAGCCTGATAACTGAAATCCTACACAATGTGTACAAGATCTTACACATTAGACAAATTCTCACCCCCAACTCTTTTAGGTACTTTTCTTTATTTTTCTTTCCATTTAACTCGATTTCCTATTAAACACAAAAAAAATCCATGCATAAAACAACCAAACAGACAGAAAACAACCACTTTCCAAATAAAAGTGAAAACCAACAAGAACCAGTCCAAAGGGAGAGATAACACACCATCTGTCGTGCTTGTGGTGGAGCTCTTGCTTGTGTTGTTAATAACCTTTTGTCATTTACAAAAGTTGACAACTCAATAGGCTGAAATCAAAACAACCAGAATGTGTATGGTGAATAAGAACAAGGTACCATCATAACTAACTAAAACATTTTGTTAGAAAGGGTTAGTAGCGCAAAGTACTATCTTAAAAAAAAAAAATTATTTCAAACATAGCTACCTGAGCTGAAGTTACAGCCAACAAGCCCAAACTTTTTATGTTCCAATAACTTACCGTTGAGGATTGATGGGTCATTGTACTTCCATGAGTCCAAGGAAATGCATTATGGCCCTTGTATGGGGAAAGGAAAATTCTCTGGGAGTTAAATTCAAGGCCTAATCACAAAGAAAAATCAAATCCTCCACTAAAAGTAAGCCAGTTATGTTTAACAAAGATGCCAACATAAACAATTTAATTTACCATTTGAAAAATCACTGTAATAGCTTCTTGAGCTCTGGAGCCTGAAGAAACAAAAGTAACATTTACACAAATGATTTCCAACCCACAAAAAAATGAGCAACAATTCCCATATAAAATATAGAAAAAAAAGAAACTTTTGGTACAAAGAATCATTAGCACATTCATCCTAACAGTTTCATGACCTAAATAGCAAAGTGGATTCTTTTTATTGGTTAAGAAAAAAAAAAGTGAAAAAGAAAAAAGATTAGATACAAACTTCAAGCTTTTAATATTCTTCTGTAGGATTTGCTGGGGAACCAAAGATTGCCTCAACCAAGAAACACTATTCTAATAGCTTTAAGAGCCAATTGGATTTTCTCTTGTAACTAAAAAGTTTCACAATTTTTCTACCTCAAGCTAGCCTGGATTCTCTCTGAAACAAAACAGAGCACCAAGAAATGAAAAATCGTACTTACAGACAAGAAGGATTTCGACTCTCAGCTGTTCGAGAAAGTGCACGAATTGCTTGCAATCTTCTTAAAAGAGCCATTCTTCTGGATTGATCATATAATAACCTTCAAAAACTTTACAAAAGATGGTGATGATGGTCGAATCAGAAAAGAAAAGGGTTTTGTTAGTAGTGCTAAAGGGTTTAAGGAGTTTTACATGCCAGCGCCACTGTGCAGGAAGCATTGCAGTCTTTGAAGTTCCAACCATTCTTAAAATCATGGGCTGCGGTCCAAATAGTTGGGCTCGTTCCTCACTTATGGTTTCAAAGATCACTGAACAATTTCTTTTTTCTTTTGGGGGTAATTTAATGGTAAATTAGTCGCGGCTGTAATTATTACTCATAAATAATAATATAAAATAATTTAACAAAAATAAAAAAGTTATAAATTATATAATAAATATATTAAAGTATTTATAATTAATTTATTAATGTGATATATATCTAATATTTTGGATATAATTAAAATATAATTCTCTAAAATTAAAGTTATTACTTAATTAAGAATAATCTAGTAATTAATAAATTAGTTCTCTAATAAAAATAAATATATTATAATTGTAATCTTTTTGGATCAAATTTATATTATATCTCAATATATATAAATATATGTGATATATTCTTAATTTATTTATTTTCTTACATGTTATGTTTTATTCTTAAATTTGTAAATGATTTTATAATTTACTCATTGTTTTAAGAATATAAAATCTTGTTAAGTTTAATTCTAACATTTTAATTTAATTTCGCTTTAATTTTCTATAATAAAAATTTAACTTACATTTTGCCTACTAACTTTTATAAAATATCACTTTAATATTTAATTTTATGTAGTTTTAACAATAAAATCTTAAATTTAAGAAACTAAATAAGTAATTTTCCATTATGTGGCAATTAGAGAAAAGAAATAATTGAGTGATACTTAAAAAATAAATAATTGGGCATAGTATTTGAATACTTTAGCTTCTATTATTTAGTACTTGAATTTTAAATACTTTATCAATTTAGAAAATATCTTTTAAAATAACAATTTTTATAATAATATGACTATGAGAATATTTTAAATTTACAAAGAATTTATATTTATAACTTTTAATTTAAATATAAAATTTATATTTTATAAAAATGAGTAAAATTTTACTCCCAAAAGTGCCAAGATAATTCATAATACTTGTTATATTAATATATAAAATATTATTAAATCATTTAATTGCTTTAATAAAAATAAAATAATATTTTCAGGTTTAATAGTATTTCCAATCGAATAATATGTAAGAGTAAAAATCTAAATGAGTAGAAATTCAATCAAATTATTTTGAATATGTTAAAATATTATATTAAATGTCATTTTATTTGAAAATTTTACATATGTATATTTATTTTTAATATAAAAAAGTTAAATGTATATGTAGTATTTTTAATTTTTTTAAATTATTAATTTTATTTTAAAAATAGACTTTTAATTATATTAAAACTTAAAAAGTTGTTCTGGTCCATTAAGGAAGGCTTTAGCTTTAGATTGAGCTTCAGCATTAATTTATTCTGTTACTTGCTCTCTCTTCAATGCCGCTGAAAAACAAAACGACATCTAAATAACACCACAAACAACGACAGATTTCACGGTTCCACGATGTATGGAAAGATAATTGTGTCAATAACTTTCATCTTTCTAATGCTATTCTGTTACTCTATCTTCATCGGAACCCTAGATATGAGATCATACTTCTTCCCTCTTCTACAACAACAACAATCACCGACTACAGGGGCACGCTCCCTCTGTGCAACTGGTCCACCGCTTAAAGTCTATATGTATGATCTTCCTCGGAGATTCCACGTCGGCATGATGGATCACGGCGGTGATGCCAAGAACGATACTCCGGTGACCGGAGAGAATTTGCCCACTTGGCCCAAAAATTCGGGACTGAGGAAACAACATAGTGTGGAGTACTGGTTAATGGCGTCGCTTTTGTATGAAGGAGCTGATGAACGAGAAGCTGTTAGGGTGTTGGATCCGGAGAAAGCGGATGCTTTTTTTGTACCCTTTTTTTCTTCTTTGAGTTTTAATACTCATGGACATACTATGACTGATCCTGAGACTGAGATAGATCGTCAACTGCAGGTACTCTTATGATTTATATCATTATTATAAGTAGTAGTAGTACTACTAGTCTGTAGTATGGAGTTTAATTTACTTAAAGTAACAGTCTTTTTGGATAAATTTTTAAGAATTGGCATTGGTTTTGATTGGTTTGATTTTATATCATACAAAGCGAGACATAGAGTTTTTTTTTAGAGAGATAGAGTTTTTGTTTTAGGCTTTCTAGTACAAAATTGTAAAATTCGCAGAGAGTAGTATCTTTAATGGGCTCAATTTGTGTGTCTGTGTATAATCAGTTGTACAGTTTATATAGGGGAATGGTTTGATTTTGTTACGCGTGGAGATCATTTATTAAGTTATTTACCTGAAGTGAAAAGCTGAGATTCCCTGCTGGATTTTGACATATCAAAGCCTTTATGTAGTTTATACCTGTGATTGACAATTCACTTTCAGAATAGGATAGTTTGTTAGTTATTTCATTGAGCTAGAGGTTCGGCATAGCTGTACTAGCAAAATTAAAGATAGGGAAAAGAGCTTATTCTTTCCTGCATTAATCAGATAAAGGAGTTAAGAGATCGCATTTGCCTTTTTTGTTCATTAGCCATTTAATAAATAAACAAATTAATGTCATACTTCTCTTTGTTTGTTAATGAGCAAGGGATGAGCAAGCCTTTGGTTAAGTTATGGTTTATTCGGATCACAAGTTACTGAGTGGAGTGCTGCTGGAGAGAATTCTAAAGACCTAACATGAGATTGACTGCTGAGAAGAACTTTTCTTTGTTAATCTCCTACCTATTGAAATGGATCCCTTTTATTGTAACACTAACCTCTTTTTCTAACTACTAGAGTTTTTCTATGTTGACCTTATCTTCAGTACCACTTTTTAATGTTGACTATGGTGTACTTGTGGTTTCAGGTTGATGTTATAGATATGCTGTATAAATCCAAGTACTGGCAGAAATCTGGAGGTAGAGACCATGTGATTCCCATGACACATCCAAATGCTTTTAGATTTCTGCGACAACAGTTGAATGCATCTATACTTATAGTTGCAGACTTTGGCCGCTACCCCAAATCAATGTCTACTTTGAGCAAAGACGTGGTGGCCCCATATGTACATGTTGTTGATTCTTTTACAGATGATGAAGTTTCCAATCCATTTGAATCTCGCACCACACTTCTTTTCTTCCGTGGGAATACAATCAGGAAAGATGTATGTCTAGTACTTCTTTAGATGGGTACTTCTTGCTTGAGCCTATGTTCGAGTGAAACGATGAATGATAACATTTCTCTTATGTTGTAGGAAGGCAAAGTTCGTGCTAAATTAGCAAAGATATTAACTGGTTATGATGATATTCATTTTGAGCGAAGCTCAGCCACAGCAGAAACGATAAAAGCGGTATGTCGATGATAAAAACTGAGAGTTTCATTGCTTATCCAGGTGCTAGTGAGTGTTCATGTATATAAATGCGTTCATATAATTTTTATTTTGGATTCCCCATGCGCGTGTATAGTGGAGATTTGCAAATCATAGGATGTCACATCAGTTTCGTGATTTAAATTAAGAGACCTTTTTTTCTTACTGAAGGGAATGATTCTTTATGTAGGTTGGCAATTTAGGAAGATAATTCTTTCCTCAGAAGAGTATTTCTTATGATATTCTTCTGCCATTATTTTCATGCTCATCTTTTTGCTTCTTCTGACGTACCAGTCAACTGAAGGGATGCGTTCATCAAAGTTCTGCCTGCATCCTGCTGGAGACACTCCATCTTCTTGCCGGCTTTTTGACGCTATTGTAAGCCATTGTGTTCCTGTCATTGTGAGTGATCAAATTGAGCTCCCTTATGAGGATGAAATCGATTACAGCCAATTCTCAGTTTTCTTCTCTGTAAATGAGGCAATTCAACCAGGTTACATGGTTGATCAACTCCGGCAACTTCCAAAAGAAAGATGGTTAGAGATGTGGAGGAAACTTAAGAGCATCTCTCATCATTTTGAGTTTCAATATCCACCAGAAAAGGAAGATGCAGTTGACATGCTATGGAGAGAAGTAAAGCACAAGCTTCCTGGGGCTCAACTGGCTGTACATAGAAGCCGGAGGTTGAAAATTCAGGATTGGTGGCAGAGGAGATGACCCTGGACCTTGCTTAAATGACACTGTACATTCATGATTTTTTCATAACCTGTGAACAAATTTTTTTTTTGGAGGGAATAATCAGAGGCAATTACAATCGCCTTCCGACCATCTGGCTTCATAGTTTGTATAACATATAATCCTTACACAAATACATCCAACATAGATTTTAGTTTTTTCTTTTTTGGGACAGCGAAGAACTGCAGTCTTGTCTGAGGAAGGGCATGGAAGTTGGTATTTTCCAGTAACACCGCAGAAGTGAGAAATTAAGCTTGTATTGATACGCGGCTGTATAAGTTTAAAGTTTAGCAACAGGTTATTACAGTTTAAAGTTTAGCAATTATTGGATGTAATTGTTTCTCTTTATTTATTATTTTTTTTTTTTTTGGAGCTTTTTTATAATTTAACGAGAAATGATTTAAATTTTTTTTTTTAAACTATTCCCTTTATCATTTAGTTGTGCGTCAAGAAATGATTGGGTTGGGTACTTTTCGCACAAAGAGTAACTTGAGCGGTTTGTTTACTGTCGTTTCAACAACAATTTCATCAAGCTTCCAAAATGAGATGTCACATTTAGTAATACATTTAATGGAGCAATATTTTCCTCCTCAGATCCAACATCTCCAGATTGTATATTCTTTATATTTGGAACTAAATTAATGATGTCCGCTACTTCTCTTAGATTATTGGGTTATTGACATTAGTATATGTGGAATTGGTGAAGGACCAGATTGAAATTTGAAGTGCCTGAAATTGATCTAATACCATGTAGATTATGTAAATGGACTGTTCTGTGCAGTTTCTGAATATGGCCATATGGGTGCCTTTAATGTCAAGCTTCAGGAATGGAATTGCCCAGTAGGCGCGCACTATAGTCTTCCAACCTAAAGATTGTGCAAGCTCTGACGAAAACCTTTTTCTTCTATACAAATTTTCAGCCTATGGAGATTTGATCTCGTGAGTAAGCAATGGGTAACAGCACAAGACTTGGAAAACCGACTACTTCTTATTGGAGATCTATCACTTGAAGCTGTAGGGGAACTAAGCAAGCACGCTGGCAGACCCTTATACGCCAAATCATTATCATTCTTTCATATCCGACAAGCACAGCCGTGACCACGCAATTTATGGCTATGAGGTTGGAAGGATTACATCTATAAAAGCTTGGATTCAGTCTTCCTTTCTTTCGATCATTCAATACAAATCTACTTCGCTAGTTACAAGTAACAACGACGTCAAGCTTGGGATTCTTGTCCATGGCCTAACTTGTTTGCCTAGCTTTTGGGAAGGGGTTGATGGTCATCAACTTATTCTTTTGAACAAGTTACTTTTCCCCTCGTTTTTGCAATAAAACTTTAGATATGCTTATGGGAAAAAATGTCATCAAGCAATTTTATGGTGTCAATGGGTAAAGGGAAACCAACTATGTATTACTAAACAAATTATACCAGCTGCAACTCTTACAGGAGATAGAGATGATTGCAGAGGGTGGAGAGTACACGAGTAAGTATCATCCAAAAAAAAAAAAACGAGTAGCTTAGCTATCAAATGAATGAATGAAAAAATTTTAAGAAGTTTATTGCTAACCTTCAGACTGGAGGACCCTCATCTGCTGCTCCTGTTGGTGAACTAGGTATAAATGGAACGAATCCCCTCCCACCAAACACTGGCCTCATGAATCTATCGTCGAATCTTCTCCACAAGTAATGAACAGTTACAGTGGGGTGGGTTATTAGCAACCGTAAGCTACTTGCTTTAGGGGCTATTTGATCATTGCCCTGCTCACTTGCATCACCAGGTTCAATGAAAAGCAGCCTTAGATCTTCCAGACTAGGAATATCAGTTGCGTCTGAAACCATTGGCTTCCTATTTCTTAACAGCACTGCTTCAATAAGAGGTTTTGTCACCGAGCCACAGACCTATTTCCAGAATACAAATGTCATATGCATATTCATGTGCTATTATATGAAAAGTTCCATCTCTGGTATAAAAATGCAAGTAAATTTCTATCTGTTTTCTTGCGAAAAGTAATTTCAAGATTATGCCTAAAGCCATGCTGGTTAGATGTTAACCATTGACGAAGCAGAAACTTCCTCGAATAATGTGGAGAGAAAATGACAAGGATTTGAGCATGGAATGATCCAAGGGTTTGACACGCAATATGGAAATTGAATTTTCCACCAGTGCAGTATTGTAAACAGAACTTACAATTGTGCTGAAAAGAACAACGATTATGGTACAGGTGATCATCAGTGCAGAATCTGTGGAACTGATCTGCTCGGTGTTTGAAAACTGCAATTGCAGATTAAGCAAATGAATGTCAATCTGACAATCAAATACCTTCTTGAAGTAGAAGTTGAAGTATTAGGGCAAACCTGGTTATAGGACAGAGCAATAGTAACTGCACCTCTCATCAGTCCCGCCCACCACATAATAAACTGTAATTTCAAACAGTTAGCAGAATTCTTTGAAAGAAACATTTAAATCGTATAATAATAGCTATTGCTTTGCTCGGGTTGCCTGGAATTATCACCTGCTGTTTAAACTCAATTTTTGTATTCTGCCTCTTCTGAACACAATTTATAATGTTTGCTAGAGGGAACACAAATGCTGCCCTTCCGATTAACACGAATGAAAACAATGTGGAACTGACTGCCATGAAAGTTCCTGCACTGAATTATGAATGCAAAACAACTTAGGATTTTCCGAGCTGAATTATCACCAAATGTTCTTGCTCAGAATATCCATCAACTTATGTAATTATGAATTTTGAACCCATCTCTGCTGGTGCATTTGCATGGCAACATGCATCAAGACTCTCAAATATTGCAGCCGTTTATTAGCTTTGGGATTAAGTATGCAGTTAACTGTCTAGCCTAACAGTAGATTCTATTGGGTAGAAAATTACCTTGCATTGCTCCCTTTCCATTTCTGAATATCGAAGGCATCCATGCCAACATACAGAAAAATAAAAGTTTCTGAGATAAATGATATTGTTGCAAATGCATGCCTGAAATTATCAACCAACATGAAGAGTCATTAAAATCATCTACCACATCTTCAGGAGACTTAAAATTGAACAAAAAAAAAGAAGATTTGAAAACAAATATTCGATTTGAACAGAGTTAGTTGAAGTTAGTTGGCTGGCATAAGACAGTGTTCTTTGCACAGAGCAATAGTGAAGAAACCTCTATGGAGAAACAAAGTAGACTTGACACAAATAAATGTACAAATAAACCTATTTTACTCTCAAATATGTTTTCTTTTCAACTTTGTTTGCACGTAAATTACTCTTCTACCTCCGTCACACCCATGATCATAAGTTATCAGCAAATTCACATTAATAAATTTGCAGACATCTCCAGGTACACCGCTTGCTTAATGCTTATAATGTTCTGCAGTCTATCGGGAGCTACTTAATAAGTTTGCCGCCTTATTCGATATTTAACTAAACTTGGTTAAACTCGTTTCCAGGCACAGGGGATTATTGGATCCGGTTTCAGATATTTAATGGGCTCTAGTGACATTATCTCGTTGCATCAGCAGATCAAAGTACGAACTTTTTCAGAATCCTTTTTTATCAGGAGTCTATACCTTTGATTCTTTTCCCCCAAAAAAGGACTAGTTTTTTTTTTTCTTTTTGTCATTCTTTTTTCTTTATTTGAAGCACATCTTTCTGCTGCCGTTAACGATGATTATGGGAAAATAATATAACATATGCCAAGTTGAGAAGAAATATTTAGAAATAGAAGACTAGGGAAAAGAGTTCTCACTTGGTTGTTATACGTGAGCTTTCAGTAACATTGTGCCATGTGTAATGTGACATTACAATGCCGCAGAAGAAAACTGTCAAAATCCCACTGAGATTTAAAAGCTGCAAGTTGGAAGAAAATTCACATTTTTCAAACATTTCAGCTAATTGTGCTACTGCTATGGAATAATACTTTATCCTAGCTACAAATATAACCTATGTGCTCTATTCTGTTTCTATATCGTCGAATACCTCTTATATTTAAGCTCATCAAATTCCATAAGCATGTACTATGATTTCGAATTTTGAAGTGAATATCATCAGCAAGAATGGTGGTTCTACAGGAAAAGCTTAGGCGTAACGCTTCAAATTAGAGGACAACCCAAACCAAATTAATATTGCAGCTACATATATAGTAGGTGAGATTGTGCATTGACAGACTACAGAAGAATGGCTAGGATACCGAGTGGAAAAGAAGGAAAGTTAGGACCCATTATCTGTAAATGAATGATAGAATGCTCCCACAACTTTCTTAACAAAAAGTTCTATATTAAGATTATGTGGTTCACTTCAGTACCTCAGCCAACATGTATGATGAATAAGCCATAAGCATCATGAGTGCAACTTCACGATCAGTGGAATGCCTGTTGATGACAGCAATAAATGTTAGGATGCAATATAAAAAGTTAAATCAGGTCTCCTCTCTAAAGCTGAGAATCTCAAGTAGTATATTATGCCTCCTTGACCTCAAAACAGGTGAATTTTCATGTGAAAATAACTCTACATGTCACAGCCATTTATCTCAATTAAGGATGTTTTCTACTAAATCACAAGTGTAGTCTCACTGCCTCGTCTTGTTTTGATTTTCCTCATTGTCATTCTAGTGTAACAGGATATCCATTCTTACACCAACGTTCTTTCTTTCTGATCAGGCAACCTTCTTACCTTCCAAAATAAAGTGTTTTGATAATAAAAGCACTTAATAGACCCACCTGAAACAAAGGAATATATAGGGAGTTAGACGCAGCCCACAAATAGTACCTCAATTATTTATGAAGCCGAGATGCTACTTTCAGCAAATATGAGGCAAAGCAATTAGAACAATAGTTTTCAGTAACACGGAGATTCCATTCCAACATGGATATAATTATCAGAAATACACTTCATGGTCCATTTTCAATGTAAGTAAGTTTTTACCAGAACTCTTAAGGTCGTATGACTTACTCCTAAACCAAGAGCAGTACTGGTGAAGAAGAGATAAAAAAAGTTTCCCAGCAACTTTAAGGCAATTGTACCATCAATGTTATCGAAGTTCATTGATTGGACTGCATTGTAAAGCACAATAGAGGTAGCATCATTCACTACTCCCTCCCCGAACACTACGCTGTAAAGAAAGGGTGTTTCATCTTGGCTCAGAACCTTTAACGCCAGGAAATTAATGCCATTAGCTTGGTATTCTGTATAGACTCATATTCATACTGAGATTTAACTTAACTTAAATGCTATGTACCTGCAATGTGCAAACTGAGTCAGTTGCTGATAATATAGCTCCAGCAGCTGTACAGGGGGAATCGGAGTTTTAGGTCTAAAGTATTAACTAAGGCTAATAACTTAATAAAAGAACATTCACTAATAGTTTATCACCTAGAAAGTCTTGAATATCCATAGACGTAAAACCAATTCTCTTGAAAAGCAGAAAAGCACCTGCACGAGTACCAGGGGATTAGTATTCTTGCCGTCTTGACAGCAAATGAGATCACAAACAAGTTGCTTATTAATATAAAGTTTGAAATTTATGAATCAGACTTGTAGGAAAGATAAGAGTAGAAGAGATTGACTTTACCTAGCGATATGAGGCAAAATGAAATTACTGTGCCAAGTATTCCAAACAATAATATTGTAGTGAAATTCTTGAAAAAATGCTTTTTCTTGACCTGGAATCTGGAATCAAAATTTGGAAACTAAGAAACATTAATCAACACTAAAAGTAGCCTTCAGTTGATGGTGGCAAGTACCAGAAACTAAGGACATCAAAGAAATACACATGAATAAACAAATTTTTCTCATTAAACTAAATCACTAGATCATATTAAAGAAAAAAAAAAGATAGATGCCATCTAAAAAGGATTGAAACTGAAATTCCAACAATCCAAATAAAGAATTAAATCATTTAAGAAAAAGAGAGAAACTTCTAATTCCACAAACATATTAGCAAAATTTCCCAACTTCCAACTCATTCTTAATCGACCAGCCAAAATTCATAATCAGATACAGAAAGAGACCATACCCAGCATTGAAAATGATTGGAGGAAGCAAATAAAGGAAGAACAAATCCTCACTAAAGACCAGTAATCGCGAATTCTTCCCTTTAGTAATCAACAAAACCACCCCACCAGCACACAACCCCTGCGCACAGATTAAGAAACCAAGAAAACATTACAAGCATATATAATGAATGAATCAAGAATCACTAGCATGAACTTTGACACACCAATAAAAGGGCAGTAATAGATTCATTAGCCCATCGATTCTCTTCAAGAAGGTGACCGATGATGATACAAGCACAAAGGAGAGCAAAAAAAACAGAAAGGGCGATTACAGTGCTAGTAGTAAGGAAGGAAGATGAAAGTTGTTGCAGGGGTAAAAGAAGTGATATTGTTTCATGAGAAGCCATTTTAGAAGATGGGTTACTGAATTTCAATTTGCCATTCAATGATGATTGGGTGAGTTTTGTGTAAGAGCTTGACCTGAAAAAAGGAGGGAAGACTGGTAGTTAGAAACCTACAGTTACAATCAGCTTAAGTTCTCTATAACCGCACTCTGTTTTTTATTCCTGCAATCTGCCACCTGTTACCACCATATCTAGCCACGTTTCATCCCATTGTCAAAACTCAACATTATAGCGTTCGTGGATCATGATTTAATTTCTAATTCCACTTGCTAATTACTAATCAGAAAGAATCCTATTAGTAGACAATGATTGATCTCAAAACTGTTCCGCAATGTTGTTATTATATGAAAAAATTTAAAAAAAATAGTAATAAAACTTCCAATATTTCTAGTATGATAATCATGTTTGTACTATTTAATTTAAAAGTAATATTTGTAGTTTTATTATTTAATAAGTATTTAAATATTTATTTTTTTAATATATATTTCGTGAGCTGTTCTATAACTGGAATAAAATTGGCTAGACCTATTAAATTAGACATCCTATTACAAACTAATTAATAGTCTAAATTTATTATTTAACGGTGAAATTCTAATTTTTTTTATTTTTTTCTCCTAAAAGAGATTTTTTAATGAATTAATAAAAAAATAAAAAATATAATGTCAATCAAGAATAAAATAAAATATTTTAATTTATAAAAATCGCATAAATTTTAAATTCAAACCGTCTCATTTTAAAATTTTAATATTGTAGAGAAAAAATAAAAGTAAAAAGAGATCATAGGATTATATTTTTAAAACAAGGTTTCTCTTGTTATATTTAATAATTTATTCTCATATACGAGGAATATGCATGGCGTAAGGCCATGCATACGAACTACCCTTCAACTTATTATGTTTTTTGATCTGACGGTTAGTTGGCGCCTAAAAAAATATTGTAATTAAATTCTTAGATCTGTGTCTCTAAATAAATGGGGCATTGGATATGTTGCAATAATTGTATGGTTTACAGTAACATATTTGTTTTAATTTAATTCATGTATGGTTTGTATCACTAGTTGATGTGTTTAATTCATGTATGTGCCTTGAAAACCTAATTAGACTCTGCCAAACTCTTCCCTTTTGCTTTTCTAGTAAGATTAATTAGTGGTATCTTAACTGATTTTGCAGTGGCTTTTTTGAAAAGAAAAGCTACACTTCTGTTAAATTCTTCAGATTGAACATCAAGAGCATGAGCAGGAAGGGAATTAATCCACACTGCTTGTCTTGGAAATAATCTAGCAAATTTGGCTAATAATGTCCCTGGACTCAAAATTAAACTGTGTAAAATCCTTACCAACAATTTTGGAACGTTGAATCAGCTGCAACCAGTCCACTTCCACATAGGAAATATTTCAGTCATGATCTTGAGCCCATTGCAAAGCTGTTCTAAGACCTGAAGCTTCCAAGAATCCAGCAGTTGCATTGCTCATTATTGGAGCAGATATGGCAGCAACAACACGTCCTCCATCATCGTGCACTGTTGCTCCCGCTGTAGCCTTATTTAAATTTGGATCTGCTGATGCATTAACATTCATCTTCAAGGATCCAGGGGGTGGGCGAACCCAATCTTGAACTGTTAGGGCTAAGCTTGCCAGAACTCATACAACTTAGACATAGCAGGTCTCACAATCAAAGAAGGAGAACATGTCTCATCTTCCCATACTTTCCTGTTTCTACTCCACCATATTGTATCAATAACAGCAACACAAAAAGCCTTGTCCTCTTTGTTCAAAACCTGGAAAACGTCCAATATCCAATCTTAACAGATGGACTGTCAAAAGTCAAAAAAAAAAAAGGTTCCACTCTCCTTTGTTGAACACACAAGTCTGAATAGATGTAAACTTGTTTCATATTGTTGGCTGCACATAGGATAAAGAGGATCCAAAATAACCCTCTTTTTAATCAGATTTTCTTTAGTTGGAAGATAGCCATGCACCCACACCGTGAAGATCTGTCTAATTGGCACATTAATTTTTCACAGATCCTACCAAAAACTCGCTAGAGAATTACTCGGCATTGCTCCCGGCCAAACATCCCTCATAGCTACATGATAACCTGATTTCACAGTATAATGACCATCCTCTAAAGTCTTGAGAACTGTTACAACTGAAGGGAATAGCCCTGATTAACCCTACACGTCTGGGAACAAAACTAGCTTCAATCAAATTTTTATTCCAACTCCTACCCGAAATAACATTGCAAAGCTGTGTCTACAGGTTTAGGAGTAATAACTCTAAAGGAGATTGGCAGAGGAAGCCATTGATCCTCCCAAATAGAGATGTCACGCCCATCACCAACACACCAAACTAAACCTCAGGGTAACAAAGGAATAGCAGCTGAAATACTCCGCCAACAATAACCTGGAGAATGACCAACTGTAGCTTGCAAGACACTAGAATCTGGATAATATTTGGCTTTAAAAACTCTAACCGTCAGCGAATTACTATGAATTAAGAGGCGCCAATGATGCTTTGCAAGCATTGCCAAGTTGAACTCTTTCAAGCTATGAAATCCCAAACCACCTTTCTTCTTTGAAATACAAAGTTTATCCCAAGCAGCCCAATAAATCCTCTGAGCACTATCCTCCTTGCCACCCACTAGACAGAATTCATAATCTTTTGAAGCTCAGTAAAGTTTAACTTTTGGTAATTAACAACAGCGACGGTTTAAGTTTCCCTTGTCATAGTTTAAGCCATGTTTTTCGAAAACAATTCAACATGTCGATCGATAGATGATTAATATATATTTATTTTTTTAAATAATAAAGTATGTATTAATTATTCAGTATTAAAATATAAAACAGTCATATTTATATATCACGCTTTTATTCGTTGTGATGTATACACCAAACATAAATAAAAATCTTTTTAACATGCTCATCTTTAATTATATTATAAATGTTGAAATCCTCGATTATTATATATAAAAAATTTAATTATATTATAAATATTGAAATCCTCAGTTATCATATATTAAAAATAATCAATTCTATCATAACATAATAAATAATAGATATATGCTCTTTCAATTTGGGATTTTGATATGCCAATGTTGGACTAATAATTGAAATGAAAACTACAAATGGAAGGATTGTTGCCTAATAATTTGTTTTTATTGTCTTGGCAAGATTAAATGGTCGGAGAGATCATTTTAGTTAGATTGTGGATTGTAGTAATTTTATAACTGGGATAATCTTTTTCTTTTCTTTTCATCTTTATTCTTCAACGGTACCCAAATCTCGCACTTAGCTCCAAATTGAATACCAAATTTATTTCAAACTATTCGTTTATAATATTTTAAAAAATAACAACAAACTAACTACTTTTAAATGTCATTAATTTCTTTTTAAAATTTTAAAATTTTAGTAATGTAAAATATTTTTAATTAATTCTAATATTATATAAATTAATGCTATAGTCAAAGCAAACTATTTCATTCCGGCATTCCAAATTAAAGAAGTCGAAATGAATCCAATCTCTCCAAATAGGATTTGAACCTACGACCAGTCAGTTAACAGGCGACTGCTCTGCCATTGAGCTACTGAGGAACAACGGGAGATTAGATCTCATAGAGTTCAATTCCCGTTCTCAACCCATGAGTAATATGAGCTCGAAGTTTCCTTCCTAACTCTTGGAACTTCTTCAATATAATTGATATTACTATTTTTTAAAATTAGAAATTATTATATAATTAAAAATATTAATTTATTAGTGAATATAATATTTAAAAATATTAATTTCTATAATTAGAATATTATCTAATTTAAAAATTAATTAATTAGTTAATATAATATTAAAATATAATTAATATAATTTTTTTAACACAATCATTATCTAATTAGAAAATTAATCATTATCTAATTTAAAATTAATTTATTATAAATATCTTATTTCTTAGGATTAGAATTGAATTAGGAATGTAACTTATTAATCAATAAATAAATAAAAAATCACAAACTCATACGTAAACTTGAATCTCATATGCCAAAACAAGTACACATATTAAAATAAAAAAATTTATATATTAAAAATTAAACATACATATCAATTAACTAATTTTAAATTTTAGAAATTAATATATATAAAAATTAGAGTGACAGATATTAGGCCGTGTCTAACACGGAGTTCCAAGCAACACTACTAATTGAAAGACCCAAGCAAACAAGAAGCGAGGTGAATTAGTACTTTAGGATAAATAATGACTAATTAAAAGTTTGGCTTAAATATCAGATAAAATACTAAACTTAATACTTCTTTTCAAATTATATAACAGACTTATTTTAAATTAAAGTGACGTGGAGATTGGATGGATTTTAAGGCACCATCTAATTATAAGATCACCATAATTTAATAAGTGACGTCTCCTTGAAACTAAAATTGAAAATTCAGTAATTAAAAAGAGGGTAAAATTGTAAAAATTACTACGTAATTTGATATTTTTTTATTTGAAGGACATAAATACTTTTTTTGTATCAAAAAAGTACCACGTGTTTTATTTTTTTAGCATTCTTTACGTACACATTTATATTTTTATTATTTCTTACATAATTTTATATATATTTAATATGAACTATTACTAAATTATGATTTATAAGTCATATAACATCTAACAATAATCAAAAAATTCATGAACATAATTAAAATTTTATTTTTTAAATTTGATTAAAATAAAAAAAATATATATATTATTAATAATTTTTTATGATCATGAAATATCTAAACTGGATGCTAAATTAGTTAAAAATATTTATAATTCTATTAATATTTACAATTTAGAAAATGAGAAAAATGTTAAATATACCTAAAAATACTTTTAAAAAAAAAACACATATTACTTATGTGATACGAAAAATATAGTCGTCTCTCAAATATAGAAGCGTCAAACCATATGATTATTTTTTTGAGTATTAAATTTAAAAAGATATAATAGCTAATTTGAAATAAAGTATAAAGTTTGAACAATTTAGTAATCCTGTAAATCAAAAGCCTTACTAATTTGCCATTTTATTTTAAACAATTAGTAACAAGTTTTTATCTCAAAAGAGTAAAGTTCTAAGCTCAAACCTTGATAGCCTTCTCTGTTAAAAACAAAAAAAAATTAAAATTTTTATTTTGTTCATTCTCGTACAATTTTAGTTCATCTTTCGGTTTTTCTTATACATATACAACAGGCGTCTTTTAACTCCCTGTCTACAAAACATAAGGGGACTGAAATTGAAAAAGGTTAATGAAAGATTCACTAATAAATCTCTGCACAAATGACTTGTTATTTCACAGCAACTCGAAGAACATCATCCACACATTACTCAATTTAATCTACTCATCTAAATTTCAAGTATCTGCCGGTTAGTTGAGTGGATGATCTAGATTTGTTCTGTTTCCGCCTTTTTAAAATGTGCATTTAATTGAAAACGAATAAGGAAATGAATATTAATGGCCACTTTCGTACAATGGTAGAGACAGAATAAAGGAAGGGAACTGCAGATATGATAGGAAGAGATCACCTGCTGCACATTTGGTTATACTTCTTTTTCCCTTCCACTGTCGAATGATGTGATAGGTCTTATTAATATGTGCTGCTCGCTGAACAAATTTCCACTCTAGCTATAATCTCCAGGCTGCCACCGCTACTGAAAGACCAGAATGCAGGTAAAAATCACCGAGATGAGAATCCAACTGAGTGTTCCTTTGCTTCCTCGACTCAACATGCAACTTTTCCGGCATTCAAAATGCGATGGCATTGTATAAAGAATGCGGAAGGAACCACGCACATGAGGCTGCAAAAACAAAGAGAGGAAAAAAAAGAAGCAGCAGCACAGCATGTTAGGATTAGATTGACGAGAAATTAGTATCCAGCATTTCGTTTTCTTAATGCCAGGCACAAGGAGATGAACAGTGACAAGCAACGGAAATTCATGGACAGAAGTTCACTTCTTCTCACTTAAGAGAGGCTGCATGCTTATATATATATAGCAGCAATTACAAAAGCGAAAGAACAAGTAATTACCTGTTTCATAAAAATATAAGAGCATCAGACAGTATTCCAGATTTTAAGGACTCATGCACTTTTGCAATGATCTTTCCAGTGGCCTACCACATATATCTTTTATGTGAATCTTAGAGAGTGTCTCAGTTTATATTAACTTTCAATATCATTACGTGTTTATTCGGAAAAAACTATAAAATTTAAATTAAATTTATATAAAATATTTTAATATACAAAAAAATATTTTATATAAATTAATTCTATAATTTTGTAATTTTTGTTTAATAAATATATTAAAATATTAAAAGTTGCAATATACTACTGTATCCTTTTCACAAAACTAAAAGAGCCCGAAGTTGAAATTTTGTATAAAATATTCCCTAATTAAATTCAGGTGAGTAATTTTTTTTTTTAGATCATGCTATCACTTTAATCAATTTTATTTTTTATTTTATAAATATTTAATTAATAATTACCTTACTATTTATGTAATAACACATCATATCAATCAATTTTTAAAAACTACTAACCCCGTATTATCAATAAACTAAAAAGAAAAACATATAATGAATCGTCGCCCTTTCACTCACATTCCTTTTCACTTTAATACCATATTTGGTCGAAATTCATAAAAGAATTCATTTTATTTGAAAAAAATATAAAAAATTAAATAGAAATAATAAAGTTAAAAAAAATATTTGGTGTTATAAAATATATTAATTTACTAATATAAAATTTATTATAAAATTTTATTTATTTTATTAGAATTTAGTTTAGCTATAACTAATTGTACACAAATTTGATTATATAGATACTAATATTAGTTTTAACTTCATTTCAAGTATATAAATTTTAAATTTATAAATAAATTTTATAGATTTTATGAATTGCAACTAACTAAACACTGAACAAATTTTTAACACGACAAATTATGAGTATTTTAGTTAACATACTCATATATGGAGAATATTGTATAAATATGTTCTTTTCAAACTCCACATTATCAGTCAACTGAAATAGAAATAGAAATAAAAACTAAATGATTGAAAAGAAATTAAAAATTTTAGAACTATTTTAAAACAAGGTGCAAAGTTAGATGGGATTTTTGCCCAATTAAATTCTCTCCGATTTTCCCAATTTTGTTATTTCAATGCAACTCGAAGAACACAATCCACACATTATCCAATTCTGACTTACTTATCTAAATTTCAAGTACTAATAAATATATGACTATTATTTGAGCGGGTGATTAATTATTTTGATTATAAAATCAAATTTATAGATATAATTTAATAAAAAATTTAATATTTAATATTGATTTATAATATTTTAAAAATAATAGTAAATTAACTATTTTTAAATATTTTTAATTTTTTTAAAAGTTTATTAATCCAATAATATAAAACTTACTTCTAAAATATTTATTTATTAATTCTAATATTATATAAATTAATACTATCAATATAATTGATATTACTATTTTTTAAAATTAAAAATTAATTTATTAATAAACATAATATTTTAAAATATTATTTTTATAATTAAAATCATTATCTAATTAGAAAAATAATTAATTGATTGCTATAATATTAAAATATAATTAATATACTATTTTAGAATAATTATTATCTAATTAGAAAATTAGTTTATTATTAATATATTATTTCTTAATATTAGAATAAGTATTTAATTAGGAACGTAATTTATTAATCAATTAATTAATAGAAAAACTATAAAATTACTCATAAATTTGAGCCTCATGTGTTAAAAGTAAATACACATGTCAAACAATAATTTTATGTGTTAAAAATTAAATGTCAAAAATATTTAGATCTCAGAAATTAATATATATATATATATATATATATATATATATATATATATATATATATTGAGACGTACATATAAGTATTTTTTACATTAATATTAGATGATTAATATATATTTTATTATTTAAAACTAATAAATATGTGTCGATTATCTAGAATTTAGTTAATAAATAAAAATATAGATTGGGATCTTTTATGCCGAGTGAAGATGGTATTTAACTTTTGTTGGGTCAAACTAATTTTTTGAGTAAGTAATTTTGTAAAATATAACAGTAATAATAATAAAAATAAAATATAATACATGAGTTTCTTTATGATATTGTCCGATCCTTTTTTATATCTCGCTTACAGATTTATAAGTGCTCAAATTACTCCTTTCAAGTAAATTGTTTATTAGTTAATTTTTATTAATATAAGATATATACAACGTAAAATAAATAAGAGAATGTGTTCAATATTTTAATATTCATCTGCAAATTGGTATATAAATAAACATACATCTAAACTAGCTGAGCAACTTTACATATTTTTCTAAGCCAGCAATTTTATTAAGGTAAGAAGGGAGGGAAATTAGCTTATCAATTTTATAACAAAGCCTCCAATAATTTGTCTTTCTAAGCTTCAACAAAGATGCAGGGATAAATGGGTATATCTGACGGTAGCAAATTCCTTCCCCACTCCCACACACAGTCCCTACCACCCGCCAGCAGAGTTTCTATGTGAATGCACATCATGTAACACATTCCTTAAGTAAGAGAGGTGTGTATTTTGTATTTTCGAGCAGACGTGTATTTATAGTTGGGCTGGAGGCAAGCTATTAGCAAGTTAACTAGTTTGAAGGTGGCCTCTGACACCAATAACGTTTGTAGATCATTATGGAGTTCAAAAGTCAGGAAAGGGTCATGGACTCCTGAGGAAGATGACCTCTTAAGGAAGTGCATTCAGAAATACGGGGAAGGTAGATGGTGCCTGGTTCCTACAAGAGCAGGTAATGAATATGCATATACCTGCACATATTTACGTAATAGATATGTATATTTTTGTTGACAGCAAAACAATTTTTTTTATTCATTGTAAGCGAGGGGAAAGAGCACAATAAGTTGATGAAAACCCCTCCTTAGAATTAAGCAGCAAGGGTACAGAGCATGGACAAAATCCCAGGCTTCTACGCACTAAAAAACATCAATAAAACAGAGCCACAGCTAACACTATTACAGCAGCTAACACATAGGATTAAGGCCGGTACACAGGACAGGAAGAGAGTTTTGCAGTATAATGTACCATCATCCTGAATGGTCGTTCAGTTCACATAAAACAGCACCAGCAACCATGAGATTCACAGCATGCATTTGTTTGCACAGAACTGCGGACTAAAGCACGAGACATACCTGTGTAGCAGGAACACACCCAAATAGAAATAAACTTAATCAAACCACCACTTAAATTGAGTGCTTAAGAGGTTGCAATAATATCTTCCGCACGTGTCACTCCTTGCTTTTCTCTTTTTAATCCTTCTGAACTCTATCTTTACTGTGTTTTCTTTCCTTTTTTCAATATATTTATACTATGTTATGTTTGCTGCACTAATTGAATAGAAAAAAGATAAGAAACTAAAAAAAGAAAACGGGAAGAAAAAAAGAGCATTAAGATATGGAAATATTCACCTTGCTCGAGAGCAAGAAATGTAGATGATGCCCTAAGTGAAGATATTGATTTGGTGCACTAGTAATGAGCTCTATAGCTAGGGTTTTGAGTCCAAGCACTTAGTTAGAGCGCAATCAACGAAAAATGAAAAACGAGTACTGACTTAGAGTGTGGTATATTTACGAAATGATAACTGGAGGGGATTTTCTTGCATTGTCAGGATTGAGAAGATGCAGGAAGAGCTGTAGATTGAGATGGTTGAACTATCTCAAACCAGACATCAAGAGAGGAGCATTCACAGAAGATGAAGTTGACTTGTTGATCAGACTTCATAAGCTGCTAGGCAACAGGCAAGTGAGGATCGAAGTTTTGCACCATAACATCATACATGCGCTCAATATAATTAAATACCAATGATAATAAAATGCAGTTTATTATCTTTTTAACTTTCTTAAATTATAAGCAGGTGGACATTGATTGCTTGTAGACTTCCAGGAAGAACAGCTAATGACATAAAGAACTTCTGGAACACCAATCTAGGCAAAAAGAAGATCGTTTCTTGCAAGAAGGGTGATAATGTCAAAGAAAAAACTCAGAAGACAACCAAGATCGATGTCATAAAGCCTTGACCATGGAAATTCTTCAAGAAAGTTGAAATTCAAGTAGATGAATCATGCACCGGGTTTGCATCCACCAGCAAAGATTCACCTGCGAATGAGATATATATGAAAGCTAGTGCAAATGGCAATAATATTTGCAATATTTCTATGGCGGCATCTTCGTTCCTTCTATTGGAGAATGATTATCAATGTATGTGGTGGGGAAACTTGTATGACGACAAAGAAGTCGATGAAACAAACGCAGAAAACAGTGGCCCAGAGACAAATAACTATAAGATTGTGGACAAGAATTGCTCCGGTACTTTTCTTTTGATTTAGACCTTTGGGATTTTATCAACTAAACAGAAGTAGACCATGGAGTTATGGAAAACACTGTTTATTTTCCTTAACTCTTTTATAGCATTAATTGCAGAATTTAATTAGATGCTCCTGTGTGTGATTGTAATATAATGTCATAATATAATAAATTAAATGTAATTTTTTAAAATATTTTTTTTAGTTAATAATGATTAATAAATACAATTTGTAACACTCAACAAACATACTAATTTTATTATAAAAATAAGTTTTTCTTTTTTTAGCTTCATTTGTCATATTATGAAAAAAATTGTATGCAACATCTTGACTTCTTTTAGTATAAATATATTTCATTCGAGGACTATACTTATCGTTTGACGAGTCTTGTATCGAGTCACAAATAGACTTTATTGTCGTTTGATGAGTCTTTAAATAAGTTTGTTCTTCTAAATATCATATTCAAATTCATCCTAACTCCTATGATAGAAAACAAACAAACTCTCATTAAAGACAAACAAACTCCTATCAAGAAAAACAAAATAAAAAACTCATAATATTTTATTAATAAAATTAATAAACAACCAAAATAGTAAATCTAACATAAGATTTTATACAAATTTTTCAAATAAATTCATCTTCATTATTAGAAAGCCTTAATTTATCTTTTAAAGTCATGAGATCTTTCTATTTATTTTTGACTTGCCATCTGCTTCAAAATTCACTATTAAGGAAATATAAGATATACCGTTATCAAAATCTAGAAATTTTTTTATCTAGATTTGGTATATGTTTCTATTTATACAACAAACTAATAGATAATTGACACATATTTATTAATTTTAAATGATAAAATATGTGTCAATCATCTAATACCAAAGTATAAAACACTCATACATATATGTTACTTTCTTATTGTTTATGGAGTACACACCATACCTATATAATAAGCTCTAATTAATTCATACAAATAAACGAAAGTATGATTTAATTATTTATTGGAATCGAATAGAAATTATTAGAAGAAAAAAATAGCTAGTGAAGAGTTGGAATTATAAAATTGATGATTAAAAAAAAAGGTGCCAACAACAGTGAAAGAGAAAATAAAAAAGAAATGTCTATAGGCGGCTAGAGTTTAAAGATGAGACTGATTTAGGACTGGAGACCTTAAACTACTTACCATTGCAGCAAATTAATTGTAACTTTGTTATTAAAATATATAATTTGCTTTGGCCTGATTAGTTAAAATATTATAAATCAAGAATATTTTAATGATTTTAAAATTTTATGCAAACTTATTTTTTAGAATTATTATCGGGTAATAATTCTGATCAAAATATTAATGTGACATTCAAAATATATATATATAAAAAAAAAAGAAATTAAAAGCTTGGCAACAGATTAACTAAATATTTTTTAAAAAAATTAGTTAGATTTATTCTACCATATAGATAAAAACAATTGCACATTATAGATATATTATTTATATTTATTATGAGTAATTAGTGGTAATAAAATATCTCAACAAATACAAATGCTATACTTAATAAAAAGTACTTGAATAATAATACAATGGTCACTAAATTTAATATTTAGTTTCATTTTAATGACAAAATTATAATTTGTTTTGTTTCAACTATTCAATTTTAATTATATTTCACTTTAGTCATCTCACAAATAAACAATTAATGCATAAATAAAAATAACTAATGAAAAGGAGAGCATTATTACTAAAATGAATAAATTATAATTAAGATTAAAAATAAAATAATAGAAATAAAATAAATTAAAATATAAATTATATGTTATTTTAAATAATACCTAATATTATGTAATTAATTTTATTTACGGAGCATGTATTAAATTAAATTTAATAAAAATTTCTCTTAAATTATGTAAAAGACGCTTTCCCAATAAAAATAAAAATAAAAATATCATCTTCCTAAAGCCAGAAAACCACGGGTGTCCCTCTTCTCCAGCTTTGTGAAAAGACATCTCCATTTGCAATTTGTTTAGAAGAAGAAGAAAGTAAAAATGTGTTTCATAAACGCCTTTCATTCTTCCCACCAATTCCCTTAACTTTTTTTTTTTTCTATCAAATCTCACCACCGCCATGGCATCTTTCAGATCCATCGTCCATATCTTTGTCGTGCAGGCCGCTGAGCTTCTAAAAACCCAGTTGTTCCTAGTAAATTACGTAAACAAGAATAGCTTTAAACACATACGCTAATGGAGCATCGGTAGCAGGATATCCCGAAATATCCGGAATATAAAAGAGCTTGAACCAGTTCTCAAAAAGCTCGATGCTCGACAGCCAAATGCCTGTTATAAGGTAGTTAACTGCTGCTTGAAGGAAAACGAAAACGATATAAATTATTACTAGTAGTTGCTCCTTCTTCTTGTACATGGCCTCCCATGCAAGCCCTAAGTAAGTAGACATATAATAAACTTGGCATTTCGACAGCACTTAATTTGAAAAAATGTGATACATTCTTAGATTTCTAGTTAGTCTAAATTTTAAATGACTACCATTTTCTTTTTAGCTTAATCCAGACCTTTGAGCTTAAAGGGAAACCACCTCTGGTGGACAGGAATTAATGCATTAGCAAGAGGGATTTGAGTTCTTTTCTTTTTCTAATGTTTAAGAAGAAAACAATACATCTTAAAGGCATCAATGAATGTACGGCCACTCTGGTAGCATGTGGCACGAATGGGAGGGCGGAGACAGGAGAAAGAGAGGGCGATGCCGACTGCCGATTGACAGGGAGAACTCGGCTATAATAATTTTAGTACAAAGAAATATCATATTCACAGAATCATTTTGGGTAATTTCTGGCTGTCGGGTGATGTGCTGGTTTTTAAATGTGCTGTCATGTCCGGTGTTGACTGAAATTAATTTATAGATTTTTTTAGTTCATTTATAAAATTAAAATTTATATATTTAGATTTTGTTTTGTGGAAAATAATTTACAAAAAGATCATTTATTATCTGTTATTTGAAAAAATAAATTATTTTCTAGTGCTTGATATTTTATAAAGAACTAGTCACGTCCGTAAATTATCATTATAAAATTTGTAATATAAAACATTAATAAATTAGTATATAATATAATTTTTAATAAAAATATTTAATTATCTTATGAGTATTTCTTAATGAATACTTAGATTTCAAATAAATTAATAAAGTATTATAACTACCATAAATACATAAATTGCCATATTAATAAAATAAAATTAAAAGTATTTTATTTTTTTATTTTTGACTTATTGTCTTTTAACTTTATGAAAATTTGTGTGAAATTATTGAATTCCATCACACACACACATATATATATATATATATATATATATATATATATATATATATATATATATATATATATATAATGTGAGTAATTTACTAATTTTGTATGAATATATATATAATTATGATAGAATTAGATTAGTCACTAATTAATTTTATTAAAATTAAAAATTAAATTAATTATATATAGAGTTACGGTAAGATTAATTAAGGTATTTTAGTCAATTTAAAAGTTTTCTTTTTCTCCAACATGTCGTCACGTGCGTTACGCATGTAAATTATTATTATAAAAATTATAACATAATCTTATTTAATAAATTAGTATATAATATCATATTAAATAGTAAATAATCCTACTAATAAAGGATTAGTATAATAATAATAAATACATCAATTAATACATCAATAAAATAAAAATTAAAAGTATCATATCTTTTATTTTATGAATTTTTGTCTTCGATTTTTATAAAAATTTGTATTCAATTATTTGAACTTCATCATAGGTGTATATATATATATATATATAAATATATACGTGAATAAGTAAATTAATAAAATTAAAGTAAAAGCATCATACCTTTTTAGTTTTATTAAATATGGTATTAAAAAATAATAAATGTGGTATTAAAAAGAAATAAATTAAATAATTTGTACAATTTGGATATAAGTGGTAAAACTTTAGTATCAATGAGGCAATTTATTCTATTTATCAAACATGATGTGGACAATAACTGAGATAATATTGTGGAACTCCCCTCTCCACATTATAAAAAATTAAATAAATTCTCAATTATTGTTGTCTTCTATAATATTGGCCAAAATTTTAAAATCAACGGATTACCTAACCAAATAAATTATTATATCAAATCATTTTGTATAAATTTATTTTTATTGTAAGCTTTTAATGTGGTATATCATATTTTTTTAATTATAATATATATATATATATATATATATATATATATAATTATTAGTATATGAAGGTAATTCTTTTAAGATAATTTAAAAATATTAATAATTTATTATAATAAAGAATTGATCTTATTTATAATTAAATAAATTAAAAATTATAATTATATAAAAATTATAGAACCATGTTGACTAAAATACATTTAGTTAGTTTTTATAGAAGGTTATTTTTATTTTCATAAGCCTGTGAAACTCCAAATAAAGGACTTACCTTTTATCAAAACAGGAAATTAATTTTCTTAAAAATGGCTTAGCGATTAGAAAAATATTTTCTGTTGACCAATTTTTCAGGAAACACCAAACACAATAAAAATGGCTTACTCTTATCCAATTCCAATGTTTGCCCCTTTTATTTTTAATATAAAATGAAAAGAATTACAATCTCTCTATTTAGGAAAATAAATATATTAATTAAATTTGTAAATGCTTATTTATGTCACAATAAATCCAATTTATATCATTTTAAAAATTTTCAAAAATCATTACATACGTCTTTTATAAAAAATAAAATACTGAACTGAAGTTCACACTTAAAATCAAACACAAGATTCAATTCATTTGAAATGAATTATACATTTTATCATACAACATATACCAAATTTAAAAAAAAAATCATTTGCAAATGAAATTTATGTATAAAATAAAATGAATTTCTAATAAAAATTGAGAGCTACTACAGTTGACAGTGAACTAAAATTGAAAATCACTCATAGTTTGCCTGCAGCATGAGCTAATGAAATTGTGCATAAAGCTGAAGAACAGTATGAGGCTCAATTTTATGATGGGATGAATGAGAAATGGCTTTATAAATCCGACAAAAACCCTTCAAAACAAATTTCCTCTCCAATGAGCTCTAAGCTGCCATCGCAAGGTACACTGCTGAAAGATCACAACTCCAGTGCAGGAAAAACCTCTGAGAATTTGAAATGCAAGTCTCCGTGCCTGCAGCTTGCGCAGGATGCTTCCTCAACTCGACATGCAACTTGTCCGGCATTCACAATGCAATGGCGAATGCAGCAGGAACCAAGAGACTGCATAAAACAGGAGAGAAAGAAGAAGCAGAATGTTAGATCGACTAGAAGTCCGTATACAGTTTTTATTTTTCTTTTACATAAGTAATAAGAAAAGGATACTAATACCAAAGCTTTAATTTTTAATTCCAAGGCTCATAAGGTTCTACCAAATTTCTACTATTTTTGCAATCCTAAAAGCTGGAACCTGAGGCAGCTAAGACTACATAAGGGAAGCTAAGGCTATATAATATACTTCTGCAGGTCATATAACACAGGGTTTTACAATATTGAAGTAACATACAAACCTCCTAAATGAGAAATTAGCAGCAGACTAAAGAACTGTCAGTGAAATAGCAGCAGAGCGAAGCTTCACGCCATCAGTGTCCCATCTAGACTGTGGGGCAGTTGCTCCAGCAATAATTGCCTGTGTTAAAATTACTTGATTATTTAAAGTAGGAAGAAAAGAAAATGAAAGGCAAACACTAGTGAATGATATAGCTAAAAAAAATAAGGATTATGAGGCATCTTCAGCATGCCCAACTGAATATAGTATCTGCAGAGTAAACCAACTGCTGGTATTAAGTTTAATTAGTCATGGTTTTCATCTGTGGGTACATGGGCAAGTTTCATGCTGGATTTATCCAAGGCATTGCACAAAGATTTAAATGTAGCAAAGTAATCAATATTCTAATAGTAAGAAGTGTGTAGGCCAAGTCCTAACCTTTCCACTGTTAATTGCAGCTACTAATGCCACGTGCTGCTCTTCTCTACCAAATTCATAGAAGTAATAGGTCCTGAAATGTGTCAAGGGACGGAAATATATTAGAAAGACCACTAATTTTCTTTAAATAAAATTTCAATTCAATTTCTTTAAATTTTATTACTAATAGATAGATCAGATACTTCAGTAAAACTTACACAGGTAGTCACCATCCAGTTAAACATGTTCTTCAATTACAGGCAAATGAAGGAAATAGCAAGGATTGCTTGCTAAGTTGCAAGCAGTACTTCCTATTTTCTAGTTTGTTAATACATCATCGAGAGAAAAAATTTCCTTCTTTTCTTCCTAAATTTCTATCTAATGGTGCCAAATATATTGCAGCAACCATTGTTTACCAACTTTCTAGCATCAAGGATAAACTTACCTGAAACCTTCCTCTTCCTTTACTTTTATTGCTCGAGCGGAGTACAAAGTTGAGCCACCTTAACAACAATTGAAAAACCAAAAGAACATAAAAAGAAGACCAGAAGAGAATTTCAAAGTTGTTTTTCCAAATGAAAGTTGATAGACAGAAAAAGGCAGGAAACAGTGTAGACCATAAAGATAGAAGATTTACACATGATTTTCTAACTTGAGAATCAGAATCACAAGAATAATAGAATGTGAAGCATAAACAGACCTGGAACAAAGACTTTTGCTGCCTCCTTCAGCGAACCTAAATCAGTAATATCCTTAGCCTGTTAAATTTTGCAAATCTTCATAAGTTTCTAGCATCGTTAGTCTATAAGATCTAAAAGGGGGACCAACTCTCAGATCAGATATCAGATGGCATTGATCATCTATGCTAAATTTCCTTTAGAAAAAGAGAGAACAAAAATAGGAACAAGTAAAAACTGAAAAGTTTGTAGAGAAGGCATTCTATAACAAAATGGGATATATTTTGGTCATTAAAGGTTGTGGGTTGTAATGCTATAAAAAAAAAAAAAAAAAGGTTGTGGGTTGAGCAGTAAGAGAAAAACATGTTCTCCTCCCAGCTCATTCACAAATGGAAAGCCCAACTAGGATAGATGAGGGAGCTCTGTGGCATTTCATCATATATGATTGCGAATATTAGTTATATAACTAGGGATCACACTGCATTAAAGATACCATTTTCCCTCTCATGTAATTAGACGATAAATATTAATCTTAAAAAGCAATAGACTAACAGCATAACTCGACAGTATAACAGTGCCAACATATAATCTAAGTTTGTCCAGTGCAACTGATAAATTAATATGGCAGAAGAAATAGCATAGTTCCCCATGATCACCGCCACACAAACCTCTAAGAAGGTGATCTTGAGTTGATTGGAGGGGCGAATCACCACACTCAGGACTTCCGACCTGTATAAAGAATCCACGAAAAATCAAATAAAGCTTCAGTATGAAAAAAAAAATGATTATCACAAGACAGTAGCCAAATACTATAAGCTCCAAAATTCTCAGAAATATGTTAAGCATTACAGATAAAAGATAACCGTCTAAAATAATTCAGGGAATGCAGCTTGATTTAACTTATTACCCATCTGAAGATGCAAAACGTGCTGCAAAGGTCCTTGGCTTTGCCTTATCTCCATATAAAGACAATCCGGCATTAAAATCCTAAAACAATAAAAAAAAGAAAGAAGATTAACTACGTTTATTAACAGGAACACAATGGAAAATATAAACTTAAAAATTGGTATTCCCTCGAAGCAAGATGTTAACTTTATGAAGCATCGATATTGCATCTAATTTAGAAGAATTTTCAAAAACAAAATTTAAAATTACACTAGCAAAATGATTGAATAACATATATATATTTAAGTATATACCTCTGGCTCCATGATGTCCTGAAATTGAGGAGGGACCCGAATGGAAAATCCATCACCATAAAACTGGAACCAAGATTTGGTGTTGGCAATGCCTGAAAGACCTGGTTTTGAAGGGGAAGAAGATTCAGCTAAGGACTGTATAAGTGGGTTTTGAGTAGTTAATGAAATGACACCAAGTGAAGTAGTTTTTAATAAAAACTGTCTCTTGGAGACATTGCTACGGAGAGTAGGATTGGGCTTTAGGGTGTTAAAGATTGATTGGTTTGGGTTCTGGAAAGAGAGTGAGATGAGAATGGCCATGAGAGAAGGTGAGATTGAACTTCATGGCTGTTGTAAAATTGGAGGGAGATAATGTGGGGTAGGGTTTGTTTAGGTTTTTACCTCTTTTGGATTTTCCAGTTCATGAAAGGGTATTCTTGGGATTTGGACAAGACTCTGACGAATAAAAGAAGAAATCTTTGTGAAAGAATCTTTCTTGTTTCTAATAAAAATTGAAAATATATATGACTAATTTTGTTTAGCAAATGTTGAATAGACCAAGTTGTCCTTATAGTTTTGCATGGATGAGGGATGTTATCCACTTCAAAATGGAGCCAGCCAATCCAACACAGAAACTAATCCAAACCACCCAAATTGCTAAACCAAAGAGAAACCAGAGAATGATACTGTAGGAAGACCTTAATATCCATTTTTCCTTCACTCACCGTTACTGATCTGTTGTTCTCTCTCTCTCTCTCTCTCCCCAATGGAAAGCTTACTTTCCTCTCACTCTCTATCCCCCCTCGTCAACCCAAAACCTTACTCTCCAAAAACCCATTTGCCACCTTCACTCCAATCAAGACCGAACTCGCTAGCTCTCTCCAAAACCATTACTTGTAACCTAAAGAACCAAACCTCTAAACCATCTTTGCCAGTATCCAAAAGCTGGGTTAGTCATGCTCAACAAGGCCTGGCAGCTCTAGCTCTCTCTTTGGCACTTAATTTTAGTCCACTATTATATGGTGGCAATGCGCTAGCATCTGAATTTGATGTCATTAATGAAGGGCCACCAAAAGACTCTTATGTTGTCGATGATGCTGGCGTGCTTAGTAAAGTGACAAAAAGTGACCTCAAGCAGTTGCTATCAGATTTGGAAGCTAGAAAGAACTTAAAAATTAATTTCATCACTGTTAGAAAGCTTACAGTAAGTTAATGTTGTGCAAAAAAAAATTCTTCACAGCTAATTTTTATTCAATTATGGACTTAAGTGCTTTGAATTTATTTTTTCCGATGCTGGTAGTAAATAAAGATTATGATTGGTTGCAGAGCAAAGCTGATGCTTTTGAGTATGCTGATCAAGTTCTTGAAAAATGGTATCCATCTGTTGAAGAGGGCAACAATAAGGGAATTGTCGTGCTTATAACTAGCCAAAAGGAAGGAGCAGTAACAGGGGGCCCTGCATTTATTGAAGCAGTTGGAGAAACTGTTCTGGACTCCACTGTCTCAGAGAACCTTCCTGGTATAATGCATTCCCTTAGAAATTTTCAGTTAGTGATTGTCCTTCTAAGTCCTTGATTCTTTATGTTTATAAATTCTTTTGGGTGGTATTGCAACAGTTTTGAAGAAATACATGTCTGTCTTAGACAAGTATAGGTGTTTACCTCCTGAAATAGAGACAGAGTTTACAACATTACAATGTTCTCATTAGCAAAGACTCTTTCATTCTTTAAATGGCATTAGAAAAGAAGTGACTAGTGCTTGGACAAACTTCAAACTTAGTTGTTGGTGGAGTTAAAACTCTGTTTGACATGTTCACTGAAAGCAGGAGGTTCAAACCACTTCTTTGTTTTCTGCTAGGAGTTTGGCCTGCTGTGGGGATTCAATCCAATAGTTCTTTGGAGTGACATCTAAAATCTGAGCATGTTTAAAGGAAGTGCATTTCTAACTTGAGGTTAATCTAGGACTTAGGTTGCTGTGCCTAATTTGATTCTCTTTCTGAATTGAACATAATCGACCTTTCTTTGAGGAATATATGATTGGTTCCTCTTAGTGACTCCTAAGCCCAATTCTATATCCAAAACTGCTATATCAGTGCATGACTTGTGTATCATAATCCACAGAATACTAGAGTCCAGATTCATCCTAATTAGGTGCTACAATTGCGCAGATAGTCAACCTCCACTCTACTGTGAGACAGATCGTCAACCCTATCTTGTTTGAATAAAATTTACTTCACTGAGAACGTATCAAATGTTGTCAAATTTGTCTTTGCAAGCTAGTTCAGATGTCATTACTCTTGGAGATGAGGATGCATACATTGCTTGTGTTTGCTCATGCTGCAACTCTTCTACTGGTGACTGGTTCAAATTTCATTAGTATTGGATATAAGGATACGATTGAAAGATCAATGAGGGTGAAATGTCCAATTATTTGTGAAATCATGAGCATCAGTAGTTATGTTGGTTAATGTGTGGCATTCATGCTGATTGGCTATGTGGTCTGCGACGTTGCAGTATTGGCTACAGAAGAGAAGTACAATGAAGCAGTGTTTAGCAGTGCCAAGAGACTAGTAGCTGCCATTGATGGGCTTCCAGATCCTGGAGGCCCCTTGCTCAAGGACAATAAGCGAGAATCCAACTTCAAAACCAAGGAAGAGACAGAGGAGAAGAGAGGACAATTTACTCTAGTGGTTGGCGGCCTATTGGTGATTGCCTTTGTTGTTCCTATGGCACAATACTATGCTTATGTTTCCAAGAAATAGGTAATATCTTTTTTCAGGACTTGCCTCTCAACTTGGTGATAAATAGTTGTACAAATGTTAATCTCAAACTGGTTAATAAGAACTTTGCAATCAGAGGAATAGTACAGATTTTGGCTTGAGTTCACGAAACTTGTATTGAAACAATAGGCATGTGGTAATGTCATTACTATCATAAGATGAAAACCATGAGAAAAAGCAAGCCATGTCAATTTAGGTTGACTGAACTTGAAAATGTGTAATAATATTGGAATTTCATTCTCTGTATTAACTTCCAGTCACTAAGTAGAGAACTTGTCAGAACATAATATTATCTATGGCTTGAAATTAGTTTCAGCCATCAAAGTAGAAATGAATGAATAATTACAATGGAGTAAGCAAATTAGCTCTTTAGAACTTGATATTCAGCACGTAAGGCATTTTATCTGAGAAAGGTGGATCAGAATATTTTCCAGTGAGTATCTGTGATGAAACATACTGATTTGCAGCCTCTGTATAATGAATTCCATCCCAATTCACATACTCTGTACTATCATCGCATGCTTTGGCTGAGACTGTGGTCCCATTAAGAACTTTTGTTTGCCCACAGTTAACACGAGTGTCATAGTTTAATGGTGGTCCTCCGTAGCCACAGCAAGCCATTATAGGTTGCTCAAATCCTGCAAATTCAAATCCATCCAAATCAAATTTCTTATAGTTGTTATGATGGGAAAAGGATTGGAAACTTTATTTTCTTAATTTGATTGAAACCTCCATCCAGATTCCTATTCTGCTTATGTTGTAAAAATTACCAGAAATAAGTACAAATATGCCAGGTGATCTTAAACAATATATTTATTGAGTAGTGTGTGAAACAGAGATGCTGACAAAGACAAAAGGATACAGCATAGTTAGCTAGAAAAGAGTGCAACAGTAAACAGCTTGGAAGTAAAGAAATGGTGGTATGAAGTTAACTGAGCAGATTCACCATTTCACCAACACCATAACACTAACCACATTCAAGGCATCGATCTTAGAATGAGAGAGACGTAAAGATGTTAATGGCATGGGCGAGAATAAATTGTGTTGGCAGATGTTGGAACTGGAGTTTCCAGAACTATTGTGAAACAAAAGTAAAGATGTAAAATTCAAACATCATCGGAAAAAGACAAGGCATACTAACCATATCGAGAATAGTTTGCAATAAGGTTAGATTTTATTGTATAGATATCAACATATGTGATATTTGAATCAGCATATTGGCCCTGAAGTTTCTTGCAGAGAGCATGAAGCTGAAGATTGAATAGTTTAGCTGCTTGGTTATGCCCACTGACACATCCAAGCTCATCAAGCTTTGATGGATCAGTTCCAAATTTGGCAACATTCTGAGTCAAGCATCCAAGAGGACCTGTGTTGTGTATCCAAAAGTTCCTTGCTCCTTGATCATGTAGTCTCTGTAACAAGAAAAGCCAATACATTAACAAAGGGTTTTTCTTCCTTCGAAGACAAGACCAGTAACAAGATAAGGGACGTTAAGTGTTGATGAATTTAAGCAAACCTGAATTCCAGCTTCAAATTCTACCAAAATACTTGGAATTGAGGCAACTATTTGATCAAATGTACGGGAATAAAATGCACCAGCAAGATCATTCTGCCCTATATCGAACATGTAGAGCCCCTTCACAAAATAATCTTCTGCTGGGAGATACTTTTCAAATTTCTTACCTACAAAAGAAGTATAAAGTCGGAAAATTTTAAAGATGAACTCCATTTCTTAAATTTTGACAATCAGAGATTACATTATCTGAGAGACTGATGTAAACACACCTTTGGATAGCAATTCAAGAGCTCGGGCCTTGAATCGAAGGAACTGATTGACTTGAATTCCCAGTGAAAATGGGCTTACAGATGATGCAGTTGCTGGAAGAATTTTAGATCCTGCAGCTGCAAAGTTACATCCTTTTCGAAAATTTGGTAATCCAGTTGACTCCAGATATGCATTTAGGAATGGCAGATCCATTTCATCCACTGCAGATCATAATATAGCAACATTAGAATCAAAACTCCAGAAATGCTAAAAAACAGAGGAAATTTATAGCCAATAAATTGAATATATTCAATAATAAGAGAGAGAATTACAGAGAAAATCAATAGTGAGACGACCATCACAGTATCTTCCAGAAGGTTTTTGGAAGTAAAATTGGCCATAAGGTGGGTTAATGCTTTCGATTCCAGCAGAAATAAGGTTACCAGTATCAGAATTTGAATCGCCAAAGTTAAAAACAGCAGGGAAATCAAAGTCTATGGAGTGTGCTAGAGAAAAGAAGATGGAAATGGATATTACAGTGAATATTATTTTGAGGGCACACCTTTTCTGGGCTGCCATTGGCAATGTTGAATCGTGGAGTGTGTTCTCAATCAAGATAAATAAAAAGAGCAGAAAGAAAGAAATGTAGCTTTCAGTTGGATGTCTGTTACCAACCGCAAATCAGAAAAAGAAAAATAGTGGTGGGTCATTTCATTTTGTGTACAATGAAAGTTTTGCTTTTGATTTGAAATTAGTTGAAAGTGCCAAAGCAAAAACAAGAAAGCAACATTAATCTTTTTGTATTGTCATTACTTTACTTCTGTGCCTCCCTAACTCACATGCTCGACAGTAAGAAAAAAAAAATGCTAAATAGTGAAAAGTTTATGTTTATGACTAAAGTTGAGTACTGCATGACTAGTTATGAAAATTTTGGGTTAGGTCTAGAGTAGGAACATTACTCAAAAAATCAACAATGAGACGGCCATCGCAGAACCTCCCTGATGGAGTTTTGAAGTAACTCTGTCCATTAGGTGATTCAAGGAGGATGCCAAAGGCAGCAACAAGGTCACCTGTGTCGGAGTTTGAATCACCAAAGTTGAAAACTGCTGGATAGTTGAAATCTACTGATTTTGCCATAGTTGGGATGATGAATAGTAGGATAAGAGTATGGAGAGTAAAGATCTTGGTACCCATGGCTACTTGGTTTTTTAACCAATCCAAAGTTCCTTAGAATTCAGAGAAGAATTGCAATGATGAGAGACAACAAGGGCCTTTGGGGATGTTTTTATGTGCATCATGCATAGTGAATTTCTTGCTTTAAATTATGGAAAGGCAAAATGAGAACCAAAAGCAAAGTTTTTTATTTTCCCCCTCTCATGTAGCTTTATTCCATTTTGATTGTATCTTATCCTATATCAAGCAGCAACCAGAAGCTTTCACGTAAACAGCACCATACAAAATCTACAATTAAAGAGGGAAAAAGGTTTGATCTGTATATAATTAAAGGTCAGTTTTGACATTATGCAAAAGAAATAAAAAAATAAAAAAATCGAGGCATTCCACTAGCGAGTGGGACAAACCTGAGCACCAACGTACAAGCAAGGAGTTGAATTTCCCTTCCACGAATGGCATACTTTATGTCTTCAATTTACTCCAAATAGTTTTCTTGTGTGCACCCACAAGACTACAGCTAATATAACCAAATTGTAGAGTACAGATTCTTGGCAGACAGTAATGCATTTTAATGAGTGGTATTGCGTTCTCAGAGCACGATTTGAGCTTAAAATAGACAAACTAAGGGAAACTGACAGCTCATGTGAGAATGGCACTCAGCTTTGTTCCGGTAGCAATGCTACTGGTACCTGAGCTTATCCTAATACTTGGGTAGATTTTCATCAATCAGGCAATACCCAATTTTTTTAGTTTTGCACTGCTATCTTACAGCTTGTTAAAAAAAAAATTAAAAAAATTAATAGAACGCATAGCAAAACGTTTCACTTTATTGTATTGAAATGACGGATGCAAATCTCTCGTGCGCTTTTAGAGGGAATAACAATAAGATATTTCAAAGCTTCTAAGGGTGGTCATGTTGATTAAGAGAATTAGTAAACTATGCAATATCCGTTTCCTGTGCTTGAGTAGCAACCATCACTATTGCACAAAAGATATACCCTTAAATGTCTTAAAAGTCACCATTGATTAGCAGTATAGTATCATTTCAGCATCTTAAACAAAGGGGATAATCCAAACCACGAGGTGAAGAAGTTTAAGATGTCTGAAGTCTTTTGCACAACGCTTGCATTTTTCTGAGTCTCCTTGTTCACAGTGCTTACCCTTTCAGCAGCTGCTATTCTGGCCTTCAGAGCCTTGTTTTCACATTTAAGCTGCAAAATTACATGTTAGAACTCTTAATCTACGTGATAAAATATGTATATAATATCTCATCCGATCTAATAATTCATCGAACATTTTAATGCTTCGGAGTAATATCAAGGATGAACAACCTCTTCTTGGACTTGAACCAAACTGCTTGTATATACTAACTAGTTCCAGATTTGAAAAGATTTCTCAAAATAACAATCTTACATTTTACTGAAACCAAAGATAAATGTCAACTAGCATGTTCGCAAGTGCAGATAAATACCATATGACCAGTTCCAAACTTCTATTTTCTTAAATATGTGACACAGTAGCCAGAAATAACTTGAATAGTTCAAACAAGAAAAATCATTATTAAAATTTGCCCCAAAGAAAAGTATTTTGATTACCTCCTCAATGGTAAATCGAAGCTCTTCCACTGCCTGCTGCAATGATGAAATTGTTTGTGAAGTAACATCTTCATAGGCTGATTCCAAATCTTCAACTGAGTTAGGATCAAATAGTATTCCCTCCAGTATGAATAACTCCTCTAGTAACTCCACATCTTCAATATCCAATCTCTCTCTCAACTACGTAAATTGAATCTGTTTAAATAACTAGGAAAAGAAAAAAGTTGAACAATAATGTGACAACCTGGAGTCTTACCCTATTTAAAATTCTACCACACGACTCATCTTTAGTTGGAGAATCAGTCTTGTGCCTTTTGGCAAGTTTATCTTCGCTTTGATTTACAAAGGGTGCTGACTTTATATGCTTTGCCCTGCCACAATATCGAATCCAAAGTGCAACATGGAGTAACATCAGAAATTAAAAATTTATTACTACAACTGAAAGATACCTCAACAATCACTGGTAATTGCTGAACTTATTTGAAAAAGTATTATAATAAATATAAAAAGATTCTTTTCTACAAGGGAGTTGAGAGTGAAAACTTTTTTATTTAAAAGAATCAGGATAGCATCCTTCCGGTGTAGACAGCAAAAAGAGAACAGAAGACATCCTAATGAGCCTAATCATACAATACTCCTTTCTTTAATCACCTCCAGTTTTGTTTTCCCTATATGTTAAAACATCGTAAGTTTTGGATCTTCAAACCTTGTACCAAAGCGAAGAGTGGAAAGAGTTTCAGTGGCATTTAAAGGGCTCGGTGAGCAACAACACAGTAATGCAGTCCTACAGGTCCCTCCCTGTAAGATGAGAAACTACAGAGTCTCAGTACAAAATTTGCTTCTATACAGTATGATAAGATGGGCTGAATGGGGGAGAAAACAACAAGAGCATCTTGCAGAATCCGAGTAAGCTTAGAATCGCGATAAGGGATGTGGGTTGCTTTGGTTGATGGACCGCATGTTAGAGCGTTTATAACATTTCCTAGGGCTGATAGAGATTTGTTGATAGTCTTGGCTTCTTCAAGAACTTTCCCTTCAGCTCCAGTTTTTTCTACCTTCTCTGACCCCGCCAAGTCCACAAGAATTACTTTTCCAGTTTTAATCCTGCCAGCAGCACCAAAATATTAAAGAGTAAATTAATTGAAGCCTTGATCATAGGCATGAAAACAGTTAACACTACCTCTTTTCAGCAAGAGCTTGCTGAACTGTGAATATGTAAATGCAATGACTTCTACTGCTTGCCATGTTCATTTCTATCCATGTTAAGCGTCGAAGCAAAATACGATTTAAGACTTGTGGCAACGATTCTCAACAAGAAAAGGGAGGGGGAAATAGTCTGATGATTTGTTTACAGAAGACTTTCTTTCATGCGAATGACAAGGAAAACATAAGTAGAAATTTGGAGGAAAAGAGGAGGATACGAGTCTCTCCAACTGCTCTATTAACTACCCCATTCTGCAATTGTTAAGCTGTATAGATTAGAAGCAGGATATTTACTAGATAATGAAGATGAAGTGCTTTTGTGAATTTTATCTTACAGATAAACTTTGTAAAGCTTCTGTTGGTTCTGAAATAGTAATCTGGAAAAGCAACATTAAAAAGCATTCACAAATGAGTAAATGCATGATTAAATAGCATTTAATAACCAAGTCATGCATACATCTTTACTAGTTTCTTTGAAAGTAATAAAAGAAAAAAAAAATGTAAGGCAAAGAATAGCTTGTCAAAATATTTTACGAGATCAATATCAAAATTAAGATAAACGATACATGTGCATGAATAAGCTCACCTCCGTTACTCCAGATAGCAATATTCCGTGCGATTTACTCTCCTTGATCAATATATTGTCTTTTGATAAATCAAGAAGATCCCTACAAAAACAGAAAGCAGTAATGTTTCGGTACTCAGAGACGTGTTAGTATATCTTAGCAGAACTGATAAACTTTCATTTTTCCATCATGAATTTGGGAGTGAACATTCAAAGACGTATTAAAAGGAATAGTAATCTTGAGCATGAGTGGGGAGGGAGCACATGCACCTGACTTTCTCCATATAGATTTCTACCTAAAGACAGGAAAACTTTAACATATTAGTGAATGTGACTGGTAATCAGATAGATACTAACCAGTGGTCCAAGATATAGACAATACCATTGACAACTTGACCATATACTTGGCTGACTCATCTGCAGATTTAATACATTCAAATAGCCCTGCTACTACTCTCGGGAGTAGTCCTTTCTTGAGATCATCACATTCTAGAATGCTAGCCCCCTGAAAATTATGTTAAAATTTCATCATGGTTATGTCCTTAATCGACAAAGCCATCACATTAGGAATTGATATATTATAGGATCTTCACATTACCTCCATGCTGTACGTCTTTCCAGCTCCGGTCTGTTAATTAGTGCAAATTATTTGCCATTGTGCGACAGATTAACAATTCATCATAGAAATATGAAGATAAAATGTGCACACAAGTTATCCACCTGTCCGTAAGTGATGATTGTTCCATTTATTGCATTAACAGCACCTGCTTCATATGTCATTAATTGTAGCATAGCATAAAAATTTATTAATGATTTGCAGTTAATTTTAAGATAGCAAAAGTACAAGATCAAATGTAAAAAAGGTGTGGAATTAATATTTATACCTCGAACGATAGGGAGAGCTAAAAATTGATAAACATCAGATTGCAGAGATTCATCATAAAACACTCTATCAAAACCAAAGGCAAACTCTTCTTCTTTATCATCCTAACTTACCAAACACACCAATGCAAATCAATCACCACTCCAATCAATAGTTTACTATAGATGGAAATATTGGAAATGGAAAGAATAGTGACCTTGAAAACGAAAGTTTCAGCGTCTATATTGCGAATGCAAACGCTATCGCCGTTATCTGTTTTCTCTTTAGAGCTCAATGGCCTGAATCGACAACACACCGTTATATTCGCCATCTCTTTATACTTTGCGACAAAAAACTCGATCTACATATTATTCTGCTCAGAGTTCATCACAAAATTAATCAAAACCTACAAGTAAATAAAGTAAACCAAACATCACAATACTAAAAGTTGAAAAGACGTTTGATTCTGTGCTCTACATAAGAATTTTCAAAAAAACGTAAGTTCCGTATTCCAAAAATGCTCTCTGTTTGGCTTCCGAGAAAATGAAGCAAAATTCTCATCAAGTGTTTGAGAGATGGTTAACAAATGTAGTCTCTGCTAACTCTAATATAGATGAAGGCAGCAGGTAATAAAACCGTTTCTAACATTTTGAAATTTCGATCACGAGGAAATGGAGAGAAATGAAGCTCAACTCGCACTTCTTGTGAATGGCGGGAATGCGGAAAAGCGTGAAAATGAAACTATGCAGTTTCTTTCTTCTTCCTTTTTTATAAATTGAAACTGCTGTTATTCTTGATGACGTCACTTTGACACGTGTATTTTATGATTTTGCTCATTTCTTGTTGTGATTTAGGAATTTGAATGATGTATTTGTGGCGTTTAGTTGACTGGTTTGTGCAAAAGATACATTTAAGCTCCTGAATTTTTGTTCAAATTTCTCATTGCATACCTAACATTTAAGTCGTCTTACTTAAACTTTTAATGTTTAAAAAATAGTTTAATTAAACTCCTTCAACGAGCTTTGTTAAATTATCATTAGTTATTAAATAAACTTTTCTTAACTATTGAAAACTTAGATTTAGGGCTATAAACAAATCAAGCCTCTCGTGAGTTATTTAGAGTTCAATCCGGTAAAAGTTTGTCCAAATGCATTAATAGAGGTTCCTTAGTGGTAACAAACTAAACCTCTCGTGAGCTATTCGGAGCTCGACTTAGTAAATGTTTGTTCGAACTCATTAATAGACGTTCATTAGTGTTAACAAGCTAAGCCTCTCTCGAGCTAACTCGTTTATAGACTTATGAGTATATTCGTGAGCTAACTCATTAATAATTTGGTGTTTAAATTCGTAAATGATACATGATATTTTTTATTTTAATTATTTTATTATATATATATATATATATATATATATATAAATATTTATTAATTTATGTAAATTAATGTGTACAAGTACTTTTATTTTTACTATATAATATAATTAATTTTTATTAAACATTAAATGTTTCTAATTAATTGATTCAATATGGTGAAATAAATTATATTATTAAATAATTTAATAAAGTTAAAAAAATTTAAAGTATAATTAATAAATAAATTTTAATGAGTTAAGCTCAAAATAAGTTCGAATATGATTTGAGTTTGTAATTATTAAATTTAAGCTTGGTTCGAGTTCATACAAAATAGTAACGAACTAAATTCAAATTTATTAAAAATCGGTTTGACTTGATTTGTTTATCACCGTACCTAAATAAAACACTTTGAATGTTTACATGTATTTACATTTTATATGAAAGTATTGGGACGTATTTATACCCATTGTCTTTTTAATTTTTTAAAATTTTATTGTTTTCACTTTTTATTTACTATTTTCTTTAGATCTTATATCATTTTATTATATTACAATTAATTTAAATGAAATGTAATAATCTTTAAAGTAACTTTGAAAATTCAAATTATTAATATAATAAAAATAAATAATTTTTTATTTAATCATTAACATTAGTATTATTTTGAACATAAAAAATAAAAGTTCTCTTAAATCTTTATGCTGAGCTAATATCATTAAAAGCTCTTATTTCTTTTTCATTTTTAGTTTATTTGTCAATCTAATTAAAATTAATTTGAACTTTTATTTCTTATATTTCTAATAAAATGATAAAAAAAATTAAAATTAAACGTAATAAAAATATTAATAGAGGATTTATATTAATAGTTACAAATTCTAGTCCTCTCTTTAATTAATTTTTTATTATTCTAATTTAATTCTTTCATTCCGATTTATTTTATTTATATTGATTGGGATAAAATTTAGTATATATACTCATACATGCAGATATACATAAAATCTAATTTAACTAAATATTTTATAATTTTTAATATATGAATTTAACATGTAATATTGAAAAATTATATTTTTTTAAATAAATATTATTTTAGTGTATTTATTATGAATTTAAAATAAATAAGTAAAAAGTAAGGATAGATTTCGTACTTTTATTCAAATTATAAATACATTGCCTAAAGTTAAAGATATCTCACTTGGATTATTAACATTTAAATAGTTCTATTAATTCCTCTAACTAATAGCAATTTAATAAAACTAGTCGTTGTACGGCCGTTATTATTATTTCGATTATAAAATCAAATTTATAAATATAATTTAATAAATTTTTGATATTTAATATTAATTTATAATATTTTAAAAAATAACAACAAACTAACTATTTTTAAATGTTCTTAATTTTATTTTAAATTTTAAAATCTATTAATGCAATAATATAAAAATTATTTTAAAAATATTTATTAATTTAATTTTAATATTATATAAATCATTAATACTATCAATTTAATTAATATTACTATTTCTAGAATTATAAATTATTATATAATTAAAAATATTAATTTATTAATGAATATAATATTTAAAGAGATTATTTTTATTATTAAAATTATTATCTAATTAGAAAACTAATTATTATCTAATTAATTATTAAATATTATTTTTAAAATTAAAATTAGTGTTTAATTAAAAATATAACTTATTAATTAATAAAAATATAAAATTATATATAAATTTAAATTTTATTTGTTAAAATAAATATATATATTAAAATAAAAATTTTATATATTAAAAATTAAATATACGAAAATTTTAAATTTCAGAAATAATAAATATAGATTAACAGCAAAATTTCAATTGATATGGTTTCTAGACGTTAAATAAAGGCTTAAGCCGGACCACAATGGGCACGTAACTGAGATGGGAGCAAAATTTAGGGGTTTATCTTTTATCTTTCATCTTTTGCGGCTGGTTTCTTACGACGTGGTGACATGGACTATGAAGACATGTCAATTATAATCTTTTGACGTGGCATGGAATGTCAGGTGCTTGTGAACGCTGTCGTGCTGGCGGCGGCTAATGAATTCAAATCATCGACTTGAATCTCAAAACCCCCCCGAAAAACCCTAAACCCTCATTAAGCCATGGGTGACGCAAAGCTCGATCCCAACGTCCCTCCAGGCCTCCACTTGATCTCTGCGTTCCTCGCCATGGACCCCACCGGTACCTTAATATCCTTGGCAAGGTAATACAACCTTCTTTTTCTCTTTTATTTTTTTTGTTTTTTTTTTTGTTTTTTCTCTAATAGCGAAAATATTGAAACTAATAGATTTGTTTGTTGAATAATTGAAATATAGAGCATGCGGCGGTGGTTTAGTTACAGAGACAGTGCAGAGGTTTATTTGGGAATTCTGCATAAGCAAAACGGTAATTAGCAAATTAGACATTGTGAGCAATTTTTTTAAGTTAGTGATATATTAATCCTGTTTCATGTGACAATTGCAGACTGACAAAGGTAATACGCCTTACTTGAAGAACTTTGTAAAGAAGCTTATTTGTGAGATTGAATCAAGCCATGGTACTATTGTGCTGGATGAATTATATGAACAATATGGTTATTACGTGACTTCACTCAAAGTAAGCCATTTTGTTGATTGACATGCTTCAGTATTGGAATTATGATTGACTTGATTACACTCTTTGTTTAGGATGATATTTCAGGCGCAAGGGTCTGCAAATGCATTTCTTTTCTTTTTCCTGACGGTATGTGTTGTCAATGCACTTGATCTGGTTATTCAAGTCAAGCCATGTTTAATTTATGATTTGGCATTGTTTAGGCTGTTCAAGCTCTCCAATTTGTCCAAAGTCAAGAAAGCTGGTGGTTCCGTTGCATTGTTCACTCAACATGCTGGAAGGGGACACTGGGTATACACTATGCTTAATTCCTTTTCAATGTTTCCTGTTTCTTATTTCTGCTTTGAAAAGGAAAATTGTGAATAAACTCTCTCCTTTTTTTCTTTTTCTTTTATGTATTATATTATATCCATCAGGTTTCTAGAATGAATTTCTGCTCTTTCTCTCTTTGTATATCTATCTTAATCTAACTCTGCCTGGAAAACCATGTAAATTAATGTCTATGAGTTCATATGGGCTTGGTTTGCACAGGTGTTCTGTTTGGCCTTCAAGTTTATATTTGTCGGAATTTGTACTTTCTTTTCCCGACATATTCTCCAATAAAACATGTTTTGAGGTAATTTACGTGATTAATTACTTTATTTGCTGCTGTCCCCTATTAGACTGTTACCATCTGAGTTAACTTTTTTAAATCTTTGTCGAAAACATTAGTGTTTTATGTTTTTCCAGCATAGAATAAAATTTCCCTCCCTCAATTTATTCGATATCCAATTGCCTCAGTGTAATCTTATTTTTCTTTTTTCCCTTTGCTGTTGTTAAGATACTGTTTGTTTCCCTTTTATAATTGGACTTGCCAAAATGACTGCAGGTTGGTTCTGGTGTTGGATTGGTTGGAGTTTGTCTTTCCCATGTGAAAGCTTCCAAGGTATCTTATTTTACTATCATGTCCAGGGATTTACAAAGTGTGCTCCTAGTTGTTCGTTTTTGAAAGAAGTATATATTTTTTCTAATGTTCCACGACTCAATTCCAACATAATTACTCTGATATAGCTAGCTCTTTTAGGCACTTGAATATTTCCTAACAGTTCTGGACCATTTACTGGGAAAAGAATCAATAGAAAAAGAAAGAATCGGAATTGATCGCTATGACGATCTGTCAGAGAAAAAAGAACGAATGGATCTTGTAGGATTCCCAACCTAGAGTAGCTAGGTGGGGAAGTAAAATTAATCCTTGTTCATACATTGGCTTCTCTGGTACGAAATGAGCCATCCACTTTGGTATCTTATTGAACAAAAATGGTGATATCCTTTTTTCTGTCGTTAAGGTGGAGAACTGAACCAAGAATTAAACCTGAGTATGTGATGCAGGTTATATTAAGTGATGGTGACCTGTCAACTTTAGCTAACATGAAGTTTAATTTGGAGTTGAACGAATCGAGTGTTGACACTGGCATGCCAGAAAGAACTATGCAAGATCAAAATAGGGTGAGTATTAAAGTTCTCCGCTTGTGTCCTGATAAGTTATAAGAGTTCTATTCTGCTTCCATCTTTCTTGCTAGCCAGCCAATTCTTTGATTTGTGAGGATCATTGACCATATTCTGTATTTAACTTGCTTCAAGTTGAGATGTTAGAATGCTATTATAATAACAGTCAGCTAGTTGCAGAAAATACGAACTATTAGATGCGGGCATTCCATTGTATCAACATAATCAGCAGATTACTTAAATTTGCCACTTCATTCTTGTATACGATAAATACATTGGATAGCCATAAAACGCACAGGAGAACTTCTGAGTTAACTGAAAAGTTGTACTTTTGCCTACCTTGTTGATGGAACTCATCTATGGAAGTGAAACTCAATGTGTCAGATATCCTATTCCAAACAGTCCAATTCGTTTCTTTGATTCTGTGGAAATTAGATGAAGATCAGAATTATGCAATGATTTTAATGGTTATACAGACAGCAGGTAAAAGCTGAAATGGACAAAGTGAAATGCATTCATCTGCCATGGGAATCTGCAACGAGGAACGAGCTTCAGGAGTTCATGCCTGACATTGTGTGAGTACTGCAATTATCTGCCAATTTCCTTTCCCTTTGCCTGTGCTTGTGGTTAATGGCAAAATTCAACTGTCCAAGTAGATTTAGCAGCATCTTTTAGTTTGTTACAACTCGTTGGCCTCAGTACTGAATCCATTGTCAATTAAATCGTCATTTTACAGGTTGGGTGCAGATATAATTTATGATCCATCATGCCTCCCATATCTAGTTCAAGTGCTTGCCATTCTTTTGAAACAAACGAGAGCACATTCTCAGATGCCAGAAGAAAACTGCCAGGGCTCATTACTAGATAATAATCGTGCTGATATTAAAGTCAAGGATGGTGATGAATCTAACTGTAAGGCTGATAAAAATGGCTGTGGAAGTGATCTTAGATTAGTTGATGGTTCTTCAGATGCTGCACCAAGGAAAGGCCCCGTGGCTTATATTGCCTCAGTAATTCGCAATATTGACACCTTCAATTGTTTTCTTGGACTAGCTGAGCAGGCTAACCTTTCAGTCAGAGACATTACTGAAAAACGACGGCCATTTGATTTGCTTCCTTACATGCAGTCATACAATCGATCAAGTATACGTTTATTCTGCGTCGCGGGCAAATAAGAATTCTGTGTAACAAAATTTCTCTTTTGCATCCTTGAAACTGTTTCTTCTTTTAAAAAAATAAAAATAAAAATCGATCTTCTTGTACCGTTGGAGAAAACACTGCGGTGGTTGTTGTACCTTAAATTAGATTGTATCCTAACTTGAGCTAAATTCAATTGGTGTGATTTTGTGGTGTTTTGATTACAGAGGGAGAATCATTTTGGCTAAGGAAAAAAGACAAGATAAATAATTCTAAATAATAATAATAAAGATTTGAAAAAGGGGTTGGTAGATCCAATAATTGGATTTGGACGAGCCTCGTGATCATGCGAATGTGATCAAACATCGAGGTTCGGCATGTCTCAAATTCATTAAATGACACTCTTTCGTCCGTTACGGTCCTACGAGGTATTTGCCCATCCCACTCAACAGAAAAGAAAATAAAAACACTTCCTGGTTTCGGTATTATTAAGAGACCCTGAGAGTGACATATGGTGGTTTTGAAAAAAAAGAAAAAAGAAACATATGGTCTGCTGTATGACGTCTGAATTTAAATAAAAACTAATTATTATTATTATTATTATTTTATTTTAAAATTAAATTTGATAAAATATAATTTAATAAAAATTTAATATTTAATATTATTTTATAAAATTTTAAAAAATGGTAACAAACTAACTATTAATAAATATTTTTATTTTTTTTAAAATTTTAAATATTATTAATGTAATAATATAAAATTATTTATTAATTAATCTTAATATTATAAATTAACATATCAATATAATTGATATACTACTTTTAGAATTAAAAACTTATTATATAATTAAGAATTTAATTTATAATTAAATATTATATTAAAAATATAATTTAAAATATTATTTTTATATTAAAATTATTATCTAATTACAAAAGTAGTTTATTAGTTAATATAATATTAAAATATAATTAATTTGCTACTATTTTTTATATAAAAGTGATATTTTATCTAATTAAAAATTATTTATTAGTTAATATAATATTAAAATATAATTAATATCTTATTTTTTAAGATTATAGTTTATATTTAATTAGAATTATAACTTATTAATCAATAAATCAATAAAAAAATATAAAATTACACATAAATTTAAATTTCATATGTCAAAATTAAAATTTTATGTGTCAAAAATTAAGCACATATTTTAAATATATATATATGAGAATAGTCAGTTGCTATCATTATTTTAATACTACAAATAGATTTATAAAAAAATTAATCGTAGTTATTTATTATATTCTTGAAATACATTAATAATTTAGAATATTATTAATAAGACTTTTAATATCTCAAAATTTTATCAATAAAAAATTATATACAAATTTAAATATTATTTATTATTCGTTATTGTTGAGATAATAATCAATAACTTGCTATTAATCTTATTGATAATCTGATAAAGTTATATAACCGTACAAAAACAGAAAAGAGAAAAGATAGCCAACAAAATATACTATACGTATTTTGTGGTAACAGCTAGTGAACTAGTCAAAATAAAAACAGTCCTAAATATTAGGATTTTATTCTAAAAACTCCTAAAGCAAAGCAAAGTACTTTCAACAATCCCTTCCTTGAACTTATTTCTTTTACTGGAGAATTAGTTCATATCTGGGACTGTACAAACTCCAAGTTCTTCACGAAATTTTTGAAAATCTTCTAGCTTCAATGGTTTTATCATCAGGTCTGCAATTTGACTTCGAGTTCCATAATGAACCAGATTAACAACACATTCTTTAGATAGATCTCTGAGAAAATGAAATCGTACATCTATATGTTTAGACCGACCATGTAAAACTGCATTCTTCGAAAGCTTAATAGTAGAACTATTATCACATTTCACTGTAGTGCTTCCTTTTTGAGAATGACCAAGTTCTTTCAAAATTCTTCTCATCCAAATTGCTTGGCAAGCGCAAGCTGCTGCTGCTACAAACTCAGCTTCGGTAGTCAAAAGAGTAACTATGGGTTGCTTTCTTGACGACCAGGCTACTGCACCTTCACTTATCATGAATACATAGCCATAAGTGCTTTTTCTATCTTCCACATCACCTGCATAGTCACTATTTGTGAAAGCCAGCAGATTTCTATCTCCTCCTTTCTTGTACAGGATTCCATAATTCATGGTTCCTCTTAGATACCTTAATGCTCTTTTAGCTGCTTGTAAATGTAACTCAGTTGAATTAGACATAAAATGACTAATTAAACTTACAATGAACATAAGGTCGGGTCGAGTTGCTGTAAGATACATCAGACTTCCGACAATCTGTTTGAAATAAGTTTCATCAACTTTAACTCCCTTCTCATCGCTATATAATTTGCATCCTAGAACTATTGGATTACAGACCGAATTGCACTCCTTCATGCCGAAACGGTTCAATATTTCAGCTGCATATTTTCTTTAACAAATAAAAATGCCATCAGATCTTTGTAGAACTTCAATTCCAAGGAAAAACCTCATCTTCCCTAAGTCAGTCATATCAAACTCTCTTTTCATAGAGCATTTAAATTCATATATCATATTCTCATCATCACTAATGAACAAAAGATCATCAACATAAATACTTATGATGAGAATTTTACCATCTTTGCTCTATTTAATGAATAGAGCATGTTCACTGTGACTTTTCTAAAATTTCTCCTTAATGAAATAAGACTCAATTCGACTAAACCAAGCTCTTGGGGCTTGTTTTAGTCCATAAAGGGCTTTACACAGCTTATACACCTTCTGCTCACTTCCTTTCTTCTCATATCCCAAAGGTTGATCAACATAAACCTCTTCACTTAACTATCCATACAAAAAAGCAGATTTGACATCTAGTTGATAGAGGTTCCAACCCTTATTCGCAGCAAGTGCTATGATCATTCTTACGGTATCCATTCAGGCCACAAGTGCGAAAACCTCTGTATAATCCACTCCATATTGCTGCGAGTAACCTTTAACTACGAATCTTCCTTTGTATTTGTCAACCTCTCAAAGCTCATTCAATTTAGTCTTATAAACCCATTTTACTCCAATTTTCTTTGCTCCAGTAGGTAACTCTACTAACTTCCAGGTTTGATTCCTCTCTATGGATTTAATTTCTTCATCCATAGCTAAACGCCACTTTGAACTCTTTACTGCTTTCTCAAAACTCATTAGATCTGAATATACATTAAATGTCATGTTCATCTCCTCTTCTTTTGATATACCTTCACCTAAAACATAATCATTTATCCATAAAGGAGGATGTCTATTTCTGCCCTCCCTATCGTTTGTACCTTCTTCAATGGTGGTTCCTGAAGATAGATTTTCAGCTCCCTCTTCTTCAATTTTAGGTTCATTTGTGCCAGCTTCCTCTTCTTCTGCCCTTCTTTCATGTTCTTCCTCATTCTCGCTGTCATTACATTCTGTATCTATCAACAGTTCCTTTTCATTGCTTGCTTCCCAGTTCCAATGTTTATCCTCTTCGAATACTACATCCCGGATTATAACAATTTTCTTGGTGATAGGATCATATAATCTGTATCCTTTAGACTCATCACTCACACCAAGAAGCACACAATTGATACTTTTATCTTCAAGCTTTGTTCTCTTTGCGTTTGGTATATGGACATGCCCCAGACATCCGAATATTCTAAAATGGTCCACTGAAGGCTTTTCACCACTCCATGCCTCCTCTGGGGTTATTTATTTGACAGCTAGTATAGGTGATCGATTCAAAACATATACTGCCCATCTCACTGCTTCAGGCCAGAAAACCTTTGGCATCCCTTTTTCTGACAACATCGATCTAACCAGATTCATTACGATTCTATTTTTGCGCTCGGCAACTCCGTTTTGTTGTGGAGTGTAAGCTGTAATCAGCTGCCTTCTTATCCCATTCTGCTTGCAAAACTCATTGAATTCCATAGAGTTAAACTCCCCACCTCTATCTATTCGTAAACACTTAACATGAAAACTTGTTTCTTTTTCAACAAGAGCTTTAAAACATTTGAAGGAATAAAATGCTTCTGATTTTTGTGACAGAAAATATGTCCATGCTTTCCTAGAATAATCATCTATGAAGCATAAAATGTACCTCTTGTTACTGTTGGAAGCTGGAGTGATGGGTCCGCATATGTCTGCATGGACCAACTGTAACTTTTGAGTTGCTCTCCATTGGCTTTTCTTGGGAATAGAATCACGATGTTGTTTTCCTTTCATGCAGTCAATACATACCATTGTAGAATCCGGTAATTCAGGAAGATCTTTAATCATTTCCTTTGCTTTCAACATCTGCAAACCTTTGCAGCTAAGATGAGCATATCTACGATGCCATAGCTGAGTGATATCTTGTGTGGTAATGCTAAAACATGATTCACTCTGAAGTTGAGCTTGGGCAAACAACACAAACATTCTATTTGTTGTCATATTCATTTGAATAATCAAACCTCTGTCAGGATGATATATCCGACATATCCCTAATTGAATCAGAATACCCAAACCTCGTTCTTGCAATTGGCCTAAACTCAAGAGATTGTTCTTAAGTTCAGGTACATAAAACACTTCAGTGATCACACGAACTATTCCATTCACCATCAACTTCACATTTCCCTTTCCAAGCACGTTCATTTGAGTGTTGTTTCCAAGCTTTACCACATGTCTGAAAGAATCATCCATTGCACTGAAAATCAATTTATCTTCACACATGTGATTCGAGCATCCCGAGTCTAGGAACCATGCCTCTTCTCTTTTTGCATTATTCATCTCCATGTATGCCATCAACAACAGCTCTTCATTTTCATCAAACTCTGCATAATTTGCCTTCTTGCCCCAAGAAGGACATTCATACTAAAAATGCCCAAGTTTATGACATCTGTAACATTCAATCGTGGCTCAATTGAAGCTTTATTTTCCCCTTCCTCTACCTCGTCCTCTAAAGGTGCTTCTGCCTCTTCCCCATACATCATGTCTCTCCTCTGAACTTACTTTCAAAACATGTTCTCCCCCATCTTTCTTTCGAAACTTCTTTTCATGCACAATCTGTAACGCCTGCATTTTCTCATCATCCATGTTATGTGCATTTACATTTAATCATTGGGCATATGATGGTATATCAATGATATTATTATTTTATGAGAACATATATATATTAATTATAAGTAGAGAATAAGAAGCATGATATTAGATTATTAATTTAGATAAGTTGATTAAGTACTTGGGTTATGTGTATTAAGCCTTAAGACTTAATTGAACCAATAGTTGAAGGTTGGGTAAATAGATTGGACTTAAAAGATACAATTAAAAGTTAGTACCTATATATGGTTAGTAAGAATTAATTTAGGGTGATAAAAATAGTTTAGTAGGTGGTGGCATTAAGAGAGGAATATTGGAAATTGGAACCATGAGTAAGCTCATTTTACCTCTTCATTTCTCTAAAATTCGTACATGGCCAAAAACACAAAATTTGGAATAAGAGAAAGGAGTGGAATACCTAGAAAAACTTAAGATTAAGATAGGATTTTGCCAACTATTGAAGGAGCCAAGCTAAAGCTAAAGGATTTAAGCATATTAGCAACCCAAAAGCTGAAATTGGTAAGTTGTTACTTGAGTGTTATTAATTTGTCATTAGGGTTCTTGATTACAAATTGAAAAAACTTCATTTGATGCTCTCATTGATTAATTAAAGGTCTGATTATCATGAATTAGTAGAGTATTGAATGATTGCATAAAGATTAAGCTTGATTTAAGTTTAAGTATGTTAAGATAGAAAACTGTCAAAATTCCAGCAACCTTAATGTTCTGTATTTTAGGCATAACATGGGTTATATAAGTCCAAATTAAGCTTAATTAGTGTCTATGGAAAGTTTAAAGAGTCCTCTATAACTTTGTAGTTTTATAATTTTACTATTTTTGCCGTTTTGGTTGCTTAAATTGAGCAAACAGATTGCTGCTCGGGTACAACTAGCTGTATGACCCTTGCTCAGTAATTTAAAAATAATTAAATCTATAGAAGTCGGAATTGAGTAATTCTTCTTGGAGATGAAACTAGACGCATAAATGGATATGTCTATTTAATATGAGATTTTTGTATTAAGCCAATTTTCCCCAGCAATAAATATACCTTGGTACTAAATTCTGTCTAGAAAACAGAAATGTTGGAGATTAGTTTTATGCAATTTATTGATGTTAATTTGAGTTAAATTGGTATTTAACTAGATGGGAAATGTTTATAGGATATTAAAACAGTAATTGAGAGTCTTAGAGGAAGAGTTAGACCTATGAATTAGAGAGGGGATGATCTTGTAATGCATTAGAACTCGCATTTACATGAATATTTGTAATATGCATGAAATGTGAATTGATGAATGTGTTGACAGGTACTCAAAGGCCTAGAAAGGAAGTTGTGGAGAAAGGAGGTTCTTATATGCTAAAGGAATAAGTATATTTTGAGTAAGTAAATAGTTAATATTTGCTATGTTCATATATTTAATCAAATGTTCGCAAATGGTTGCGTTTGCTTAATATTGTTTATGTTTGAATGACCGAGATGGAAATGATTGGTGTTGAGTGGAACAATTGTTATTGCTGAAATATGATATAAGTGAAATGATTGAATTGTGATGTTAAGTGCATATGTGCATGTGAATGGTGGATTCCCTATGAAAAAAAAGATATATATATATAAAGCCTTGGGAGGCTAAAGCCTAGAGAGGCTATAAAAGTGTATAATGTGAGATGAGGCGAGCTTACGTGTGTGATATGTGAGGATGAGGCGGAGCAGCACATTAAAGGGGATCCACAAGCCGTGAGAACTAACCATAATTGTTGAATTGTATTTCTTCTATGATGGTTGTAATGAATTGAGTAGAATGATATGACTTTATACCTAAACTGTGAATATCATGGAAAGTTATGTGATTGGGTGGAAATTGTATTAAGTGTATGTGATATAGATTATGTTGATTATTTATTTATCGAAATGGAGGCTCACCCTCTCAAAATTTTTCTTTTCAGGTTTGTAAATAGTAGTGCATCCGTTGGTTGTATGCGAAGTCTAGCTTTTAGCAGTTCTGTCAAGTTGGGCCAGTTTTGTGAAGTCTCCTCCTGATGCATTTTTGTATGCAGTTATGTGATATATATGGAAGTATGCCTTATAAGGCATAAGAAGATGTTTGTAATACTTGTTAAATGATGTTTAAGTATAATCATATGTTTATATGTTAATAACCTTGTGTCTGGATTCTTAACAACCTACATATTGACCTATCTACCTGTAGTATATATTCTACGATGCTTGTATGCTTCCTGGCTAATATTTATTGGTTAACATGTGATGGGGGTGTTACACAATCAATGAGCTTTGCAACTCATCAATAGTGAGAGAATCGATATCCTTTGACTCTTCAATAGAACAAACAATATAGTTAAATTGTTCTGTTAAAGAGCGTAAATTTTTTTCCACTACTTTAACATGAGGCATGTCTTCTCCATAATTTCGTATATTATTAGCAACTGTCATTACTTGTGAAAAATAATTAAAAACAGACTCTCCAACCTTCATTTCTAAAACTTCAAACTCTCGACGAAGTGCCTGAAGTTGAGCACGTTTAACTCTTGCATTCCCCTGAAACTTTATCTTCATTGATTCCCATATTTGTTTAGATGAGTCCTTTTGAAGCATGGTCTTCAAATTTAATTTGTCAATGGACTGAAAGAGATAATTTTTTACCTTCAAATCCTTCAGCTTCATCTCTTCTAGTGTCTTTTTCTGTGCAGGAGTTGTCACCTCTCCATCATCAGGCTCACAGTACCCAGTTTCAATGAGATTCCAGTACTCCTTTGACCTCAGAAAGTTTTCCATCAGCATGCTCCAGTGATCATAATCTCCATCAAACTTAGGAAAGTTTGCCTGAATAAAGTTAGCGTTTGCTTTTGCTGCCATCTCTCTATGTTTCACTCACAGGTGTTTCACTCACAGGTGTTTCACTCTCTTACTTATGCTAGGATACTGCAGTTCCTAACCTTACACTCAAGTTTTCACTCTCAAAGGCTCTGATACCAATTTGTTGAGATAATAATCAATAACTTGCTACTAATCTTATTGATAATCAGATAAAGTTATATAACCGTACAAAAACAAAAAAGAGAAAAGATAGCCAACAAAATATACTATACGTATTTTGTGGTAACATCTATTGAACTAGTCAAAACAAAAACAGTCCTAAATATTAGAATTTTATTCTAAAAACTCCTAAAGCAAACCAAAATACTTTCAACAGTTTCGTATAAATTAATACTTTAGATAAATATCATTAATAAATACTATTTTTAAGAATTATAGAAGTCCTATAATGACATATTAGAAGGGTTTTTTTTTAATGTCTATAAGAAAAACAGTCCCCTTCAAAAAAAAAAAAAAAAAGCAGTCTTACCCAATAGTCGGTCCCCACGTGATGCCCCACGAAAAGCCATTTTTTGACGTAAGACGTTACTGCTTCTGTTCCCTCTGTTTCTAACTTGCTATATATACTTCATCTTACTCTAATCAATAATATTAAATCACACAAGAATTTTCCCCAGAAAAATGGCAATAGAAAGTCAACAAGAGGTAGAAACTATCCATTCTTGGTCTACTCCAAGATCCCTCAGTACTTCTCTTATGTATTCTTTTGCTCAGGTTTCTCTCTCTCTTGATTTTTTTGATTAGTTAGTCATACATTGTTTTTTTATAGTTAATTCGTAACCCAATATTTGTGTTTATATTACTTCGACTTTATTCAATTGGGTTTTTGTGTTTTCTGTAGAGGGATGACATAGAAGTGCGTGATGAGCCTTTATATGCAAATTTTCTAAAGGTTACGGGTGCTGAGAGACCCTACAGGGAAGAGGTTCTTTCCAAAATGGTATGCCAACTATGATAATGTCATCTACATCTTTCTTATTTTAAAGGTCATAATTACTACTGTAATATCCTTCCGTGTTCAAGTGATGTCTTATGCTCTCTTATGAGGCATGCGGATATTTTACTATAGCTATTTGTGGTGTAACAACATTTTCGGAAGGAGTTCTATGATTTGGTTTTGTTGAACTGTCGTTATCCTGAATGATTTTTGGGTTTCTGTTGAATGTAATCGTGATATTTGTTGCCTTTAAGAAGTCCATGTATAGCTTCCAGTATCTTATCTTTTCATTTTTATCTTTTCACCTTCTCTTACTTAATCCAAGTACTTTATCATCATTTTGTTTCTCTTCTTATTCTAGTAACTGGATTTGGTCTATTTCTCTGGGAATAGGAATCCGATGGAACTAAGGTTGTAAACGATGTTATTCTTGGACCAGGAGGAAAGAAGTACCGGTTTTGTAAGGTAATGCATAAGCTGTTCTATGAAAAATTTGATATTGTGAATTATGTTATGCTATTTTCCCAAGAATATCGTTATTTTCTTGTTTGTAATATCTTTTTGAGACATGTAACAAATAGATCATTGTTATGTATTAGGCACTTATACTGACAGAAATGCTTCCCCTTGTTGTAATCAAAATTTTCCCCATAAATTGATTTGTCTTTCTGGGTGTTTAGAATTTCAAGTGAGTGATTGTTGCTGCTGGAAGTCTCGGGTTTAAAATATTTCTTTTGTTTTAAAGCTCACAATTATACTTCAGTGTGTCCATTATTTATAACTGCGATGAAAATAGTTGAGTTGTTCTAGATACAACTGAAGCTGTTGTAAGCTTAATACTTTTTAAGTTGACAGGACTTTTTTGGGTTTCCGTTGATGGTTTGTGATGAGAATTTCTTTTTTGACTGCAGCATATTGCAAAGCAACGTCTACCTGGTCTGCCCAGTGATTTGATGAAGAAAGGAAAACACTTTATATTGATACGTAACCCTCTTCATATATTGGTTAGCATTTGTAAATCAATCATTAATCATCAATGCCAATGCAACATTTGGTTTGAAATTTGTTGTCATGCCTAATGAGAGTGACTTCAACTTTGATATCTTTGTAGCATAAAAATCAAACACCTTTTACTTTCCCCGATCTTCTCTTTCTTCTTTTCTGCAAGAATGATGACCTAACTAGTTTGAATTTTGTATATTCTGGAGTTCTGTATTCCTGATGTAACTCGCTGATCTATTCTTTCATTCATTATCCATATGTTTTATGTTGTCCAGCCATCTTTTGGAAAGGTTGTGCCCCCATCCTTCTCTGAGCTAGGTTTGGCAGAATTGGTCTCCATATACAATGATCTCTCTCAGTTGGGAAAGCCCCCACCTGTTATTGATGGAGCAGACCTTCAACAAGATCCTGAGGTTCTGTTTATATTCGATGTTCCCTAATCCCTTTCAAGTGTACAGCATGAAATGGATTTCCATTTGAATTTGTTGGCCTTGTGTGCAGGGAACTTTACGTGGTCTTTGTGAGGACTTGGGTATTCCATTTGACAATGCAATGCTCAGGTTTGTAGGAACATATCCATTTGAAAGTCAATTCCTGCTATTTTTTATTTTTAGAAGAAAATTAAAAAATTTATGTACTTCAAAAATTATCAAAAATCTTGGTTAGCAGAACTGGACTGGAGGGTATAGGTGAAGATGTGTAGGGATTCATATTTGACGAATGTTTCTTGTTTAAATTCTCAATGATGCTAGTCATAACTCAGTCATTTAGAAAAGCCATACCTTGAAATATACATCCACAGTAATCTTGTCTGGTGGTCCTACCATAACAATTACCTCCCTTTCTGCCTTCTATCTAACAAATTTCTTTACTTGTCTGTCATCCCTACCTGTTGAAGCTTTATTGATTGGAGATGTTTTGAAGTTTTATATATATAAATATATATAAGAAAAAATAAATATATATATATAAAATAGAGTAAGATTTTGTGTGATAGTAAGATTTTGATGTTTTGCTTTTGTATTTTGTACAAAATAACAAATATTCATTGGATTCATGGAATATATATATATATATATATATATGGCTAAACCACATTGTGGTTATGACTACTTATTCAACACAATGTCAGATGGGAAGCTGGTCCAAAACCTGTAGATGGCATTTGGGCTCCATGGTGGTACAAAAGTGTGCATCAATCAAGAGGCTTCACACAATCAAGAAAATATTCTCAGGTATAACAGTTTGTGCTTTATCTTTTGATGCAAACACAAATACTATTTATCATTTCCTGTTTCAATGAATTAGAGAGAGTCAAATGATCTATTTGACTCAGATAACCAGTCTCGCAGATTTGCAATTATCTTTAAGAAATTTCTTTAAGAATTTAATTTTCACTTTTTTAGTCTTTAATGGTGTTCCTACCATATAGGCTTATTTTTCTTCATAGTGCTATGATACAATACCTGGTGGAAAGTAGGAGCAGAGGATATTTCTAAACGCTTCCTTGATAGATCTTTCTTTATTATTAATTCTTCTCAAAGAGGAAAGGGGGAGATCAAGGATGAGAAAATGCAATGCTTTACCTCCTTAAAAGGCAATTTCTGACATTGTAGGCAGTAATTCAAGACTTTAGGCTCTCCAAAGCCTTAACATGGACATATTGACTGCTTAAATTGATTGATTTTCTTATCATACAAAGCGCTTTTCTGAATGTCTAGTGTAATCATAATATTATCAGCCTTGCATTCTCTCTTGATGTTATCCACTCATCCCTCGGACTAGTTTATTTACTGATAGTTTGTATCATTTTTGTCAGCCGTTTCCATTTTCTCTATATGACTTGTTGGAGCAAAGTCTACCTTTATACAATATGCTTAGGCGGCATGTGAGACAGACATCATCCCTATTGAAGAGCCCGTTACCTCCTCCGGACATTCCAATTCCTGCAAATGAAAAGTTGCTTGCATGGGTTGGAGATGAGATTCTACCCCGCGAAAGTGCTAAGGTATGTGTTCAGAAAACATGTGGGTGCGCTGTTGATGGGGTTGCACTTCTTCAGCATATGTGTTGGAACTTGTATCAGGTTTCTGTGTTTGATTCAGTTGTCCAAGGTGGTGATTCAGTTTGGGAGGGACTTCGAGTGTACAATGGGAAGATATTTAAGCTTGAGGAGCATTTGGATAGGTTAGTTAGAGACTGGTATAACTTTTGGCAAAGTTTAGTGCTGGCATATTTTATACTGACATGATAAAAGAGGTTATATTGGCTTATTATTAATATTAAGAGCCAGATTTTATTTCTGGTTCAAAATGTTGTGGTATGTGTTTATAAGCTTCTACTTTCAGCGAAACCTTCAATTGTAATACCAACTAATTAATTGACATTTCATAAATTGACTGTGCACATACTGCCTGAATTCAAGTAATTCTTAACCATTATATTTTTCTTGTTCATCTCTTTATATTATTTGTTCATGAACTACACAAGCATATAGCATGATGCTCTTTCCCCCCTTTTTTCACCTTGCCTTTTTTTCCTGCCATTTGTTTCAAAAGCACCTCCTTCCTTTGTTCATACATGACAGAACTTTGAGTTCCATGAGCTCCATTTCTTCTGCAGAAAATACATTTTTTCTTCCTTAAAGGTCCATGAATCACAACAGATTCTTCATGTTCTATTTCTTGTCCCCTTTAGTGTGATTGTCTTATCGATGGATGAGAACAATATTTCTTGTCTTTGCAACAATCTGACTTAGGTCTATCTTATCATTAGGTTGTTTGACTCTGCAAAGGCTCTAGCTTTCAAGAATGTGCCAACTCGTGAAGAGGTAGAGTTTGAAGATGAATTTGAATTTGTTTAGACTTGTTCAAGGTTGTTGGCTCTTATATAAATTGTATTAGTTCATTTTCTTCGCAAATTCATTGAGAAAATTACTTCATCTTCGTAAAATTTTCATCAAATTTTAGGTCAAGGAAGCCATCTTCAGAACTCTAGTTACGAATGGAATGTTTGATAATGCACATATCCGACTATCCCTCACACGCGGAAAGAAGGTTAATTATCTCTCTCTCTTCTCTGCTCTCTTTAAATCTTTTAATAATTTTAATGCTTCATGGAGTTCTCTGACCTTTTGTCTTATGGGAATAATTTGAGTCCACCATGGCATAACAATTTTCGTCAGTGAAGTAGTATGGTCGAAATATAACAAAAAAGACTTGGCTGATGATAGCATTTATAACAAAAGAACTTGGCTGATAATAGTATTTACCACAAAATTATTTTCACTGTTTAAGCATAGAAGAGTGGCTCCTGTTTTGAAGGTCCATTAGACATACTGTTGGGACATAATCGCGGAAGAATAGGCATGGCCTTTGTGAGCAAAGTAGTGTGGTCTTCACAATCATCTATCTTACAGCATAATGAGTTCTTTCTTACTCTTATAACTTGTTCACATCAATTTTCTTCGCTCACTTTCCCTTTCTTTTAACAGGTTACTTCAGGCATGAGCCCAGCATTTAATCTGTATGGATGCACGTTAATTGGTAAGGCTAACTCTTACTTCTCAATGCTGTATTACTCCAATACTACAGCATCAATGGTCTTTATCTTGTGGACAAGTGCTTGTTGGGACCATGTCAAAGTCACTGCTATTAAAATAATGATGTTGACGCAGTGGCTTTTGTAGAAAATGGAACCGTTCCTTTCTTAGTGTCTTTTCTTAGATGTTAGTCATAATGCTCTCTCTCTCTCTCTCTCTCCTCTCTCCTCTCTCTCTCTCTCTCTCTTCTCTGGCTTCCCCTTTTCTGAGGGAGCATGGGAATGAGTCTAGTCATATAATGTACTGATGTGCTTCATTAGCTTTCTCTTGATGCACTTCTATGGCAATTGAATTGCAGTGCTTCCAGAATGGAAACCACCTGTCTACGACAATACACATGGCATAAATCTGGTGACTGCTACTACACGGCGTAATTCACCAAATGTAACATTTCTGTTCTTCTTTAATCTTCTTGGATTTGTTATTAGCATTCAACAAAAAAATATAATTTGTAATCATGGCTTCATAATCATGTTCAAAAGATAAACATAGTTATGTTGAATACTTTTAAGAGGCTTTTTTTAATTTAAATCTTGCTGTTTGCCTTACCTCCTTTTCTTCTTTATGTAATTCCAGAACTTGGATTCAAAGATTCACCACAATAACCTCCTCAATAACATTCTAGCGAAGGTACTCTCCTACTAAAGTTCTTTTGATTGTATGACATGGTTTTCTCATGTTGAACATAAAATTTGTTGCTTCAAAGTACTCATAGTTATACTAATAGCTACATTACCCTAGTTATTTAAAGAATTAATGTGCATGGTAATATAGGTTGGGTTTCTTCCATGTATAACTGATTCGGTCTGGTGGTGACAACTAGTTAATTTTGTGTGAAACTAATATGGTACCACCCACCATGGCGGTGGACGAGCCAACTGCCATCATTCAATGATTCTGTTGAATCTTGACTAAATTTGTTATTTTCATTTGCGGTAATACAGATAGAAGGGAATAATGCAAATGCAGATGACGCAATTATGCTTGACAAGGATGGTTATGTGTCTGAAACAAATGCTACAAACATTGTAAGCTTATGCTTGTGTTACTGTTTCTGATGCTTGATCTGCATGTGTACAAAGTTTTAGGTTCCTTTCATCCACTCGCTTGAATAGGCTAGTGAAATTTTTTAGAGGTGCACTCGTTAAGCATACAAAACAGAGATTTTGTGCACAAAAATTGATCAAACAATAGGAAGGGTGGAATGTGGTTGTGGATGTTTATGAATTATTCATGATATGATCAGCTTAATGCATAGTGCATTAAATTTTTGAAGGAATATAAGTACCATATCTCACTTTTCACCATCATATAATAGTACTGTTATTGTTATATTGGACAGCAATCATGGCATTGCCTTGTGGCTAGTACCACTTGTCATTAATTACTATGAAATGCACTTATGTAAAGGTTCTAGTTTTGATAACAAAAAGGACTCATCGGAGTATTTTTTGTGTAGTTTCTAGTGAAAAAAGGCCGTGTTTCTACACCTCATGCTGATTATTGCCTTCCTGGAATCACTCGAGCTACTGTAAGTTGTATGACCTTTCATATTAGTAGAAATATTTATTTGCCAAAATCATGAACGTCTGCAATGCATTATATCTCATATCTGGACTATATATAGCATAATTCCAGTAAATGCATGAATAAAATTTCCGATGTTGCAGGTTATGGATCTAGTGATAAAGGAGAATTTGGTCCTGGAAGAACGAAGAATCAGTCTATCTGAGTTTCATACTGCAGATGAGGTATTCAACTTTTTGTAATCTTTGCTGAGACGTCCCTGAAAATCTGGCGTTTTTGGAATCAAGTCTTGCCAACTATTTTGTTGTAATATCTCTATATCTGTGACATTGAGCTATTTGTGGAGGAAAATTCACTTTTGCTCAACAAGACTCGCTTTCTTTCTCTGAACTAATTAACCGAAAATTACATCTATATGTTACCCATTTCATGAATATATTCAAGAGATATATGACCAAGCACTTATGGAAATAAATGCGCTTACTTATTGATGAATGTTTATATTTGCTTATTAATTTTTTAACTACAAATCTTGTTGCCTTGTAGGCATGGACAACAGGAACAATGGGAGAGCTTAGCCCGGTGAGTGTATTTCTTCTAGAACTGAGATTTTCACTATACCTCTGCAACAGTTTGCAGTCTGCGTGCACTTTGTGCATTTCTTTACATATTTTTGGATGTATTGGCTGGTCGGCTAGTCAGGTTGGATGTATTATCCTTCCTGGCCTGACTACAGGCTCCGTAATATGAAAGTGCAACAAGTGCCACTGGAATCAGCACCTTTGCAGGGCTCAACGATAAGGAACTATATAGCTTAGGTGCTTAAAATGCTTTTGCTAGGATGTTATTTTCTTGTACACATCATATATTATAATTCCTCATTGTGTAATCAATTTCGAAAAGAAAAGGGTCTCTCCTTCTGATGAGTAATATGTATTTTATGAGCCTCTTATAACAGGTTGTGAAGATTGATGGACGTGAAGTTGGCAATGGTAAAGTGGGGCCGGTGACCCAAAGGTTGCAAAATGCTTACAAAAAGCTGACAGAACACTCAGGAGTGCCAATACCTTCATATCAGACCAGTTGAATGACATAGCTCTTGAAGGGTATGATTGCCTCCTCTGTCTAACCATTCTCTGATCCTACTGAAGATTATTATAATTCAAGCACTTTCTAGTCTTGAGCTCCCAAAAATATGCCAATCCTATAACTTTATTCAGAATAATGCTCAAAAATGCTACTTCTACTTGCTCTCTATTCTGATATCTATGTTCTATGGAACGTAACTTCTACCAGATTGTGTCTACTGATGAACAATGGAGGCCTACATCCTGAAGATGCGAATGAGTGGTGACATTGCTTCAAAGAAAGAAGATTGAGAGGAGCAGTGTAAATTTGAATAAACAGTATGGTGAGACTGTAAGGGCTCTCTTAATCCCGGTGGATGAAGGTTTTTAACTCTCCCCCATTCAAAAATAACAACCAAGATCCTGTATTATCTAATCCCTTGTAATAAGTTGCCTGCCATTGGTAGGCCTGCCTCCTATCCTTTCAAACATCGACCTTGGAAATGATAATTAAATCCAAATCCTACAAAGAGAGCAAATAAAATCTCTCCTATATAAGTTTTTAAGCTGAGAAGGTTTACATTACATACAGTGGTCGTCATAGAGTTTTTCATTATATGATTTATGTATTACCTAAGAACAAGAAGAAAATTTGATGATCCTGCCTGCAGAAAAGGGAACCCATAACAGATCTAAAAGTAAAGCAAAAACAGATAGAAATTAATTCAATGGGGCTTTATATATAACATGATTATTTAATAATAGAATGAAACTCTTAAAAGAAAAATAAAATAGTCATTGGTACAACAATTATTTTTGAGCCGAAGGAAGATAATAGCCATGGAGCTATTCTACAAGATAATTAGGTGATTTATTAGATGGGTTTAAATATGAATTTTTCCAGTAATATAGAATACTAAAATACAACACAATGGTTTATTTTCTAATTTATTGTCATAAAAAAATAACTTTATTTTAATATAAATATAAATATAAATAATATATTAATTAATAAATTACCATAACAAACTCATATGAAAATTTAACTCAAATTGAGATAGCTATATATTTTTCAGATTTTTTATATTTTATTATTTTATTTTTCATGTTAAAATTGAATATAGAGCCAATCTAATAAGAAGTTTAACACCAAAAGCAACATGCCGAAGAAATACAAACAAAACAACCAACAATCATACAATCATTCTTTTCTGATCTGAAATATAAATAATACTTATTCCTAGTAATCTAAGTTGCACATAAATTTGAAAATGTCGTATATTTATGTATCGGACACGTTTCAAATATCAAAACTCTTTCAATATTTTTTAAAGATTTTAAAAAATATAATCTACTATTTTTAAATTCTTTATTTATTTTTGGAAACTTTAAAAGATATTTTTTTATTTAATTGGATTTCTTATTTTGATAAGAATTTTTATTTTTTTTCTATTTATTTATCTCTTATTTAGTGATAAAAGTTTTCTTTTTAATTGGATTTTCTACTTTGAGAAGGACTTTTAATTCTTTTCCTATTTACAAATGGTTCTCGATATTTTTATGTTTTTATTAATTTAAATTTTATTTTAAAAATATTAGTAATGTATAAAAATTTCCCTAGGTTTTATTTTCTATTTCTTAAGAAATTCTGTATCTCTTTAGTAACCACGAAATGCCAGGAAACGGATGGTCTCTTCTTCCCAACGATGTCTACAAGTTAATCTACGACCAACTCAATTGGGTTGACAGTTAATTTTGGTTCTATCTGTAAGATATGGAACAAGATTCATGTCCATCTGAACGAACACACATGCTTTTTTAATGAATTACAGTATCTCTGTTGCTGATGATACTGAAGATGTTATTGCTTCTAACTGCGCCTTTAGAGGTTCTCTTCTCAATAGAATCTACTCCTGCGACAGATTCTAGAATGCAGATGTTATTGCTTCAAAACAAGAATGGCTGCTCATGAAACACCGTCAGTAACCATTACTTTTATGCTGTAATCCTTTTACTTCAACTGAAATTAAGGTACCAAGTCTTGATCCTGGCGTAAACCCTAAAGCAGTATTTTCTGCTTCGCCAAAGTCTCCTGATTGCGTGATTTTTTGGTAAGATCAGGTGATGTCAGATATGATTTTGTTACTATTAATTTATGTCGTTATGGTAATCCGGTCTGGATTTGGAGAAAATATACTCTCAGAATTAATCATCGTAGTTCATGCAATGATTTGGCTTATAGAGAAGGGAGATTATATTGTCTTTTTGACAATGGAGTTCTGGGTGTTTTAAACCTGCAAAACTATGACTGGACCGTTGTGTCTTCGCCTTTGATGCCATCGACGATGACATGCTTCGGGGGCGTACATAAATCATTGCCAATGGAAATTCAGTTGATAAAATATCATATAATAGAATGTGAAGGAGTAATTATGATGATATGCACATCTGAACGGTTCATTCCATTTGTTATCTCCGAATTGGACAATAAAAATAAGATGGATTAGTAGGTTGAGATAGCAAGTTTAAAGAATAGAGCAATATTTCTGAACGATGATCTCAGTTCATCATTTGCAATACCTACCGACGCCCCAGATTTCAGGAACATGGTATTTTATTTTAATGACTGCCCATCCACCTACGTATGGATCTATGATCTGGAGTCTCGGTCGCATAGGTTGTCTGATTTGTACCCTCCTTGCTCAGACCCATTACCAAAACAAGTTTGAATCGATCCTCCTAATTGAATCAGTGATTATGCATTTAGTCCTTTAATTATAGGCAGATAATTAATGTTATAGAATGATTAGTTAACTGTCTTAATCATTCCATTTTCATAGTATTGGTCATGAAGCCTTTGATGGGTTTGCTTCAACATTAGATGTCTTATGCTTATTGAATGTGGGACGAACGAACAAATGGTGATCTATTTTCTTTGTTCGAATAGTAGACTTATAAAACATAAATTCTATGTATTTAGGAAAGAGAGTCCTTATGCCTATACAGTAATGCATATGATTGGCAGGGAGAGAGAGATGTACAAACTGTTCCATGAACAAGTTTTTAATGGACCCTGTACTTATTTTACTTCAAGTACATGAGCTAATTTGCAGTATCATTTATTTATTTTTCCCCTCTCTTTGAGTAGTTTATTAAGTGGGCCAAAAAAATGGTAGTAAGAATCAAAATTTTTGTTGATCAAATTATGCACATTTCATTTATCATGCATTGTTTGGTGAGTAGCTTTTTCCTTATTATACCTTTTCTGCTTTATTCTATCTGATAAAAGCAACATCACCACTAGCTGCTGCTATTCCTTTTTATAACTTTGCTTGCATTTGATTGATATATAATGCACAATCATATTCTTGCATCTCTTTTTGTATTTTCTTTTCTTGGTTTTGGATGCATTAAGCTGATTATTCTCTTTATGCTGTGTTAGTGGCACATAACACATTGAGACCTTTCACTACTCTCCCCTCCCCCTTTTCTTTTTCTTTTTTTTTTTTTTTAACTAAAGAGATTTCTAATAGTAATACAGTACAGACAGATATGGGCACTTATTTTATTTTATTTTTTTGTGTGTATTTTAGAAAGAGTTGGAAATGGAATCCTTTAACCCAAATTCCCCACTAGAGAACAAGGAAGTAAAAACAGATGGGAGAAAAGATACTCTACAGCCTTAAAACTTGGAATATTCTAAAAATCCTGTAAAAGTGTAATTTCTTTTTTAATTATAAGAATTAGGCCAAAAAGAGTTTATTTATTTGCTGATTAGAGTATGAAGGGTGGAGTCAAAGTATAGAAAAAAATATTTCTTGTAAAACTTTCTATTTTAACGTAGACAGTAGTGAACTTAGTAATTACTGGTTTTTCAATTCAATGGGAGGGAGTGACTCTGTGGAATACAGATGGATGTTGGGTCTGAGTGTTTCAGATTGCATCCAATTCTTAGATTAAAAAAAGAAAATGGGTTCTGTTTGAAAAAGAAAATGAAATTTTATACAATGACTATTCAGCTCATCAGAAGGAAGAAGAAGAAAAAAAAAAAAGACTAACCAAAAATTGAACCTGTGAAGCATATATAATGGAGAAGAGGTGATGTTATCTTTTACCATGGATGGCATATGTAGGGTAGCGATGAGGTATGGACCCACATATAAAGTTACACAGTAAGAAACATCCTCCCTGGTTCATTTTATATTCACTCAGTTACAGCAAATATTTATCTTTTATTAGATTATTAGAATTTTTGTTGCTTGCCATAAGAGACCCTTTTTAGTTGTTTTCTCTGTACAAAAATGTTCATGTTTGCAAAAACAGGGCAAGTAATAATTCTTATTTCTTTGGGAATATTGCTATAATATCAGTTATATATATATATATATATATATATATATATGTATGTATACAGTATCACCATGTGAATGTATCTTGTCTTGATGTTGAAATTGGTCCTTGATATTGCAAGGATAATTTGCAGCCCAAACAAAAATAATAATAATAATTCAAAGAAACAAATGTAAATCTTTAAACAAAATACACTTTCCATGACTAACTGTCATGGACAATGTAAGGAAAAAACTTTTGCAGGAAAGAAGAAAGTTGAGGGGTAAAAGGTATAGGCTAGAGTAGCTAATTATGATCCAAAATGAACCAAATTGAAAAAAGATTTACCAACTTAATCTCAAAGATTACCATATATAATTGTAAATTGTCCCTTGTAACAATTCTCAATCATGAACTTTATTCTCTTCTCTGAGACTGCATTTGGTTATTACAGACATTCGATCCCCACCAGCACCATCAACTTTTTTTTTTTTTTTTCTTTGGTTTGGGAGTTTGCCTAGGGATTCCACCCATAAACATTGTACGATTTCATGGGGCTATAATTATCTTCAATGCACAAATGATTTTGATTTGATGCCACATGCAAAAGAAGATGAACCATTCACTAATGATTTCTTTTTTTTTAAAAAAAAAAAAAAACAGATAATTCTTTTTTTATCAAACGAAAGTTACTCGTGAGCTAGCTATGTCCCATTTTCTTGGTCGGCTTTCATGTAGTCTTGTGGATTATAATTTGGATCCATATCTTTCGACTGTTAAAAAGAATTCAGTGATGCAGCAGAGAAAGTTTAACTTAGCTCTTCTAAAGCCTGTTCATGGCAGCCTTCTTTTGTACTCCGCATTCATTAAGCTTTTGATATAGAGCTTTCTGTTAAAGTTTCTTCTTTTCTTCTCTTCTGATATCAAAATCTTGATTTTCACAGTGTGTATGCTTCTGACTTTGCACATAACTTTTACGTTCTCATTTTGATAGATTGAGAAATTCATAAAAGAGAATGAGACCAGTAATTAGATTTCATCACCATTTCATGCTAACCCTGGTCAGTCAAGGAGTAAATGAGCCGACCCAACTCGTAAAATTGATTAAATTGCTTAAATCGGTTCTAATCAAATTTTAAATAGTTTGTCGAAGTAAGTATGAACTTTAGCTCGCAAGCCTCGTCCAAGTTCTTATTATTTTCGTATTAGATTATATTTATTAATCAAATATTTTTAAAATAAAACTCAGTCATCGAGTTGAATTGAGTCAATTGCGATTTCTTAAAAATTTCAGATAGGGCGAGTGTAGCTCTAAAAATAAAAATTCCTCCACAAAGTTGGGTTTTAGTGGCCCAAGATCGCATATGAATTATTTAATGAATGTAATAAGCTAAGCAATAAATAGAGGCTTATAAATAAATAAATAAATATATATATATATATATATATATATATAACAATGCAAAATGAAGACACAAAATCCTTGAACATGACATATTAAATTAATAAACCGGATAGAGAGGGAACATATGATCCGGATGATTGACAGATTTGAAAGGTTCAACTTGGCATAAAAACTTTGATCCCTGGCCCATTTTAAGGAACATGCTTAATTATATAATAATAATAATAATAAATTAAAATTAATATTATTATTGGCAAGACAGTATCAAATAAGGTTTGAATTGACCAACCATTTATGTATGGCTCATTCACAAGATGCTCTTAAGGATCCAAAAAGGGCAAAAGGTAAAAGAAAAATAGAAAAAATAACATTCAAATTAGATCAAAATTAAAAGCTACACTAAGATAAAATGGAGAGACAGAGAGAGAGATTAATTAGTTGAAATGAGTTTTTTTTGTTTTTTTTTTCTGACAGTCCAGCCTAAAAATTCAAGAATTGCCCACATAAGGTAATACATGAAGGCAATAAGAGAGAAGATCAAAAAGATAATCCAATTACAAAAATTAAAAATTGAACTTTTTTCTTTCTTCTTTTTCTCAATTCATCACAGAGTAGTCTTGTTGGATCCTACCTAGCATCTGATACACTGCTGTTGCAATCTCATCAACCGAACTTAGCTTACAGTCATCTTCTACCTGCATTTCAATTTCACCATGAAAATCATTTTAACTTTGTGCTCTTAATTGGGTTTTACAAACTTTACTTATACTTACTTAAAACTTCATGTAATTAATTAACTGACCTTGACACTAAGACAGTATAGGACGATTTGCTCAGTTGTTGTGACATTCAAGTGAAGGATAGTAAGCCGCAACGTATGCAAACCAGAGACAACTTTCAAGAGCTGCTTGGGCCGTCTTTTTGATCTTATTTTCAAGTTTGCATGACTTTCTACCATTGTCACTTCTATATCGGCTATGGTAGACTGGGTCGCACTGCTCATTGTCTCATTCGCAGCTGCTACTGAGTTATCAGAGCGTGTCGAAGTGGTCGAGTATTGTGGGAATGTAAAGAATTCGGAGAATGGCAGTGGATTATTAGATGCATGATGCTCCCCATGATCAGATTTTCCTTTTATTTCCTTATGACCACCAAGTAATTGCAAACGCTGCTCCAGCTCCTTCACAAAATTAATGGCACCTCCGATAATTGACGCTTGGTCACCCTGGTAAAATTTATCATCGTGTTCACATAAAATTCTCATGTAGAAATCGAGATTAAACAACTCAACTTAATTATAGCGATGAGTTAGAGACACGAACGAACTGTCAGAATCCGGAGCGAACAGTTTCCGGGTCAATAATGGACATTGCCGGGTTCAGACTGTTTCGGTCCGGATGCTGACAGGTTTATTATTATCAAGAGAGAGATGTAAAAATAATTACCCTTTGAACGTAGGACTCGGGCATTAAAGATCGAAGAACGGAAAGATACTCATTCATTTGCTTTCTTCGGTTGCGTTCCACAGCAATGTGAGTCATTCTTTGGTTCTCTATCTCTTCTTTGTTCTTTCTACTCCTGGATCGACGTCTCTTGGCACGAGCAGCTGGCATAATAGATGGTGAGTCCAGCAACTGATGCTGATGATCAGGCAATAACTCACTAGCAGCCGGAGAAGTAATAGTAGTAGCAGTAGTAGTGGTGGTGGTGGTGGTAGTAGTCGTAGAATTAGTTAGTCCAGTAGCAACGTTAGCTGCATCTGGAGAAGGGTTTATGTGGAGCATTTCATTGAAGTGGTGAGGGAACATAGAAGGTGACGAAGAAGAGTTATTACCCCAGTCGCCATGAAGAGAGTTTTCTGTTTGTTTCTCGAGAAAATTATCAAAAGAGTAGACAGCTTTGTCTTCTTCTCTTTCCAGCAGACTATAGTGATCATAGCTCCAATTTCCTCCAAGCAAGTTGTACAGTTCTCTGCTGGGATGACCAAACAAGTCTTGTTGATAGATCACAGCTTCAAGTGCCATCCTTCTTTTTCTTTCTTTTAATTTTTCAGCTACAAATTTTCTTGGTTCTTAAATAAAACACATAACAAATTGTGTTACAGAAAGAACCCAAAAGGAGAGAGAGAGAGAGAGAGAGAGGTTTGCTTTTCGGGTGTTGAATGGATGGAGAAACTGAGCTTTTTAAAGACCTTATTACTGAAACAAATCTACAGGTAATATTGCACGTGAAATAGTATTTTTATTTTTATTCAAAATTATATATATTTAATGATTGGCAGAAATATGAATATTTCTTTCCAATACCATAATAAGCTCTTAAATTAGTTACTTGATAAATGTTCTTTTATTTTTATTTTTTAAAATTTCTTGTTTAGATTAATATAGATTTTATGTTACAGCTCAGTTGCAGTGGTATTTCGTAATACTTGTTGCACCAAATATACACCTGTCATTTCCTATCAACCAAAATATTTAATACCAAAAGGAAGAAAAAAGAAATGCCCTTTAATTGATTGAAAACGATGTTTAAAAAAATCAAGAAAAACAACTCAATTGAGACAAAAATTGATATGAACATCATTCATGTTTCCTATGATAGAGATGTAAACATTTATATTTGCTTTCATTCCCATTGAACTTGCCATGACGGATTGGAGCTGGTACATTGAATTTCCAAGGGGCTGCTTCTACAGTGACCTGCCACCCTCATACTTAATGTAAATTATAAATTTAATTTAATTACTAGCTCCATAATCAATGTAAATTAACTCTTGAAACTTCTAGAAAAGTTTGATGTGATTTTTAATTTGAGAATTTCTAACTAAGAGTCTCATACTTTCATGTAACTGCTTGTTCATTGTATTATATTATTGTTTAATTTACCATATTAAATCTCTGAAGATATTGAGCATAAAAGCTTTTCTAAGAGTCGTCACTATTTTCGTCCAAGTCGGTTCAACTTTGAAGTTGTGACAGAATACGAAGCATTAGCTCTGTATGATTGCACCCTTAGTAATAATATGTGAGTTTATAAATATTAAATCGGTTTTAATATTATTCATTAATTTGGATTTTCTGATTAATTTGTCAAATTCTCTTCGAAATTCTTGCTAGAGATGAAACCGTGAAAAATTGGAGGGGGACGAACAATTTAGACTCTCAGAAGAAGAAGGTGAAAGGAAACAGAAAAGAAGAGCCAAGAAAACAGGAATCGAAAGGGAAGTGAAATGCACGAAAGGGTTGAAGAAAATGAGAAAAAAGAAGACAAAAACAGAAGAGTTCGTCATTTGGTAATAATACGGTCGGAATGTGTACGACCCTATTGAGATTTGTGACTAAAGATTAGAGAAAAGAAGAAAAAGAAACATTAAAATTAAAGAAAAGGCAGAAAAGAAAAAGGTCTGCCAAAGCAGAGATTCTTACAGTGAGCATAGGAAAAGCAGAGAGAGAGAGAGAGAGAGAGAGAGGAGTTTGTAAAAAGTTGTATGGCTTTAGTTTTGTCAGAGAGGTACATTTGGGAATCCATGTGACACTCAAATACACAATAATACAAACAAACAATCCCATGCATCTATTTTTATATACTTTTCTATTCGCATCTAATTAATTTTCCTGCTTCTCCTCCCTCCCTCTCTTAAGTTTGCACCGGATTCTGCCCTCAGGTTTCGTTTCTATCATCTTCAATGATGCACCGCTTGGGATGTGGCTCGATGATTATGGCCCCTTTCAACCATGTTTACTGCCTTTTCTGATAATAACAGATTATGATGAACCATTGATAGTAATTGTAATATTAAACATTAAATTCTGATATTCCATCCTAGTAAGTTGAATAGATTAGCACCGAATAACTCAAATCCGATTAAATTTAGAAAAAAACTTATGTTTATATTTGACATACGTCTCTGCCTATATAGCAAACTGGTAGATAATTGAAATATATTTATTAGTTTTATATAATCAAGTATGTATCAATCATTCAATGTCAAAATATGAAGTACTCATATATACATATATTAGTTATGATGTATACATCAAATCTAAGTAAGAATCTCTCAAACTTATGTCTCACTAGAATTATATGTTTGAATTCAAGACTAATCTTAATAGAACTCAAATAGGGAAGGCTTATTAGAATACAGAAATATTTTAACCTTATGATATTGCTCAGAGACCATTTCAAGTAGAATCAGAAATTTTCTTACATAAAATGTCCTATTCCAAGTAGGAATAAGGTGATATTAAGGCGTATCAAGGCAACATCACTAGCCAAGCAAGTATACAATACTTTCATAATTCAGTTCTGTAATCTATTCTTAACATCTCTTTGCTAACTTAGTTATTAATTTTGCAAGAATTTAGTAGTTTAAATCAATTAGAAGATTATTAATAGCTGATTATTTTTTAATCCATTGTCAAATTTTATAGAGTATTATTTTAAAAACAATATTGAACTTATAAGTAATAATTAGATCATCCATTTTTCTTACGGATAATAAATAAAATAAAAAACTTATATTAAACATTCAATAAGGGCGGATCTAGCTTGGGGCTAGAGTAGACTATAGCTCAAGATAGTTTAGAGAAAAAAATTATTTATTTTTAAGTCAGTCAATTTACTATAATTCATATATAATTTCAAAAAAAATCTAACGAAAAAAATACAATTTTAACTCTAAATAGTTAAAACAAGATAGTTTAAACTAATTTATTTATTACTATTAACTACCTAGAATTCAAAACTGATTAATCCACTACAATAATTAATAAATAATATCATATATTTTATTATTTACAGCCAACCCGATAAATGGATTGAATATATCTAAAATTTTGTCAGTAAGGGCACTAGTCGATGTGGGCTTTTCCTTCTTAAAATTGCCATTAAAAAAAAAAAAAAGTACTTTGAACGTAGTCGTGCAAACTAGAATGAAGATATCTGCCTTAAAAAAAAATAAAAAAAATAAAAAAACAGAAAATAATAATATATATAAAGAGAGAGCTGATCGTCACCATACAATCTACGAAACTATTACAGAAAGATTAGATTAGACCCAACTGTCTCTAGGTTGATCTATCAAGTTTATTATTAATTTAAGAGATACGAATCAACGACAATCAGGTGTACATGAAAAAGATTTAAATAATAACAATGAAGATAAACTCAATCCGATTGACCCCTCTCCTTTTCCTTTTCAATTTTTGTTTTGTCTCCAAGCTTTAATCAGAGGCCTACGGCCAGCTTTGTCTTCGAAATTTGTTTAATTATTTATTATTAAAGTAATTAATCAATCATTAACATGTAAATGCTTAATCCTTTATCTATTAGCCAATCACATATGTATGTAATGCATAACCTTCTCCACTTATTCTTCCATTTCTCTAATTATCTAAATTTAATACTATAATATGTAAGTGCATAAATGAGGTCATGAGAGTTTCTTTTAATATAATTAAAGTTTCGACAGCTGAATTAAAATTTTTGAAGTAATATTTTGTTACACATAAAATTTTTTGACCAATATACTCTAAATTAGTTAAACTAATTTTAAATACTAAAAATAAATAGAGTAAAATTACTATTTAATTATTTTTTAAAAATATTATATACCGCATCAAGCATATAAGAGTTGAAACAAATCGAGATAGGATTATAAAAAAGATAATATTATAGTTTATAATTAACACCATTCACTCTAGTGCAACAACTTAAAATAAGTACTCAATTATTTTAATTTACTTCAGAATACTAAAATAATGAGAAGAAAAAAGACTGTAGGTATTATAAGACTTGAACATTGATATGAATTCTTAATCAAAACATATAAAATGAATTAAATTTATAAATAATTTGACAGTGTTAACGCTGCTATTGCTGGGAAGTGCCAAAAATAAATAAGTGAAGACAAAGAAAGGAAAGTATGGTTGCTAGGTAAAGTGGCTGTCGCCGGCTGCAGCCAAAGTCCCCATTTCATACCATACTCAATCTGCTTCCCAATCATGCGGTCCTTTTTTCATTTTTATTTTCTTTTTATGACACCTTTCCATTCATATATTATGTAGTTCTTCACTCAAATTTATTAGAAAAAGAAATTAAAAACATCGTATCATATGAAAAGTGCATTGTTCCATTCAATTTTCTATTACAATAATGAAGTGATATCTGCTTATGTAGACCCCCTTTTTTTTATTTTTTTTTTGGTATGGGACTTAACAAATTATAAGATAAATAATCGATAAAGACAGTAAGTTATACAAATAGATGTGCTTAGAGCAATTAATGAGCTACACTGAAATTATATTAGCAAAGGATTGGAATTTCAGGTAAGGGGATTGAGAAGGGTGATAATACAGATTGCAGGTTGTATTTAAGAACCAAAATTGAAGCTTTAGTATTGGTATGGATAGAGGAGTAAGTGAAGTGAATAATGAGACACTAGATAAAGACATAATCTAGGATCATAACAGATATCGACCGAGTAGGTAAATCCTATGTACTTTTATCTATATACATATGTGAGACTAGGCCGGTAATTATTTTATGCCATTATTCATGTTCATCCTACATTTTTATATTAAAACAAAACTACAAGATCCAATTCTCATGTTCAATCACTGATGCAAACTAATTTTCAGGTACTGCTCAGAGTTGTTAAGAATGTTGTTGACAAATCATACTTAATAAATCTGTTCTTTCGATTCTTCGCAGAGACAATTGAAAAAATTAAAATTAAGATCCTATAATTTTTATTTTTTCGGACTATGTTGGTTTTTTAAATTATATTTTATACTTTAAATCTCATCAATTTGTTCTACTATAATTTTTTTTTAAGAAAAATTATTCAAGCCTCCCTTATTGTGGGCCACTACTGATATACTAGGCCGACATGGCATAGGACTTGCCATGCTGGATATGCACACGAAATGATGCTATGAGGATGCAAACTCGGTCTATTATATTATTTGTAGACAAATATTAATATGTAATAATATTTGTTAAGTATTATATTTACATTGGTTGGTTTATTTAATACTATTAATCATCTATAGTTGAATCAAACTAATACAAATACAACAACTATAATAGATAATACTACATGTCACTGTATAATCGGTTTTGTTTGCGAATGACATGTTAGACTGATTCTACTTAAAACTAACTCCATAGGCAAATATTAACTTAGATTTTTCTCATATTTTTATTTCCATGAAACGGTAAAGAGATTACTAGAGGCATACCAAAGCATCCAGGTTCATTCACTCTTTTTTAGCATAGAGTTTAAGTCTCTAAAAATTATTATTAAAAAAATAAAAAGACAAAAATAGTATAATTGATAAATGATGTGATTTTTCTTAAACCACACGTACGCCAAACAAATAAATTTTAAAGCGTGAGATGGAATTGAAAGAAAATAACTAAAAATAGGGTTAACATAGACCAATACCCCTACATAAAAGGACGTGTGGGAAAATAATTTACATTAATATGGAATTTTATAATTATATGAATTTAAGAAGTGATGGTGGTAGAGAACGACACTGTAATTATTATATGACGTGGTTTTTTTAAAACCACACGTCAATGAATAAGTTTTAAAGCGTGAGATATAGTTGAGAGAGTAAGCGGGATAATGGAGACGATCAACCCTACGATTAATCCAAAATTGTATGATTTCTTGATAAGGATATTATTGGACTATTTTCCGCTGTATTACATTTGAATAATAAAGAATGAGAAATATTGAAAAATTATTTACAACTATTATATAGATACGCGGTTTCATAGGTAATGCAAAAAAATAAATAAATAAATAAATAATTCATTCAGCAAAGCAGGTCAACGGTATCAAAGTCAACCAAATAGGGTTCATAGTAAATGGCAGTGTTAAAGGAGCTAATTAAATAACCTCAAAAGCAGGATTTGGGAAAGGATTGAAAGTTGAAATGCAATGGATACAGATGCCACATTGTTGAGGGAGTCGGTGAAGGCAATTAAGGAGATGGGGGCCAATATAACAACCGATGAATATATGGGGTGGCTACCAGAGCAAATTCAAAATCTAAGTAGCAGAGGTTTACCAGCAATTTTGTCAGCATCAGTCCAAAGTGTGAAAGAAAACAAACAAATCTCAAAGGATTTAGATTTTCTTGTTTAATTGGTGAATGTAATGGAGTGTGAGAAGAAACCCTAAAAACCCTTCTCCCTCGGTCTAATTTTAGGCTTAAATTTGTTGCCCCTTCCTAAAATCATATTATATATAGGTAGCTCACTTTTCTCTCCAGGCAGTATATTATGTTAAGACTAATCAAAATGAGGAACATATGTTAAATTTTTATATATAGAGTCTATGTATATACATGCTTAATTATTGTTCTTATAATGACTATACTAAGCCACCATAATCAATTATTATTACATGTTCCTGCAAAGGTGGTAGGGTACACCGATCCGATATGTTTTGAAAGTAACGAAAGTGTTAGACAGAGGGAGAAAACTTGTTCCAGAATTTTAGGGTTACATGGGTAGCCTGGCTATGGCTTTAATATTCTGGAAAGCATTTTGTTGTTTCTTTCTTTTTTCTCTTTTAAAAAGAAAAAAAAAAAAAAAGAAGCTCATTTTCTTTTCTGAATATGACTGGTAGATGTACATATTTTGTAGGAAGCACTAATAGCAGTGACTTAATATTTTTGCTTTGTGTGAAAAGATTGATTAAGCAGCATAATGTTTGAAAAACGTACCATGGCTTACCAATAAACCTCTCTCTCTCTCTCTCTCTCTCTCTCTCTAATTGATTTTAATGAGAAAAAGAAAGAAGATGATTTATAAGGTCCCCTTCCTTTTGCTTCCGGTCACATTAACCATTGCAATCATTAATCTTAATGAAGACATTGCATTTCATAAATTGAAATTGGATCTCGAAATTTCCTCTCAAGACTGGAATTTGCCCTCTATTTGAAGCTAAATTATTTCTAGATTTTTGTCGGGTATGAAATACGGCATCGAGAATGATGTATGCACAGTCAGACCAATTTGACATATTTTAAAAAAAATAAATTTAATTTTTAATTATTTCATAATTTTTTTTAAAAAAATTTTAAAATTTTAGTTTCAAAGATTATTATATGATTGGTTTTAAAAGATATTATAATATGAGTTAATGTATTTTTAAAATAGTTAAATTTCTTTTAATAGTATAATTTATCTATTCTTTTCATATTCATTCTCATATTTATAAATATCATCATAAGTTAAATTTATTTTAAAATCTAATAAAAAAATCTTAAATTACGTGGCGGTGAAATGACATGCCTTGTTGGAAAAAGAATTATCTGATGTGGACAAATTAGCCACGTGAATCTCACATGGGTACGTTATAGTAAAATAGGAACAAAACGGCAGCGTTTTAGTAAGAATTGAGTTCTGGTGCCATTGGTGTATTATAATTATACTAATCTTTTCAACTATGTAAATGGATTTATTTTACATACATTTCTGATGTATGCTGCAATTAAAATAAATAATAAATAAAATAAACTCGTAAAAATTATATTAAAAGTGATATAATTAGTAAACATCACTTGAAATGAATAAAACAGCATTTTTATGAGACATTTCAAATAAACATTTTCCATATATCTTCACAATTGCAATACTTTTCTTACAATGGGCTCTCTGTCATCCTCACCTTCTCATTTTCCCCCTTTTCTCAGACAAAAGTTTAGAGTAAAAACTAAAGAAATATTTGTGCTCTTTATAATAATCACTTATATGACACTTTTTGTTTATCATATTTTTGTGCCAATATTTAATATCAAGAAAAGGTTCTCATTTATCCTAAACTATCTACAACCAAAAATAGCAAATAAGGTTTTTTTTTTTTTTAATTTCTGACCAATCAAAGCCCTGTTTTTCCAATAGTAGATTTATTTATATTAACCATTTACAATTAAAAATTAATTGATATAAATACAACATTTAATTAAGAATATAATACATCACTCTATAATTAATTTGATTTATAGATGATGTGGTAGACTGAATCCGCCTCTCCCGGTGCATTAATTCATGGATTGATGTGTTCATGCAACTGTAGTGAAGTGGACAATTTTGTATATGAAAGGTTTCTTCCATGCAATGTCTATTTCTACTGTTTAGAGAAGTTAAATTTCCAAAAGTATGAAAATGCCATTGGTCAAGATAAGGCTGCATGCTACAACATGAAAAGTTCACAGCCTTGTCTCAGAATTCCTTTCAAATAAAAATGAGTGATGTTGGGATCAATTGCAGGCAAATTTGGACTACTCTATCTCCTGAGATGAGCTTAAAATTAGATCCCATATACTTAGCATTTAATTATTTATGTTTAAAACTTCAACAATATATTATTATATCTCTATGTCCAATTAAATTATTTTAGTGATATTTATATCTGCAATAAGTAAGTCTTACTATAAGATTTAACACCTTATAGCACACCACGATTACTTTGAGTCGCAAAGCAAAGCGAGAAACCAAAAAATGCAACTTCGTTTCCTCTTTGTACAATAGACACCAATTTTTTTCTAATTTAATCAAGGTTTTATGTTCGGACTTTCGATTGTCTGACACCCAAACTAGTTCATCTAAAATTATTTATTTAATTATCGAAGTTCACCCTAGAAAGTGATTTAAGCAGGGGGGTTAGTGAGGAAGCAAAATCCAGGTATTAATCATACTGGTAGATTTTTATTAATTCCTGAAAACTAGAAGTAGGGAAGGTGTCTTATCCTTTGACATTCGTTTAAGACTCATGAACCTAGGAACATATGCATATGAAGACTGTGCTACCAACTATAATGATTATGATCCAATCCAAGCTTTATATTGTATGGATAGAGAGAGTGTGAGAAAAGGGTTTTCTCTTTTCTCTAATTCGTACTCATTTCATGTGACGAAAACTGAAAAAACAAAAGGATTTGGAAGATTGGAGAGAATGAGAAAGACTTCATTGCTTTTGATCCTTTAATTCATCATGTGAAACCCATCTATGGCCTGTGGGGTCTCATAATCTATACACATATGTTCCCATCAAACCCTCTCTCTCTCTTTATGAAAAAAAAAAAAAAAAAACTTCATGGTTTTGAGTAGCTGGTTTTGGACTATGGCAAAGCAATTCAAGAACGATGCTGGTTTGAAAGATAGTTCCATTAATTGAACCAAACCCTAATACGTCTCTTTCTCTCTCTTTCTACATTTATATTGAGATATATATGTATATATATTTACATTTAATTGCAAAAGGCACACATTTTGTTTTCAAGAATTCTATTCTTTTTAATTTAACAAACAAGGGCAAAATCATTGTCGTCTAAAAGCTGAATAAAATCTATCTATATTGCCTACAAAGTTCATAATCCCTTTTCATTACCTACCCTATATACCTTTGCTTAATAATTAACTCCAAAAAGCTCCACATATCCAATCATATTTTTCTCAAGGTTTGGGTATCTCTGGGGTGGAGATACCCTCTTTTCTAAGGCATAATTATTGTCTTTGGATTGCCCAGTGTGTCCAAAATTCTTAAGCTCTCTCTCTCTCTCTCTCTCTCTCTCTGTAGTCTACATTTGTTACCTTGCACTATGGAAATGTAACCACCAAATAGTACTGTTTGGTTGGTAGAGTTTGTAAGATTTTCTCCCACATACATGTCAAAAGGACAACATGGATCTGCAGAATAAAATAATTTTGGATATATATAACTTTTATCTACCTTTCTTAACTTCCACTATTGATTATTTCCATTATTACTTGTGATTGTGATCGTTGAGGTTTCACTGAAAAATAATCTTAGTCTTTTGTTTTATTTATATATTAATGTATATATGAAAGTTGTGTAATGATGTTCATATGGGTTATTATTATTTTTTTCTAATTCATTTCTCTTTTTTATTTTTTCAAACTTTTTAATAAAATTTATATTAAAATATTCTACGTAGGAGAAAGATCGAGCAATCACGACTTATTAAATTCTCCGACCATTAAATTATTAATGTAAGAGTGAAAAGAATATTAATAAAATTTCAATAGCAAACTAAATTTTTGTAAGATACAAACAATGAAGGTGGTCCAGTATAGTAAGCATGCATTCGTCTCTTTATCTAATTATTCTATACAGTGGGAAAAGCTAATACCATTAACTGTTGACCCACATCCTAAACTCCTGGAATTAGGACCAAAGCATAAACTCTTACTACTATTATATACTAATAACCTTAGCCAGTTGCCAGCAATGTGCCATTGTCATTACTATTAGAACAATTAATTAACACCTGACCAGATCAAAGTCTTTCTGAACCTGCATGGATTCGTATGCTCGAAAGATTTGTTGTTTTAGAAAGTTTGGTTTGACAGTTTTCTTTTTCTTCTTATTCTTCTTCTTTTTCAGATTTTCAAAAAAAAAAAGAGGATTTGGAGTCAAATTATGAATCCTCGAACAGGGAAGCACCTGTTTCACCACTCCTACCCAGCTCATAAATATAATGATTGTTTGTCCCATGAAAGATTTATAAAATCTAAATGTTCAATATCATGTCCTTCTAAATATCAAACAGGCTGATTAGAAAATCATTATTGCTCGATTAATTAAACACTTAAGAGTCTATTCCACTATCAACTATTAATTCCTAACACATACATAAAATTAGAAATACTAAAATACATTCTGAAGAAAACCCTTTGGCTGCTTCGGGTTTGCATCATCTTAATTAATTAAGATATGAACTGGAATGGAAGAATGAATGATTAAGACATAATTAAACATACTCGTGGCTACCACAATCCACTAATCCATCTCCATTGAAGAATGGATTTAGCATAAGTATATATATATGATGTTTACCCTTTTAAAAATTGCATGCAGCTATACATCATGCATGCAAAAAACAACCTTCTTTCTTCTCTAATTCTTTTTCCATTTTTGTTTCCTGTTTTTATAAAGTGAAGTGAGGTGGTCCCACTAACAGATTAACGTTTACTAGATAAATTTTCTTTTTTTTTTTGTGATATGACATAAAGAATTTTGTCATCATGCATTTGGAACAGCACATTCCTTCCTCAGCCGTACACGTGGCCCATTCATGGGAGTGTGACTGGATCTACTAATTCCCTCTCTTCCAGGGCATCGCATGAAATTACATGTATGAATTATTATTATTATTTTCTGTTTGTTTAAACAACGGGCGCAACCCAAAAACCACTTCCTCTTATTCAGCGGTTTCCGATATTTTTGAAACCCAAAGATATATATAAATTCGGTCTGTTTTGTTTTTGTGAAGGCGATGGATGTCGACATGCATGGAGCATCATCATCCATGGTCTCGTTAAGCATCATCCATGATGTCTGTTTGTTTTATCATTATTAATCTAATTAATTCACACATAACCAAAAAAATAAGGTTTGTAAACATTTAATTTAAAAACAAATTAGGTTTTTTTTTTCAATCAAGTCTATCGATTTAGCTCTGATATAATATTTGAATATCAAAACGATAAGGTATGTAAAAATTAAATTTAGAAACAAATTAAAATTATTTTCAATCAAGTCCATCGATTTAGCTCCAATATAATATTTGAATATAAAAAAAAATATTAATAAAAGAGATTAATGAGATTCGAATCTAATCCTACTCATTAGATTGTAATACTAATTAAATTATATTTTTTACTGATTCTAGTGATAGTGTGATTATATGTCATATTATTCATAAATAAAATAATATAATTTTATATATTGCTAAAATGACTTTAAATTGTATCAAAAAATATTTTTAAAAATTATATAAAAAAAGCGATCGTCCAGACAATAAATTTAGAAAGAGAGTCAAAAGTTACTTGAGTGAGCAATATAAATCTTTTTTACTCTCCTTGGTATAATATAGATATATAATGAAGATGCAATGTAATGATTAAGATAAATTAACTATATATAATATTTAATTAAAAAATAATAATAAGTGAATAAGCACATTAAATTCAAATTTATATGCTATTAAATTCTAATTCATGACATACAATCTTTTTTATAAATTAAAATCTACAGAAACGACAATACAATTTTAATTAAAACTTTATTTTGGTTATAATGTAGTAAATTCAGTGCTTGAGGTATATAAACACATAGGTAGATTAATTAGCTAATTTAATCATTAATTTCAAATTGCCAAAGAACATTCATTATCTGTAATTAGACAAATTTCTCTATTTATTTATTGTTTTTCCAAAATAAAACTCAATAGTGAAAGTTTTTAACAATTTGTGTTTTTTTTTTTATACTTCTTGTTCAGGTCTAATAAAAAAAAAATTGTTATAGGGTTTCGATGTTTTTGAGCTGTAATTATTGATTAAGATGTGGTCCTTATTAGATGCAGTTTTAGTTATAAGATATGCAAAAGTGTGGTTTCACCTTCTTCAAACAAAATTTTAAATGACTCGAATCCCAACATATTTATGGACCCTCTTCTTAGGATTGATGAATTATTACTTTTAGGGTTACTGAATCTTCACTTCACAACTTGATTAACTAATTCAGGTTCTTAAGAAATAAAAACCCATTTAACCGAATTGCTAATATATCCCCTCCTTTTTTTGGTAAATAAATATTGTTAGTGAATTCCGAATTAAGTTTTAAAATATTATTAATTTCAATCTAATTCGTTGCGGTTTCGGTTCGGAACGGGTTAGATTTTTATTTAATAATCTTTTTCTGTCATATATATTCTAAATATATATATATATTATTAGTATGGTTTTAGTAGTTCTTAAAATCAAGATTTCCTTTTGTTTCTTTCTAATTCAACATTATTTCTTAAAACTTTATTCTCAAATTTAAGAATGAAGTAATTAGTTTAGCACTTCAAAACAAACCTTAACAACAAGAGGTGAGAAAGTGAAGTGCTTCTTAGAGTAAAAAAAGGTGAATGGAAGTAGAGGGGCCAAGAATAAGTTTCACCAATTACTAATAATCATTCATCATGATTATGATGCTAATTAGTAATGATGTTTGCTTTGAACCTAAACAAACTTCCAAATATCACATTAAGCCTAGAGAGAGAATGAGCTAGAGAGGGCAAATTATATATATATGTTTGCTATAAATTTTGTTGTGACCCATGTGTCCATACTTTTCATCCAGCCTGTTAAAAATTATGGACCCCAATTTTGAAGTTGACATTGCTGGGAAAATTACTTTTTTTTTATTATATATATTATTAAAGCAGTACTAATTAAAGGATTTAAATCTGAAAAGCTTCTGATTGTTTGAGAATTTTTGTGTGGTCATTATAATTTGTAGAGACTTTATATACAGTGAGTCCATTTCATATAATAATAATAATAATAATGACAAGAAGTTTTATAGATGAAGATCATTAGGGCCTCTAATTAAGTTGCTATTTATATGCTTTTCCACTTATGGAGACTCATATCACGTGGGTTTTGCTGTGATTAATATATAATTAGTGTTTTGTTAATAAAAAATAATAGACAACAACAAGAATAATAATAGTAATGCATATGCATTGAGGTTCTTATTCTACAAGCAGACTCTAATTATTTTGAAATGGGTTCTTTATTATGCACATAAATTACTACAATTTTCATTGACCATTTTGGCGATTGATAAGATTTAAACAAAATACAATCTAAATCCTATTTTGAGATGATAACCTGCTGATTATTGAAGTGGTCCATGGGCAGTTGTACTCAGTGTATAGCTAGAACCAAAATGGGATAACTGCTATATATTGTCACAAACCTTAATATTATCTTAACAACATTACAGCGAGCATTTAGAAGTTAGGACACAAATCATTAAGAATTTGCAAAGAGACTGAGTTGCTTGTTTCCAACAAGGGGAAATTTGAAAAAGAAAAAATGACAAGGTAGAGTATAGTATGGGCCATGGCACAAGTGGTCCATAGTCCACATAGACCCATAATTCTTACCCACACCTTTAGCTGACCCACTGAGCCCTTTTTGGCTGGACAACTATAACATTTGGTGCGTTAAGAGTTGGGTCGAGGTTTCACCTTTTTCTGATATATAATAGGCTCTTGGCTCTAGAAGTATATGGGAATGGGACCCTGGTAGAGTTTTTGCAAGATGGGTAATTAGTTGCCTACCCATCATTATTATAGAACCCTTGGAGTCTAAAAATGGCTCTAAAAGATTGAAAATATCTTTTGAGTATTTTCTTTCTTAGAGTACAAAATGACATGTTAGTTGAGTTGTAAAATGACCCACCAATTAGTGGAGTTGTCTGTCGAGATAAAATTATGCCAACCTTGGCAATGTCACTAGATATGACCCAATTAACATGCAACAGAGATCAATAACCTCCCCCACAAGATCTACTCTGAAGAGGGTAATTGTCATTAATTCCAATTTATTAGTCTTCTAAAATAATTTAACTTTCATGATACGTACCATACTCAAAAAAGAAGTTTAATAACAATTTAATTTTCATTAGAGGACTATTAAGTAAATTATCCAATGAAAGTTGCTCTTGCTCTCTCTCTCTAATTTTTTGTTATAATGGCCCAATATTGGACATAGAAATAGTGGGTGTCTGTCCATTTCAAATAGAACAGTTGCATTAGCTCATGAAGCCCATCTGTGCATACTCTGGGCCTGTCCCAGTTTTGGCTACTGCTGTTCGGAATATTGATCATCTAATTACTTATTTACTTGAAAGCTCTTCCTCATAAAGAATATAGGCAGGATGTGGTCTTCTACTGCTAGAATTTTCTATCTAATATGTACTTCTGGCCATGAACACTGTCAATGGAGCGCCATCAGATGTCTGCTAGAGTTGAATTCTTCCAGAGAAATGACGACAGATCGAGATACAAGCTCTCGACTATCTACATTACGAGACTGACACTCGATTATTCCATTTGTGGTCTAAATAGCATTCCTCAAACAACTATATACGTGTTAGGTCCCATAGTCTTCTCTTTTTCTTTCCCTTTCTCAGTATCTCTAACTATCTGCTAATTCCTCTCAATCTTTGAACAAACAGAGCTGTCCAATCTTCAGCTAGAGTAACATTAACATTAGGGTTACATGAGCAGGGCTGAGCTGTATTTTGTTACATATGTGCCTTTAATAAGAATTTTGTTTTGGTTAGTGACCATAGGCTGAGTACTAACCCTACTTTGAGAACTTGGATCCTTTTTGGGCTAATTCCTAATCAGTGATTTAAGTTCAAATGTTCTTATCTTCTTATAAAAGAAGAAGGCCATAATAGAAGATTCTATTTGAACACTTTTGATTTCATTTCCTACATATGGATTAATACAGACTTGCACGTAAAATTCTCATATTGTATTTAATGCATAATATATTCAGTTCTGGTTTTTATTTAGTTTAAAATTACTCTTTGAATCCTTATATTTTTATAAATTGAACTTTAAGTCTACTATTTGCCTCCACAAGTTTTTGCAAGTTCTCAACTCTCTGTTAATTGCCCTCTTAAAATTACCTTTAAGATCCTCAATTTTTCATAAAAGTTTATTCCTAATCTCAATCGATTTTCTTTTTTCTTATTTTCCCCGAGTAACGAAATATTTTGGATATACCACCAAATTTATATTAACTTTAAATTACAAGCTAATCTTTCTAATTTATTAAATAATTATATATAATTGGTGTATCCATCTATCAACAAGGTAAAATTTTAAAATCTTAATCAATTTAAATTTTTGTATATTTAGAAGCTAAGGGTAAATTTCAGTTGGAAGATGAAGAAGGTTAACAATTAATTTTCTTTGCTTTATTTGAGGGTTAACTACTAACGAGATTAATGGTTAACTATTGTGCAATGCAATTTTATTAATAAAGAGGGTTAATAGCTAAATTAATATTTTTTATTTTATTTTTCTAAAAATCATGTTTAATTAATTTTATTTAGTCATTACACACATTAATTTTTATTGTTCACTTTACAGAGGCATTCTTCCAAAAATTGATGTCTTTTTTTTTTTAATTCGGTGAGGTATTTGTCTTGACCAAATTATATGATCGACAAAAAATAGTTAGAATTTAGATAAATTATCACCAATACAAAAGACTCTTCTATTGCGGTCTATGAACACAAAGTCAAGGGATGTGCAATTTCTTTTGAAAATATGAAAATGGGATATCTTTTCTCAAAAGTCAACTTCTTTCTAGAGGACTTAACTGACTATTGCTAATTAAGAACAAAAAATCTAAATTGGAATGTTATCATGCATGATGTAACACTTATTTTTCTTTTCAATAATTAGTATTTTCTGAAACTAATTAAATATTAAAAACTCTAATCTTTTAAACCCAAAAGAAATATATATATAAATAAATAAATAAAGAAAACTCATGGGCATCAACATTAAAGAAAGAAAATTGAGTTTTAATTTTATGTAGATAGATATCTTCTTGATAAAGGCATAGTAGCAAAGGGTTAGACTAAAGCAAGGATGCTTACAAGAACTATTAAGAGTGTTCAAGAATGAAAACCCATATTAACTCAATAATGCAAAACAACATCTTAGAAAAATATATATGTGTGTGCATGTGCATGTGCATGCATAATTAAATAAATAAATAATGATTGTCCATGTGTTTCTGCTTATGCACCATATGATATATACAGATTCTCCAATCTGATCTTTTATGTATATAATATACTTTTTAGAAGCTTCAAGGAAATTAAAATGATGCATGTTGCATTAAAATAGCTCTAACCCTTTATTCTCTTTTTGAAATTAATAATAAAAACAAAAATAAAAGAATAAAGATGAAAAAGAATCAATTAAATTAAGTGGAACACATTCAATCTTATCTTAAATATAAAATATCAAATGTCGAAATAATCATAAATGCAGATCTAAAATTGATTAAATAAGACTAATTTTTATTTATTACTAGTTAGTGTTGAGGATTTAAATTTAAAATTGATTAATTCAGAGAGTGACTGCTTGAGTTTGGAATACAAGAAAAGGAAATTGGGTATTACTGATATTTACGTATTGAAAAATATTGAAACCAAGAAAAGTAAAAATGTAGAATTTGATGTGTTTTATGTATTTTACGACGGTCCAATTAATTAATGGGAAGTGCACAAATATACCTAAGTGGGTCCGAAAGTGGACAATTTTCTGGCTGCAAATCACTTGTCTGAACTTGAATTTGGTGCTGCTTTGAAGTCTTGGCTGCTGTCATGCGCCTTTTACTATTGTATTTATTATTCTTCTCACTGACTAATTTAAGTATTAGTATTTTATTGTTTGTGGTCCCAATCCTGGACCATTAATTAATTAATTATAGAATCGTATTCTTCTAGAAGACTATCTGCTGTTTCTACCACATGGTTCTATCAGAGTTCCCCACTCACCAGGATCCCCTCATAACCCTCCGATCATGATTTCCGTGCAATCACGATTCCTGTTTGTTCGCCAATTCACATCAAACTAGAAAGGCTTGCTTGTCTTGAATGAATTATCCATTTGTTTCTTTTAATAACATTAATTTTATTACTTCTCAAAATGTTTTGTCTGAATTAACCTGCTTGGTTGAATACAATTATTTTAAAATAATTTTAAAAGTTAAAATCAAAAAACTATATTAAAAAGTAATATTTGATCCCAAATGATAGACTATCAGAAAGCGCGAGTGAGTAACCATCATTTATCAATATTAATTAAAGTTATTATAATTGTGAGAATATAATTTAACCTAAGGTCAATAAATCTATTTTTGTATGAAAGGAATTTTTGATATGAATTATGTACATAAAGATTGGTTTGAAATGTTCAATGGCGTCCAAATGTGACTAACAATTTTACCCATTTGACTTTAACTTTATTTAATTATTTAATATTTAGGTTTACATAAAGGTTGTTGGAGTTCAATTTTTATTTTTACTTTGAGAAATGTTAGACTTGGAGTAAGTACCACAATGAAGATTCTAGATTCTACTGTATTTGGAAAATCCCCCGGGTCTTATTCAGTCAAGTAAAAAATATTACTGGCTTGATAAAGATAATTATTTATGTAGTCCCAAAAAAAGTATTACATTAATAAAATAACTAACAATTACATTTGGGTTTCTGGGAAAATAAAAGACAAAATACAATGAATTAATTCTCATTTTTTTTTTAGTTGAAGCTTTTCTCTTTTAAATTTTTGAAAGTCAGTTTATTTAAAAATTGAAGTTTGAAAACGAATTCACAAATTATATTTGATTATATATATATATATATTTCAACTCCTTCAATCTTAATTTTTATTTTATTTATTAATAGTTAATTACAAAAGACTAATTCTTAAAAAATTAATTATAAAATGTAATTTCTTTGTATTATTTATTAATTTAATTTTGCACATAAAAATGAATATAACTTTTTAATATTTTGATAAGGGTTAAATATTAACTTTCATTCTATTTAATATTTAAATTGATAAATAAATTCTATAATTTTTTTAGATAACACTATATTAAAATTAAATTTTAATTGTATGTTATAATATATTACAAAATCCATGCAATAATAGATTACATGTAATAACTAGCATTCTAATAGAGAATTAGGAAAGAGAAATTTCATGCATTTCTAAAATATTCACCCCACATTATCTAAAAGCAAAAGAGAAGGACCTTTCTTTTCTACAAAAGAAAGTGGTTTTAGAGATAATATGGAATCAACAAAATTGTTTGTCCTTTAGCTTAGTTTTTCAAAAGAATAATCATTCCATTCCAATTGAAAGTTACTTTTCTTCTTTTTCTTGTTACTCCATCCTATATTATATAATTTAAATTTAATTAATAATTATCAAATATATTTCTCTATTTTATTGCAGCTTTTATATATAATTCAATAAGAAAATTAATAAGGTTAATAAGAAAGTAAACTATTTTAAAAATAAATGAATTTACTCAGCATAATTAATTAGTTTAAAATTATGTAATTTAATATTGATTAATTACTTTAAACAAGCCGAGCACACAATCTTTTATTTTATTTTACAATAATCAACCCAGCTTGCAAACTTAATTTATCTCGGCCAAAGAAAGTAGGCCAGAACCAATTCCCTACATATTAATGATTGAAGCTCAAGTTAGGGTTTTTATTATATTAGACAGCCAAAGATGACTGGATAGAGTTTTATAAAGTCTTTTTTAATTTATTTAAATAGGGATGGAAAAGATTAGTTCCCAGAATTGAACGATTGACGGCGATTCTGGCCATTGCTGCACTTCGCATTAGAACCTTCTAAGCAAAAATCACAGTGCCACGTCGAAATAATAATAATAATAATAATTAACAAACCATGTTTGACCACACGAAATGCCAGAGAAAGTCCTTCCCTTCTAAGTGGATCCCACTTCCCCCCCTTACCTTAGTCTAACTTCCCAAGTCTTTCTATTGATTCCCACGATACTGCCCCTCCATCCCCTCTCATTTATAACCCAACCTCTCTGCCCTCTCTTCTTTAATAATTCACTCTTTTCTTCTTCTTCTTCTTCTTCACATGAAACATGCTCCGTCAGTTGCTAAATCCTTGAACTGAAATCGAGAATCAAGAATTCAGATTGCTATTTTTATTTTTACTTTTTCTTTTTATACAATAACTCCACCATGACTGCTTCCTATTACACGCTCATCTCTATTTTCACCATCCTCCTCGCTTCTCCCTTCACCGCCCTCGCTCAACCCTCCCCCGCCGAAGCACGCGACCCTTATGGCTACGCACGTGTTACGCCCTCCATGGCGATTATCATCGTTGTCTTAATCGCCGCTCTCTTTTTCATGGGATTCTTTTCTGTTTACATCCGCCACTGCGCCAACTCCAGCAACGGAGTCAGCGTTCAAGGTTTAGCCAACGGCGGTAGATCCCGGAGAGCTGCGGCGGCGCGTGGTTTAGACGCAGCCGTGATTGAGACCTTTCCTACTCTGGTATACTCAGAAGTAAAAGGGCTTAAGATAGGGAAAGGAGCGTTAGAGTGTGCAGTTTGTTTATGTGAATTCGAAGATGATGAAACTCTGCGTTTGTTGCCTAAATGCGATCATGTTTTTCATCCTGATTGTATTGATGCCTGGTTAGCTTCTCACACCACTTGTCCTGTTTGTCGATCTAATTTAACTCCCCAACCCGTTGACCCACCCACCCAAACCACCGAGTCATTGCCCGACTCATCATCGGACCTTGAAGCTCAAAACGAAGCCGTCGTAGAATTAGAACCTCAACCAGAAGTTTGTGAAAATGCTCAAGTTGCTGTAGCGCCAGAGCCAGAAGTCATGAGTGTAAACCAAACTCTGAATAGGAACCGTACACGTGGATCCAGATCCGGCAGGCCAAGTAAGTTCCCGCGTTCACACTCTACTGGCCATTCTTTGATTCAACCGGGTGAGAACACTGACCGGTTCACTTTGAGATTACCTGTTGAGGTTAGGAAACAAATAATGAACCGGGAATTGAACCGGACTATGAGCATGGTGGTTTTTTCAAGAGAAAGGAGTTCGAAAAGAGGGTACAAAACCGGCGGCGGCGAAGGGAGTAGCAGAGGGAAGTATAAACGACTTGAGCGGTTGGACCAAGGAGCAAAATCGGACCGGTTGGTTTATAATAGAACGCCATCGTTCTTAGCCAGAGCTTCATCGTTTTTGACGAGAGCTTCATCCTCTGTTCGGTCCCCAAGAGTGGCTGCCAGTGATGGGGAAGGGACTTCAACTGGACCGTCTGGACCACACGCGGTTCAATCAAACCGCCCTCCAGTTTAATGATTAATTACTGTAATTTCACGACTTAGTGCAAAGTGTTGATAGTATTTACAATTTTTCCACTTTTTTTTAGAAGAGAAAATTATTTCATTTTTTTATTTTGTAAATTTCATGTGATGTATCAGAAGACAAGTTATTGGATAGACATGGAATTCTATTTAGTGAATAAGTTGCAAAATGGGGAATGAAACTAAAAAGATGTGAAGTCAAATAACATAATGTCAAGGAATGACTTAAAAAAGTATGGGTTGTTGTGTTGGTATATAATACGACCCGAAAACAATTGAAAGCTTTGGGAGTTGAACGAGTCTATTATTATTGTTTCCGTAGCTTTCATTCTTTTACATTTATGCAAATATAATCAGAGTTAACCTTTTGAATTCCGTGCTGCAGAAGGACATCTCCAATTTTAATTTTCTTTCTTTAAATGCAATCTAGTTTATTCTTTATTTTACTACATATAAACAAAATTCTCTTTCTCCTTTAATACATTTTTAAAAAAAATATTTGAATTATGATTATATAATTTATTTTCCTTATAAAATATTTTTCATTCAAATTGTGAAACTGCGTTTAAAAAATAAGTTACTTTGTGAGGTATCTATCATATACTACAAATAAATAAATTCATTGTGTTTTATAATGGCTCTTTTAAAATTAGATTAAAAATTTAAATTATTATTTTTTGTATGTGTGAGTATAATTATTAGTAAATAATTTTTAGCTTCTAAATTTCATCTAATTTCTTATAATATTTAAGATGGGGAACACAATGAAGACAAATAAAAAACGATAATGTAAGAAAATCTGAAAAAAAAATATAAATTTTAAAAATAAAAGTATTAAAATTTAAAAGAAAAATGAAAAAAAATTAAATTTTTTTATTTATAATAATACATAAAAAATTATTAAAATTTCATGTCTATAAAAGTTAATCACTTTTTAAATATTATTTTATTTTTAAAATTTTTATAAAAATTATAAGTTGAATACCATCTAATTTCTATAAATTTTTTTAATTTTTTTTTTTAAAAAGTTAGTTAATACTCAATGTATTAAAGTCTTAATTGAATAGGGATGAGGTTCTCATTCATTGCTGTGATGAACTAGAAAATGAAACAAAAGGTATTCATGTGTTTGGACAGTGAGTTTGCAAGTTGTTAATAGAATCTGCAAATTCCATCTATCTTCTTAATTTATGCCAAGTTGTTCAAATTATATTTTCAATTTATGGGCAAATTGAAAGCCGATTATCTTCTTAAAACCGACATTTTGTTTTCCAGAACAGAAAAAAGAGAATTTAATAGAGATTAGTATCAAATGAGCATTGGGCTTACAGCCCTACCCACAAAGACAATCTATTCTGCAGGCCTAGAAAGTGCTCCTTCTTCTTCCTGGACGAAAAGAGAGCAAAAATGGAGAGACAGGAACAACAAGAAGAAGAAGAACGTAGTAACAGAAAATCAAATGCCAAAAAAGTAGTAATACAGATACCATCGTACCAAGAAGTTATTGAAAGTTCACAAAATCCAAAAACCGAATCTTTATTCAAGCCATCTCAAACTTTCTCTCAAGCTTTCTCTTTCATCAAAGACTCTGAATTTTACACTCCTCCTCCTCAATCCAGTGCTGTCTCTAATAATGCAAACTCAATCCAGACCACCCAAAGGTGCTTTCTTTAACCCCAATTTTCAACTTTCTTTCCTTTTTTTCTTTTACAATTTTTATTTTGGTTTGCTTACATTTGGGGGAAATTGTGAAATACAGCGTGCCTTCACCTTCTCAATCTGTTGCTCTTACTGGTAACTATCGCAACTCGATCCTTGTTAGCCACAGGCAGGTAAATTAAAGCTTCTTTTTCGGAATAGAAAGAAAAATTGAATAAAAAAAAGGTGCAATGTTTTCTTTTTCTTGTTTTTTCTTTTGTTGTCTTTTTAACTGTAAAGTTTGTTCCTTTATGCAGAAGGGGAACCCACTGCTTAAACATATACGAAACGTGAGGTGGGCTTTTGCTGATGTTGTTTGCGACTACTTGCTTGGCCAGAACTGCTGTTCTCTTTATTTAAGGTTTTAGCTTCATACTTATTTAATGTTGTTATATGTATGTTATTTGGTATCATAATTTATTTTTGAAAATGCTGAGTCGAATTTCTTAGATAATGGAAATTCTTCGTCATAAATTGAATAGAACCCAACTTATATGATCATAAGCTAAGCATATAGTAGTACATTGCTTATTTTGCTCAGTTACGCCTACATTATGCTAATTTTTACAAGTTAACCATTTGTTATAGTTTGCGGTATCATCTACTGCATCCAGACTATCTGTATTATCGAATTAGAGAGCTCCAAAAGAATTACAAGCTTCGTGTTGTTCTGTGCCATGTCGATGTGGTAAGCTGTTTGTGTAACTGTTAACTTTTTATGCCTTTTGGACAAGATAAATATTCAGTTTATTTTATTTAGTATTTAAAAATATTATTGTTCATTGTTCTCATTGGTTTCAGGAGGATGTGGTTAAACCTTTACTTGAAGTCACTAAAACAGCTCTACTTCATGATTGTACTCTATTATGTGCTTGGAGGTAAGCTGCATTATTTCCCTCGTGCGGGTGAGACTTAGTTCTTAAAAAATTAGGTATAGAAGTTTGAATATGAAAATGCTCCATGTGTTACATTGCAATTTTTCTCAGCATTCTCAATTTAGTGTGACATAAATTTGTTGTTGTTTGTAGTTCAACATCGATTAACATGCTTTCTTTACATTTTAGAATATGATTTATCAATTCCATAGACTGTTGGACCAATGTTGTAAATGATTCTGTTATGTTAATAATTAATGAACTTGTTTCTTCTATTTGACAGCTTTAGATCTATTTTTACTGACAAACCTTTTTGATATTAGCTTGGAGGAATGTGGCCGTTACTTGGAGACAATAAAGATGTACGAAAACAAGCCTGCAGACCTTATCCAGGGCCAAATGGATACAGATTACTTATCACGGGTATACTTCTTTGAGGCCCCTTCATAAATATATCTGTTAATATAGTTTAACCTGAATTCAGGAACAGTAACTTGGTATGCTAATTATTTCTGTTATTTGAACTGAATAAACTGAAACTATGTTTCTTTTGATTTAGCTAACCCATGCTCTCACAACTATTCGACATGTTAACAAGACTGATGTTGTTACCCTTGGGTCTACCTTTGGGGTATGTCCTCTGTTTTGGCCCTAGGTACTGCGTGATTAGTTGATTATCTTTCGGGCAATTGCTTCTCAGGAACTAAATGTTAGTTTCTTTGCAGTCTCTTTCTAATATCATGGATGCATCGATGGAGGATCTAGCTCGTTGCCCTGGAATAGGAGAACGCAAGGTACTTTGATGATTTTCTGTATTTTGTTAAGTTCATCGCCAGCAAACCTAGCATTTGGCTGCAATTAAATGTTTAATGGTTTTGGTTGTTCATCGTATGTGCATTCATAAAGTTCGGTGGGTTCAGGTGAAACGCTTATATGACACTTTTCACGAACCATTCAAGCGGGTTGTTTCCAGTCACCCTGCTGTTCCAGAAACATCACAGAAAGACAGTGAACCTGCCTTGGTGGATGAAGTTACAGAAGTAGGGAAGGGAGAATATGACGAGAGCAAATGGAGGAAGAAAGAACCTGAGTTAACAGTTAAATCAGCTCTATCTGCCGCATTTTCTAAGTATGCTAATACATTTGTTAAAAGAACTGATAAATCAGAGGGAGAAAATGCAGGAGAGACAAGCTGTTCCGTGGAAACAGGAACTGATAATAGAAACCCTGGGGAAGGGGCTGGAAGTTGATCCTTATTTTCCAACATCTCGGTAACATCAGTCACAGAAAATGTCTCAGATTTTCATGTTATCACCGGAAAGATAGTCATTGTAATAGTATACTAAATTTCTTCTTTGTTCTATGTAGTAGCTGCCATCAGAAGGTTAAATTAAATTCATCAGGCCAAATTCCAAACTGTAGTTTATTTTGTACATATGTTGATTGATTAGTGATTCTGTACAACTGTCTTTTGTTATAAAGGAGAGTAGCATTCTAAAAGCTACAAAATGACCATGAGCGTAGCACCTTTTAGTGTTGCTCTTTTAGACTTAAAGAATTTCCAATTAGATACACAAAACTGGCACACTTGCTATTCTCAAGTTTCAACGATTTTTATGGTAGTTTCTCCTTTCAAGTTATGCTAATGCCATTTTATACACCCAAACGATGTGATGAATTAATTCCAAATCTAGTGCAGAGGGAAGCCCTAATTCTTATCTGAATCTCTCTTTTTTGTGTGCATTTGTGTAATGGTAGCCGCAATTCCCCACATCTAAGGAATGAAGACATCTTCTGTATGTGAATTAGTGAGCAGCAGCGTTACAGTGGTGAAACAAACTAATGCTTTCAAGTGAACAAAAGAACAATGTACAAAAAGTTGATAATCATTCAGGAAACTTCATTTTTTACTCTTATTTCAACCCAATGTAGAATGATAGAATGTACGTCAGTAGTACCGTTGCCAATTTATTTACGGCCAAGGAAGACAAACTATAGCATGGTGGCTCTCATTATGCTCCAAAAAAGACTTCCTATTTCTACCCTCAGCAGGGAGTTGTACAATTTTACAATTTCTGAACTGTCCTTAAGACCTGGGACTAACTACATGATTGTGAAATCTAGAGGAAGCTGATGACGAAACTGAAGAGAGGTTCTTGACCAGAGGGATTAGTGACTGAACCACATCGGTCATTAAAGGCCGGTAATCTGCTTCTGGTTGAACACACATGGCTGCAATTGCCGCTACCTATTTGCAGTGAAATTAGTTTTTGAGAAAGTTAGTTGGGATGCAGCTAAGTAATATTTCAAACCCAATACAAGAGTTGCTGATAATATAAAACGGAGGCAACCTGAATCAAATCTTTCTTCGAGTAGTTCCCACGCAAAACTGGATCAACCATTTCCACAACCTTTTCTCTGTTAGTTAACCTTGGAAGAGCCTGTAGAAAGGATTATGACCAATAAATTTCATTCGTGTGTTCACACTCATATTGGAATAATAGGAACTGAAGGTTTAACCTTGATAAGATGACAAAGTTCTTAAAGTCATTTTCTAAGTTAGTTCATTTTTAAGAGAGGAAGTGATGCACTAAGTTTACTAACCCAGGAAACAAGTACATGTTCACCAGGGGGCCGCTTGGTATCCACAGGTATCCGGCCAGTTAACAGCTGTAAAAGAACTACGCCATAGCTGTATACATCTGATTTTGTCGTAAGCTTACCAGTTGAAGCATACCTAATTTCATGACAAGAAACTCAGTTTCATATCAGTTAATAATTACTGCAAGAAACTTTTGTAAACTGCTATTCTAATGTCAGTTGCAAACTATAAAGAAACTGCTATATTTGCTAAGATTTCCCAAAGTCAGGCATTGAAATGGAGATGATCTCCTTTGCAATTATCAAATGGCGTTTCAGCTTGATTTTTAGCTTCCCGTATGAAAATGACATGCTGCCTAATAACAACCTTACGATGCCCATGTGCAATATTTTGTGGAAATTGACATTTCATTGCTGTTTTGATATGTTCATTAAATAGAAATCCATGACAGGCAAAGGAGCACTCACTCTGGAGCAAGATAACCACTGGTCCCAACCACACGTGTCAATGTCTGACCGTTGATCTTGTCCGAACCCATCTTGGCAAATCCAAAATCGGAAACCTTGGCACGGAAATTTTGGTCAAGCAAAATGTTGCTGCACTTGAAATCACGGTGGATAACTGCTGGTATTGTGTTTTCATGAAGGAACTCCAGTGCCCTAGCACAATCAAGGGCTATGCGCAGTCGGGTCCCCCAATCCAACGGCTGATATTGCTTGTGATGAAGATGATATTGAAGGGTACCATTAGGCATGAATTCAAATATCAGGAGTCTATGGTGCTGGTCAGCACAATAGCCAAGGAGTTCCACCAAGTAAGGTGAGTGCAACCTGCTTAGCAGGTCCACCTGAAAAATATGGAGAAATAAAATGAGATTATGACTGATCTATCTCCATGTGCAGAAAATTGAATAGCATTCAATAAATAACAGTAAGTTAATCTTGATAAATAGACCATTCAAAAATTCAAACTGCACTCTCATTTTTGAGTAACTAATTGTTGACTTTAAGCCCCTTTTAAGATCCTTAAACTAAGGTTACTAGGTTAGCTAAAATCTGCAATTTGTATTAGAAAACAAAGTAGAGGTAATAAAACCAAAAAATACAAACCAAAAGGAGAAGGCTAATGGAAACAAAAGATAATAAATGAAGTCACTTGCCTCTATCCTAAAGGCACGTTCACCTTGCTTTCCTTCTCTTCGAAACATCTTAATGGCAGCCAAAGTACCATCTGCGAGGACACTTTTATACACAACTCCATAACCTCCATTTCCTATCACATTTGCTTCACTGAATCTGTCTGTAGCTACTTCAAGCTCCTTGTATGTGAAAACTTGGACTCCTTTGTGTTTTCTTGGAGGTTTTTGACTCATATTGCTTCCATATAGACACCCTTCTTTCACATCTGCCACATATTGCAAGACAAGGATTGGCTTTCACTTTTGAAATTGAAATAGAACAAAAGAAACTGAATAGTTACAGGATTTCTCCTTCAATTCTTAATTTTACTAAAATCAAAGAAGTCATGTAAAACATGTATAATTGATTGTTCAAAATGAACATTGTTTTCATTTCCACTATTGGCAAGAAATGAAAACAGAAGCAGAAAAGACATAGAAAATATTTCTTTAATTTCTTTTTAAGTGTTGGATGTAACAAACATATAAAATGTGAAAAAGGGTAATAATTACCTGGGCTAGAAGTAAAGCTTACAGTGGTATCAGCAACAAACCAACAAGTTTTGTTGTTAATGCTGCTATTGTCTTTGGAACTGCTTACATTTTTAGCAGATTTGAGTCTTTTAAGCATCACTATAAGCATAAAGATAGCAAGAATTACAATGGCACAGATGGCAGAGATGATAATGATGAGAATGGAAGTTGAGGAAAGTGTGCTGCTATGGTGGTGGCTATGAGTATGATGAGAATGGGAATAATTGTGTTTAAGGATGTGGTTGCCAAGTGGCCTTGCAGGTGCTGCAGCAGAATTGGTGCTAGTTTCCATGAGCACAAACAGCAAGAACAAAGAAGAAAAGAGAATGACTAGAAGAGACAGAAAAAGCAAGACAGAGAGATAGAGAGAGTGAGGAATTGGAAAGATAGGTATAAGAGTTTGTATAGTTGTAGGGTGGAATTTCCTTTCCTAGGAGGTCTGTAATTCTACAACTCTCTCTCTCTTGAATAATGAAGGTATTGCTGTGTACTTCCTTCGTCCCTTCTTTTGTATTTTGTAAGGAGTAGTCTCTGTCTTTGTATCAGAAAAGTTTGCAACTATTTTCACACATCTTCCTCTCATCCATATCATTAGGTGATAATTACCTTCTATTTTCTAGTATTCAAGATCCTTGATTGCCAGCTTAATTCTTCATGCTGGCATTTATAATCTGAGCACTTTGTAGAAAATGACTTCTTATGATCCTATCCTGGTTGGAATAGTTATTGTCTAGGTAGCCAGATTGACCATAAAGTTCTTTAGGGGTATTTTCTGTTAATAAAATATCACGTCTTATGATCACCTCCACTTAATTGCAATATGCCTGATTTTCATTATCTAAAATCATACGTACACCCAAGATTAGCAACCATTATTGCAATGTAACAAGATCATTTTCCATAACTTTTTTTATCTTTATGGATACATTGAAATAAAATAAAATTCTCTCTTCCTTCTACCGTTCTTTAACCATTGAGAATGACACAGCAAGAGACATGACCTCTACCCCTTACCCCTAGAAGCAAAATATCACTATCTTCCTGGGCTGGGATTTTGTCTCTTCTCTTTCATTTTGTCCCTTCCCCACAAGAGAGTGTGGGAGAGAGATACGAAGGTGGAAAATTTTGCCTATCTGCAAGTCACAAGGGTCATGCCAGCATCACAATTTGATATAAGTAGCTGCTGCCTGAGTACAGAGAAAAATTCAACTCAAGTAGGGACCAAGAGAAAATTAATGACAAAAGATATTGTTACGTTCATATGTTTAAAGCCCTCTATCCTATCGCCATTATCTAGTATCATGTGATGCTTGCCTACCCGAGTGATCGAGTTACTGCCATTCTATATCAAGGATTTTCTTCAATTCATAAAATCAAACCATTTTATCAACTGGTCCATATATATATATATATATATATATATATATACATGTATAGAAGGTTGGTTTCAGTACATTCAATATGCAAAACACATGAATTTACGATGGTAGACTTGCTAATCTCAAATATTCTAATTTCCATTCATCAGAGATATCTCCGAGTTCCAACAATATGTTACATGAGAAACTACTCGTGTGCTAATATCAACCGAAAATGTACTGAGACAACATGCCCCATAATGTCTTCCGCCTCTTCATGAATGGCAATGCAGTAGCACGCTTAAGTTGCAAGATTTTACAGATTCATCAATCATCTGGGAAACCTAGAAATCTATTTATAAGCTTGACAACAGGGGTTGCATCTCCTGCAGAGTAAGGAAGAAGAGACTCCAAATCCATATCTGCAATTATATGATGAAGTGTTTGAGGACGAGCACAATATAAATACTTCCTCTCTGCTAGTTCTTCTGCAAGTTCACTTTGGTGATTGTCCATCAAATCTTCATTCACCACGACAATTAATGGTTTCTGAAGGCGCAGAGTCTCAAATATACTCCCTGAGCCTGCATGAACAATCAGAGCCAGTTCAAGCCCTACCCTGGTATCCAAACAAATGGAGTGAAATTGATAACTCCAAACTCTTGAAAGATTGAACAACTGAAGAAATTATATTGTGATGCGATGCCAAATATAAGATTCAACTAGTAACGGGCCAATTGATGCTCAACCACCAATTTGAAGTATTTCTTAGAATATGTGTCCATCACATTGAAGATTTACCATCTAGTTCGAATTTCTAGCATATATGTCCTCATATAAAATTACTTGTTGCCAACTTAGCAATAAAACACATTTTCCTGCAAGCATGACAAATTGTTCTGACAGTCAGAAATGATCCTTTACCTTGGGTGGGGAAATTTGATCAAGAAGGATGGAGCTGCAGACCTAGTCTAACCCCATATCCCTTTTATCTTTTTAGTTAATATTACTCCATTGCCCAAAAAATGGATAAAGGAGCAGGGGAATAGCCCTCCAAACAACTAGCCACTGTACTGGAGATAACTTTTCACACAACCTCCAAACTATCTAATATAGCAGATTAAAAACCAAATGCATGAAAATTACAGCAGCATTAAAACCAGACAGGACAATAACATCCATTAATATCAAGTGTAAAAGATATCACAACAGCTTACCAGCATGACTGATGACAAGAGATGCTGATCTTAGATGGTCGGCAATACTTGATGAAAATGTGAAGTAATCAACAGCGAGAGAACCATCTTCTCCTTCCGTCTGCACAGAAAAGAAAAGAAGAGAAAATCCATAAGAAACAGGATAGGAATTTGAATTTAGAGACTCATGGGTCTAAAGAAGAAAGCAGTCTTCCAAGAAAAAAGGCATGCCTTTGTTTAATCAAAAGTACCATTGAAGACTTGAAGAGCAACTCTATTTCCATGAAAATCAAGTTTCTTCATGCAAAAATATTGTAAAGAAAATATGTGAACCTGAACCTTAGCTAAACACAAGATTAATAGGAAAAGAATGTCAACTATAAGCTTTTCATTTTTCATCTCCAAACTTCTAAGCAAAACACATAATTCAACAACAATTAATGACCTTTTGGCATGTGCCCTAAGTTTATCCAACTAGAGCACCATGTAAATTCATTTTATTGGCAGGGTTGCATCCTGTAACATAGGAAAGAATCCTTGACAGTGTTCAGAATCCTTGATCTTCACATAAAGACCGTTCAAGGTGAGATAATTATCCTCACCTAGACTATCATGCAGTGTTAAATTACAGAAAAAGCATTAAACTTGGTCAACCATGCCCACCACTTCAATGACACTGATTATAGAAGCCAGCAAAAAGATCATAGCAATCCTTAACAGATGCCCCCGATGATACATTGTCCCTGTTCTTTAGCTTTCTAAATTTTAAAGTAATTTCAATCCAGAAAGACCTCAACCACAAATTGCAGCTACAATCCCAAGACAGACTTCAACCATTTTCAATTCAAATCACATAATAAGAAAGAAAAGGATTTAGACTTTATGCTTAACGTCAGAAATTTCGAGCAACAGTACATGAAACAAAGGAGAAGTAACATCGCAACAATGCCCGACAATTAGAATAAAACAACAGCCTCGCATTTCAAATAACATAATAAGATAAAAGATTTCAAATATATGCTTAACCTTAAAAACCCATAGATTGTGAAATTAGAGCCAAAGCAACAATCGCCAACAATTAGATTAAAACAACAATGCTAATATTCAAATAACATAATAAGCGAAATAACTTTAAATTTATGCTTAACCTTAAAAATCCAACTTAAAATTTATGCTCAAAACCCAATAAAAGTTCATGAAATTAAAGCAGAAGCAACAATACCCAACAATTGGATTAAGCAAAAAGAAACTCATGTTTCAAATAAGATGACAAGATAAAAAGGCTTTAAACTTATGCTTAACCTTACAAACTCATGAAACTAAAGCAGAAACAACAATACCCAAGAACTAATTAAAACAAAAAGTTCACATTTGGATTAGAAACTTAAAACCCATGATTAGAAAGAAAACCCAAAATTAAGAGCCAAAGTAAGAGACCTTGGTAGGAGTGTAAGATCCACGACCCATTTGAATAAGAAGATGGGTATATCCTTTTCTAAACAATTGCTGCTTAACTTGCTCTGTATCCACTGCTCTTACAAGAGCATCGAACAACGTTGTTCCTACTGTTACAAAAACCATTCTTTTCTTCTTGTTTTGATCCAAAGTATCTTCCATTACTTCTGTTTTCTTTTATTTTCTTTTCTTCTGATGCTTGTGAAGGCCCTGTTCCATCAACACTTGCACGTGGAGGGAGAGCAACTCATCTAGCAGTAGAGAGAAGCAATGAAATCAAGATAGCATTTACTCAACAATCACAATCATTTATAGCCAAACTTATGCAATAAGATTTAGTGTTATTGTAGGGGTCAAATAGGGCATCAATAAGGGCTATCTAAGCATTAAATGCATTAAAAAAGAAAGAGATTAAATTATTTTTAGGGGTTATCTCATCAGTAAATGAACTGAGCAGAGACAATATTATATTATTTTTAATCTGTAACCTTTTAATAAGTTATGTAAGTATAGACTAAAAGGTCAATTTGCTCCCTGAACTTAGAGCCAATGGGCAATCAGCCCAGAAATTAACTTTCTAGCCTAAAAGGTCAGCAACTTGGCAAAAATGGCCAATTTACTCCTGAATGAGGCTTGAAAGTAGGACGTGTCACATAAATTCCATATTAAGCAAGTAAATATAATTTAAATATAAAAAAATATTTGTAACAACAAATGCAAATAAATATCCTCTTCTCTCTTCCTTCGCCTCTCCTCTCCTCTCTTCCTTCATTTTTTGATCCTCTCCAACCTTTTCGTCTTTGATTCTCTATGGTGCTGTTCTGTTTCGACTTCTTCTCTTCTCTTTCATCTTGGTTTTGCCTGCTGGAAAAGTGCTTTCATTCATCGGAGCATTGCTATTCACGAGCTTAGAGAAAAAAGAAAGATGGGTAACAAGCTACCAAGCTTCGGTCAAAAAGAAAAGCTAACAAAGGTGGATTTTTCTAATAAAAAGTGGTGATTTTGACTTTGTTTTTGGGTAGTCAAGAAACTTGTGTACAGATCTGTAAAGGAGGCAGAGAAAGAGAAGTGTAGTTTTGATATTGATAATTGTCAGCTTTGATCATAAAACAGATTTGTACAAGTTACTATTATCAAGCCCATAATCAAAATTCTTCAATTTAGATTTCTTAAACATCTCTTCTGTTTATTCTATCACAATCTTAGGCCCAAAATAATCCCATGCACCCAAAATTAAACAAACAATAAAGCACAAAAGTCTTCATAAAAAAATGAAAATATTTGCGCAAACTATAACCCTTGAAAACTTAAATAATCAACTCTTATGATTAGCAGTAAGACTGTAAGGCTGACTCAAGCTTGTACCTTAAAAATTTGAGCTGAGCATGAATTTGAGATTCTATGAATTCTAATTTTGTTTGTAATTCTTTGAAAGCTAAGCTTATGTAAACAATACCAGGATTGAATATACTTTAATGCCTATGATCACACATTCTAAAATTGTGTAGTGAATAGCTAGACACTAAACCATCAAAACAACCAAAAATAATAACATCAAAAAACAAAAACAACAGCGAACAAAAATCTACAGTAAACAACATTAATGAATCAAAGGAAACTCGTTAAAATTACTGAATCAACAGTGAAAAAGAAACACATAAACTAAAACATCCAATTGGACTTGAGAATTTACCTAATCAAAGATCGTAGTAAAATGAACAATAAATTAATAGTGACTAAGCTAATTTTACTAGGTTTGATCTAGAGAGAGAGAAATCGGGATATGATTTGATCGGAAATTGGATTAAAAGAAACCCTAGATCCAATCAAACGTAAAGACGCAGAAGCAATGAAGATTCTGAAAGAAAGAGAGACCACTCACTTAAGCAGAGAATGGGAGTGATTGATTCATCCGAATTATAGTTATATCCGACCCAAATTTCTCACGTCAAAAATTACTTCTACACCTCTGCTCCAGGGCGGTGGTTACTTGGTTAATTCGAACCCGATACTTTTTCTTTTGTGAATATCTTTTATCCAAAAAAAAGCCACTATTAAACCTCGTACAAGTTTTCCTGCGCTGTAAAATATTCAGTAACACATGCCTTAACTCGAAATGGGTATTCAACAGCATTGTCACTGCAGTACTAAATTTGAGCTTAAATAAAATTTTTACTTGTTTATAAATTACCATACACAAATTTTTATTTGATATATTTCGCTATTTTGACATATAAATCTTTTTAATATATAATATTTTATATATATATATTTTTTATTTTATATACTTATTTTTTATACATAAAATTTATATTAATTTATTTTTTGAATGAAATACAATGATCCTCTTTAAGTATTTAAATTTTATTATTTAATAACTATTTAAAGAGAAATAAAAGAGATTTTCTAATATCTTATTGAATAAAAATATTATAAAATATAAAATATATAAGACAGCAACTAAATGAATAAATTGTCGTGAAATAACTACAGCTGAATAACTTTTCAAAAAGAAAATATAAAATTATAGCTGCATAATAAATTGTTCCATATGCAAAACAAAATTTATCAAAATACAAATCAAATAGAAGTGAAATTGATGTGGGGTGTAAACCAAGTAACATGAGCAGGGTAATGGTTATGGTAGTCCAGAGCAGGATAGTTACGTCTAATTTTGCCATCCACGAAACGAAATATTCCGCTTTCCCGAGCTACGAAGGGATCAAAATCGCTATAATTCTCATAATCGATATCATCCAATAAGTGAATGCAGTTTCCTTTGACTCCATTGAAATCTTTAACTGAAAGGGATACTGATGATCCTTTTCCACCAACAAATAACACTTGGTCATCATCCAATCTACCATTACTGTTATCCATCTTATACACCTCAAATCTCCTTCGTTTAAAGTTTCGAATGACACCAATGCCATCTTCATACTCATCCTCTATCCTAATCTCCACAGTTTCATCCACTACACAAATTCTCAACAACTCGCCACGCGATTCCACCAGAAAAGAGTCTGCCATACCACTGCTGTTAATGGATTCCATCGCATGCGCACCCTTGAGGTCATACTCTGTCTGAACATCCTCGGCGTGACCCAAGTCGATTGGACCATGAAACATTAGTTTAATCGGTACACTACATTTTGATACTCCCGAGTTGAAATCTGGAACAATATCCACCTTGTCCTTGTATCGAACATCTAGTGCGTACAGGACATAAAGTGTTCCTTTGTAAAATGACATGTGCATGAACATATGATTTGTATCCTCTGGTCCAAGAAGTTGAAAAAGAATCGTCCATTTGGCATCTTCCGGTTTGCAACTTGCCAACACCTCGCCTGTATTTAAGATGGCTACAATGGTACATTGCTGCGACGCATCCTCCGAAACACATATGTCAAGTTTATAAATGAAGCTTGAAAAATCATATGGATGCTCGAGTGATTCGAGATAGTTGTAGTAGGATGGGATTGTGGTGATGGATGGAAGCCCGAGAATGTGTTTAGAAATTGGATTTAGAAGAAAAACCTGTGGCTCCTTTTTTCCGCCCTTAGCAATAAAAAGCCAACCTTTACTAGAACCGAAGCACCACCCTCCTTCAAGAGATTTGGGGAGCTCGAGATTGTGTATTTTACCCTGGACCGTGTCAAAGAAGGTTATCTGTTTGCAAGTCGAACGATCATCAGACCATGGGAATAACCGGGTGCGATTAGTTTTAGACTTAGTAGGAGAGAGCATCAGCCATGGAAATTGAGGAGGAAGCGGAACGTGCCTTTGCGTAGCTAAGAATCTCCATGACTTGCAAACTGAGCAAATTCTTAGCCGATCAGTTACATCTAAGCGTTGAATAATCAGCTTCATCAAATCATCAGGAAGTTGAAGCCAATCGACTGGCGGGTCATCGTTGCAATCGTAATAGACATCGCCATCACAGAGATAAGCATCATCGGAGAGTTTATTTCTTGAGAGATTAGGGCATCGTGAAATATTAGCACCCATGACAACGACGTGCTTGCATATTTGCAGGTCCACCTGTTATTTATGGAGGGAGACTCTATTTGTCTTTCAGTCTCACGATAAGAAAATAAGATGTTATCGCTATTCGCTATCGGTAAAAGAATCCTTAATTTAGTAGAATTAGGAAATCTTATTTTTAAACAACAATGCAATTCACCGATTTGAATTCCTTAACTTTATGCAATTACTTACCTAAATCATGAGCATCTCTTATTTATTTTTTTTTTAATCAATTTAATCTCTCTTTCACTGCATTCTGCATTTCGATACTCATCAAGCAATAGAAGATGCTTTCAGTCCCGTGTGTGTTGAGCTTATTATTGTAACTGTTCTCCATAATGGAGATGGAATTTGCTGTGCAGGGAGTGGTGGAGCTCTTGTGAGGAAAGATTTCGTGTTTCAGCCTCTTAACTGAAGACTCGCAGCGAGTTTTGTGTAACCGTCTCCGTGATTACCTAGATCCCATTGCAATTCTTATGATAGTGCTCTGTTTGGTAAACTCTAATAAAAGAAAATGTGGTTTTGCAGGTCGTCCAAAGAGATCGCTCGTATTTGTAAATCCATTTGGAGGGAAGACATCTGCATCAAAGATATTTCTAGATGTTGTCAAACCTTTACTTGAAGATGCTGATGTTCAAATTACACTGCAAGGTTCAATTGAAATTTTTGGATTTTAATTTGTATATGCTAAAGGGTGTTTGTTTATGCTAAAATGTTTTATTTCAGAAACTAAGCATCAGCTTCATGCAAAGGAGGTCACTAGCACTCTGGATTTTCTTCCAACTTCTAACTTCTAAAATTTTCTCTACTTTTGTACTGGTTTGGTAGGTCATAACCGCTCAGTATCCTGCAAGGAGAAACAAGATTTTTCAGTGTCTTGACGCTTTCATGGGGTAAAAATAATACTAGTCCTGTGTAACTGAGTTTGTTTAAGTAGGGCTAGGTTTTGGTTGATCTTTTGGATTTTCAATTTCTATGCTATTAGTTTCTTGCACTTGGATTTGATGTTGGTTTCCACGAAGAACGTCTCTAGCTGTAACCCTGCAGTGAGCTTTACTCATGAACATATTTTGATTGCTATTTTAATGCTATTTCAGGTCTAGTAGCAGATATCGACATTGATTCTGAAAAGTAACGGTGGATGGGGAGTGCTCGTATTGACTATTATATACGCTCTATCTCTTCTTATCCTTTTCTCCCCTCCTAAAATTTGATTAATTCAGCTGTTCATTTTGATGGATGTGGTCCTGTTTCTCATTGGATTTTATTAGAAACTGACTTTCTCTTTTTCCATTTCCTCTTCCTCATAGGCTGTTCAATGAATGTTCCACTTTAGGCATTATAATGGGGTGCATTTCTTTTGTGCCTGCACCTGTCTTTGAATCTTATGGGGTGCCAACCAGTTATAATGCTGAATCTACTAGCAAACAAGAGCAGCCTCTTAAGATTCAACATGGTTATCAGGGACCTGATGTTAACTTAGTCAATCTGGATTGGAGGATAATTAGTGGACCATTTGTTTCAATATGGCTTCATAATGTACCTTGGGGTGGGGAGGATGTCATGTCATGGCTGCACCTGATATGCAAAGGTTAGTATATCTTGCATTTGCCTCGGAATATCTTATAATCTCGTTCTTTCCCTACCCCACTTTCAATCTTTTGCTAGAGTAGTAGTTGTATGGCAAATGAACCCTTTGATGCTGTCGCTTCTTTTGGATTTTGAAAACTTCATTCAATTAGAGAAGATGTTGCTACTTGTCTTCTTTAGAACCCTCTCCACGTAGAATTTAAGATGCATATTTACTTGAAGCTCTCTTGTTGAGTCCCTGCTCTTTGCCTGCAAAATAACATTTGAACAATTCTGTTGCATTTTAATTTCTAGTTCTGAGATGGTTATTTGGACCTGATACTCGTCTATACATTCTCAAGTCACCGTATGTTATATACCTTAGGTTGTTCACTAATGTGCACAAGTGACTGGGCTTATCTTTGTGTAGTTTCTGCAGTTTTTCTTGCTAATCTCATTTGCATGAGTTTCTTTCTTTGGATTATGATGAGAATGTATAGATGTTTGTAAGAAGCTGATGATTTATTCTTAGATGCTGTAGGAGAGGGAAATCCTTGTATACCAATATAGTAATCTATTTTTGGATGTCCTCTTATGCAAACATTTAATGGTAAAGACATGCCTTTCTGTTAAAGAATCCTATCCACTAGTATTTTATTTTTCAACAAACCGCAGGTGAAAGCATCCATATTGGAGCCTGGTCCACGCTCTGATGATCCAACCAAGGGAGGGATCATTGACGTAGATGGTGAGGTTCTTGCCAAAGGAAATGGATCATACAAATGCAACCAGAAGAGTTTATGGTCTATGACAAGCTTCGAATGATGGTCGATCAAAGTTTAGCTACTCTCTTTTCTCCGGTATAAACATTTTAAAGGCCTTTTCCATGGATCTGACATCATATTTTCATTGGATTTTACCATATATATCAGAGTTTCATTGTTCATCGTATTATGTATATAACCATACAAAGGAAATAATTAATAATAACATTGCATGTGTATAATAGATTTTATTAAAAAATCACTTCGTATGCGGTTTTTTCTTTAATATCTTAAGAAATTATGGTAGACAATAGATTTTGAATAATTTATAGATTTTGTTTTATGGAGATATTTACACTTCATCTGTTTATTTATATTCTACCATTAATAATAATAATTAATAATCGAACATCATAAGTCGAGTAGAAATAGCGTACAAAGAAAATATATATATGGCTTTGGTAACATGCATGTCAGATATTCGAATATTCATTAATTATTGTTTGTTTCTTGATAAAGAGGAAAAATACAGAGATGAGTAAAGAGGTAATCTTCATGTACAATTGATTGATCAACCAGTCTCTAACTGACTCCATATCCAAGCTAACACAAATAGAAACCAATATTACAACTAACAAAATTACAAGAAGCGTATTTTTGAATCGTTTCTTTTCTTGCATTATTTTCATCGATTAACAACTACATCATTCCATGCTACTACTCGAGCTGTTATCCCATTCTTTTTTAAAGTTTTTTTGTTATTAAGAACTGTCAATCTTTCTAACAACTGAAGAACTTTCTGCGGAAAAATTAAGTAAAAGTTATAACTAAGATCATCTCAACACAAACAAATAAATTTCTCGGAAAAAGGGACATGATAGATTCTCCATTAGGTACTGAGATGCTACTTGGATCATCTTGTAGACTTCTGTTAGTGCAATAACCTAAGAGACCAACCGACCAGGGATGATGAGGCTTTCAGACATGGACATATGAGACGTACCTTTTGATTCATATGTTTTCACAAAAAGAAAAGAAAATTACTCAAGTTTTGTGATTTCTTTTATCACCGCAACCATGCCATATTTATTCAATTTTGCAGTCCGATGCTCATCAAACAGTAAAATGGAGGGCTTTTTACTTAAATGGGATAAAATTAAAAAATAATTTGATATATAGGTTAGTTGGAGAAATATATGTCATTTTGTGTCAAGAGTGATCAGTAATTGAAAGTTAATATCCTATAATCGATAGTATGATTATCAATCTTACTTCATTTGTATAATATACACTTTCTATAAAAAAAATTAATTTAAGACTGTGATCGCCACTTAAAATAGCAACCATAGTATACATATTTTTTTATGAAATTAATATAGTAATTTTTTTAGAGAAAAGAAATCTATAGGCTATCCATAGCCAGCATAAAGATTTTAACAAATATAATTGTATGACATAATTAAAATATTAAAAAATATAAAAAAACAAAAGTTATTTATTTAATAATTGTAATTTGTATTGTATTCATTCAATAAAATATATTCGCACTCGTCTAAAATACGACCTTCTAAATCCGTTTCAAACCTATTCAAAAATTAATATTCGTACTCATTCTAAATTCGATTTTAGTTCTATTTGTATACTATCTAAATCCGTCTAAATTCTATTATGATTTATGATTTTTAACCTGATTAATGATTATCCTAGCTACTAAATATCCATTTATATGAAAAAATTTGAGTCAGAAAATAGATTATAACACCAAAAAGTGAATAATACGATGTTTTAAGATCATTGGAATTTGCATTTAAAAGAAAAGTAATAGATTTTTTAAAAAAAAAAAATTAGTTTTTATAATTCATTTTTTTACTTATATACTACAATTTTTATTAATATACAATTATTTAAATTTTAGTGTTTAAACTTTATTAGATATCATTAAAAATTAAAAATTTACTATTAATTTATTATAGTTACCATTTTAGAATATAATAAATTAAAATATAAGTAATTTTTAAATCGGTGGTTTCAATGCTCAAATTGAACTAGTAAATAACATATTACCGGTTAGCTCACAAGTCCAGTTTGGAAACATTGTTTTCAATTTTTTTTTTATATTTCTTATAAAATATCACATTGTATATTGTTAATATATAATTAATTAATTAATTTGTGCTATATTTTCTTAACATGCTCTCTTTTAAACTAAAATAATTCTCTTAATTTATTTCTTCCTTTACAAAACTTCCCAAACAAAGGATAAATAAAATATTAATAAATAAGTCTTTGTTTTAAAAAATAAAAATTATCATATTAAGATTTTAATCTCTTATTTTATAAAGTAAAATTTCAATTGTTAGTGCCGTGTCCAATTCGCCTACAAAATGGCTGGGCTTGAACAGTAATAATTAAGTTTGAGTTCGGTCCAACACAGATTCATAATTTTCACCTGGGCCAGTATATATATACGAATCGGGTCGACAATTGTGAAATTGTAACCCGGGCCAGCTATATGAAATAGTTTTATTTATTTATTTATATAGTTTCATTACCAGAATGCCAGTGCTATGGACGTGGCTATCCAGAAATTTATGTATTGTTATCATTTATATAATAATATAGAAAAGTTTTATTTATAGCCTATTACCATGATTTAATTGCATATATTCTTGATGTGATGTAAGAAGTTTTAATATGATAATTATAATGGTAACTAAAGCAAAGATTTTGGATTTCGGTCAACTAATTGCAATATATATTTATATTAATTTTTAAAACATATTTTTGATACGTGTATTTTATTTTTAATAAATAGAATTTTTATTTTGATATATGTACTATTTTTGACACATGGGATTCAAGTTTATGTATAATTTTATAATTTTTTCTATTAATTTATTGATTAATGAATTTTCTTCTTAATTAAATATTCATTTTAATCCTAAAAAACATATTGACAGTTAATTAATTTTCCAATTAGATAGTGATTAATTAATAATAAATTAGTTTCTTAATTAGATGATGATTAGTTTTTTAAGTAAATAATTATTAGTTTTCTAAGTAGATAATGATTATTCTAAAAAATATCATTATTAATTATGTCTTAATATTATATTAACTAATAAATTAATTTTCTAATTAAATAATGATTCTAATTATAAAAAATAATTTTTTAATATTATTATTTAATAATAAATTAATCTTTAATTATATAATAATTTATAATTATAAAAATAATAATATCAATTATATTGATAATTTATATAATATTAGAATAAATAAATAAATACTTTAAAAATAATTCTAAAAAAATTAAATTTTAAAAAAATTAAAGATATTATAAAATAGTTAGTTTGTTATTATTTTTTAAAATATTATAAATCAATATCAAATATTAAAATATTTATTAGATTATATTATATATTTGATTTTATAATTAAAATAATAATAACGGTGGTAAAATATACAGATAAATGAGTAGCTTATAATTAATTAAGGTAATTAAACATGACAATTAGGTTTTAAAAAAAAGTTGGTCAAGCTTCTTATAGCATGCCACGTGGCAAGCTCTAAGGGCATTCCATGTATATATTTTGCAATAGACGATTTTGCCAATTCACTTGTCTAAGGAAAAAGAATTGAAAGGTTTTGTTCAAGGAGAAAGAGCAAAAGAGAAAATATATTTGTCTTGTATACATGGATTCTTTGGTAAAATTTACCAGGAGGATTGAATTCTCTATGAACATTCGATAGCATTGTGAGGGTCATTGTCCAAGATGACACTTGTGGTATCTCTTTCTCTCCCTGTGAAGAGAATATTTGCAATACAAGTTCTGAAAATGGAGTAAAAGTACATGAGAATGTCTAAAGCAAAGGGTAAAGAATCAAGGTGTTGTGGGATAAAGAGGGGGACAATGATAAAAGTGCAAGTCTCTGGTCTCAAATAGTGTCTGAAAGTGAAAGAAATCAGTAAACTATATACACTTTCTTTCTTTTCTTCTTTTGTTTATCAGAATATTTTGAATCTTTGCTGTTGCTCTTGTTCTTTACAGATCTCACTATTGGGCTTCAACTTTAATACCAGTATCAGTGTTTTGCTTTTGAATATTTTTGCATTGGGATTGATTACTCTCACATTTTCCTCTCATTACTGGGTCCATGAATTACTCCATTTCCATGGTTAGATACTTTATCGGACTAAAGTAAAAGTCATCTTCAAAATTAATGTTTCTTTTCACACAGGATCATATTGAAATCTTTCTATTTTTTCTCTTATATATTCACTTTGCAGCCTTAACTCATTTTTAAATTCCAAAAAATGTAACACTTGCTTCCTCTAAGTTGTAACCAAGTAACAACAAGCTCATCTTATATATGACTTTCAAAATTGAAAGCGAATCAAGAGCTAAAAATTGAATATTATCTTAAAACTATACTTGCTCCATGCTTGGTCTGGTTTTGCCTGTTAGTTAAATAAGTGATGGGTCTTGCTAAGTGGATAACTCAAGTATGGCAGTCAGCAACCACGATCTTATGTGAGGTAGGGGGAACCTGTTTGACTGCCCTACAATTCAAGGGTCCAACTGTGCAAGCTGAGGACCCAGAAGCCAAAAACTGTGAATGTCAAGTGCATTAAGAAACCTGCATAATTTTTCTGCGGCTGCTGTCTCTCTCTGTAATGTTGTCTGCTGGTGAGACCCCATACAGATCGCCAAATCTTGCAGGCCAACTGTGCCCTTATATCACTATTCCCACCCAACACCACTTTATTATACCACAACAATTTTTACATAATCTTATTGAATTGTCATGGTCATAGTAAATAAGCAAATGTCTAGAATCTGACAAATATCTTCAAGGGCTGCTCTCTTTAAGGGCACTTTCTTATAATATCAATAACATAACATTATTCTGTTGTACATTCTCTCTTTGGCAAAGGCAAAACAAAGGTCATTCTGAAAAAAAGATTTTTATTGCATGCCAGTGCTGCAATAGTTCAAGAATTTGATTTACCAAAGTATAAAAAATATCAAGAAGTGAATACACACATTTACCTTATAACAGATGAAAGACATTTAGAACAGAAAAGTAATAGAGTAACATGTTAGGAACATGGGTGATTGGCATTGTTACTGAAAATTGGTAGTCATATAGGTCTCAGTTTGATTTCACAAACCACTAATGCACCAAAAATACCTGCATGTGCACTCTTTATAAAAGAAGAAAGATATAAGAGGAAGAAGAAGTGTGGAGAGGGAAACTTTGATCAAGAATTCAACAGTTGTATTATTCTTTCTGTCACATGATGTATATATATAAGAAAAGGAGAGAGAAAAGGGAATTGTCAGTGAGGACCAGCATAACAGGTTGCTTAGCTCTACAATCCATGGCATAACATTTACCTAATATATGATATAAACTTGTTTAAATACTGGACTAAGCCGAGTTCCAGCCAAACGTGATTAAGTTTGTATTTATAAATCAATTCTTGAGTATAATCTAAAATGAAATCAATCTTTTCAAAATTTAGGGCTACAAATATTGAAGCTGAAAATTTTAGGCTGAAGCATGCTCGGACTGGTACTGGTACAACCGTGAACAGATCTACTTGTAGTCCGTCTCTTAAGACAAAAAAATGGCTCCAACCTTCAGGTGATGCTTCCAGTAGACAATGGTGGCAGACTGGCAGTGCATACATGTATCTTTCTTTTCCCTTTTTAATTAGTTTTAAACCTTACAGGGTGACTGTCCTTGATTTCAGACTTATTTTATTGGATCAAAATCCAACAAGCAAGGATTTTTCTTTAAAAAATAACATTTATTTCTTCTAGGTGGGTACTTCACTGGCATCAGATCTCTAGTAATTGCTACTTCTCTAAACCCAAGGATTCCATGAACAAAAGATGGTTAATCAATTATCAAGATTATATAATTGGAAAAGAGAAAACCAATAATTCAAATGTATTGGATAGAGGGTTTTGGGCAGTCAAAGATTGGGTTGCAAAAGCCAATTTTGTAACCTAACACCAACACTAGCAAGCCAGCCATAAAGCAAGCAAGTATTGGAAGGTTAGATATTTTTAGAGTTTTGCCTTCTTTTGTGTGGTGTGGGGGGTCAACATTTGTCCCCATTCAAACACCTTTTCTCAGAAGGGAACATAAAAAAGAAAGAAAGAGAGATGGAAGGACAGCATCTGCTGCAAGGGTTTAGGCTTTTAAGAACGACAAACAATAATTTTGGTTTGTAAAGAAGGGTCCGAACATAGAGAGAAAAAAAACAAGATAAAATAATCACAGTTCAACCCCCTTTTTTTTTTCTTTAATTCTTTGATTTTTATCACTCTACCATTTGTCTGTATGTGAGAACAAGTTGGGTTAGTTTTTGAAATGACCCAAGTAGCTCCCTCAACACAAACCCTTGCTTTGAGACTATCCTGTTGGAAATGACAATTTGTTCATTTGAGTTTGTACTTTGTTCCTAGCTCCAATTCTTGAAGGGCAATCTTGTCTTCCTGGAATACCTTTCTTGGATCATTGACCCCTCAGGATAAGTGCTAAAATCCTCCTCCACTCTCTCTCACGATAATGTTGTTCTGTTTTAAGACTAATATTTTAATGAAAGAGGACAAGTTTATTGCTGTTTTTGAACTTTTCCTTTTATTCAGTAGAATTATGCCTCTTGGCACTACAATTAAGATATAATAGATTAGTCCTCAAGTTGTAGTAATTTTTCTATGCTACATTTCCCTATAATCTCCCATTATTGATAGGCTAATTTAGCAACTTGGCCACTAAAAAAAGGCTTCAAACAACAGTTGGCAATTTATGACTAGAGCTTGACCTTCTTGTCAAGGGTCTAAAGCCCTTTCTGTAGAAAAGGAAAAGGCATGACTAATTTTTCCATTTTTTAATAAAAAATGGAGATAATTATATTTTCATTAAAAGCAAATACAATTACTTTGGCTACAAGGATACCCAATATCTTGAAAGCAATTTTTACCTGCATTCCCTAAAACTTTTAAAATGATAATCTTTTAAAAGGTAATAACTCAATTAGTATCCAAATTATCTTTAAGAGTATAAGTTTTGAGTTTGAATCTCAATCAAAAGTTGGAGTCAATTAATAAAAGAAATTAAATAGGCTATTAGCAGTTTAAACCTACTGACATTCAACTTTGAATCATTTCATGAATACAGCTTTGCAATGCAACAAATTCAATTTTTACTACAAAAATAAAAACATAAAGCACAAAAAAATCGATCTGTCTTATTCATTGGAAACTAGGGTACAGCTTAAGCTTTAGTGCTATGCCCACCTCAAAAATGGTAGTATCAAGTGTGAATCCATGTGCCCAATGATGGTTGGCCCAGTCCACCAATAATTCTCTCTAATAAACAGCCCCACCTCATAAAAAATGGCACTCCTCTTTCATCTTAATATGAAATAATCACTATACTTGATGATACAAAGAATGTTTAGCTAAATAAATCCAAGGTTGTGCTGTAAAACACTTAACCTTGTTAATATAAAGCCAACTCCAGCTGGTACAGCAAGTCTCTGAAGCCTTCATTCATTACGATGCCTTGCTACTTGTGCAACCGACCCACAGCTCTCTCTCTCATAAAGAAAAAGTTATAAAAACAGTAGGCATATTAAACCGGCAGAAGAAGTAGTAGCTAAAAATAAAGAAAAAGATAAGTGTTAAATGCTTACCACCAACCGCCTTTAGTTATATCTCTCTCATTCTTCAAGCCTTGTAGTACATTCTTTCTTCTTCTCTCTGCTTCGAAGCAACCACTTCACTCTCTCTCTCTCTCTCTCTCTCTTCACTCTTCACTCTTTCTAAACTCGAATTCTTTTTCCTTAAGTTTAGAGAGTTAGCTCTCAGTTTTTCTGATCTGTTGTAAGACATGAGTAAACAAGAGTTTATGAAGATGCAGGTACCCTCTTCATTCTTTTTGTTCATTTCTTGTTATATATATATGGCTTTGAAGAACATATATGTTCTTTCTCAATTTCTTGTTTGTTTTCTTCTCTAATATGGTTGTTGGTTTTTGGGTTTCTTTTCACAGCAGACCTGTGTTCTTAAAGTGAATATACAGTGTCATTGTGATGGATGTAAGAAGAAAATAAAGAAACTTCTGCAAAATATCGACGGTGTGCTTCTTTACCTACTACTATTTCTTTCTATAAGGTTCCTTTTTATTATCGTGCAATTTTTTTTTTGTGCATGTTAATTAATTAAACTTAACTGGTAAAGCCTGTTTCTCATAATTTGGATTTAGATCAGTAGGATATATATATGTTTTGGTTTAGCTGTCCAACAGTTTTGAGGGCCATGACAAATCTTAAAAGAACAATTAATGAAGTCAGATACTAGATGCAGACTCACATGTATGATGCTCTGGTTCATAAATATCAGATCTTTCCTTAAATTTTATTAGCTCTTCACAGTGTGTTAGTCAAATTCTGGACTTTTTCCCTAATGAATTGATATTGTTTTTGACAGGGGTGTACAATACTCAAATAAATGCAGAGCAAGGGAAGGTAACTGTGACAGGAAATGCTGATCCAGCAATACTCATAAAGAAGCTTGAGAAGTCAGGGAAGCATGCTGAACTATGGGGAGCTCCAAAGGGCTTCAAAAACTTCCAAAACCTTCCCAACAATCAATTCAAGAATATGCAACTTGATCATGGCAAAGATAACAAATCACAAAAGGGTGGTAAAGGAGGACAACAAGTACAGCATCAAATGCAACAATTCAAAGGATCGAAGGATCTAAAAATGCCCCATAAAGACCAGAAATCTGTCAAGTTCAACATGCAGGATGATTATATTGATGCAAGTGATGACGATTTTGATGACGATTTTGATGAGTTTGATGAGGAATTTGATGATGATTTTGATGATGAAGATGATGAGGAGTTTGGTCACGGTCATGGTCATGGTTATCAGGGTCATCATCATTTGCCTAACAAGGCGATGCCTATGATGAATAATGGCCATTTGCCTAACAAGGCGATGCCTATGATGAATAATGGCCATTTGCCTAACAAGATGATGCCAATGATGAATAATGGCCATGGATCACATGGTCCTCATAATATGTTTAATGGGCCTATGCTTCATGATAAAAAGGATGGTGGTAATGGGGGAGGAGGAGGAGGAGGAGGAGGAGGGAAGGTCAAGAAAGGTGGTGGGGACTTCGAGATACCTTTGGTAATGAAGGGCAAAGGAGGCAATAATAATGATAGTAAAAATGGTAAAGGAGAAAAGAAAGGTGGAGGTGGTGATGGAAAGAATGGTCACAGCAAAGGAGGGAGTAAAAAACAAGATGGTAAAGAGAAGAAGAATAGTAGCAAAGGTGGTATTGGTGCATTCTTAAGTTTCGGTAGAAAGAGTAAAAATGGAAGAGAAGACAGTACTGATAAGAGTATCAATCATCACAACTCAGCTGGAAACAATAACAGCAAGGGGGCCAAGAAAGGTGGAGGCAAAAATAATGACGGGGTCCATGATTTTAACAAAACGAAACAAGGGTACCATGAACTCGATGTTAATGGTGGGAGTGGTGCCAAAAACATGGCGAAGATGGGGCAAATGGGGCAGATGGGGCAGATGGCGCAAATGGGCCAAATGGGTCAGATGGGGCAAATGGGCCATATGCGCCCGATGGGTAGTTATGGAGGGATGGGTAATTTTCCTGCAGTTCAAGGACTGCCTGCAGCAGCAGCAGCAGCAGCCATGAATGGTGGATATTACCAAGGGATGGGAGGAGGCAACCCTTACAGTCATCAACAGCAGCAGCAGCAGCAACAACAATATATGGCAATGATGATGAATCAGCAGAGGCAAAATGGGAACGATATGTTTCAACCAATGATGTATGCCCGGCCGCATCCTGCAGTTAACTACATGCCGCCGCCGCCAATGCCGTCTCACCCGATGTCCGATCCCTACACTCATGTCTTCAGTGATGAGAACACTGATAGCTGCAGTATAATGTGAAGTCAAGTAGAGTAGTTTAATAAATGTTGTTTATGCTTATATGGGATATATGAGCTTCTGTAATGGGTTGCTTATACAAAGGGCGCAAGGTTTTTCAAGAAACCTTTACCCAAAGTTATGTGTCTTGGAAATAGGCAGTAATTTTTGTTTCAAATTAGCATCATTCAAACCCTTTTGTTTGATTATAGTGGTGTACATCATTTTGCCAATTTTTGCTTGAGGAAGCAATTATAGAGCAATGTATAAGAACTTGGTCATGGGTGTAAAAGGTATTCTATCTGATGATGGTTGCCAAATCTGCACAACCTTTGTGTCATTCTCTGTTGGTTTGAATGGAAAAGCAGCTTGGCAATTGTCCCAACAATTTCAAATTTTAGGTACGTTGGGGGGTTCAAACTTTATTGACTTTGAACGTGTGAACGTTTGGATCTTTTTTTCTTGCTTTCTTTTTTAATAGCTCAAATCAGTTTCACTAAAAGCAAGAGACTATTGAAAGTGATTGATGTTATGGAGTTTTCTCCTTTCGGCTATGGACCATGTTTAAATCATGCTCTAACAGGGTTGCCCTCCTCATGTGGCATGTCGGCTCACGATATCCATGGAGCTTCTGTACTTGTGTCATTTGAGAATTGGGATGGAGTTTCAACCATTGAACTTTCGTTACAAGCAAAGCAAACAAAATACTTTGTATGCTTCATCACATGATAATATTATTGATTGCCCCACATATAGTATAATTCAGATCTAGTCATTTTCAAGTTAATTGCCTAAGCGAAACATGTTGGTTAAATAATTCAGAAGTTTGAGTCATTGGATTATTATGTATTTAGCAACTTGATAAGCACATGAAGATTATTATATGGCCTAATACTATATACTATTGAAAATTTGCAAATAGAAGAAGGCTAGGGCCCTTTTCCAAGAAAGGTGAAAAGATTATATCTAGGCTGGTTGCCAGGCTCAGTTCCCTGTACAAACTCGACCCATTTAGGCCTAATATCAGTTCTGCAATACAAAACAGTGCATGGCAAACAAAGCTCTTCCCAGTTTTGATTGACAGGTGTTTCTTCACAGTTCACACACTCCAACCCATTTCTGCTGTCTTGTTCATATGCTCATACACATCTTTTAGCCTTACTCTGCCAAAATGATCATGTGGAATTTCGCTCCTGAAATTACTCGTTGCACTTGCTGAGAAAGAAAGATCCAAAATCCACCCTTAACATACCCAAGCAACTAAAATGTTCATATCTCATTTTTTGGCAAAACTATTGACTATAAATTACACAAATATGCTCAATGTCCCTTCGCTAAACTATTCTCTTGTCCAAGCTTTCTTGATTCCTACAATGGCTTCTTCTTCGCTTCAATTTCTACTGATTATCCTTGGAATTTCCTTTGTTGTATTTGTGTCTGATTCTCAAACCCTTTTCAAGCCAAACAATCTTATGTTACTAACCCACAAAGATGGTGCAGCAAATCTGCATGTAGCTAGAATTAGCAAGAGAACCCCACAAACCCCGCTTTACTTTGCTGTTGATCTAAATGGGAGGTTCTTGTGGGTGAATTGTGAAAAGAACTACGTGTCATCAACATACCGTGCCCCAAGATGCCACTCTACTCAATGCTCTAGAGCCAACAGTCAATATTGTCACAAATGCTCCTCCAAGGCCCGACCTGGGTGCCATAACAATACCTGCGGACTCATGTCAGCTAACCCTGTGACTCACCAAAATGCCATGGGAGAGGTCGCTCAAGATATGCTCTCAATTCAATCCACTAGAGGGTCCAACCCTGGTCCAGTGGTGATGATACCTCAATTCCTCTTTGTTTGTGCACCTTCTAGACTATTACAATTAGGGATACCAATATATGTTCAAGGTATAGCTGGACTAGGACATGCCCCTATTGCCCTACCAACTCAATTTGCCTCCCACTTTGGATTTAGACCAAGTTTTGCCTTATGCCTAAGTTCCACTTCCGCACACTCGGGGGTCATTTTCTTTGGTCAGGGTCCTTTCTACATGCTTCCAGGAATTGATGTTTCAAGTTCGGTGGGCTATACACCACTAATCATTAGCAGAGAAGGAGAGTACCATGTAGGAGTGAGATCCATCAGGATAAATCATAAAGCTGTTCCACTGAACACATCTTTACTAAAGCTAACCAAACGAGGTACTGGTGGAACAATGATAAGCACAATAACACCATACACAACACTTGAACACTCAATTCACCAAGCTTTCACTAAATTTTTCACTAATCAACTCTCATCAATACCCCAGCTAACACCTGTGGCACCTTTCAGTGTCTGCTATGACTCAAAAAGATTTGCAAGAACAAGAGCTGGGCCTGGAGTTCCTAATATTGATCTTGTGTTTAGCAGTGAGAGTGTTGTATGGACAATTTTGGGTGCAAACTCTATGGTGGAGGCTCATCCTGGTGTGTTATGTTTAGGGTTTGTTGATGGAGGGTTGCATCCTAGAGCTTCAGTTGTTGTCGGGGCTCACCAGTTAGAAGACAATCTTGTTCAGTTCGATTTGGCTAGGTCAAGACTAGGTTTTAGCTCTTCACTGCTGTCTCAAAGAACAAGCTGTGCCAACTTTAATTTCACCCAAACCCCATAGAATTGCTGGACAAAGGATGGTTTTGTACATTAATTGTCTAATATAATATATAAGTATATATGTTTCTTGGCCTGTTTGTTTGTTGGAGTTTTGTATTATCTGATTAAAACAAAAGCTTATTACTTTCTTGATGGTTTAATCAGAAATAATTTTATTTACTTCTTTTAAAAATATATTTTTTAAATACAGAACAATTATATTTGAAAAGCATATGCCATGTATTAAATGTATGTCAATAAATTAATAAAGTTTAATGCATAGTTATACCATCAAATTTTATTAATAAATTAACTCTCACAATTTTTAATTATTTTTTTAACCATTCACACTCCCCTCAATTTTCTGTTTTTAATTTATTTTAACCTATGTATACATATTTTGTAATATAAATAAAATATGAAAACACAAGAGGTATAATTGGATGCCAGAGGCATTAATTGTGTCATAATAGTGTGTTACAGCATGGCAAATGTGGTGCCATGTCAGCAAGTAGGCCAACGGGTATCATTCGATGACGTGGCGAAAGGCACATTGGCCACATCAGCTAAATGGTAACGTTGACCAAGATAAAGTGAGAATGGGCCTATGAGAAAGACGTGTATCGTCCAATGAGAAAAGAGCAACAAAATCCTAGTCACTCTCCTCTCCTTCCTTTGCTCAACACACAAAACAAACAAAAACGCTCATTTTCTTTTTTCTCAGACACTAAAACGGCAACAGCGCATCAACAGCGACGACACACAAAGTGTCTACTACTTCCCTTGAATCGGAGCAGTAGCTGCAGCGAGCAATTAGGGTTTAAACTACAGTAGAAACAGTTGAAACAAAAAAATGCATTCGTTTGGTTACAGAGCAAATGCTTTGCTAACGTTCGCCGTCACCATCCTGGCGCTAATGTGCGCCATGGCTTCTCTCTCTGATAACCTAAATTCGCCGGCTCCTTCTGCCCAAATCCAGGTCTGTTTGCATCAAAGTTGGATTCTTTGGATCTGTTGGAATTTGAACCCTAACTGGCGATTTTTTTCTTAAATCTCCGAATTCTGTAGATATTGAATATCAATTGGTTTCAGAAGCAGCCGCATGGAAATGATGAGGTAAAAGTTTTCTTTTTCATTTTTAGTTTTCTGTTAAATTTTTTAGATTCCAGAGATATTTTGAGTTAATTTGTATGCAGTCGAACAAATATAAACGGGGAATTTTGCACCATTGATTGTCGATTTCGATAATTAGGGAATATTTAGTTAATTGCAAACTTTAACATGCTAAATGAGTCTATGTATAGGACTTTTATATGCACATACAGTCAGCTTCCAAATTCTAGGTTAACTGCCGTGTAATTCTTGTTGCGATGGAAATGAATTGAATTCTCATTTTTGTATTGAGATATAGATGCAATGTTACATTTGATGTTAGAACTTAGAAAATGGTGATCCCCAATTTCTTTCTTTTACTTCAATGTCGCAGTGAGCAAATAAATTAGGCAAGATTTTTGTTTCTATTGGGATCCGCCTTCGATATCTACCTACATTGAAGTCATCTAAACTTTAAATTTTATATTGTCGATGTTAATATCTGTCTCTATTTCCTTGTGGTATTGAAGTTAAAATAGTTTTAATACATGAATGTTTTGGATGCATTTGGAATATGTGGTTCATTTATGTTTCTTTTATTTCTGTGTAGGATTTATTTGCTTAAGGTACATACTATAAATTGGCATCTAATGTTTCACCATCTGAAAGTTTATGACCACATCTTAACTCACTCTTAAAATGGGTTGACCCTTTTTTGCTTTAGATTGCTTGGTTATTCTGATATTTTGCTGATGCGCAGAATTATGTTATCTTGGTTAGACCACTCAATAGCCATAAGATTCTTTGTTAACCAGACATTGGAAAATTTTGCGGAATTCGAACGTTTCCCACTCGCAAACATTATTGGTTTTTGGTCTAGACTTTGCCACTATCAGCCATTAAGTCACTAACTTGCATAGATTTTGAAGTTATTGAAACTACCAGTGAAAAGGGGGGAAATTGAGGTTGGCTAACAATTGAAAGGATATTTCCTGTGTCATACAATGCTGAGGATAACCAACTGCGGGATGTCTAGGGGAATAAACATACAAAACTAAATTCGTGGATAGCAATCGATATAAATTTTGATGTAAATTTTGTATCTTACTCATTAGAGTTTGTTTCTTATGAACTTGCACCTAAATTTGCTGTTCCACTCATGGAGGCTTATACGAATTGAAATAATATTGACTGAGAAAAATTTCCATGTAAGCAATACAGATCTAATTTGGACGCAGATGGCCTAGTTTCTTCTTCCAAGACAATTTCTTATGATTCTTTATTATAGTTGGTGTTTAACAGTTTTTAAAGAATTTTTTTAGTATTGACTGCTATGAGTCAGTATCTAAAAGCTTGTACCAGACTAAATAATATGCTAGCTATTGATATAAATGTTGACTAAGTTGTCTTTCATTTAATATAGGTCAGCCTCACTATGAATATAACAGCTGATTTACAGTCATTATTTACATGGAACACAAAGCAGGTATGTGATTTGTAACTTTCCTTCTATTTATAGTTTTATAGTCATTTTGACCCACAGCTGCCGTGAGTCTTTTGTTCAGAGGCAAGTCATCTGGGTGTCCTGTCAAATGTTTCATCTCATTGCTTTTGTTCCAAGGATGTCTTGTGATACATATGATTACTTGTGAATGTCTTGCATGTATTGTAGTATGTCTCATGATTGAGACATTATTATAGTTAATACATCTCAAGATTGAGACATTATTATGTTTATGTATATCAAAATTAAGCTGCCAATATTATGAGTCTGTTGCTGTATTGGTTTTGTTTTTGGAATCTTTCATTACTTATTCTAGAAGGCTGTTTTAAATTATGCGTTAATCACTAAGGTCTTTCTCCAACATGTGTAGTAATCAAATTACCGTTTGTTGCAGGTTTTTGTGTTTGTAGCTGCAGAGTATGCAACCCCAAAGAATGCCTTGAATCAGGTACCTCTAGGTCCTGCAATTAAGTAGTTTCTGCTTCAGTTCTGGTCCTATAACACACTAGTTATAACTTGTGAATTAGTGGTGGTCTAGAATCAGTTTTTGCCTTATGATGTTTTAGGATATTGAACCAAGCCTATTTCTCTTGTTTTCTAATGTTGGGGGTCTTCTAGTGCTTAAGATTGTGTTCACGCTATGTGTTAGGTTTCACTTTGGGATGCTATTATACCTGCCAAAGAGCATGCAAAATTTTGGGTTCAGACTGCAAACAAGTATCGTTTTGTTGACCAGGTATAATGCTTGTACGCGAAGATGTTTATTTTCATTTTTCCATGCATAGCTGTGAGCCAACTCTGGCTTTTGTGTTGCTATGCTTACTAATGCCTAAAAATTATTATTGAATGTGCAGGGAAGCAATCTTCGTGGTAAGGAATTCAATTTGACTTTGCACTGGCATGTCATGCCCAAGACTGGGAAAATGTTCGCTGACAAACTAGTCATGCCTGGATACCGCTTGCCTGAGGAATATAGATGAACAGAATAGTGTTTTTGATGTACTTTGTAGCTGTAACTTGAGCGGTTTTAATATGGAATGATTAAGTTCAGGAGAATTAAAAAAGAAAACCTAGTACACAGAAACCTTCATTATTGGCATAGAAATTGAATGCTGTTTGGATTATGGGTACTTTTGTCATCTTTTTTAGTTTCTTTATCTATTGGTTTTGTAGGTATTGCTGTTAAATTTAAATGCTGGCAGGCCAATGGCTAAGAGAAAGACTAATGGGAAACTCCTTGTGGGCGTGAGAACATTCATCTAGCCAAAGCTTTAGTGAATGTGAAAATCTGATAGCAATCGTTCGGCTTAGCTCTTTTATTTTTTAGCCAAGCCCTTTTTATTTTTCTTTTATGATGCAAATTTCTTTTCGTTTTCTTTTTCGGGTACCATGTGCTGCATCAATATTGGGACGATAATTCTATGCAAGTGTAGAAGAAGCGTAAATGAATCTTTACAGTGGCAATAATATTAAAAAAAAAACTCTTAAATTGCAAATTATGATTGGCTTGATATATTTACGACGCCCGCTTATAAATGGTCTCCTCTAGATCACACACAGCCCATTTAATTCATTCATTCTCAATTCCTCTCTATTTCTGACCCTCTCTCGTCTTGTGCATAGCCCTCCACTGTCCTGATAACGCTTTAATGGGTTTGATTACAAGACCCTTGTGGTTCTTGGGGTCGACAACTGTCCTGATAACGCTTTAATGGGTTTGATTACAAGACCCTTGTGGTTCTTGGGGTCGACAATGGCCTTCAGTTTAGAGGCTCATAAGCAATCGCCGGCTAAGAAACGACGCCGTATTTCTCAATCTCATCCTCAACAAGTAGTCAACAATCCATATTCTGATCCAGATGCTATACACTCTTCTACTATTAATGTTGAAGTAGATGCTGAAGACGCATTAGAACTCCGAAGAAAAGTTGAAAGACGCATAGTTCACATCCCATTTGATTCTCTTTCTTCCTCTTCTTTACATGCAAAGAAAGTTGATGATGGTGGTCAAGAAGGGCTAAAGAAGGTAATCATTGCCGTTGATGGTAATGACAAAAAAGGGCTGAAGAACGTAAAGAAAGCTGTTGATAGTGATAATCAAGAAGGACTGGTGAATGCAGTTCATGGTGATGATCGAGAAGAGTTGAAGAACGTAAAGAAAGCTGTTGATGGTGATGACCAAGATGAACTAATGAATTCAGTTTATGATGATGACCAAGAAGAGTTGAAGAACGTAAAGAAAGCTGTCAATGGTGATGATCAAGAAAGTATAAACAAAGCTGATGATGATCAAGAAGGACTAAAGAAACCTGTTGATGGTGATAGTCAAGTAGAGCTGAACAGCATAAAGAAAGCTGTTAATGGCGATCAAGAAGAAGGGCTACAAAACGTACAAAAAGCTGTTGATGTTGATGATCAAGAAGAAGGGCTAAAGAAGGTAAAGAAAGCTGTTGATGGTGACGAAGAAGAGCTAAAGAACGCAAAGAAAGTTGTTGATAATGACCACCAAGGGGGACTCAAAAACGTAGGATTGTGTGATCCGGGTCCGATACCTGATGATTCGTATCTCCTGGATGTGTTATTGAACATCGAACCAAGTTTTCTTGATGACCTCTACGACGATTTGCCAGATGAGTAGTGATAGATAGGCAGATATAAGAGCTTTTCTTTCAGCAACTGTAACATTTTAAGGCAGTATCTATCTTGTACAAAGATTTATGCAGTAGGATTAAGTCTTCATTTCTCATACTTTCTTGCTGTGTATAAGTTCAATGCATAATCCATCCAAAACTGATGAACAAATTCATTGTTTTTGTTTAGATTTTCTTGGATCTCTTTTTCCCTTGGAAGAATTAACTAATTGATATTTTCTTTTAATCCACATCCTATTGATGAACCCAATAAGTATGTTTACTCAAGCAAGAAATTATTTCATGCATTCTACTGGTATTTTATTTTTCATTATTATTTTTATTTTTTACCATAAAATCACATCAACTCTTATCATCTAAAAAGTAATTATTGCTAAAATAAAATCACAGTTATATTTTGTAATATTTTTAACATAAAAATGATAAAAAATTGAAAAATATATATTTCTTAATATTAAATAATAAGTTATATGTGAATTATCTTGATAAGGGTTTACCTTTAATATGATACAATCAAATTAAAAGTATAAAATTGTAACGTTTTCTCATTATAGAGTTTTTTTCTTCGTTTTAATTAAAAAGAAAATTATCCATAAATTAAATTTTAAAAAAAGACCTTAATAGTGATTAGGACAACCTTATCCCAATACTCGAATCCGTTAAACCTAGCAGCCAATCATACCCTCTCGTCGTAGACTAACTGCAAAAAACAGGTATAGTTTTCACCTTGACCTTTTTCTCTTCTTTGCTGTACCAAAAAAATCAGGTAAAAACAAATCCTAATTTCTTTCTTAATATACTATCTCTTATACATGTATGTAGGCTTTGCATTTGCTCTGAAACAATGTAGGAAAAATGAAAAGAAATTGAGGCTTTGAACGAACCAAAAATAAGTCTTCAATTGACGTGCACATGCCACCCTGTAATTAAATTTTTTGGTGAAGTTCTGAACTTGACATGTTTCAATCTCTGGGTTTGATTTGTGTTTTGAATTGTGTGCTTTGCATGTTATAACATAGCAAATCATGCAATATGCGTTTGATGAGAACTTTTGTTATATTCGTTTACAATATGTGGTAATAATTGCTGATTGCTGTTAATTAATTTAGTTAATTTTGACAAAAATGTCTTCTTTTCTATGGATTAGCGGTTATATAATGTGGGAATGCTTTGGTTTGGTTATTAATGCTAGAAGAATGTGTTTAAGAACCAACAACTAAAAAAGAGTTTGCTTTTAGGGTTTTATTGTTTCTGACGAATATTGGTTAATCAAAACTTTGATTGCAGCTAAAATTTTGATATCTCACCAGAAAGAAATGAACAGCCAAGTACCTCCTGGTATTGATCGAACAAGGACAAATTGGACACCCGTAATGGAACGTTATTTTATTGATCTTATGTTAGATCAGATGCATAGGGGAAATAGAATGGGTCATACTTTTAACAAGCAAGCTTGGACGGATATGTTGAACATGTTCAATGCAAAATTTGGGACCAAATATGACAGGGATATCTTGAAGAGTCACTATACAAATTTATGGAGGCAATACAATGATGTGAAGAATCTTCTTGAACAGAACGGATTTTCTTGGGATGATACTCAGAAAATGGTGATAGCTGAAGACAATGTTTGGGATGCCTTTATCAAGGTCTTTTTTTTTTTTGTTTCTACTGTTTTTCCTTCATCTCTGAACATGTTGCATGTACTTTTATTTACAAAGTGCATATATGCAGACCCACCCTGATTCCCAAAGCTACAAAAGGAAGTCTTTGATGAACTTCACTGATATGTGCTTGATATATGCGTATACAGTAGCAGATGGACGATACAGTCGGTCAAGTCATGATGTAGACTTAGATGATGACATTCAAGGGCTGAATATTGGTATGTTAGTTAAACACATGATTCTAAAATGCTAAAGATGTTTAGCTGACTGGAAGTCAATCATTAGCATGATTAGTATGTTCAACATTGACCAAAACTTGGCCAGACATACTATTTGAACTTCCCTGACATGTCATGGGCCTTATTCTTTTGGTGTGCTAAAATGTCCTTAGTCCGTACTAAGAGAGGAATAGTAAATTGATGACTATATTTTATGAAACTAGTTATGGTTGCTCTCTAGTAGTTTCTACTTTTTAGCTATTACAATAAGCTTTGTTTATTCTCGAGTAGTTCTTTCTTTTAGCATTACAGTAAACTTTCATGTTCTTTTTGAAGAAAACAATACCAATTTCTTTTTCAATAAATGGTGTTGGTATAGTTAGCGTTGGCCCAACGAGTACTGAGCATGTGAAAAAGGATTGGACACCAGAGATGGATCGATGTTTTATTGAGCTTATGTTGGACCAACTTAAAAAGGGCAATAAAAGGGATATGGCATTCAGCAAACAAGCGTGGAAACATATGTTGACTTTGTTCAATGAAAAATTTTGTTCTCAATATGGCTTAAGTCTTTTAAAGCGACGCTATAAGAAGTTGTTCAAGTACTATAGTGATATAAGAAGCCTACGTGAGAGAAGTGGATTTTCTTGGGATGAAAGACAACAAATGATAATCGCTGATGATGCTGTTTGGGAAAAATATATCAAGGTATAATGCTAATTCTATGTCGTGATTTAATTTATACTGCTACGTAATAATGTATACCTACTATGGTGGATGCAGGCACATCCGGATGCACATTTATACCGAAAAAAGACCTTACTGAACTATCGGGATTTAAGTTTGATTTATGGAAATCAATTCATCAATGGATGTGGTGACCATGTGCGCCATGATAAGAACTTTCAAGATGGAAAAATCCAAGTTAGGACTGGTGAGTTTAACATTTATTTTAGCATGTTGTACTTGTCCTCTACTTTTTGAAAATTGTTCAACTAAGATTTACTAAATATTTGGTATCTTTCAGGAGTAAGTTTTGAGTCTGGTCATCACCAATATTTGACCTGACACAATTATAATCTAATCATTTTAAGGTGTGATGCAATCTGTGGTTTGTTGGTTGATTTGTGTTGGGGTTGAAAAATTGTTGGCTTACACTTTTTGACTATATTAGATGCATGGTAATTCATATGCCTTGTCACATACATAGTGTCTGAAACCTATAGGTATGTGTGTATATATATATCTATATATATATATTATTCAAATGAATTCTAATATATAAGTGGTTTATCGTTCATGCAGCTGAAGAAAATGATATTTATGCCTCTGCTGGAAGTAATGGCCCTGGACAATCCTGGACGCCAGCAATGGATCGTTATCTCATTGATTTGCTGCAAGACCAGGCACTCAGAGGGAATAAAATTGGTCAGAAATTGACAATTGAGGCTTGGACTGAAATGATCAGGTTGTTCACTGAGAAATTTGGGTCTCATCATGACAAGGGATTTCTCAAGAATCGATACAAACATTTGAGGAGCCAATACAACGGCATTAACTTTCTTCTTGAGCAGAATGGGTTTTCTTGGGATGAAAATCGAGAGATGGTAACAGCTGAAGATTACATTTGGGATTCTATTATTGAGGTGAATTTCCATAAATCATTGTTCATTGTACATACTTTCATTATTATTCTGTCTCTTACATTTCATACAAGCAGGTCCATCCTGATGCTTGTTCATATAGAAATAAGTCTGTGCCAAGCTATCACAAGCTATGTGTGATATTTGGTGAAGAAAGTTACAATGGAAGAAACAGTCATAGAGCTCATAATATAGATCTTGATAGTACGGACCCAGCTTTTATAATCAGTAAGTTTCTTGTTTCAGTCATGAAGTTTAGTTTAAGATATTTTGTGGATCGTTTACAGATTATTATCTCAAATCTGAAAAATAGTATAAGCACTCTTGTAATAAGCTTGAATGGTGATGATGTATGGTGTAAGTTACATTATTTTGTAGATCCATGTACTTGATGCATTTTGTATGATCTTGCATGTTGCCTTTGTCTCATATGGCTGAACTGTTACCAGATGTTCACTCCTTATACATGGCAGAATTGTATGAATAGGTTCAGGGTCATGAATCATCGTGTTCCTAATTAATTGCCAATTATGCTGAGAGAGTGATTGTGAACTTCTTCTATTTGCAGGAGACAATGTTCAATGCCATGCAAATGGCGATTGCTCCAGGACAGAGTGGACACCTTCAATGGATCGCTATTTTATCGACCTTATGTTATACCAAGTGACAAGAGGGAAAAAGACTGATTACAGTTCGGATAATCAAGCTTGGATAGATATGGCTGTGTTGTTCGAGGAAAAATTTGAATTAAAAATTGACAAGGAGTTTTTGAAGGGTTATCACATAAGTTTAGGGAATTTGTTCAATGACATGAAGAATCTACTTGGCCAGAGAGGATTTTCTTGGGATGAAACACAGCAGTTGGTCAAAGCACATGATGATGCTTGGGATGCCTACGCGAAGGTGCTTCTCTTGTTTCTGATTTTATGTGTCTTTTCCTGTTATAATTAATTATATATGGTTGACGTCTGGTCTAATGTAGGAATATCCAGATATCAGATCATACAGAACTAAACGCACTCCAAACTACAATGACTTGTACTTGATTTTTGGAGATTCAAATTCAGATGATGGGGGCAATCAATTGGTTCCAGGTATTTGCTGTGATGGTGATGGATTTTTCTTTTGGCTGACCTTGTCAATGTTTTGCAGTATGTAGCCCTATAAGCTTTTCTCCTTTTTTCTACTAATTTTTTGAGATTCCTGATGAGGTTATCATCAGTACTAATGATTGTTGCACATCTAACATGCTTGATCAAGTCCATATTTTCATGCATCAACTACTGTAATTAGTCATTTCCTGGTTAGTGCTTTACTGATCATGCTTTGTTGTGTAATTTGTTCAAGGAGTCAAACATCAAAATAGCTACTGCTATAGAACGGATTGGAGTCCACTGATGGACCGATTTTTCATTGATCTAATGTTAAAGCATGTTCGTCAAGGAAGTATGGTCAATTTAAGATTTAACAAGCAAGCATGGTATGATATGGTTTCAAAGATCAAGGCTGAATTTGGATCTGAGCATGACAAAGATGTCCTAAAGAGTCGTTTTATGAATTTGAGGAAGCTATTTAAAGATATGAAAAACTTACTTGATCAGAAAGGGTTTGCTTGGAATGAACTAAAGCAGATGATAGTTGCCAATGATAATATTTGGAAATCTTATGTGAAGGTGCTTTTTCTTTTTCTTATTGAATAATATGGTAAATAGAAATCTTCAAGGTTCTCATAGCTTACATTTGGCTACAATGCAGGAATACCCAGATGCCCGATCATATCGCAATAGAACTCTTCCAAATTATAATGACTTGTTCTTGATATTTGGAGATAAAAACAATGATGGAAGACTTGATGACTCAAGTCACTCAATTGCTGCTGATGGCTATGTCCTGGAACTAGATGTTGGTGTGTCTTTCCCTTCCCCTCTCTTCCTCTACACATTCACACACAATTCAGTTATGCGAGGACATGATTGCAGTTCCAAATTAGCATTACTATGTCCTGGAACTAGACGTTGGTGTGTTTTTCCCTTCCCCTCTCTTCCTCTATATATTCACACACAATTCAGTTATATGAGGACATGATTGCAGTTCCAAATTAGCATTAGCTGGTAGATTTGTGGCTAGAACCAGTATTATGGCCCAAAAGCTATGTAAAAACTGCAGTTTTCTGTGCTAATTACAAAGTTGAGCGAATGTGCTGTTGACACCATAAATAATACGATATATAACTATTTGGAGATTTGCTAGTGTTAGGCAAATAACTTCTTTTGTACTCGTTGGATTTGCAGCTGATGATGACGACGGACTATCCCTGTCTGGTTATGATCGTCCAAAGATAAATTGGACAAAGTCAATGGAAGTCTATTTCATTGAACTCCTGTTAGAACAGGTGCTTAAAGGGAATAAGATTGGTCAGACATTCAATGAGCAAGCATGGGCCTGGATAATTGCCTCGTTCAACGAGAAATTTGGCCTTCTATGTGATAAGGATGATATAGAGAGCTGGTATTTAAGTTTGATGGAAGAGTATTATAACATCACAGATCTTCTCAATCAGAAAGGCTTTGCCTGGGATGAAATTAAGCAAGCAGTGATAGCTGATGATGATGATTGGAAATCTTATTTCAAGGTGGGTGGTTATATTTTTTTTGGGGGGAGGACTTTTAGTTTTTATATACATAGAGAAAAGATAAAGAATTCTAACAATCATAAGAAAAGTAGTATATCTTTCTTTATAGAAATAAAAAAAGAAAGATGATTTTATCAGATCCTTACTGGATGCTAGAACAATTATCCCCGTTACTACTTCCATCTCAAATCGACAAGATTCGGCGGGCCTTTGATATCATTTGGCTATAAGTAATATTTTTCCCTTCTCTGAACCTTGTAGTTGGCAGACTGTATAGATCCCAAGAATTCTTGATTTCCAAACATTTTATTTAGCTTCTCTTATGATGAAAGTTTTTATGCAGGAACATCCAGGTGCAAATAAATACAGGAATAGAATCTTAAGTAGTTATAATGATCTTTTTATGATTTATGGTAATGAAGCGCCTGTTGGAAGATTCAGACATTCAGGTTCAAGTATGGAGATTGACTGGAATACCCGAGACATGGGGCTTGCTGGCATTTTTGGAGACGCACTATACCGAACTGAAGAATTTGAAATATCTGATCATAGGAAGAAACGGAAAACTATAGCTACATCAACCTCAGCAGCTCATAGGAAAGTTCAGAGGCAGAACATGGAGGATCCAGAAGTACTTGCTCGCAAGGCACATATGATCAAAACAAGTGGAAGTAAGGAAGAAAAAGAAGAAGTGTCGATCGAAGCTATAGTCAATGCACTCCAAACTATACCAGACATGGACGATGAGCTCTTCCTGGAAGCCTGTCAACTTCTAGAGGATGAGAAGAAGGCTAAGGTGTTTGTGGCAATGGACGTAAATCAGCGGAGGAAATGGTTATATAGAAAGCTCCATAGATAGCATCTGGCTGAACTATTTACCATTGTACAATACAAAAATCGTGTAAAAATAGGTCTAATGTTAATGCAAAGCAAGTTTACTTCACGCTCTTTCGCGTATCATGGACCTGACAGGATAGAAAATGTGGGTTGGTATAGAGTTGTGGTGGTGAATTTATTATGTCTTCGTGTTAGATAAAAGTGTTCTGGGAACACAGGATGACTACCAAAAAAAGCTTAGCATATATATTTCCTTTCCTTAATGATACCTTGGCTCTCTACTGCCTTAGAAACCTGCAACTTCACCAACCTTTTGAATGGTAAAACCACACAGGGCAGCTTTCAAGTTCCAATCTTGTGTCTTATTCTTGTTTCAACAGTTGCTGCTTTCTTACTTTTAGGATTTGATGTTTTTTTTAAAGTTTTTTATTTTATTTTATTTTTTTTATGTCTTGCGTTTGCAAAACGCGTTAAAATATTATAAGCAATTTGAGCATCAAATTTCAAAGACAAACAAAATAATTATTGATGATGTTTAATTAAATAAAGATCTAACAGTTCCTAAATCATAATCAAATGCAAGATCACAATTTGTAGTCAATAGAAAAATTAAAAGAAAAAAAATAGAACACACGCTCGCTCGCTTAACAGAGAGAGAGAGAGAGAGAGAGAGAGACTCCAACACTGTTGTGAAATGGCATGGCCTTCTCTTTCTCTCTTCCTCTGAACTCCATTGCAGCGCTTTCATTAACCCTTTTCTCCACTTTCCTTTTCTCAAAATCCACTCTTTACACATTCCCAACTCCTGAAATACACCATAGATCGCTCCTCACACAAAGCCAGACCTTTCCTCTTTCTTGCTCCTCACTACCCCAATCAAATGGCATCATCAACTACCTTTATATCCACTTTTGTCTCTTCAAGGCAAATTTCTTTCTCTCAATTCTTTGCCTTTCTTTATTCATTCTCCTCCACTTTTATATTCTCATCAAAACAGCCCAATCCCATTTCTCTATTGTCACTACGAAGCTCACTACTCACTTAAATCTCTCTCCAAGCATGGGTGGAGTAACCCTTTTGGCTCTAGGTAATGGGGCACCTGATGTTTTTGCCTCTCTTGCTGCAGTTAGGTCTGGCCAATATAGAACTGGGTTTGGGGCTATATTATCTGCTGGTACATTTGTTTCTGCTTTTGTGGTCGGATTTGTTGCTATATATGCTGCACCGTTTAATTTGGATCCTGCTTCATTTGTTAGGGATGTCGGGTTTTATTTGGTAGGAGCTCTGTTTTTATTTTATGTGTATTTGAGTGGGGAGATTACTTTTTGGCAAGCTGTTGGATTTGTTGGGTATTATGTTTTCTTTGTTGGGTTTGTGTTTTGGACTGATTTAGGAATTGGCGGTGCTCATACAAGAGATTCAAGAGGAGAAATGGATTGTGAGAGAGATGGAGGTGTGGTGGTTGGCAGTTTGGAGGATGAGAAGCAGGGTTCTGGGTTGTTTGAAAGGGCTTGCGGGAAGGTAAATGTTTTTTTTCTTAGAAAGTAATGCGATATTGTGGTTCATTCTGTGATCTTGCGTGGAATGGAAATGTTTCAAATTAGTATGTTGTTCATTGCGCTCCTTTGAATGCTAAGCTGTGCGGTTAGGTGGGTTTAACTATAGGTTGTTAAGTTTTTTGTTAGCCAGGCTGAAATCAAATTTCTAGTCTTACAAATGGGACTAGATGATATTCAATAGAGCTAAAATTTGTAACAGTCCTGAGATAGAACTTTCTTCTCTTATTTTTTAGCTTTTAGTTTTCAAAGAGGACTTATTGATAGTTCTGTTTTTATTCCAATAATTAGTACAAACTTGATTGTTGCAAATGCATAATGAAGCATTAATAGTTCTATATTTATTTCCACATCAGAAGGGAGTTACAACTCGAATCTATGATTCACTTTATGTAGGGTATCAAGTTGTACCCTTTTCTTCATCTGTGAGAATTTACTATTTGTTTCTTTAGATGTTAGATAGGCTTTTGCAATTTTAGTTAAGTCAATGTGCATTGTACTGCTTATTAAGAGATAATGCCTTATTTTGTGAGTACAATTGAAGGCGTCCGAGTGCTTTTCTGAATTGTGTTGGCAATTTTGGTTTTCCCGTATTTCCTGATGTTAGGTTTATAAAACTTTTGTTAGCATGTCTTTTGTCGAGGGCCTTCTTTTCTTTTATTATTTGTGGCTCTATAATAGATGGCTCATTTTGTCTCAAGAATGATGCCTTGCAAGTGATATAGAAGTGAGTAATGGATGGGGCATTTGACACCTGTCAAATCATTTCTGTAATATCTTTTGTTCGGAAGGCTGCTCTGGAGCTTTGGTGTCTGCTTCTACCCAAAACTCTTCTTATGTTCATTATGCTGCCAAATTGGAGATTTTTAAGTTCCTCTAGTTTTTCTTTGATACTCTCTGCATTTGTAACTCTTATACCTTTGTTGTGTGAATTTCTTACACATCAACTGTTTGTTGCTTCATTTTCATTCTGTATCAATGCTGTACATGGATATATGCAAGCTGAGTGATGGATAATCTCTGAATTTTTCTTGGACTGGAACTTACACTTAATTTTATCATTTATATCTTTAGGAGTAAACTGTGATTAACTTTCTAGTTTTGATTGTCTTGTATTTGTTACAGATCTCAAAAGTATGGGAGCTCCCAGTCTCATTTGTTCTAAAGCTCACAATTCCACAAACTGCGCCTTCAGAATGGAACAGGTTGTACCTATCTGCCAATATCATTCTTTGCCCTTTAGCACTTTTATATGCCTGCAACTCATTCATGCCATTAGATCATCCCATAATTTTCCTCCTCTCAAATGCCCACTTCCCACTCTGGTTCATAGTACTCCTGGCAAGCTCGTCTCTCGCAGTCCTTCACTTCATACTGGAAAAGGAACCCCCAAAGACTGAGCAAGTTCCTGTAGTGCTGGTGGCATTTGTAATGAGTGTCTTTTGGATATCTACTATTGCTGGAGAATTGCTAAACTGCTTGGAAGCACTTGGGGTGCTTCTTGAAGTGCCTCCTTCACTACTTGGACTCACGGTACTTGCTTGGGGAAATTCCGTGGGTGATCTTGTGGCTGATGTTGCAGTCGCCAAAGCAGGCCAGCCGGCAATGGCCATGGCTGGGTGCTTTGCTGGACCAATGTTTAACATGCTTGTTGGACTGGGAACAGCTTTGGTGATACAAACAGCTGATGTTTATCCAGAAGCTTACGAACTTCATTTCCACATTGGTATTGTAACAGCATTTGTGTTCTTGTTTTTGAGCCTGATGGGGTCTCTGCTAGTTATCACTTGGTCCAGATTTCGAGTGCCTAGATTTTGGGGCTTTTGCCTGGTGGGTCTTTATGTCTTGTTTATGGTAGTTAGCTTAGTCATTGCCAAATTTTCAAGATGACCATTCATTCAATCCATGAAATCAACAATTTGTTTAGTTGTTGCCAAAATGCTTATGCCAATTAATAGGATATCTTCACATAAAGGCCTATATGTCAGGATAGATGCAGTATATACTCATTCATTGTCAGAAGATAATGTAAGGATTATGGAGTTTTTAGTCTATAATCTGGAAAATGCAATTTGTTTCTTGGGTTCCTGTGCACAAAATTTTGAAATTTGCTGTGTGATTGCAGTTAAATTTTGTGGTGTTCTAATTTGAAAACAATCTACTTTTAGTATCTAGTGTCCTCAAATCAATGAACATTTCTAGCTAGGGTGAGATTTTCTGCTATATGATTTGTTATTAATGTCTTTTGCCTATATTAAAACTAAATGTTTATCATGCAAAATTGAGTTTTCTCATATTAATATTATGTTGTAAAAATATATTATCATAAATCAATTTTCTATATTCTTTAGCGACATGGTAATCATTAAAAATAATTTATTTTTCTTATAATAATAACACCAAATACCCAACAAGGTAGAATAAATTATTTGTTAAATTATATTATTATTTGTATATGTATTCTTTTTCTTAATAATTAAAAGATACAAAGTCTCGAGCCAAAGTACCAAAATCACCACCTCAAAGCTTTCTCATTACTTTGCAAGACGAGACGAGTTTAGTAGCTCATTGACGATAGGAATTTGATTAACGCCAGAGGAAGAATATTGTAATCCACGTAGCCAAACACTTCGAAACGGAAAATAGTAACGGACGTACGTAAGGGTAAATTAGTCACGAGAGGGAAAAAAAAAGTTATCTTCTGGTAAAATGAGTCAGAATCGAAGCTAAAGCTATCAGCTTTTTGTTTTGTTTTCGAGGCTTTTTTTTTATTAAAAAAAAAAACAATTTTATTTTAGGTTTCTTCAAATGAAACATATTTATGGTATGTTATTATAGAACATCATCGATCGCAACGAAAACCTATAATTCTACTGCTTTATTCCTTTTTAAAACAAACCCTAAAAGAAAATTTCTATGAAAATCTCATCTCCCATAAAAACAAACCCTTGAAATCCGTTGATTATAATTCCTTTTAGATCTCATAGTACACACCCTTCTTTTTCTGTAAAAGTTCCTGTTGCCCCCTTTTTATTTCTCTTTATAGTCGCATAATTTTTCAGGGTTTCGAATCTTGCATAATCAGAAACTCTATTACGAGAAAGGTAATAATAAAGTCTCTATCTTTTTCTTTGTTTTCTTTGTTCTTATGTGCATATATCAGCTGTGCAAGTGATCATTGTTATAAATCGAGTTCTATAATTTCTGGGTAGTTTTTTTCTTCTTTAAATAATTTTAGTTTTTTTTTTTTTATTTGAATTGAAGAAGAGGGAAATATAAATGTTTTTTCTGGAATCAAGGATTGCTTTGTTTTATTAGTTTCAATTATTAATTATAATAGCATTAAAATTTGGTCTATTATAATTTATATATCATTCCTTCTTTGGCCGAATTTGTTTCAATCTGCTACGATCTTGAAATGAATAGCAATCCCTTTCTTTGTCTTATATCTACACGCATCTTGGTCGAGCTGCATAAACAAGTAGCATATGCTCTTATGTAAACTAGTTTATGACATGATTTCATTTAATGTCAATATGTGCAAAACCTTTACACGAACAAGGAGAGTCGTGTAATTAGAGATATGGATGAACTAAGTCTTTTTATTATCTATAAGCTTGCTGTAAGGTTGGCAATTATAAATTTCTATTTGGCTTGATTTCTGAGTTAATGTGCTTTCTGTCTCCATCTTCATGCAACTTCCAAGGACACTTTGGTCCACTTGTAAATTTTTTCCAATCTCATAGTAATGTTTAGAAGATATTTGGTAATTATTCTTTTAAGCAAATGGATTAAAGAAAGGTGCCTGAAATTTTTCATTTTTCTTGCCATCTAAGGAGGGATATAATACTTACAGGCTATAACAAGTGGCTAAAAGAAATACCAGTTTATTGATGTTGGGATCTTCTTTCAAGGAGATCAAGAATTGGCCAGTGACACTTACTACATGAAAAAATAATAAGGATAATACTGTATCTATGCGGCTTAATCCTCCTCATTTATTAGTCTTGGTTCTGCATGTGTACAGCTGATGAGTGTTTTCTTTTTATAGATTAGATGTTAAATCACACCTTGTAATTGTTTGATGTTATAGTTGGAAGGTGTTAAATTGAAGTTTCATTTGTCTCATAGGCATAGCGTCATCAATTTTGAAGTATTGAAAATTTCCATTCATGCATTTCTGTCAGCATCCAATCACCATGATATATGTAATGTGCCTAACTAAGTTTTTCACATCTTCTCTTCTCTTTGCACTAGAAGTAGACGCAAATTAGATTTTGTATCACAAGTTTACCTGCATCAGAATGGATCAGCAAGGGCATGGACAGCCCCCAGCCATTGGGGTAGTGAGTACTGCAGGTCAAATGCCATATGGCACAAATCCTTATCCGTCGAACCAACTATCTTCTACACAAAATCCGGGATCTGTTGGGGCCATCCAATCTGCTGGTCAGCCAACAGGAGCTCAGCTTGCACAACATCAACTTGCCTATCAGCAAATCCACCATCAGCAGCAGCAGCAACTACAACAACAACTTCAGTCGTTTTGGACAAATCAATATCATGATGTAGACAAAGTTACCGACTTTAAGAATCATAGCCTTCCCCTTGCAAGAATCAAGAAGATCATGAAGGCTGATGAAGATGTAAGGATGATATCAGCTGAGGCACCAGTCGTCTTTGCTAGGGCATGTGAAATGTTTATTTTAGAACTGACCTTGCGATCTTGGAATCATACAGAGGAGAATAAAAGGAGGACCCTTCAAAAGAATGACATTGCAGCTGCCATCACTAGGACTGATATCTTTGATTTCTTAGTTGACATTGTACCAAGGGAAGATCTGAAAGATGAAGTACTGTCGTCAATATCAAGGGGAACAATGCCTGTTGGGGGGCCTGGTGATGTTCCCTATTGCTATATGCCACCTCAGCATGCACCTCCAGTTGGAACTCCTGGGATGATAATGGGTAAACCTATGATGGACCCCGCGGTCTATGCCCAGCAGTCTCATGCCTACATGGCACAACATATGTGGCCACAGCAGGGATCAGAACAACAACAATCACCTTCAGATTAGTAGCGATTGTATATGCGGATTGAGGAAGTGTGAGCTCTTTTCTAACTTATCTGCCACTACAGCATGAAAATTATATTTGAAAGCCAAGCCATTAGGATCATATAAGCATGTCATGAAGAACTACTGCATTGTAACTAATAGCAGCAATACTTGACTCTCTTGAGATTTCGGTGTCCCCAAGTGAAATCTCCTTCTGAATATTTCCGATAATAGTGAAGTGGATGGCCAGATCTTGTTGTTCTTGCACTTACAAGGCCAGATCTATTGGCAAAAGTGTCTATAGCAAAAAGGCTTACATGTAATTGGCATAAGCATTCATAGATGACTATCCATTCTTTGGTATATGAGAGAATTTTGCATTCTTTGGTTGTTCAGATCAATCATTTCTTTAAAACTCGTCTTATTTGCCTCTTTGGAGAGATACGTTATCCTGGGTTTGCATAGACTAACCATATGAAAGTATTTGGCTCGTTGTTTGCGCTTTTTTGTTCATTTTTCAAAATGAATGTTGTTCGGTTATCATGTCTACTCTTTTGATTTGACGATTTGAAATAACATCTTACTCTTCTCATGCATTCTGTTCTTACAGGTATTTGTTTTGTCTTTGGTATCCTTGTTTCCTTATCTTGACTGACTTATGTCTTTTAAATGTTAAGCAGAAAAGGGAGGCCCTCAGCTTCAAATTGTGCCGTCGAGATTGGAGCTGAAATCTAGCAAGACTCTCTGTATAGAATATATCCTAAATGGAGTATCTGATCGTAGACTGAGCCGTCTGTCTCGTAGCTTTGGATATTTGCTTGATGTTTAGCCTTGTAAGAAAGGAGATTAAATGCCTGAATTGTCGCTTGGCATAAAGCAGATCTATATTCTGATTTTTCTCTTACCATGAAGCAGATTTATTTGTTTAATATTATCTTGTTCTCTTTATTTCAGTGATTTTATTCATAGCTGATTGGAATCATGGTAATGGTTGGAATGTGGCAACCCCTGCATTTTGGGGTTACCCACTAAAAAGCAAAGATAGAAAGGGATCGGGTGGGAGGGTTGTCTGTCAATTTGATGGGGTCAGGTCTGTTGGGGAGAGAGAAGAAGAGGAAGAAGCTTTAGTTGGTTGTTTTTCGGTGGCCGCGAATTATAAACAGTTGAGACAGACAACAATGGTTTGATGTAATAGTGTTGTTTAGGGCGTATGCATTCCAAGCAGAGACGGGATAGATATGACTGTTAATGATCGATTAGCTGCTTTACATTTTAAGAATGAATGGAAGAATTAGTTGCTTTAGAAGGGGCGGACCATGAGTAAGAAGCAAATGCGTATAGCTACGAGCTACTAGGTTAGAGATATATTTTATTTGCTTTGGAAATGGATCTCTATGATGCATCTAGAAAAATCTCATTCACTAAGAAATAAATAAATAAGGGAAGCCGAGTATATGTATTAATAGAAATTAGGTCCTGGACCAAGCAGATAATGCAGTTGATGGCCTATGATTATTCTGCCACAAGACAGTTGCGCATTTTCAGATCGCCTTGAAGCTGCACAATTTGTCTCTTGACAAAATTGCCTCCTTTGGTGAAAATTTGTGCAGATGAGAAGAGGGTATGCCGCCTGCTATGTTTAATGATTACACATTATTGGATATAATCTACCAAATTCTGCTTGCAAGTTTCATACCTTACCTCTATTTGCCAAATTGGGCAAGTCTTCTTGTCTCTTTCAACAATAATAAGAAAAAGCAGAGTTAACAGAGGGGAGGGGCAGAGTGTGTGCACAAAAGATTTCTTATATGTTACCACAAGATCATTCCAGAACTAACACTATGCATTGTTAACCAGTACACAGAAGCAGTTTATGCTTGATAAGCAAGGTTATCTACAAGGAAACAAGCTACTTATCAACTTTCACCTTTCTGTTTCATCACGATCCCCTCCAAAATCCCATCTGTGCCAAAGTTACCGGAAAACTGCCTAGGATTAACAGGACCAGGCAGTTGAAACGAAATAGAGAACTCCCCTGGTGGACAAAGGTTCTTTGATTGCATTTCAAAGACTTGTGAGAACCTGTACACAGTCCTCTCGCCAGTTGTTGTCACACCTTTTATGAGAACCATTCCATCATTTTCAACTACGCAACTGAAGTCCTCTGCAATCAGGACAAACAGTTTAACAATGTATAGAGCAAGGTAAATTAATTGACAAGGACACAGTAGGGTTTCAATTAATGAATTAGTGCAAAATTAATAAAGAATGAAGTAAATAAAATTTGACATAAATGTTGTCAAATCCGAAATGTACTGCAAAACATAATCGAATGAATTTTTGTCAGATTGAAAAAAGAGTCCAGCAGTAAGCTGCTGTATGAATTAATATAATATTTGTGAACAATCTCTAATATTAAAATATGGGTAGAAAAGGATGGAAATCAGGAATGTTTCCCCTGAACTCTTACAACAACAAAGGCAAACTGCAGGCATCGTGAAAAGAATTGATGAATTCAATAAGTCTTTAGTCCTAGTAAGAAACTTACCCTCATCTCTTTTCACCCCAGGCAGAGATATGCGAAACATATATGAATCCTCACATTCACCAATGTCCATGAGTCCAATTATGGGTCCCACCTGTCCCATAGCAGCACTCCCGGTCAATGCAAATCCACTTCTACCAGCAGCAATGATCCTGGTCAACTCTTCTTTCTTTGGGCATGAAGGAAGAAAGAGCATTCCTGGACTGCCATTCTCCACAGTTCTGGTATTATTTCTGATTGGCAGAGTTGTATAACGCTGCACTGGAGGTGGGGCATTATATCGCACACTGCTAAAAGGTGCCACATGTATGTACTGGTCCTCGGTTTGCAAGGTGCTAGCAGGACGTTTTGCATTGCGATTGCGAGAACTATGAGAAGGCTTGGCAGGAGGGAATTCTCCAACAGGTTCAGCATCCTGCACCCCAAATGTATGGAATCTTGCTACATCTCGATCCAATAGAAGATTTTCAAGCCCAGTTAGCTTCTTAAACCTTTCAATGTCATCTGGCTTATTGTAAGAGGTATTTGGATCATTAATGAATATGATGTTTTCAATGATTTTATACTTATTTTTGAACCGTGAATGAGGATGCAGTTGGGGAGGAAAGAGTTCAGGAAATTGAGGATAAACAACACAGGGATCATTCCAAGAGGTAGGTATGGTGCCTTGGAAGAAATGATGCAACAGCGGTAACTTGACAGCAAGAGACTTTTCTGCCTTCCGAAGTGCATAATAGTAAACCCGCTCCATTTCTACTGTTTTCATGTGTGAACCAGCTAGGTGATCTGAAGTATATGTTGGGAGGCCCTCAGCTTTCCTTTGCAAAATTGACTTTTGTGGGCACTCCTCTTTCAGATCAGGCCCAAAGTAGGTGCCCATAACAAAGTAAAGGAGGAAGCGCTGGTCACTGTTGGGTATCCTACTTGATGCAGTGAAGGATTCTGATCGCATGAGTGAATTTGTAGCCTGAACCAGAGATTCCATGGTACCTGATATATAATGAATCAGAATCATGCAAGAAGATGTTGCAGCATTAGGAAATTGAGATTTTTTATGCTTTTCATATGCTGAGGCAGAATAAATACTAAAAATTGATGTTCATAATAATACTATGGTGGCTGATGTCTAATTACATCAGTAAGGAGCTTATCCTACAATATCAGTCGAGTCAGACAATTTCTCCAGCAAACAAAGTTTTCTAGCCACATCTCAGCACGGTATACAAGTTTATCAACCGCTCTTTGCTAACTTCTGGAAATGAGTTCTTTGTTCTGTCATGTGAAATTAACATGACCAATAAACACAACCATGCTAGGTAACGGAGTTTTATTTAAATATGATTAAAGAAAAAAGGAAAGTTGTTACCAGTTGAAGGTTCATCAGAAATACAATTGCTTCAAGCAGACCACAGATGTTATTATAAAAACACAAAAATGCTACTCCCACTTCTACAATATTACATCTATTCAGAAGACATAGACAGCAATGCAGATTGTGCTATCACCAAATTACATGCCCAAACCTAATGCAGTGCCCCAAAGATGCTAAAAAGCTAGAGTTGTCCACTTTAGGTCATTGATCATGACTTGAAGGACAAATAAAATAGAATCTCCATGCAACAACTTGAATAATATTCTTTGGATGTAGATTAACAGTCTAAAAATTAGAGCCACGAGAGCATTGTATCTGATAGTTTAAAAGAACAAACTATCGAAAATCCCAATATACAATGACACAACACTACAAAAGACAGATTTGTGATGGTCTAGGAATAAGAGAGATCTTGCTTAAGAAACTAATGATCTTTCAGCAAATTTAGGGGATAATGTTGCTGAAAGAAGCACTTAGGAAAGTTGAGTTTCGTAAGCAATGTTCAATGAATAACACAAAGTAGGCTCTTTAGTCAAAGGATTAACCTTAATGCTACAATAAACAAAATAACAAATTAATAGGTGAAATATTGCAACCATAACATAAAATGAAGCCAATGGTACTTTTGCCTTTAGTATATCACAAGACTAATTGACCATGTTGATCTCAAGCTACATGTTATAGAACATCAAAGACAGCAGGATCAACATGAATAAGAAAAATAAAAAAAATTGGAAAAAGAAGATGAAAAGCTGCACTATTGACAATGTTTACAATTGACAATTAGCCATAAACAGAAAGACTGGCATTCATTAGCAAAGATCTGTGCACTAAATATTTCTTCAACACATAATGGAAAAGGAAACCCCTCGATAAGGAGACATAATTCGTACATACAAATTTGATTTAGAAGTCCTAGGTTTAAATCTTTTGTCCATTTCAGCAAACTTCTCAATGGGCGCAACAAACAAACATATATGGGAAACGAACCATGTACATTTATTAGTTACAGTGATATGTTTTAAGCTGATTATAGGATTTAAACTCTATTTTGTAGATTATAAAAAGCCAATCTTATATTACATATTTCACCTATAATGCAGCAATCTTATTTATAATTGAGTTCGATAATAGTGCATATCAGAGAGTTGTTTTAGATGAGAAAACAAATAAGTCCACTGATCTTAGGTTCTAATGTGCATAATCTACACAGATAGGACATTAAACTGAATAAGATTAACAAAAGGATATAAATCATATAAAAGCTATGGGACCGTATAAATTGACAAATTTTACAAATTTGTAGCTTGCTAGAGAAAGTATTTGGATTCATCCATGTTCGCACGAATTAAATTTGGTAAGATCACTATCTGCAGTACACAAAGAGGGTAAACGAAACTGAATTAAGCATTCTGGAGAGGGAATGACTCCCAGCAGCAGATAGTAAAGGCTTAACAACCAACAACAATCTTTCGGAAGAGCCATTTGAAGAAATAAGTTAGCTGAATGTCAATTCTGGAATCCAACGACCAAGGAAAGCATGTTTATCTATTTAAAGGGTGGTGCCCCACCACCCACTTCAGGTATGAGTTTAGCACTTCCAACAACTACAAGGCTTTTCTGTAAACTGTGGAGAAGTGAAGGTGGGAGAGAAATGAAAATACCAGGAAAAATCAACTTGCTACTTCATGAATCAGAATAAAAGCAAGTCAGCAAGCCATTATATAAAAAGAAGATAAACACATATCAAAATACACATGGAATGAAGGATGCATGAAAATAAAGCTTCATGCATGATCACAAAAGTGAAACAAACAATGGGTTACTCATAAAAATCCAATAAAGTAAACATCAAAAAGTGACCTTAAAAGATACTTCTGGTACAATCAAATAAAACCCAATTCCGTGTCCACGTCAAATCAAAGTAGCATAAAAATGTGAAGTTGACAGATGATTGGTTACTCGCACTGAACTCTTTAACCCGCCTTCCCAAACTCACTAAAGTAAGCTAAGGGGAAAAAACAAGAAAACAAAGATGACAACCAAAAAAGAAAAAATCACATAACAAATTAGAGGATGATCAAGAATATAAACATGCACATTTGTAAGTTAAGAAACTAAAGAACAGAAAGAAGCTAACCGGTGAAAGAGAGATTAGGTGAATTAGAAGCACTGAGCTGGAAAAAGGAGAAAAGGAAGAAGAAGTTGAGATTTTGATTGTGTTTTTCTTCTTTTGCTACTTGAAGAGTACACCTGTATCAGCTTCTTTGTGCATACGCAGAAAAAGAAAAAGAAAAAAAAAAAGCGCTTGCTGGCTGACTTGGCAATACCACCATTTCCAAGAGTGGCAATTTGGGAATTTTAAAAAGTACTTACATACTAGCAAATTGTTTATCTTATTAATTTTGAAACAAAAGATGACAACCTACTCTAAACAAATGGATTAAATTAAAATAGCATAAGATTGTGAAGTTGACAAATAATAGGTTACTCACTCTAGACTCTTTAACCCACTTTTCCAATAATATTAATTCATACCCATTAAAGTAATTTGAACAAGAAAACGAAACCCAAAGGAAAAATTGAAAAAAGAAAAAAAAGAAGAAGAAGAAGAAGCAATCACATAACAAACAAGAAGATGATCAAGAAATAAACATGCACATTACGGTAACTATTAGGTAAGAAAAATAGAGTGCAGTAGAATAGAAAGACGCAGAAAACAAACAAAAAAAAAAAAATAGAAAGACGCTAAACCGTGAAAGATTGGAGGCAATGAACAAGAAAAGAAAGTTGGGATCTTGATTGTGTTATTTTTAGCTACTTCAAGAGTAAAAAGAAAAAAAAAAAGAGTAAAAACCTGTCAGCTCCTTTGTTACAGAGAGGGAGAGAAAAAGAAAAAAGCTGAAACTGGCTGACCTGGCAATAAAGGCCACAGATGTAAGAATCGTGGGCCGTCAGATTGGTTAGATAGCAGGTGCACTGTGATCTTCAAAACACTAGATTATTTACACCAAAGTTCCATGTTTTCTTCGTCTCTCTCTCTCTCTCCATCTTCATAGGCAGACCCAGTAAAGTAAAGCTATTGTTCAGTTCGGGCACAGAGAGCACACAGAGTCCCAAAGCTGCCATAGTTTCAATTGGGTAACCGCTCTTCTTCTTAAACTCTCTGGTCAACTATTATTTCTGCATATATATATATATATATATATATATATATATATATATGGGGTGTGTGTGTGTGTGTGTGTGTGTGTTTTCAATTTCATTAGTCATTTTTAATGCCAAATGCCTTTTGGGTTTGTTATTCTGGTGATGTTATATTGTATGGTGCTACGGCGTTTGATTTTAGATGGTTTCACGGTCAATTTTCGCTTTATTATTCTCAGGAACTAGAAGAGAGAGTAGGGAAAAAAGATAAAGATTCTTGCTTTCTGGACTATTAGATGAAATTGAGTAGTTTGTTTAATTGTACAGAGAAGAATATTAGATAGGTTCTTTCTACCTATAGTTACAAATTCCTTTTGCATCCTATTGAAAAATAAAATGCAGAATCTCCATGAACATGGATAATACCAAATTAGATACATATAGCGAACAAAAATCAAATAGCTAGTAGGACTGCTTCGCGTGAAGGAGATATTTTGATTTTATGTGTCTTTGCAAAAAGTTTTTGATAGGAGATTTGTCTTCAAAGATGGAATGATGCAGCAGGGCATAGCAACTTGGAACTGTTAAGAGGATTTTTACGCATTACTTCAAGAAGTTTGTTGATTTATTAAAGATGTATAGATGCTAGGTAACATCATGAGGTGTGTTGGGAAGAGCTAGTTTCCAGATGATACCGGTTTAATATAGACACTTACAGAACCATAATTCATAATTGTGCATCACTAATTGCATAATCATATTTCAATTCTTGTTTCATAGTAGGACAGTTGTTGGATGTAATCGCTTGAACTTATAGCTTTTGCTTTTGGTTTGCTCAATTATGAGTGATTCAAAATTTTCCGTTGGTTTTGCATCTAATAATGGATACATATAACTTTATACTATTGACTTCTGCAATTCTTTATGCATTTCATACCAATGTTATATCTGCAAACTTTATGTAACTTTCAGGTACTCTAACATGCATGGAGGAAATAATCAATCAGACTTCCAGAATTCCCAGCAGATTCCACTTGCCGTGCCTCCTCTCAATAGTGTGCCGTACATTGGTCCCGGACCTGTCAATAGTGCGCCGTACATTGGTCCACCTAGACCTGTCAATAGTGCACCGTATATTGGTCCACCTAGATCTGTCAATAGTGCACCGGACATTGGTTCACCTAGACCTGTTGTTGATGGTTCTTCTCTGCCAACTGAAGCTGATGCCAAACCAGTTGAAAAAGTCGGGCCTTCTATGGTATATCTCGATTCTAACACAACTCGAAAAGAATGGGACAATATATTGGTCTCTGCCAAAAGTGCAGTTGCATTGACTGGGAGTGCAGCTATGGGAATGGTGGGACCAATTATAGGATTAATGGACATTGGAGAAAGTGATGATGCCTACTTATTTCGTGTCTCCCTCCCTGGGGTAGCAAACAATAAAAGTAAGTCTAGATCTTTTTCTGTGTTCACAATTCCCTTGCATGGTTAGAAATACTATTTGAACAGATTAGCCCTGATGTTTCATTATGAACTATGTTGTCTTGGGTATATTAGCTTGTTAAACTATTCTTTGTGCATTTTCTGCTCTTTAATTGCTATTGAACATTTCAAGCTATTGAAGGTTTAGTTAATTTGTTCAGGATTATGCTTTATGAATATGAGAGTTTGGTTAATATATAATACCCTTTGGTATTATTATCTTGCGGCTCATTCAATTTTTAACTCTATGCAGAGGAATTTAGTTGTGATATTGAACCTGACGGAAAGATACATATAAGGGGAGTAACAACCACTGGCGAGCAAATAGTGTGCAAGAACTCGCAAATATTTAGGATGCAAACTCAAAATTTATGCCCACCAGGCCATTTCTCCATCACATTTCATCTACCTGGTCCAGTTGATCACAAACAGTTTAGAGGCCATTTCGGGAACGATGGAATGCTTGAGGGAATTGTGAAGAAAATAATATGAGAAGCCTTGCAGCACATAAGTCATTAGAAAGGGCCAAAAGATTCACTAAAAAGACGACATTCGATCTGAGGCTGCCGTGAGGACAATATGGTAGACTCAAAATAAGTTGGCTGGTTGAGTAAGAGACATTGTGCCCTGAGATACTTGTAGCAGAGATGAGCATCTAGACGAATAATGCAGCAGAGGTTTGTACTTGTGATTTTAGTACGAGGCTTTGATGAATGTAAAGCGAGTATGAATTTACCCTTCTTCGTCTCTCTGCTTTCCACCATTCTCTTCAATTTTTTCTTTTCTTTTCTTTCTTAAACCCGTGTACTATTGAGATGTGAAAGTTTTTCCTTTCATCTGTGAACTTATTCTGTTTTGAGGGTCAAACAGACAAAGCAGACTCAGTCTACCTAATATCTGTGAAAACATGCACTACTGCCATAACTAAAACGTGGAAAATGCAAACTCTTAAAGTTAGGTCATCTTGTATATTACTTCCTCTTGCATCTTGTTCTTACTGTAAGCGTTTTGTAGATTTTCTCTTTCAAAATAGTAACTAGCAATAAGCTAGCTAGGTTGCCATTCTCAAATAGGCTAAGAAAAATGGCTTGACAGAAGCAATAGCATTTACCCAAACATTTTGCTACTCAGTTATGTAAAACTCAATAGAAAATCGATGATCAAACTGTAAACAAAGTGCAACTTAGCTCGTCTTGAATTGACAAATCTTGGCAGAAAATTCTAAATGGGAAATAAAAAGATCATATAAACTAATAAAACAATAACAACAAAATTAAAAAGCTTTATTTCTTTTGCAGTATTTTATTAGAAGAAACTCTTCAATCAGCCATTTCTTTTAAGGCCATTGCCTATCCTCCACAGCGTCCAACCCATCCAACCACAATCCATACAAAGCTTCAAAACTAAGTCCTTAACGCCTCCCTTATCTCCTTCTCCAATCAAAATAATTGGAACTAAAACCAGTGACAATGGGAATACATCACTCTTCCTTATTTTTCCGGACAATAACCAATTCATTCCATATAATCCATAACTCCACAAAAAGTCCCTTGCTTGTTTTTTCTTTTCTTCACTCAACCTATCAAAGCATCCTCCTATAAATCCCTTCCAAATCCCAGTACCGCCACCTTCGTCGCCAGCATCGCCGCCGCTACATTTATTTAATTTTGGAGACCCAGATCCTTTTCTTGTGTCCATGTCATAAAGAATTGGTTTTTGGGTATTGGTTTGATGTGAAAGAAAAGGCCAAGAGTTAAAGGAAGGATCTTTTGTTGAGAATTCGGTGCACTGTGGGTAAGTGGTCATACTTTTCCCAATTTGGCGCAAAAGAGAGTGTCTAGCAGGTCGGTCTAGGTAGTTGCTATTGCTCCTGAGAAATTCGTTGTTTTGGGTTTGAAACCAAAGGTCATTGCCATTGTAATGGATCATGTGAGATCATAATGAAGAAGAAGAAGAAGAAATATGATAAAACGTAGTTATAATTTGAAAGGGCTGTGGTGAATTGGGCGGGAGATATTACTAACTTTTAGAGTTCTTATTTGGACGAAATTCTACTCTAAAAATGTTCGTCTTTCATTTTTCTTCCTCCTATATAATCGACAACAAAAACAAATGTCTACCGTCTTAACATAATAATAATAATAATAATAATAATAAGGAGAAGAAGAAGAAAGAGAAGAAATATGGGGTTACTTTATTTAAAATAAAATAATTTTAGTTTGTATTAAAAATTATTAATTTTTAATTAGTTTAAATTTTATTTTTTAAATTCTATAAATAAAAGATAACTTGCAGCTTGTTAAATTTTTTACAATTTTATAATTACAAAAATAATTAATATTTTATGAAAATGACAATCCTCTTCGTTTCTTTACAAATTATACTTATTTTCTATATAGGTGTTACTAATTATAAAAAAATATAAAATTTAATAATTTATGAAAAAGTTGATAAATTTATAAAAAATATTAATTTTTTTTTAATCGCGAAATATATTGCTAAATCACAGAAAATGACAATCATCTTTATTTTTTTCAAATTAAAGTAATTTTTTGTAAGTGTTAATGGTTGCCAAAAATGATATTACGAAAAAATAATTACTTTTATGAAATCTAATAATTTACGAAAAAATGATAAATTTATGCAAAATATTAAATATTTTCATAATCACAAAATATAATATTGAATTATAAATTAATCTTTTTTATATTTTTTTGCATATACTAATTTTTCATAAGTATTACTAGTAGTGAGAAAATGATTAATGTTATAAAAAATTGATTACTTTTATCAAATTTAGTGATTTATGAAAAGATTGATAAATTTATAAAAAATATTAAATTTTTTATAATTGCGAAATATATTGCTAAATTATAAAAATTGACAATCATTTTTATATCTTTTTGTAAATTATAATAATTTTTATAAGTGAAACTAGTTGCGAAAAAATGAATTTATATTATGAAAAAACTATAACTTTTACGAGATTTAATGATTTATGAAAAAATTGATAAATTTATAAAAAAAAATGCTAAACTTTTTTGTAATTGTAAGATTTATTGCTAAACTACCAAAAATGACAATCATCTTCATTTTTTTTACAAATTAGGCTAACTTTTTTATATATTTTAAGAGTGAATAAATTTGTAAAACTACTTTATATTAGTTTAACAAATCTTATTTAATTGGTAACCTATAATTACAGGTTATCAATTTTTTTAAAATAAAACTTATAAATTGATTTTATCTTATTGGCGGATCAAAATAAAGTATGGTTATTTTGTTTTAAAAATAAGCATAAAATTTTCCACTATATATATAGAGAGAGATCTTTGACCAATTAAATTTTCTCATGGTTGAGCTTGGAATTAAAATCACGCCGGTTCAGTTTTCATTTAGAATTGAACCAGCTTGAATTGTGTCAATTAAAGTTTTAAGTATATAAAGTATACCAAAATTATCAATTAAGTCCCATTTTTAACTAAAACATATTGTCTCTATCCAATTTTGATAGATTATTTTCAATTTATATAATGATTAAGAATTTCAGTTTTTTTTTTTCAATTAATACCACTATTTTTAACCATTTTCTTATTAAAATGCCATTGATTAACTTTTTAGTGTATATACAATTTTCTAAATATTCTCATTGTTAGTAAAATGAACATCCAGTAATACATTCATATTTTCTTTTAACAAAAATAAATTAAAATAAAAATTAAACATTTATAATATATTAATAGGAACAATTAAATTATTTTTAATGTAATAGGAGGCGAAATAGAGAATATAGTTGTATGTTGATTTATTACTAATTTTTAAATCGAGATTTTATAAATTAAAAAAGAAATACGGTATCTGCAAATTGGTGAGATTAAAAAAGAAAAAAAAACATTATTAGCCCTAGGAACATGAAAGAAAGAAACATCATCAAATGCAGAAACAGAATCGAGAATGTCTGCAAATACCGCCAATGCTGAGGATGTTGGTTTATCAAATATAGCAACGTTCAGCAGCTTACATTGAAATGTGAAATTGTCTTCCATTTTCATTTTCATTTGAGAATTTGTTCTGTTTTTTTAGTGTCAAATAGAATAATGGCATGAACCAGTGGTTACTGGTGAGGGATTAGAAGGGAGAGAAGGAAGCAAGGCTCCATGGCTAAAGCATAGCAGAATCAACTCTCCCAGTGAAACATGAGCCATCCATGGGGGCTAGATACACGCACACACCCGCTCCAAGTAGACTTCCGACCAATCACTATCAAAATCACCATTCTAAACACCAAAAGGAATAACAATTTCTCATTACCCATAATGCATATAGCGCTAGAAAGGAGACCCACAATTTGTTTAATCTTAAATCAATCGTCTTCCCTTGAGGCACCTCCACAAACATGATGGCTTTTAGCATATGCAGTTGAGTTCTATATATCAAACTCACAATCACTGCCCAAACTATTAACAATGCGTCATCATTCAACAAAAATTCCAATGAAAGAAAAGGATTAGTTTCTTTCTCCTCACTGGAGCCATTTCATTTCCTTCAGATACCCTAACAAGGGTCTGGCGATAAAGTTTCCCACGTCCAACACTTGCAAACCCATCCAAGCCATAAAAGCACCGGTAAAACAAGATCTGAAAATTGAATCTTTAACTCTCTTATCTCCTTCTTCTATCAGAACAATATAGAGGAAACCCCACACCAACTCTAATCATATAAAGTACGAAACTCGCTAAATACAACTTCCCAGTTTCACTCCACCCATCAAAATATCCTCCTCCAAATCTTCTCCAAAACCCATTTCCACCTCCCTCTCCCTCGCCACCGCTGCAAGTTTGGAGACCCAGATCCCTCGAACCATATCCTAATTTAATCTCATATTTTTTTTTAATTCCAAAGCATTTCCAATTGATTCGGAAGTTTATATCCACCCAACTAGTGTTTTTGTATACTTTTATTTTGATAAATTACATTAAGAATTGCCAATTGAGAATTAATATAGATTAGTGTTTGATAACAAATAATATTAAATTAAAGAAAACATTTTTCTTGTCTTTTCTTTTCCCTTGTCATTTCCAACAGACAAAAGAGAGTTCATATATGAAAATATTAGAGAATATATTGCATTTTTGTTAAGTCGACAAAGATTGTATTTTTGAATTATAGTTTCCATTCTATATTTCTATTTGATTTAAGGACGTTCTGTTTAATTTTGAGTTATTGAATCAAGAAAAAATTATGAAGATTCTGCTTACTAACTAGTGTTTTATGCAGGGAAGTATTAGATTGCAATGGGTAGCAAAGTTTAGGGTTCACATTGCAAAAAAGAAAAATTGGTGAGGGCTGAAATTAAAGTTCTGCTATATCTTGGGGTATTTTAAGAAAATATTCAACATGATTTCGGAAAGAAATTTGAGCTTTTCATTTGTTTATATATAATTCATAGCATAGGAAGAAGTTGAAAATTTAAAATAAAATAATTTAGTTCCTAAATCTTAATAAAAAATTTCATTTATCTTCTTTTTTCTTCTGTTGAAAAGTGAAGCTCTCAATTGGGTCCTGCAAATTCTGTTCTTAAAAACAATCATGGTTAGAGAGCATTGACAAACATAACATGTTTACTACTTTCTGATATCAAACTCAACAGAAATTCAGTGATAACACTGTGAACAATTGCCTCAATACTTTAGTTGGCTAATCTAATCTTAGCCTTCCCTTCTTCATCTATGGAATTGATAAAAGCACAATTCTAATGTCAAATAGAAATCATAAAAACAAAATTTCTGTTTGCAGCTTTTTTTTTCCTTTCCATTTTGGTTTACAGAAATCTTGTGCCCTTTCTTCTTCTCTTTCCCCTCGCAAGCTGAAAAGCTGGAGTGCAATCCCTAACCTTTTGAACCCATTGTTGCATATCCTGTCTCTTCAACCTCAAACCCATTAAAGCACCAACAAAGCAAAGCTCCAAAACCAAATATTTTACTGCTTTTCTAAACCCTTTAATCAAAATTGTTAAACTTGAACCCAATGCCAAAACACCGTAAAAAGCATCTTTCTTTAAATCTTTCCCTAACAAAACCTTTCCCAATCCACAAACTATCAGAAACCCTAAAAACCAAAAATTTATGTTCTTTCTTTTTCTTCTCCACCCATCAAACCCTCTCCAAAACCATGAGCCTCCTCCTCCATCGCCGCCGCCGCCGCCACCGCTAAATTCTGCTATAACTAGATTAAATGGCTCTGGTAAGATCTTGAGGTTTGATGCTGCTATGGATGCTAATTTGGGTAAAATTTTCTTTAATTTTTGAAACCCAGATCCCCTTCTTTTCTTTCTGGCACAGAGAACTGGTTTTGGGATATGGGTTTTATGTGAAAGTGAAACCAAAGGCCAAGAGTAAAAGAGAGGAGATTTTGACGAGAAAGAGAAACTAATACATTGAGGGTAAGTGATGATAATTTTCTCAATAGGGTTTAAACCAAGAAGACCTTTTGAAATAAAAGGTTGGGATTTGAAGTGAAATGTCGTTGGCATTTCACTGTGTTATGTGAGCTGCAAAGAAGAATTTTGTGCAAAAAAGAGATGCAAAGGAGAAGAAGTAGTTACCGTTAGAAATTGAGTTATATTTTGAAAGAAAACTAGTTTTGGTTTTTGAAAGGTCTAATAGTATTGATCAATTTCGGCCCACCTACTGTTTGCGAAAATGCGTCGATGAGAATGTCCATAATAGTTTCCACACTAGATCCCTTTTGTATGTATTGATCTATTTCGGCCCAGCTATTCTTTATGAAAGTGTCAAGTGAGAATTTTCATAATAGTTTCTATACTGCGCAAATCACGAGATGGATTCCGGTCTATATAGTTTTCGGTTCGTATTGTTTTCAGTTCATATAGTTCTGTTGATGCAGGTACATTCGATATCGTTTTATTTATAAAAACAATTATTTCAGCTTGTTACATGTGCGTCAAATACTAACGCGCTACGACGCTGAAGTAATTTATTTTTAAAAATAATTTATATTCATTAATTTTATATTAAATGTTCATTAACTTATGTCTATTAAACATGTGTTGAATGTTCATTATTTAAACATAAAATGTTTATTGTTTATTAACTTAATTTTATTAAAAATATATATATACTATAATATAAATATTTGTAATATAATTTTAGCTTGATTTTTTTATTTATCAACTGTGTAAGGACTTATGTTATGTCTATATTATGTTCATTTGAATAAATTAGTGGTATAATTTTTATTAATATTAATATTTATTGACAAACTAATGAATATTATGCCTATAAATGATTAATGTTTATATCAATCATAAAAAAATTTCAACATGCATCACAAAAACAATAAAAGCTTTTATAAATATAAATATTTTTATTTGAGAATATTGATGAACATTATAAATACATTGTAGTACTAGATAATAAATATTAATATTAACATTGATAAATAATATATCAAAGGAAATGAATATGAAGATTAACCATAATGAATATTAAGTTCACAGATAATGAATATTTAATATAAAAAATAATTATTATAAATATTACATCTAATGGACATTATACATATAGAAAATGAACATTTTAATACATGTAAATGAATAAAAAATATTATTATATATTTGGTCTAATAAAAACTTTTTGACATATGTTAACTATGTTCTGACACATATGATTTTTAATTTTGATACATGTCCTTATTATTGACACATAAAATTCAAGTTTATATATAATTTTTAATATAATACTAATTTTTATAAATTTATTTTATTATTAATTTAAAAAATTAAAAAAACAATAAAGAAGCGGGGACAAAAGTCCCTGCATCATATTATTTAGAAGTAAAATGCACCACACATTTTAGAAATAAAATGTACCACAATATAAATATTTGTAGTATAATTTTAGCTTGATTTTTTTTGTTTACCAACTATGTAAGGACAATTTATGTTATGTCTATGTTATATATATATATTCATCTGAATGGATTAGTGGGTATGATTTTCATCAATAACGAATATCCATTGACAGATTAATGAATAGTATGCCTATAAATGATAAATATTTATATCAATTGTAGATTTTTTTCAATATGCATCACAAAAATAATAAAAAATTTCATAAATAATTAATTTTTTATTTAAGAATATTGATAAAATATTATATATACAGATAATGAATATTGCAGTACTAGATAATGAACAATAATATTAATACTGATGAATAATATATTAAACTAAATGAACATGAACATTAACCGTAATAAATATTAAGTTAATATTATTATAAAATATTACATCTAATAGATATTATACATATAGAAAATAAATATTTTAGTACATGCAAATAAATAAATAAAACATTAATATACATCTAGTTTAATAAAAACTTTTTGACATTTGTTATCATATTCCAACACATACGATTTTTAATTTTGACATGTATACTTATTATTTACATGTAGAATTCAAGTTTGTATATAATTTTATAGTTTTTTTATTAATTTATTTATAATTTTTATATTTTTGTATTAATAAAATCTCAAAGTATAAAAAAACTAACAAAAACGTTAAAAATATTTAATTTATTATTATTTTTAAATATTTTAGTTAATTATAAAAAATTAAAAGATCTATTTAATTTTATATATAGATTTAATTTATATTATTATTTATAATCAAAATAATTATGACGGTTGTCCAATAGTCGGGTAAAAGACTAGCTTTCATAAATACATAAAAAATATTTTAAAATATTATTTTTGATATAATATTAATTTTAAACTCAATTTATTATAGTTTTAAAAAATAAAAATTTCATTATCAAAATAAAAATAATACACATGTCAAAATAATTTTTTTTGAAATATTGATAGTAAAATAATTACAATAGTCGTATAACATGCAAATAAACGACTCACTTTTTTATATATAAAAAATTTATTTAATAGCTAATTTTTAATATAATATAAATTTTTATAAATTTATTTTATTATAATTTAAAAAAATTAAAAGGACATGCACATACCTACAGCTTCACACTAAAACACAAACCAAAATAAAAACCAATTGGTTGGATATCCTACTGTCTAATAACTAGTCAAGGATCTGTTCCCGCATTTTTCAGTTTAAAAGGAAGTGAAGTGTGACTCCCTCCCCACACGTGTGTAAAAACTCTGGTTCATATAGATTTATAGACCGGGTTCCATGTTACAAGCATTGTCTATACTCACTCTTCTATAAGTGATAAACCGAAATTTGATATAAGACAACGTGGCCCTGCCCTAGCAACAAACATTGCCACATCAGCTAGAAAGTAGACAAAAGCAATTGAAGTTGAGCTTAGCCGCTCTTTTTCCTTAGTTGGTAGGCCACTCGGATGAAATGGTTCAATAATTGTATTTGATGCAAATAGATGGGAGAACATTTATGGATGTTGTTTTAGCTGGCAAGATTGATAGAGGAATTCTGCCTCAAAGTCTCAAACGTTAGTGGATGAGAATGTAGCACAACTCATTCTGTCCACTGCCAGCACACATGCTTACGATGACATAGATGGATAACTAAAGGCAACGAACCCTCTTAACTACATAACTATTTTCCACCAAGTATTCCCTTTGATGCTCGAACTTGAGTCTATGAATTCAAGACCAACTCTCTTTTTGTAGTTAGGCTTTGTGGGTTCTGCTTGTTACTTGATCAGAAGCTGTATAAAGAAAAATGAAGAGCAAGTTTCTTTCTTCTAGACAAGATAAGGCCACCATGGGTAGGAGATGTGTTGACGGAGAGAACGCTACTGGTAGTTCAGTAACTGGTGCAAAGCAAAATAAGTGCATCCTTTTTCCAGCCAAAGTGAGTCTGGTTGCTGAAGCTTTTGAAAGAAGAAACCAGAATTGGTAGAGTGTCCCTCTTTCTTTAAGCATGCATCCTGTATATTATGGACCGTATGTTCCTTGCAAAATGTTTCTTTCTGGAATCACGATTGATTTCACTTCTGCAGGATTGTTCATGCAAAAGTTGCAAGTGATTTGACCATACAAATTGGTGATTCAGTCTTTCAGTTACATAAGGTGATCTGAATATGTTTCTCTTATGCTGTATAATATGTAAGGAAATTGCATTAGCACTATCAGTGTCAGCTGCATCACCAGTACCAATAAGGCTTTCTTGAGCTTCCACAAGTTTTATTTTGAGTTTTAGACCTTTGCAACAAATTTCTGTTAGAGTCCATAAGATTAACGAAGAGAATTGCACTAGTGTTAAGAGTTTGTAACAGTTGCACTAGCTCAAGATTGACATAAAAACAGGTTAGAATCATATAACATTTCAGATAATTTCCCTGTCTTTCCTTTCCCCATGGAAGGGATGCATGAATATACAAAAGTTTATCGCTTTTGTCTGTAGTATATTTTTAAATCCTGGTCCTGAATTACGTTTGCGTTCATTTTTTCTCTTCTCTTATTTCATTTTTTGTGTTGAGTATAAATCCACGATCACATTCTGACTTGAGATCATTTTTGGGTGCTCAGCTTCCAATGGTATCAAGAAGTGGATTCTTAAATAGATTAGTATTCCAGAGAAGAAGCTATGGGGAGAAAAATAATGTCCCTAAGATTCAAATAGACAATTTTCCGGGTGGAGCTGAAATCTTTGAGATAGTGGTGAAATTCTGCTATGGATGGAATGTTGATCTGACAGCAGCCAATATCGCTCCTGCATATTGTGCTGCACATTTCCTGGAAATGA